>NW_027555847.1:132063466-132663466 GCF_003287225.1 Phascolarctos cinereus
ATTTCTAGTGTCTTCCCTATGTCAATCCTTTCCTGTTTATCCTGCATATATAAGTTATTTATACATATTTGCTAATTATGTCTCCCATTAGATTGTGAGCTCCTTGAGGGTAGGGACTGTCTTTTGCCTCTTTTTGTAACCCCAGAGGTTAACACAATGTCTGACCCATAGTGGTTGCTTAACAAATGTGTATTAACTGACCATATACCTGTCTATTACTATTAGCAAAAGTCCCATTGTCTCCTAACACTTTCCCTTACCTGAGGGCTGGAGACAGAATGGAAAGAAGAGTTACAATCTGAATCCTGGAGATGTTATCAATATCAAATACCTTAGCTCCCACATAAGTTGGATAGACCGTCCCCATGCATAGAGTCACCTCTGATTTGCCCAGTTAGAGGGAATTCTTGCCCCAAAGCAGACAACCCAGTGTTGCAATTAGGAATTTTGGCACCTGGGGAAAATTCAATTGGGGGCCCAGTGGATATCAGCAGTAGCACAAAGGACAGTCTGACTGAAGGTTCATGTCCAAGCGGGTCCAAAAAAATTCATCCAACACTCTTGTGATTGGGTAAAAGCCTTGGACATGACAACCCAGGAGCCCCTTGGGCTGGCGCATGAGGCAAGTAGTGGGTACAGTGGCCACCATGAACTCCCAACCCCCACAGATGCCAGTGACATGGTGGAAAGTCCCAGTTCTTCCACGCTAGCTACAGGTCTGCCATTGACTTCTACTACACCCAGTGCTCTGTGTTATTCTCTTGACTGTATCCAAACATTCTCTCTAGAGGTATGGACTTTCTCCCACCCCCAACTATCCCAAACAGATGATTAAAAACAAATGACTTAAGTATGCTAGATGTCAGCCAGTTGGATTTAATGGGTGAGTTATTGACTATTATTAGCTAAATGTCAATTAATGGTTAGAAATTAGTTCCTCCAGTTTTCAAACACTTGCTTTATTGTGTACATGTCGGGAGCCAAATCTGAAATTTGTTTTTAATGACCAGTGAGCAGAGAATGAGCAACTTGTTAAATTTTAAAAGGTCAGACAATCATCTTGCATTTGGGGCAAGATGCCTTTGTGAGGACTTGGTTTGAAATAAGGCGGATGGAAATATTTTCTAGGAAAGGTGTTTTGTTTGGGGGAGTTATTCTGGGATGTTTTTGGTTGGGTTTTTTTTTTTAATAGAAAAATCTCCATCCAGACTGTCAGGAGCAAAATAAACTATCTTACACAGAAGGAATGATTGCCCAAGGGGTGTTGCTGGTTTTGAGAAGGCCAGGTCATTTGCCTCAGCTAGTGCTAAGATCCCAGACTCCATTCCATTTCCTCCTCCCCTCTCTGGGCTTTCTCTACTCACTCTAGGAGACGGAGCTAGGGGACAGTTCACACCCTGTCCTCTACCATACTCTCATAATCAGCCTAAAATTATGAAGTTTTGAAGTGATGCAGACTGTCTATCTTAAAGTGTGACCAAAGGCCTACAGGGCCATGACACTTGCTACACACTTGGTAGAGTCAGATGTGTGACAAAGGTTAGTACTTTGAGTCTTCCTTATATATAGAATGAGGGCAAGATTTAACTGACCCATTTGCCCTGATGGATCACATCTTTGGCAAGACTTTTACTGGACCGACTGCAGAATAACTGATTTCCATAGTTCTTCTGGTCTGTAGAGCCAGGCCTCATCAGTACTGAAGTGGGAGAAAAGCCATACCTCTAGAGAGAATGTTTGGATACAGTCAATAGAATAACAGCATAGAAAGAACCCTGGCCTGAGAATGAGGAGAATAATACCAGCTAACATGTATATAGTATCTACTGCATACCAGGCACTATGCTAAGCACTTTACAATTAGCTCATTTGATCTTCCAACAACCCTGGGACATAAGTGCTATTATTATCCCTATTTTACAGATGAGGAAACTGAGATAAGGAGGTTAAGTGAACTGCCCAGGGTCACACAGCTAGGAAGTGTCTGAGACCAAATTTGAACTCAGGTCTTCCTGATTCCAGGACCAGCAGTCTATCTACTGCACCACCAGCTACCTCTACAACTGGCTTCTAGGCCCAGTTGCCCCACTGACTCTTCATATAATCTTAGGGAAGTTACTTAAAATCTCTTGGCCTCAGGTTTTCCATCTGTAAAGTGAGAGGTTTGGACGAGATCATCTCTAAGTGTGCTTCTGATTCTACAAGGTTAACAGGGTCCAATGCTCCTAGTTTTCCCATTCTTCTCTCTTTTCTTCACCTCTCCATTAGCCCCTTCTAGCTTTTCATGATTTCTGCACCAGAATGCAACCAGAGCTTTGCCCAAGAGTGCTGAAAATTTGTAGGCACAAATACTAATTCCTTCAACAGCAAAGAAGCTGCTGTAGTCCTTAAATGCCCCTCCTCCTTGTCCAACTGAGCTTGTCTTACATACTCTTTGTATCATTTTCTAATTATGAATTAGAAAGTTGACTTGAAGGCAAAGTCCATGTTTTCACCCTGGTTACATTTTTGTGCTGCACATTAAAACGACTAGTCATTTTAGATCTACTGGACAAGATGTACTCAGTACCCTGACTCTCCCTTCTCCATTCAAACCCTACTCTCAGAATAGGCTCTGAGATCAGCAGAAGAATCTTTCCAACCCCCACAGTCACCCCACTAATCTCCCTCTGTATGAGGCCAGCTCAACTGGTTTCATTCCAACTTGACCTGGGGTACCTTTGGTGGAGCTGGGGGGTAAGAGACTCAGGAGGAGAGTTTGACCCCCATCTGACTCATAAGTGATACGAAGCAGACCCCATTGTCACTTCAGAATCTCATAAGAGATCCTCTCCTTAAAGCTATTCCAAAGTCAAACTCTGGATTTGCTACATATTACCTGTGTGACCTTGGGCAAGTCAATTCACTTCTCTGGGCCTCCATTTCCTCAACCGTAAAATGGATTAGATTAGGTGACCTCAAATGTTCCTTCCATTTCTAAATTTATGATTATATGAATTAGGAAAAATTTCACATAGGGAGTAGCACTTAAGCAGAGTTTTGAAAGAAGAGAGGTATTCTAAGAGGTGGAGGTGAAAACGGAATGCATTCCAGGTAGGGGAGACAGCTAGGGCAAAGGTGTAGAGATTGGAGATAAAGTGTAGAGAGTGAGAAACATTCAAGAAGCTCAGTTTGGCTCACCCTAGAATGCATGGAAAGGAAACCACTTACAATAAGAATGGAAAGGTAAGTTGGAGCCAGGTTGTGAAGAATTTTAACAGCCAAATTATATTAGATCCTAGAGACAGTAGGGAACCAGTGGGGTTTATTGAGTAGGAGAATGACATAGGCTACACTTCAGGAAAATTTGGCAGCTGTGTCTATCCAATATATTGGCCTTGGAAATATCCATGCGCTCCATACACATTTACTGAGCAAGACTACTGTATATGGTAAAAAGATTTGGAGTCAGAGGGAGTGGGCTCCAATCTATCTACTCCCTATGTAGCCTTGGGTAAGGCACTTAATCTGTCTTGGCCTCAGTTTCCTCATTTGTAAAATAAAAAGATAGTACCACATAATCTTTAAGTCCCTCCTTCTGACTCTAAATCCCACAATCCCATTGAGATTGGGAACAGTCCTAGACTAGACATAGCAATGGAGAAGGAAATTGACAAGACGAGAGTTCTCAAAGAGCTCAGAGTGATCTCTGCTTATCTACAGAAAACAGAAAGGAATGTTAACTTCAGCCATTTCCCCAACTGAAAGAGATCCCTCCCTTATATGATCTCCTAGCACTTCTTGCTCTCCTCACATATATATTCTAGTATTATTATGCTTAGGGCTGTTGGTCTCTTACCACACACACACACACACACACACACACACACACACACACACACACACACACACACCATGGAGGCAGTGCAGCATCAAGACAGAAGCACCAGTCTTGGATTTAGACGCCCCTATCCACTATAACCCCTATGAGACTCAGATGCTTTACCCATAAATGGGAAAATAACATGTCCACTTTATATTTCTCAAAGTTGTTTTGAAGAAAGTGATTTAAAAAGCTTTAAAAGTGCAATGGAAATGTATTATTATTGTCCTTGTTACTCTTACCAGAAGGTAAGTTTTGTAGGGGCAGAGCCTGGGTCTTCTTTGCTTTCATGCCCGAGGCTGGTTGGTTGAATGGATGATTGAATGAATGAACAAATGAATAAATTTCAATACCAGCATCACTGATAGTGGAGAGGGCAGGGTACTAGCTGGGAACTCCACAAGGTTCTCATTTACAGAGAATTAGAGGGAAGGTGGCACTCTGTTCTGTCTGGTTTAGAGCAATAATTTTGGTGTCCTGATCCCAAAACGAGCTGCAAACTTTAAATTGGACCATTTGTTCTGGGAGAGGCCAGATCAAGTTGTAACACACTCCCCCAAGGGAAACTGAATCATTTAATTGGCCTAGAGCATGGCACCATGTCCGAACAGTTGTCTGGCAAAAGGATTTCTGGCATCTGGGCTCATGCCTCGGCATGGAGAACTATTGGCTTTCTCCACACTTTTTTTTTTTGGTAAAATTCCTCATACATGCAAAATGAAATAGAAGCCAATTTTTTTTTTTAAAAAGGACTGTTTTTATTCAAATGCTATGGGATTTACAGAATAAAGACTAATGAAGGATTTGTACTCCTTTACAAAACAGAAATGTAGTTTAAAGGGATCAAACTCCCAATTCTCCAATTCCCTTCTGCTTTGGGGCAAGTCCTTTCCTTTCCCCAGGCCTCAGTTTCCCTATCTGTAAAATGAGAAAGTCGACTGAAATCATCTCTAAGGTCTCTTGCTAGCTCTGATAGCCTAAGATTTCTAATTGGGGTTGGGGATCATGAAGTTGTCTCAAGAGCTGTTCCATGATTTCCATCAGAGGGTGAAGTTAATTGCCACATATAGGGAGGCATAGGCACTTGGAAACAAGTGCCCAGATATACAGGTAAGCAAACACATATATACGCATAGAGAAGAGCATTCTGGGAGTCCACTTCTAGACCGGAATTGTTCTCAGGACCAAACTGGTTTTAGGCACTTAAGACGATCTCCAGCATGGACTATGGAAAGGTGGCCTTCTTCAGTGTACTGTAGGATTTTTCCTCTCCTAGAACCATTCAGGAGATTTCTAAAGATTGGGGGAGTGGGAGGGAGCGAGAATTTCATATATGTCACATTTCATTTTTACATTCTCCATTGTCCTGTCCCTGAGGGACATCACACTAGACATCGCTGTATCCGCATACTTCAGAAGTGTTTGTCTCCATCATGCCTCAACTAGCTTTTCAAAGCGTTTTCCTGTCCTGTCCCCTCATTTGATCTGCACGAGGCTGTGAAAAAGGCAGGGTGGGTAGGGATTATTCTCCCCACATTAAAGAGGGCCCAGGGAAAAGGGTCCTTGAGATTGCAAAGCAAGTTTGTGGCAGGGCCAGCACAATAACCAGAACTGTAACTAGTATAACACAAACAAGGCTTCACCCTAGTGCACTAACATGATGGGGAAGTTTAGGAGGGAGGTGGAACTTCTTCCTCACCATGGTCAAAAGATGGTTGCAATCTTCCACTGCCCTGTATTGCAGCCCTTGGATTGCCACCCCCAATCTTGTCATCGTGGTGCCCTCCCAACCCCAAAGGGTCAAGGGCCAGACTCTCTGAGAGAAAGGCCAACACCCCTCTTCCATTATGACTGCACCTGCAATTAGCCTGTCTTCTGCCTTACCGCTACCACACCTGCCACCACCCCCACCACCCCACTGAATTTGCCCCAGGCACAATGATGGCCAGTTACAGCTGCGACTAAATCGCAGGTCTCCCAGCCTCCCAGTTAATTCCCCTTTCCGCTATCCTGCATGGCTTCCAATCACTCATCCATTCCCCCAAATTAAAAGTGAACCCTTCTAGGGTAAAGGTTGCTGACCCCTGCTCTGAGGAGGAGACAGGCTTTTTGGCTTCCTAAAGCCTTATCTCTAGAAGATCTTACCTAGACAAAGATGATGGGACTAACCTACTGCCACTAGCATTGTGTGCTAGAATCCTATAGAACACTATAGCTGGAAGGGATTGACATGGCCCATTGCGGTTTTGTGCTGCGACTCTACTGGGAGGAAAGAGAGCATAAAAACCATTCACAGTCTCTTGTGAATAAGGGCACATATTTGTAAGATGGCTAAGCAGGACTAGGGCTACGGTCTGAACTTATAGAAGATGCTTTTGCCAGGCAAAGCCATGTGGGAACCCTGACTCCCCATCCCCCCTAGAGCTGGGTTCCATTAGTAACATGCTCTGGCCAAGTAAACACTAGTCAGGTAATTTTCATTCAGGACAATGGCCATGAGGAATTGCATTTTTAATGAGGTCCTCAAGTGGCTCCTGGAGCATATTTTTCGGATTTATGAGACAGGTGGAAAGAGCACTAAACTGCTAGGCAGACCTGGGTTCCAAAGATTGTGGCCTCAGGTAAATCACCTAAACACTCTAAAATTTACTTCGTTTCTTTAAAATGCTGTTCGGTTATTTCAGTCGTGTCCAATTCTTTGGGACCTCATTTGGGGTTTTCTTGGCAAAGATCCTGGAGTGGTTTGCTATTTCCTTCTCCAGCTCATTTTACAGATGAGGAAGCTGAGGCAAAGAGGATTAAGGGATTTGCTGAGGGTCACACAGTTAGTAAGAGGCTGGATGTGAATTTAGGTCTTTCTGACTCCAGGGCCAGTGCTCTATCCACTGTGTCACCTAGCTGCCCTCTTTAAGACGAGAACATCGGACAAGATGAATACTAAATTTCCTCCTAGTTCTTAAATGCTGATGTTATATGCTGACTCCAAAATGCTAGGAAGCTAACTGGGTTTCTAGGACTCAGAACCATCCTGGATTCTAGCCCTCAGTTGTCCCCATGATGAGAACAGTAGATCCTGTGGATTGGAGAAGGCCTGAGCTGGGAACAGGGAGAGAGGAGGGAGGAATATCGACAAGATAAGATTCCCCTCTAATATCCAATAACCAGTTTAACTGGGAAATGAATCTAAGAGAAACTCTCAAGACAGCAGGATGTAGTCGCTGAGGTCTGAGTCTCATATCCCAGCTTGGCCTCTAACTCTCTAGATAATATTGGATAAATTACTTCCATTTTCTGAGCCTCTGTTTCCTTTGTAAAAGTAGGGGGCTGACGGATCTCAGAAGTTCCATCCAGGCCTGGTAGTCTGTATTCTGTGTTCAAAGATCAAAGCCTTTCCATCAGTAAGATCACAGAAGAAGGGCCACGAATGACTTGTTGTGAAATCTGAGCTCCCAGATTCTAGGGCACATGTCACATTGTGCTCAACTTTACTCTTTTTCTCTGTCACAAAGTCTAGAATGGTATGATGACTTACCTCTAAAGTTTCTATCATTCCTATTTTAGCAATAAGTTACTCCAGGATGATCACAACAGAACTCCCTGGCTCTCCATTCCTACACTTTGTGAAGAGTAAAATTATCATAAAGACAAGTTACAAACTTATTAACTCTGTGTTTTTGTTAGACCACACATGGCCCTCTAGGTCCTCAAGTGTGGCCCTTTGATTGAATCCAAACTTCACAGAACAAATCCCTTTAATAAATGGATTTGTTCTGTAAAACTTGGACTCAGTCAAAAGGCCACACCCAAGGACCTAGAAGGCCACAGGTTCCCTACCCCTGGTTGAAATCTCCCAATATCATATTTCTACACTAGATTTGTGATGTTTCCCAAACTCCTCATCTAATTCTTCTTTCTGTCAAGGTGGTTTGTAGTATACCTACACAACAACACTGCTTCTCTTTCTCCCCCGTTGACTCTTAACCTAAATGTTTTGCACCAGATTTCCATACACAACCCTTTCTGTAATTACTCACATGGATATGTCTTCTTAATACACGATGCTACTCTACATCCTCCATTCTCCTCCCCATCATTTTGTCTAGTTTTTTTTTTCCATTTTGTAAGAGATACCCTTGTAGAGAAATATTTTCATGATGAATTCCATCTCAACTAGTCTCAGTGATACTTACAAGGTCAAATTTTCCTCCTTGTACAAGCATGCCCAATCTATACTCTGTACATTGGTACCTAGATACCATAATCCACGTGTATTACTGGCCTTCTTTTCTGCCATTTTTCCCATTTCATAGTTGCTGTTCTCTGTTACCAGATTTGTCACATGAAGTTTTCTCCCTCCTCCTTTGTAAGTTCAAAACCCTTTTGCCTACATTGTTGATTTTATTAAAAATAAATTATACCAGATTGGTTTAATTTGTTCTTTTTGACAGGGCACTAGGACTGGCACATCACTAGAAGAATATTGGTATTAAAAATATAGGTCCTTTTTTCCAAGCAGAAGAAGCTTGTCTTTATTACAAGAAGTTCGTAATTTCCAAGAAGTAATACAAATCTCGTGTTTAATTCTGTTCCCAACTCATTAACCGTTTGCAACCTCTGCCCAAGATCTATGTAATGGGGCTGGACTGGCCAATAAGGAACCAGCACAACAGACCAGAGGGTGATTCAGAACTTTGTATTGTGTGATGAGGAGAAGCCTTCTGACTGGCTGAGGAACTGGAAGAACTGATGATTCAGGGGTTGCTGAGCTGGAACTATGTGGGTACACAAAAAGGACGATCTGCCCCTTTGTCACTCTCTGTCCTTCCTGGCAGCAAGTGAGATCAGACTACTTTGAGCTGCCAGGTTGGGAAGGAACAGCCAGCAAAATCCCCCTAATCCAGCTACAATGGATCTATGAGTGCATTTCTACCTCTATTACTTTCCTGTTAATTGTTTCCTGATATTATGCGAATCAATATTCCAAGATAGGAGTACCCAGTTAATCTGGTGAATTTAGCAGATCCAGAATTTGCTAAAGCAACCCCACTGGAGACTGGAGCCAATAGAAATAGCCAAAGAAGTTGGGAGGTGAGTTCAAATCTGGCCTTGGACACTTATCATCTGTGTGACTCTGGGCAAGTCACTTAACCCTATTTGCCTCAGTTTCCTCATCTGTTAAATGAGCCATAGAAGGAAATGCAAACCACTCCAGTATCTCTGCCTAGAAAACCGCAAATGAGGTCACAAAAAGTCAGAAATGACTGAGCAACAATAACAAAAGACAGAAGGGTCCTGGCCCGGCATCAGCGGCACAGTCTGGCCCAGCAGCAGATTAGCTCAGTACAGCAGAGACGCTGCTTCTTGGGGGGAAGCAGCTCACCTGAGCAGTGAAGACTCATTCATCATCAATGTTACCCCCTGAAGTGAATTTCAGCAGGACTCCACAAATGGAAAAAGGAATTCCCTTTGGGAGTCAGGAGGTCACACTTGTTGTCACTCTTATTGTCTCTACAAGTCCCTTAGTACCACGGTAGTCTTAATTAGAGCCACTCTCCCTATAGACTGTGCATTAAAGGGAAAAGTGTGCCACAGACTTCTTGGAGGATTATTTTTGTAACTATTGTCATTACTATGCCACAGTACCTCAGGGTTACCCCTAGGACCCTTAGAAGAATAGTAGTTAACCAACTTTAGGGACCCAACCTACGAGTTTAAGTGCCCAGTTGAGTGGCACCAAAGGATTTTTCTCTCTCTCTCTCTCTCTCTCTCTCTCTCTCTCTCTCTCTCTCTCTCTCTCTCTCTCTTTCTCGTAGATGAGGAAACTGAGGTAAACAGGGTTAAGTGACTTGCCCAGAGTCACACAGCTAGTAAGTGTTTGAGGCCTGATTTGAACTCAGGTGTTCCAGACTCCATGCCTGGAATTTCAGCCACTGTACCATCCAGCTCTTAAACACATACACACACACACACACACACACACACACAATTAATGCTTAAAACAACACTAAGACTTTTGGAACACAGATATGTTGTGTATACACACATACGTATTTAGTATAGGGGTGTGTGTGTGTGTGTGTGTGTGTGTGTATAAGGGGAGGGGAGAAGATGAGTCCATTGGTTGTACATCTAGTTGCATGTCATTTTCAGGACAATAGGCACTTTCTTTTTTTCCAGGATGGATATTTAAGCCAAACTGTTTTGAGTGATTATGGATCTCATTTAAGATGCTCTCAGTGTTCCAGGGCTTGATGCAATATGCTCAATGTTTCACCAGCTATATTTTTCCAATGATATTGTATGGCTGTGAATCATTGCACACTCTGTAACCTCTGAGAATTTAAGTTGCCGAATCACCCAAAGGGCAAAGGAAGGACAAAGGACATGAACAGGCCTGTAACAAATTACCAACAAGTAATTATGAAGGAGAAATAGTATAAAGAGTGTCATCCAAGAAATACATGATGGAAAAAAGAAGTTGGACTGGCCATAGGATTAGAGCAGGCGATAACCTATACTCCACTGATATCCTTGTATTATCAAAACAGTTGAGGAAGGAATAGGCAGCATGTTTGTCAGATTTTAAGATGGTTTGAATCTAACACGTTGTAGGGCAAAGTCAAGATCCAAAAAGATCTCAGCACATTAGAATGATGAGATGAATCTAATAAGATAAAATTAAATAGGGATAAAGGTAAAGTTGTATACTTGCTTTCAAAAATAACTCACAAATAAAGGATGGAGGAGATAAGACTCAAGAACAGCAGTTTATGCAAAAACAGATGAAGGTTTTAATGGACTGTCCCCAGTAAATGATGGCAATCCAGCAACAACAACAACAAAAAAGGTGATCTTAGGTTACATTGAGCCATAACGTCCAGTAAAGGAGGGATTAAGACTTCCCTTATTCTCTGTCTTGCTCAGGCCACATCATTCCTTTTCATTTCTGGGCACCATATTTTAGGAAAGATGTGGGCAACCAGAGTATATCAAGAAAAGAAGATAGTGAGAGAACTGGGAAACATAACTAGTACTAGTACTAATAGTAGTACTACTATTAGTAACATTACTACTACTACTAAAAATTATTAGTACTGTAAATACTAAACTTTAGTTTAGTAATTAGTAAAAAAAAAAAAAAGATACTAGTGCTAATCCAGAGGTTGCATTAGCAACCCCACTGGACACCGGAGCCAACTGGCAATAACCAAAGAAGTTGGGAGATGAGTTCAAATCCAGCCTCAGACACTTACTAGCTGTGTGACCCTGGACAAGTTATTTAACTCTGTTTGCCTCAGTTTTCTCATCTGTAAAATGAGCTGGAGAAAGAAATGACAAACCACTCCAGTATCTCTTCCAAGAAAATGCCAGGTGGAGTCACACAAAGTCAGAAATGACTGCACAACAAAAACAAAGGAAAGGAGAGTCCTGGCCCAGCCTCAGTGGCACAGTCTGGAGATTGAACTCAGGTATTCTATTACTACTACTACTACTACTACTACTACTACTACTACTACTACTACTACTACTACTACTACAAATAACAATAGCCAGCATTTATGTAGCACCTACTATGTGCCAGTTACTGTGCTAAGCACTTCACAAATATTACCTCATTTGATTTTCACAATAGGTGAATTAGGTGCTTTTATTATTCCCATTTTACAGGTGAGGAAACTGAGGCTAACAGAGGTCATGTGATTTGCCCAGGGTCATACAATTACTAAGTTTCTGAAGTAGGATTCAAATTCAGCACCTCCTGATTTCAAGTGAGACAACCTATCTCGTCCACATAGCTGTCCCTAGGGAGCTTGTGAGACCTCTCTTTCTTGGACAACGTTTAAGAATTAGTATCTTTCTACAATGATTTGGAGGTAGAGCTCCCTGGAGACACTCCATGCACTACACCACATAGCTAATGGAGCTGTTCTCTCTTGGAGAAGAGAAGACGGGTGGGTCAGGTGGGGCTTGGAGAAGGAGAGGGTAGTGCGTGGACATGGTAGCTATCTTTAAGACACTGGCAGCTTGGTGGTGAGGTAGATAGAATACTAAGCCTGGAGTCAGGAAAGACCAGAGATACTTTCTAGCTTGTGACTCTTGGCAAGTCATTTAGCCTCTGCCTGACTCAGTTTCCTCAACTGTAAAATGGACAGGATAATAATAATACCTGCTTCCCAAGGTTATTGTGAAAATCCAGTGAGATAATAGCTACAAGGTACTTAGCTTAGTAACCAGCACATAGTAGGCACTTAGTAAATGCTCATTCCCTTCCCTTTCCTCTCTTTAAGTACTTAGAGAGGGGTCATGTGGAAGAGGAATTGTCCTTTTTCTGCTTGGCCTCAGAGAACAGAACCAGGAGCAATAATAGAAGATCAGCTTCCTGAGGGCTTTCCAAATACAGAGCCATGCTCCAGGCAGGTGCTTGTAAAATTGGATTGGACTGAATTGAATTGAAGTAAAATTTGCAAAGGCAGATTATAAGGGGAAAGCTCCTAGAAAACTGTTCAAAAGTAGAATGGGCTGGCTGATGGGCCCTTCAAGGCAGGTAGGTGACACAACAGATAAAGCACTAGGTCTAAAGTCCTGAGTTCAAATCCAGCCTCACAATTACCAGCTATGTGACCCTGTGGGCAAGTCATTTCGCTTGTGTGCCTCAGTTTCTTCATCTGTAAAATGGTGATGATAATAATAGCCTCTTACCTCCCAAGATAAAATGAGATAAAATGTGTAAAGCTCTTTAGAAACTTTTAAGCACTATGTAAATGCTAGTTATTATTCCTGTCACTATTCAAGCAGAGGCTGGACAGCCTGTTGCAGAAGGGATTATTAGGGAGCTACCAACTGGATAAGATGGCCTCTGACTTCAACTTGGAAGATTCTGTCATCTGAATCAAGGCTCCCTTTAACAGGATACCTGACAAGGAATCTTCTGGCCTCTGGCCAAGAACCTCTAGCAATACGGAAATGAGGCAGCCAGGGGTATGCTGGAACCAGCCTATGCCAGCTTACAGGAACAGATTGTTAAATTTTCAATGTGGGCATGTACATCTTGGAAGTAAGTAAATGCTACAAATCAGAGCTTGATTAATTATTCTGTTGATTGTCTAGACTTTCAAAAGTGTTGGGAAAATGTTCATGATGCAGATTAAACTCTAAAATATGTCATGTATATATATGTGTGTGTGTGTGTGTATGTGTATATATATATATATATATATATATATATATATATGCACATATATACATATATCCCCCCCACCTCAGAGCCAGTTGTTAAACATTTACCATTACACCCCCAGAAGCAGCCCACTGCATGGCTGGACAGCTCTAATTTTTAGGATGATTTTCATCTTTAGTGAAAATGTGTTTTCCTATAACTTCCACACATTATGCATAATTCTGTCCTCTGGGGCCAAGCAAAGCAAGACTGATCCCTTTGCCCTTCTAGTATTTGAAGACGGCAATCATTCCCGTCCCCTTCTCAAATCTTTTCTTTTCCAACATAAACATCCCCAACTTCTTTAACTGTTCCTCAGACGACATTGTTTCTAGTCCCCTCACCATCCTGGTTATGCTAATCTGAATTCTCTCTAGCCCGTCAGTTTCCTTCCTAAAATATGGCACCCACAGCTGGGCACAGTCTTCCAGATGTAGTCTGAGCAGTACAAAGCACCATGGGACTATCACTTTCCTAGTTCTGGACAATATTGCTTCTATTACTGCAACCTAAGATAGCAATAGCTTTTTGGCTGTTAACTCATATTGAACTAAAACCCACTAAAACCCCTAGGTATTTTGCACATGAACTCTTGTCTAGTTCTAGACTATGTCTCCTCAGTCCTGTACTTGTGCAATTAATTATTTTTAAGCTTAAGAACAGGACTTTAAACTCGTCCCTCTTAAATTTCATTTTTATTAGATTCTGCCCCATCATTCCTACTGATGATCTCTTATAATCCTGATTCTGTCTTCCAACATATTAGCTAGCTCTGCCTCCTGGAGCTTCTTGTAAGCTGAAAATTTGATAAGCTTCCTAGCTATGCCTTCATACAAGTCATTGATAACAGGGTTAAACAGACAGAACAGGACAAGAAGAGAACCTCCAGCCCTCCACTAGGGACCTTTCTGTAGGCTGACATTCATCAAAGAATCTCCCACTTTTAAAATTGGCCTGTCAACAAGATCCCCACCTACCAAACTGTACAATTCTTCAGGCCATGTTGCTCTCTTTTTCCATCATGCTTTCTTGAGAGACTTTTGTCAAAGGCCTTGCCAAAATACAGGTATATTAAGACCACAGCATCCTCTCATCTTTCAGTCTAGTAACTCAATTTTAAAAACTTGATGAGGGGACAGATAGGTGGTACAGTAGATATAACACTGGCTCTGGAATTAGAGGACCTGAGTTCAAATCCAACCTCAGACACTTGACGCTTAATAGCTGTGTGACCCTGGGCAAGTCACTTAACCCCAATTGCCTTCCCAAAAACAGGGGAAACTTTGACCCAAATATCTTACCACCCCACATATACTCCCAAAGAAGACAAGGAGAGAAAGTTCCTGTATATATAGAAATAATGTTTGTGGTGACAAAGAACTGGAGACCACGGGGGTATACATCTATTGGGGAATGCCTCCAAAAAAAAAAAAAGTAGGCGAAGTCAGTCTGCCAAAGCTGTCTCTAATGAACTACTATTAGATCACAGTCATCACTGCTTCCCTTTCTGCATGTTTATATCACCCCTTTGAAATTTGTTTTCATGTCAAACTCATTGACCCCTATTATGAAATATCCTTCTTTTTCCTCTTTTTGAAAACTTGCATAAGGCTAGTCCACCTCTAGTCCTGTTCCACCTCTTTTGTTCACCAAGATTTTATAAAGACTGTACTTTAGCAAACAGACTTACTGATACTTTCAGCAGTCTGGTTGGTCTCAGGGACCTAAATTCACTGAGGATGTCTGACTGCTCTCTTACCAACTTGCTTGTCTTGGATTTTGTTTCTCAGTTAACCTTTGTTTTACTGACAGCCTTCAATCTGGCTCTTGTCTCTATCCAGGACCAGTACTATTTGTCCAGGGGTCAGGGGAGGAATCAGGAAATTTCAAGCAAAAAAAAAAACTGTGATATTAGACAGATTGCTTTCTTCGTTACCCAGCTTGACCCAGCCCTTTGCTTGATTAGAGCAATGGGTTGGGTAGAACTCAGTTATAGAATACAAACTTATATTTTTAGTATTTTGATAGTATTTTATAATATTTGGTAACTATATTTCTATATAATTTCCTTTATAATCCTATGTATTTTATTTTATGCATTTAAAAACATTATTCTGAGAAGAGGTCCATAGGCTCACCAGACTGCCAAAGGGATCCATGACAAAAAAAATGTTAAGAACCCCTACCCCACTCCACCTACCTACCCCTTTTCCTACTGATGAGGAAACTGTGGCCTAGTGTAGAAGTAACTTGCTTGAGATGACATAGTAAATCCATGGCAAAGTGAAGACTAGAACTGAGATTTCCTAAGATATAGACTAGAGTTTTGTTCATTTCCACAAAAAGAATGGTCCCCAAAGCAGGCAGCCTAGCTATACATACCTTAAATAATCTGGTGGACTGAAAATGTAACATTTACCTATGATTTTACTGCCTAAAACTGAAACTGCTCTTCAAAATTACCAATGATCTCTTAATTATCAAATCTAATGGCCTTTTCTCAATCCTCATCCTTGTTGACGTTCCTACTGCCCTCTATACTTCATTATCCTCTTTTCCCTTCTTTAGATTTTTGGGATTTTTCTCTTTCCTGGTTCTACTCCTTCTCAGTCTCCTTTACCAGCTCTTCTTCATCCAGGTCATAATAGCTAACTGTAGGTGTCCTTCAGGGCTCTGTCCTAGATACTCTTTTCCTCTCCCTCTATACTATTTCACTTTGTGACCTTATCAGCTCCCATGGATTCAACAATCTCTATGCACCTGATTCTCAGATCTACGTATCCAGCCCTCACCTCTTTCCTGACCTCCGTCTCCCATCTCCAACTGTCTATTGAGCATCTCATAGAAATCTTGCCTCCAACCTCCTCCATCTCCCTGACTTTCCTGTTATTGTAGGGGGCACCACTATCTACGTGTCATCCTCGATTCTTCATTCTCTTCTTGCCCCTTATATCCAATTAGTTGACAAATTCTAGTGACTCCACCTTTGCAGGATCTCTCACATTTATCCTTTCCTCTCCTCTGACCCTGTCACCACTGCCCGTACCCTGGTGCAGGACTTCATCACCTCATACCTGGACTATTGAAATAGCCTGGTTGAGCTCCTTGCCTTAAGTCTCTCTCCATTCCAGTCCACCCTCCACTCTGTTGTCAAATTGGTTTTCCTAAAGTGCAGGTCTGGGGCAGCTAGGTGGCGAACTGGATAGAGCACCGGCCCTGAAGTCAGGAGAACCTGAGTTCAAATCCGGCCTCAGACCAAACACTTGACACTTACTAGCTGTGTGACCTTGGGTAAGTCACTTAACCCCAATTGCCTAAAAAAGCAAAAAAATAAAAAATAAAAATAAAGTGAAGGTCTGACCATGTCATTCCTTATGCAGTAAAATACAATGGCTCCCTATTACCTCCAGGATCAAATAGAAATTCTTCTATTTGGCTTTCAAAGCCCTTCACAACCTGGCCCTTCCTACCTTTCCAATCTCCTTACATCTTACTCCCTCCATGTACTTGGTAATCCAGTGACTGGACCACTTGCACAAAACAGTCCATTGCCTGACTTCATGCATTTTTTTTTCTGGCTGTCCCCATGCTTGGAACTCTCTCCTTCTCCATCTACATCTTCTGGCTACTCTAGTTTCCTGCAAATCCCAGCTAAAACCCCACCTTCTATAAGAAGCCTTTGCCAATCCTCCTTAATCCTAATGCCTTCCTTCTGCAATTATCTTTATTTTATTTTACATATATGTATATATATATGTGTGTGTATATGTGTGTGTGTGTGTGTGTGTGTGTGTGTGTGTGTGTGTGTGTGTGTATATATATAGAGAGAGAGAGAGAAGATAAAAGGGAAAGAGAGAAAGGAGAGAGAGAGAAGTGAGAAAAAGAGGAGGAAAGAAAGGAGAGAGAAGAGAGACAAAAGGGAGAGAGAGAGTGAGAGAGGAGAGATGGGAGAGAAAAGGGAAAGAGAGAAAGGAGAGAAAGAGAGAAGTGATAAAAAGAGAAGAGGGGAGAGAGAGAGAGAGAGAGAGAGAGAGAGAGAAAGAGAGAGAGAGAGAGAGAGAGAGAGAGAGAGAGAGAGAGAGACAGAGACAGAGACAGAGAGACAGAGACAGAGAGACAGAGACTGAGATCTTTGTACATATTTGTTTTCATAATGGTCTCTAGACTGTGAGATCCTTGAGAGCAAGGGCTGGTTTTTGCCTTTCTTTGTATCCCCAGCACTTAGCACAATACCTGGCATATAGTAGATGCTTAATAAATACTTGTTGACCTGATATAAAATACATACACACACGCACATGCGCACACACACACGCACACATAATCTCTATGATGCAGGAGTGGATCAACTCCAAGGTCTACAGTTGCTCACTCCTTACACCCACCACCTAAACCAGACTCTGAATTGTACACAGCTGTTTGCCATCTTTTGCAATGATAATAAGTAAATAAATGAGTGTGTTTATATATGTATATGTATACATACACATAAATATATACATGTGTATGTGTATACACAAACCCAGAAGAAAGAACTAGGACCAGTGAAAGTAAGTTAGAAAGATGCAGATTTGGGCTAAAGATGAGAAAGGATTTCCAAACAAGTAGACCTGTTTAAAAGTGAAATGAGCTTCTTGAGAGGTAGAGAATTGTCACTAGAGATGGTTAGTCCCAGGCTGGATGACCATTTCTTAAGGGATGTCACAAGATGGTACTCTTGTTGCAGGTGGCACAGTGGATAGAATGCTGGGCCTGAAGTCAGACAGATACATCTTCATGAGTTCAAATCCAGTCTCAGAAGCCAGCTGTGTGACCCTGGACAAGTCAATTAACCCTATTTGCCTCAGTGTCCTCATCTGTAAAATGAGCTGGAGAAAGAAATGGCAAACCACTCCAGTATCTCTGCCAAGAAAACCCCAAACAGGGTCACAAAGAATTGGATACGACTGAACAACAGTGACAACACTCCCTGTTTCAGAGAGAGGTTGGATTAGGTCTCTTCCACCTCTGGGATTCTAGGATTCTACAATAGAAGCCTGTTTTTACTGATACAGGCTCCTGGCATTACAACAAACAGTTTACATCTTAGAGCTGCAAGGCAAAGCATCATGGGATCATAAATTGAAAAATGAAAGGGGTTGTAGAGGTCATCTATCTAGTCTTACCTTTTCATTATACAGATGAGGAAACTGAGGCAAACAGAGTTAAGTGACTTGCCCAGGGTCACACAGATAGTACATAACAGACCTAAGACTCAAATCTAGATTCCCCTGACTCTAAATCCAGTGTTCTTTCAACTATACCAGCATTCTGAGCCTACCCTTTTTTTAGACTAGATCATTGATTTATTAAGTGTAGGAACTGCCAGTGAGTAATCCCTTCTGCCCCATAAGGATCTGCATCTCTGCAACATAAAGATATGACGTGCAGTAACACTCAAAGGTTATATGACTTGCCAAGTCTTATGCAGTCAGGATATGTCAGAGGTAGGATTTGAATCCAAGTCCTCCTGACTGCAAGGCCAGTGCTCTAGCCACTAGCTAGGCTGCCTCTCTACCTAAGAAATTAAAATAAATCACTTTCCCTTCCCTCTGAACTATCATGGATTTGGAATTCTTGTTGAATAACAGATCTCTCTTCTAAATGGGGCTGTTATCCTTGGAAATAGATTTAATCAGATGCTGAGAATTTTACATAACAAAAAAAAAGAAACCAATAGATCCTCAGCTATGTTTTGTTCACCTGTCTGGAAAGCCAGCAGCATCAAAGGAGACCACAGGGTTACAATTAAGATAATTACAATAAATTAGATTTTTTTTCCCCTTCACATAATGGCAGGTCATTAAAGTTAATGGCTAGTATCACATTTGTACATGTCAGCGGAAAGTAATCAGGACATCTCCCACCTGCATGGCTGAACTTCTCATCCCCCCGATCCCTTGCCTGCCTCTCATCCCACCAAACCTGCATTGTGATCGTTCATGTGTTTCCCTCACTGTTAAGCCTCTCTCGTCACATCAGGGAGTGTGGCAATGAGCAAATCAGGTCGCTGGGTAAGAAGAGTTCTCAGGAACTGATAACATTTCTGGGCTGGGAGGATTCTTTTATACATACATACATATATATATATGTATATACATATATATGTATATACATATATATACGTATATATATACATATATATGTATATATATGTATATATATATATATATATGTATATATATATATATATATCATAGAAAGAAGTTCATGGATGTTAAGAGCTGGAAAGAACCTTAGAGATTACCCAGACAATCCCATCATATTCACCTGAGGCCCAGAGAGGGAACAATTCTTGCTCAAGGTCACACAGCAAGACAATAGCAACGTTAGGACTAGAAAACACCTCCTACTCCTAGGTCAGGGCGCTGTTCCTCTGCATTAGACACTGTAGCTCAGATATTGATGGGCTTAGACACTTGTAGGTGAGGCGCTCTTGCACCGGCCACATTTCTGCCCTGTGATCTCCTTGCAAATTTCTTTATTATCTAGGGGAAAAACAAAAACAAAAATTAACAGTTTCTTTGCATAAGGGAATAACCTTCCTGGACTTTTACAGCCCGCTAAAATGGCTTTCTTGAGGGGCAGCTAGGTGGTGTAGTGGATAGAGCACCAGCCCTGGAATCAGGAGGACCTGAGTTCAAATCCAGCCTCAGACACATAATACTCACTAGCTGTGTGACTCTGGTCAAGTCACTTAATCTCAATCGCCTCACCCAAAAAAAAAAATGCATCTAAAATGGCTTTCTTGGTATAGTTAAAATTAAGCATCAGCTGTGTGCAAGGTGTTGGGCTATGGCTTAGAAACGACAAGACTAAAACAAAAGCAAAAAATTCTTGCCCTCAGGGAGCTTACATTCTACTGTTGTTCAGTCATTTCTTTCATATCTGACTCTTTGTGACCCCATTTGAGGGTTTTTTGGCAGAGATACTGGAGTGGTTTGCTATTTCCTTCTCCAGTTCATTTTACAAATCAGGAAACTGAGGCAAACAGGGTTAAATGACTTGCCCAGGGTCACACAGCTAATAAGTACTGAAGTCAGATTTGAACTCAGGAGGATAAGTCTTCCTGATTCTAGGCCCAGCGCTCTATTCTCTGCACCACTTACCTGCCCTAACTTTCCTTCATCAATATCTTAAACCTTTCTTTATAGAGAAAGGTAGCTTGGAGGGCCAATTTTTCAAAGTAGAGAGACAGTGATATGAAGAAAACAGTAGCTAAGAAAAGCCTTTATGTCTTCCATTTATCACACATCTTCCCAAGGGGCTTGTTCAAGGATTTTAGAAAGGCTTTCTTGGAGAAAAATGTAATTTATCAATATTTCTAGAGAAACTAGAAAGCAAGTTTTTGTTTGTTTGTTTAATACACTTTCACACTTGGGACTTCTCACTATCTAGCTTTTGGCAAAGCTCAGCATGGACTCACTATTCCAACCTGTTGCTCACAAGGTCACAGACATCCCCAAATCTCCTTGGAAAGAATAGAGGCAGTATTCACAGGCTATAAGCAGACCTTAGCTATAGAAAGCCTCTATCCATCCACAGGCTTCCAGCATGTCTCTCTCCCTAGAACAGCACTCAGATAGAAAAGAACTTGTCACTTTGGCCAGTTAGTGACTTTGGAATGCCCCTCAGGTCCAGCTCAGTAACTAATCAAAAGTCCATATGATTAAACAACCAGAGCCTGTTCTGGCTCAGGGAGCAAGAACCTTCCATTATATATCATCATGCACTTCTAAAAGCAGACTCCCTTTATCTTCTACATAGGCAAGCATAGGCAGCCAGCAAAGAAGCCTGACTAAGCTCTAGGGATAGAACTCTGATTTAGGCCCCAAAGATCTTAAGAACAATTGAAGAGCCACCATCCTCCAGATATCAGACATTCTCCTTTGGTTAGCTAGGAAGAAGGGACATCTTGGCTCCATGTTGTTGTTTTTTTTAACCACTAAACTTTTTAACAATATCTTGAGGTCATAAGGTCCTGGACTGGGGCAGTAGACATATTAATAGAGAGAAGGGCAATAATGTGGCAGTAGAAGGACTGATTGCATATGGAGGTGCCCAGAACTGAATGCAACACTCCAGATGTGTGCTGAATAGGACAGTGTACTGGGGGACCACTGCCTCCCTAGGCCTATGAGTCCCATTTTGGATGAGTTGAATTTGAGATACCTATGAAACTCTCAGGTAAAGATGTTGCTTAAGTTTTTGTGGGGCAAATTCCAAGGGCTAGAGATATGATCAGCCTCTCTTAATCACTCCCCAACATTTATTAGCTAGTGCTCTCTAAATCAAGGATTGATTTAGGTCAGTGGACCAAGGGGATGCTTGGATAGATTTTAGGGGTTCCATGAATTTGGAAGAGAAAAATATATCTTGATTTTCACTGACCTCTAATTGAAATTTAGCGTTTCCTTTAATCATTTAAGACCATTATTCTGAGAAGTGGACCACAGGCTTCCCCAGATTGCCCATGATTAAGAGCCTCTGCTCTAAATGAAGTTATATAATAACCATTGCCTCTGCACCCTTAAAACGTGACACCCAACTCACACATTTTGCTGGGATTTATTGAAGGAAATGAGTTATTACAAAATTAAATTCCAGCCGGCCAGACTCAGATATATAAGGAGTTCAGAGAGTGAGAAGCAGCCAGCAACCTCATCAGGTGTTTCCAGATGAAGAGTTCACTACTCCAAGCCAATAATTTGTTGTTTTGGGTTTTTCTCCCTAGTCCTCAGCTAGCTTTCTCTATTCCAATACAAGTACCATTATTCCTGTGAGGATCAAAGGATTGGTCTTCAACAGCAATGCTGAAGCAATGTAATTTGAAACTTGACTGTTCCTGCTCATAAAGTAGAAAATTTCTGCTTCTGACATGAGTCCTTATCAGTGAAGCCACCACTATTTAAGTGTTCTTGAAGTTTAAAAGCACTAATTGGTCACTTGGCACATAACTAAGCTTACAGACAGTCTTTTCTGAGTGCTAATTGGCTCAATAGCTAGTTAGCATTTATATAGAGCTTTGTGGTCTGAGAAACAACACATTACAAATATTATTCATTTGATCATCACAATTCTGGGAGACTGGTGCCATTATTAACCCCATTTTAAAGACAAAGGAACTGAGGCAGACTGAAGTTAAGTGATCTGCCCAGGGTCACATAGATAGTAAGTATCTGAAGCTGGATTTTAATTTGAGTCTTCCTGACTCCAGACCCAGTGCTCTATCCACCGAGCCACTTAGGGACAGTCTTTTCCACATTCATCACTGGTCTTTGGCCCTTATCAGCATCAGATGTAGATCTATGTTGCCCATGGGGAAACCTATGACTGACTTGTTTCTGTCACTGGCCTAGAGAAAGTCACCATGATAAGTGGCATTGGAAGATGGCAGTTATCTCCAGAGGGGCCATCTGCTTAGCTTGAACGATGATAAGTATCCTGAGAACAACCCGGACAGAAGCTACTATTATCTTAGAGCATTTGGTCAAAGGCTTTTACAGAAGTTGGAAGAAAAGAAAAAGAAAACCTTTTTGCATTTTGATAAGAAATTTCATGAGACCACAAGCCTCTAGGCTTCAAAGAAAATGATTAACTCTTAGCTTGCAAGCAAAAAATAATCATAATACATCACATTCGATATGATAATGACGATAATAATAATAGCTAACATTTATGTAGTGCTTACTACATGCCAGCCGCTGTTCTAAGTACCTTACAGTTATTATCTCAGCTGATCCTTACAACAACCCTAGGAGGTAGATGCTGTTATTATCCCATTCTACAGACAAGGAAACTGAGGAAGACAGCTAAAATGACTTGATGAAGATCACACAGCAAAGTAGGTGTCTTCAGCTGAATTTGAACTTGGGTCTTCCTGACCACAAACCCAGTACCCTATCCACCTAGCTGCTGCAACAATAGTTTCTTCTACTTAAGAAAGGAGTCTCAAATTAGGGGGTGCACTTGCAGCTCCAGTAGATAATTATTATCATTTACATTGATAATAATAATATATTAACAATAACGTATTGTTTGTTAATAATATATCTTACCAATGTAACCTTAGGTGTCAGCATGCTAAATATTTGCAACCTCCTGACTACATACAATGAAAAGTTTTCAAACTATAGAGGCCCTGCAGAAGAGATCAAAATTATGTGGGAACAGAGAGAGGTAGATACCATCCCACTGTCTTGTCTGCTACTAGAGTTGTGCCAAGGATGCTTACAGTAAGCCTACAAAGTTTACAAAGTTTACATCTAACACTTTTACCCAACTACAAAAGGCAGTTATTTTATCTACCTGAGCCATGTCAATTACTAATTTATTTGGACAAAAGAATAGGATAATGGCTTGTTCAGTTGTCAGGTTAATTTTCCTCATCTGTAAAATGGGAATAATAATACCACCTACCTCCCAGGGTTGATGTAAGGAGTAAATAAGATATTTGTAAATTGCATAGCACAGTATCTAGAGTATAATACATGCTTAATAAATGTTTTTTCTCATCTTTCCTTCCTTCCTTTCTTCTTTCTTTCCTTCTTCCCTTCCCTTCCTTCCTTCCCTTCCTTACTCCCTTCCTCCTTTTCCTGCTTTACTTCCTTCCTTCCTTCCTTCCTCCCTTCATGGCATCATTCCTCCTTGTGAAAAATCAGTAAAACGTTAAGTTAAAGGGATGATATTTCTACCCATGCCGTAGTTAGTCAAACATTTCAGCCTATGCAAAAGTCAGCAGAAAATTAAATTTAAAGTAATGACGTTTCTGAGCAACTTGTGCAAAAATCAGTAACACATTAAATAGAAGAGAATAGTATTTCTACCAGTGCAATTGTCAGAAGAATATTTCTACCTATTGAAAAGTCAAATAAACATTAAACATAAAAGAATGATAGGACCATCTCAGAACCATCAAAAGCAATGAGAGGAGTGAGATAATCAAAATACTGACAACAATAATAATATTGTCTTGATCTGCCACTTAGCCTCATTTCTACAGGTGGAAGTTCATTTATCGGTAGCCACTTTTAGCCATGAAGTGAACCATAGCACTTGAAATAGGGTGCTGGCTAATGAAAAAGGGCCACCTAGGAAAGACATTTAGCAGGCAGCTAATAATGTGAGGAGAGAGAGAGACAAAGAGAGAGAAAAACAGAGAGACAGAAAGACAAAGGAGAGATGGACATAGAGAATCATCTGCATAAAGCTGACAATGGAATCCACAGTAGCTGGGCCCAGTTTTTTTTTTTGGGGGGGGGATTTTCTTCACTCAATGGATAGAAATAAGATAATGATTGAGCAAAGGTTAAAAAAAAAGGCAAGAAGGAATGCAAGGAGGAAAAAAAGGGAAGAAGGAAGGAAGGAAGGAAGGAAGGAAGGAAGGAAGGAAGGAAGGAAGGAAGGAAGGAAGGAAGGAAGGAAGGAAGGAAGGAAGGAAGGAAGGAGGGAGGGAGGAGGGAGGGAGGAAGGGAGGAAGGGAGGAAGGGAGGAAGGAAGGAAGGAAGGAAGGAAGGAAGGAAGGAAGGAAGGAAGGAAGGAAGGAAGGAAGGAAGGAAGGAAGGAAGGAAGGAAGGAAGGAAGGAAGGAGGGAGGGAGGGAGGGAAGGAGGGAGGGAGGGAGGGAGGGAGGAAGGAAGGAAGGAATATTTGGTTCGGGGTCTCCTTTTGTGTTGTCTTCATGGTGAGTGGGAATGTTCACTGATATCTATGAATAATTATGGAATTTTAAAACTAACAGGAAACTCCCAGATCACAAGTCAACACTCTCATTTTATAGAGAAGGAAACCAAGATGCAGAGAAGGGGAAAGACTTCCATAAGGTCACACAGGTAATAAGGATCAGAACTAGCATTCTAACCCAAGTCCTCTGACTCCAATTACGGTGCTCTTTCTGTGATATCATGCTGTTCCAATACAGTAAGCATTTATTAAGTACCTACTGTGTGTCAGATACTATATTAGGTGAGAGGGATACAAAGTACCCTCAGTGAGCTTACTTTCTAAATGGTTGGGGAGAGTAGGAAGTATAAGATGTTCACATTTTATTTAAAATTTAAATTTTTTTAATTTAAATTAAATTTTAAAAAGATAAATAAATACAAAGAAAGATAGGGAGCAGCAGAATAAAATAAATGCATAGTGGTAGGAGAAGGGGGAACACTGAGGGCATCAGAAAAATCTTCTGGCAGGAGGTAGCACTAGATTGGGGCCTAGAAGGGACCTTGGAGTTCTGAGAGGTTAAAGAAATGAGGGAATGCCTCCAGAGAGAAGGACTAGCCCCATGGGCAGTGGATAAAGCCACATGAACAAGGAAGACCCAGCAGCCTGACACCATATGGATTCCACCTCCCAACTCAATTTGTCAGACAACTTCACATAGACACATTTTTAGAGCTGGAGAGGACCTTGGAGATTCTCTAATAAGACCACCTCATCTTTGTGGGGTTTTTGTTGCATCACTTTTCAGTCATGTTGGACATGAAACATGACCCTATCTGGGGTTTTCTTGGCAAAGATACTGGAGTGCTTTGCCATTTCCTTCTCCAGCTCATTTTACAAATGAAGAAACTGAGGCAAACACGGTTAAGTGACTTGCCTGGGGTCACACAACGAGTAAGTGTCTGAGACCAGACTTGAACTCGGGAAGTTTAGTCTTCCTGACTCCAGGTCTGGCACTCTTTCCGCTGTGCCACCTAGCTGCTCTCCACCTCATTTTATAGAGCAGTCGATGAAGATTCAGAGAAGGGAAACGACTTTTCTAAAGACACACAGCTTGTAAGATGTATAAGTTCCAACTTGAACCCAGGTCTTCTGAGCAAAAAGACAAGTAGATTTGGAATCAGAGAAATCCTAGCACTCCTATTACCTTCCTTTGTGACCATGGAACCGTTGTCTCAGTTTCCTCATTTGTAAAATGAAGGGGTTGGACTAGATGACTTCTAAGTTCTCTTGCAGCTCTTGATCCACGATTCTCAGCTTAACCCTATTTCTTCCCCTTTCTTTAAATGTTCTGCTTCCATGTCTTCATTTTTTTTTTACTTGGGAAAAAAAGTAATAATTTGTGAGTTGGAACGCCTCTCTAAGACATTTGGTTTTCCAAAACTATTTGGTCCAGAAGTGCAAGTGAAACCCTCATGAGAACAAACTTTCTTCTATTCTCTCCAGCAGTTCCTGAATTTGGCTGATCCAGGGAAAGTCACAAGACTCTACTGGTTGCTCTCACTCTTGGTATAAGCCAGGCCACCAACATGCACGGTGGCCACAATCCCCGCCACCTTTGCTCCAGCCTTCTACCCCTGGGATCCAGTAGCAGCTCAGTAGCAGATTGCAGCTTAGTCAGGAAGACTCCAAAAGACCAAAAGCTTCCTCAGGGCAGGGCCTACTTCTTTTCTTTTCTTTTCTTTTTTTCTTTTTGTCTTTGAATTCTCTGCACTTAGCACAGTGTCTGACATATAGTAGACACTTAACATATTCTTGAATTGAACTTAATTGAAACCTAAAGAGGACAATTCTTCTGGAAGCCTTCAGAAAGACTCCAAATAATCTTGTTTTTTTTCCTAAATAATCTTATCAGCAGAGTTGTCCATTGCCAAAGGCTCTTTGAAGAAGAGCCACTGAGGTTTCTTCGTTCTGTCTCTCCCCAACTCTCACTCATTTTTTTCTTTCTCCAGCTATATAGTGAGAAAAAGACAGCATTTTGTCTCATCAATCAACCCTTATGGACATGTCATCTGCATCAGGTGAGTCCAGTTAAGGAAGCAATGCATATGCATTTTAGCTGAATCAGTAAAAACCTGAGGACTTTTAATGGAGAGCTATAGTTCTAGGCCCAGTAAAATGTAGCCACTTCTTGCCCAGGCCACCAACAACTTAGTAGAAAGAAGTTCCTAACCTAATTATATGCAGGGTGTCCCAAAAGTTTTAAATAAAATTTTTAAAATTAAATTTAAAAATAAAAAAGCTTAAATAATTTTAAACTACACTGAGACTTTTGAGACATCCTGTATTTATTATGAGCATGTCAAAAAAAAGTTGTTCAATATCATTTATACTTAGGCACAAAATAGTAACCTTAGTTCATTACTCACCAGTTTCCATCAACATCAGTTGTGACCTCTAGCACCACCCAGTCCCAATGTCCTTTCTCTTTTCCCTTCTCATGGTGTCATGCTTCTCCTTTTTCTCTCCATAGCCTAACTCCTAATAATGGCCAAGGACAACTCCCTCTCTAATCCCAGAGCTACTTCTATCTTACACTGTGACTCACTGGACCCAGTCTCTGCTAGATGTGGTCTCTCCTACTGGGCAAGTAGCACTTCTGCAAGACTCCATGAGCTATGGTAAGAATAGAAAAAAGAAAAATACCATCTCCTTTAAGCTGAAGAAAGATTCCCTCTTAGGAGTTTGAGTCTTCCACCACAACCAGCTCTCTTCTCTGCTGCCAGAAGTCATACTACACAGAGCCATCCCCTACTAACTACACCCTAGAGTTTGCCTTACTTTTTCAAATGGTCATAAGGAATATGGCTAACTCTTTGGCCTTCTGATGGCCAGCTGCCCTCTAATTCCACCAGGCTTGAGTGAAGAACTTCACAATTTATAAATAGATTCTTCTTTACACTTTTCTAAAGACCTTAACAGCTCATTATTTTTATTATCTGCCCCCCACCTTCTATAATTTTATCAACTGGACTGCAGGGAAATCAACTGTTTTCAAGTAACTGAAGGGTTGTCCTGTAAGAAAGGGATGAACCTTGCTCTGCAAGGTTACAGAGGTCAGACCTCAGACCAATGGGGGAAAGTTACAGCTCAAGGAAGAGCTTTTTAACAATCAGAGACATCAAAAAATGGAACAGGCTGACTCTGTAGGTAGTGAGCCCCCATCCAGAAATGTTCAAGAAGAAGCTAGATGACCTTCTGTCACAGATGCCAAAGATTCCTGCTTTAGATAGAATATTGAAATAGACAGTCTTGGCATTCTTTCCCAATCTTGGGATTAAGGAATCCAAGGATTCAGTCTAGATCCAGGAATCAAAATAGTAACCTTAGTTCATTACTTGTGCCCAGTCAATCAATGAACATTTATTAAGTGCCTACTATGTACCAGACACTGAGATACAAAGAAAAGTAAAAGTCCCTGCCTTCAAAGAGTTCACAATGTAATGGGAGAGACAACATACATACATACATACATACATACATACATACACACAAATACATATATATATACATATATACATATATATATATATATATATATATATATATATATATATATATATATATAAAGAGGGAGAGACAGAGATAGGTACAGAAGCTGTATACAGGAGATAGTGATATCTGTGAAGTTTCAACATTAACGTAATTTTCTAATATGCTCATTCTTGGTAGAAACTAGCTAAATGTCATATTTCACATGAGACCAATACATAAAATGGTTTTATTGGGTTTTTATTATGGTTATCATTATTTTATGTTTACTTTTTTTAAAATAGCTCTTAAATCGAAGGTGGCATGAATGGGTAAATTCGTAGTTTAACTCAATGCCTACTTTTGTCCAGTAGAGCCAAAATTCTACCCAGATTCTTAATATTGTAGAAGCAAAGAAAATGAAACAAGCATGGAGAGTGACCAGCAACAGAGTCAAGTCGGTCATTAATTATCCCAGCAACCAGAAGGCCTGCCTGTGTACTTAGATTCATCAGGATCATAAAATACTAGAGCTGGAAGAGGTCTTAGAGATTAGCTGAGGTCAAACCCCCACCCAGTGTGACTCTTCCCTACAGTATTTGGGACAGATGGTCAAGAGGCAGCTCGACAAACTCTGTTGGGAAATTAGGAAGTTCTTCCTTGCATTGAGCTGAGATTTGTCCTTTTATAAGTCCCTAAAGGTCCCTAGTTCTGTAGGGCAACTGGATGGTGTTGTGGTTAAGAGGGTTTGATGTGAAGTTAGGAAGAGCAGAGTTCAAATTCTAAGCTATTTACTCATTTGACCTGAGGATTTGCTTCCTTATCCTCATCTGTAAAATAAGATAATAATAACATCTACCTGGAGAGATTCTTGTGGGACTTCAATGAGACAATATATAAAAAGCACTTCATAAACTTTAAAGCGCTATGCTAGCTATTATTACTATTCTAGAACCACACAGGAAAAGATCCTCTTCTTCCATAAGACAGTCTTTCAAATATTTGAAAACAGTGACCATATTCCTCCCACTCTATTCTTCTAGTCTCCAGAATAAACATCCTCAGTTCCCACTTAAGAATCTTGTGACTCATTATAGAGTGACATCGATTTGGAAGGATATGTCAGATCTCTCTGAAAGATACATGATCTCTCTAAAATACTAGATCAGTTATTGTTTTTAGAAACATTTTTATTTGCACAGAAAGAAAAATTATGAAGAAAGCATTTTTTTTAGTTTTCCTCCCTAAAAAAGTCCTCTTCCGATTTTTTATGGTTATATGGAAGGTGGCCCTTAGGTCTTAGAGACTTTGACAGGAACAGCCCTAGATGGAGTCAGCATGGTAGGGTGGAAAGAGTAAAGGTTTTCAAGTCAAAAGGCTTGAATTCAAATCCTTCCTCAGACAACTTACTACCTATGCAGAAACAATATAATGAAGTGGAGGCAGAGGCAGTGGGCGAGCATTAGAAGGTCTGGGCTCACTCACATCCCACCTCTGATACTAACTACTTGTGTGCACTGTGCCTCAGTTTCCTCATCTACAAACCGAGGAGGTCAGACTATATGGCCCCTGAGGCATCTTCTACCTCTAATTTATCATCCTGTGATCTCTTGGGTACTTGTCTGCTAATGACCTGCCCAGCCCCACAAAGTGTAGAGAGGCTTATCAGCAGAAAATTAGCTACTAATTAATTATTTATTTTAGCTGAGACAACTAGTAAAATAACAAAGAAGACATGGATAGATAGAAAGAAGATAGCCGTCTATCTTCTAAGTCAGAATTACAGAATTAAGTCAGAGTTCTACTCTCCACCTTCTATCACCTCTAAGTCAGAATTACATGATGGTTAAGCTGCAAGAGATCTTAACCTCAGACTAGTCCAGAGGTTCTTAACCTGGGGTTCATGCACCAAGGGGTCTGTGGATAGATTATAGAAAATCTGTGAACTTGGATGGGGGAAAAAATGACATCTTTATTTTCGCAAACCATCGATTTCCTTTGTAATCCTATGCATTTCATTGTATGCATTTAAAAACATTATTCTAAAAAGGGGTCCGTAGGCTTCACAAGACTACCAAATGGGTCCAAACACAAAAAAAGGTCAAGAACCCCTGTGCTAGTCTAATCCCCTTCTCTTTATAGATAAGGACACCAAGTTCCAACACGACTAGAGAGGCCAGGACTCGAACCCAGACTTTTGGACTCTAAGTCTCCCACATTTTCTACAAAAACACACTGCCTTACTTGTTGAGAAATTAAATTCAGACAACTTCAGAGGTACCTGATTGTTTCCATAGGCTGAGAACTCAATGATAATAATAGAATATTCTGATCATTTCAATGAGCACTTGGATTCCTTGGTCCAAAAAAAAATCATCCTCATTGAGATTATTGAAACAGCCTCAAAATGCACTGCCCTTGGCAGGTAAACATAAGTTGTGCCTTTCAAACCCATCTGTCAAGATTTGAAATTTAGGCCTGATGTAAAGAAAAACCTCCCAACCATTAGAAGAGTCCAAAAGTGGAATGGGCTGCCCGGGAAGACCTTCCTTCCACCTCTACCCCCACCCCTACCTCACTAGGAGTCTTCAAGCAAAGGCAAGATAACTTGTACTTGTCTATTATGTTGTCGATGGGATTCTTATTAAGATACTGGATGTCGGGCCTCAGACCAAACATTTGACATTTATTAGCTGTGTGACCCTGGGCAAGTCACTTAACCCCAATTGCCTTTAAAAAAAAAAAAAGGAAACTGGATGGATTGAATTACCCCTGAGGGGAAGTGAGAGGGTGTATGTCCTTATACAACGTCTTCCAGGAAATCACAAGCAAATGCAGTAGGTGTGGGATAATCCCTCCACCCCACCATCCCAAACTGGTCCAGGTCACTGACCCTCACTCAGTCCCTACTGACTACTCAGGCCCTAGTGTTCTAACCCTGGGCTGGGCACAGTACTCCGGCTCCTTGCCCCAATAACCACTGGCAATAGCAAACAAAAGGCAACATAATCCCATTGTTATGTAAATTCACCAACTATTCAGAAATGGGGACACAACCACTCAGAACTCCCTCTGTGTCCTACATAAACAGCCATTTAACCAACTGAAAACTTTTTGGAGTCCACAAATTTTTCAGCATTCCTTTTTTCAAGTCCAACATGACTAATATTCATTCAACAAATCTTTGCTCAGCTCTTGCTAGTTGTAGGGTCCTGTGTTCAGTGGTTAGAAGGAAGCAGACCTGAATAAGACATGGTCCTTCTGCTCTAGAAGCTGGCAAACATTAGACAAATCGATCTGATAGAAATTAGGTTTACATACTTAAGAGAGGTACCAAGAGCTAGCAGTCCTAGGGAGGCTGCCTCTCCTCAGGGAAGGCTTCCTTGAGAAGGTAGCATTTCAGCTGGGCCTTGAAGAACTTAACCTATTTCCACAGATGGATCTATGATTTGCAGTTTACAGAGGAGGAAACTGAGATCCAGGGAGGTCAAATCAAGGTTCCAGTATTTGGTGTCAGAGATGGGATTAGAGCCCAGGCCTTCCTAATAAAGGAAATGTCCCTACCACTGTTTTTCTGAGGGGCTAAGGTAATTAATTGTCTATTACTAAGATTTTCCAGGTGCGTGGGTGCAGCCTTTTGAATGAGTCCAAGTTTTACAGAACAAATCCTTTTATTAAGGGGATTTGTTCTGTGAAGTTTGGATTCAGTTGAAGGGCCACACTTGAGGACCTAGAGGGCTACATGTAGCTTCGAGGCCATAGGTTTCCCACCCCTGAATTAAGAAAACAATAAACCCCTTTTCGTGTTGCCTGAAGGTGCCACACAAACTATGAAGCCTCATATCTATGTATTTTCATATTTGAATCTTATTCCCTTATGTTTCTCTATTTAGCCTAGTCTTCCTTGAGCACCATCATTACACTCCTCAAGCACCAGGGACATGACTTTGCCCATTAATACATGTTTGTTGAATGAAACAATTATTTCATAAATGGAAGAAAAATTTTACAGACTTCCTAATTTACCCTGGGGTCAGCCATTTCTCCAGTTCAGTGGTACCCCTATTTTCTGGACCAAAAAACAAAACAAACCAGAAGAGTTTGACGAAGACTATTCCTTTTTCAAAGCTTAATTAAAAGTATACGTCCATTTCATGATGAAAAATGCTACATACATCCAGATAAAGAACTGATAGACTCTGAATGCAGATCGAACTGATAGACTCTGAATGCAGATCAAAGCATACTATTTTCACTTACTTTTTGTTTTTCATGTTTTTTTTTCCTTTTCTGTTTCTTCTTTCACAACTGTTACTAACATGGAAATATGTTTTACATAATTGCACATAGATAACCTATGTCAGATTGCTTACTGTTTTGGAAAAAGGAGAGGGAGAAGAAAATTTTGAAACTCAAAATCTTATAAAAATGGATGCTAAAATTGTCTCTACATGTAATTGGAAAATACTATAATTTTTTTTTAAAAAAGAAAGGATTAAAAAAAAGTACATGTCCATTTCTGAAAACCAGGACTGTCTCTGAAGATCTGGGTCACGCATTGTCAGGGCACCTCACTCCAGCCTCCCCTACTCCCAACCAGAATAATAGAACCAAAGGAAAGGGATTAAAAAGAAGGTGTGAGGGCCAGGACAGGGTAACCTGAAATCCTTACTAGGAATGAAAACCCAGGGTCAGAGATGACAGTGAGATAAAGGGCCAGCTGCTTCAGGGAAAATCCAATGTCACCAGACCCCTTGGAAATGTTTGTAGAGGCTCCTTCCAGGGCTTTGCAACCTCAAGGAGCCCTGGGAAACTCCATCCTGACTTACCAGCCAGACAAACTTAGTTATGCATTTGATACCAGCATCTTTCATGCTCTTATTTTCCCCATCCTTTTTCTCCTCTTCCTCTTTTCCCCCTTCCTATTTCCCTCCTTCTCCTCTGCCTCCTTCTCTTCTTCCTTACATCTTTCACCCTCATTACTTACATCTTTCCTCCTCTCTCTCCTACTCTCCCAGGTTCTCTCTGAAGTCTCCCTTGCTGGGCCAGTTTTCTCTCTGACTGTAACTACACTCTGAGGAAGATTTTAATTACCTTCTCTTCAGACCAAATGACAATGTAAGTAGAGCTTGTCATTTGTAGCTAGAGTATCACTTGAAAATGTAAAAGCCCTTGGCTTTATCCAGCTTAAAAGCTTTCCTGGAATATGTTCAAAAACTGCTGACTGGGCAAGATGAAACATCACATTGTTGAATCAAAGATCTCTGCATGTGGTATTCTTTTATTCCCCTGGGAGATCAAGTTAAACTGGGATGTGGTTGGAAATTTTTTTCTTTCTTCTTCCCCTTCCTCCTCCTCCTCCTCTTTCTCTCCCATGAGGGTGGCTTTCAGGTTTGAGCAATATGGATCATAAAAAGTGTCGGAAGCACAAGCAGATGGAGCTCTGAGATACTTTTGAAAAGCCAACACCACGAGCAGCAGTTTGGTCTGAGTGGGGACCAAGGAAATGCCCTCCTCTGATTTGCTCTCTCCGCACTCTGGCCATCGCCACAGTCCTACACTGAGCCAGGCTGACAAAGAGACAAAGGAGTGAAGGGGGAACAGCACTGGATTTGGAGACAGGAGGAATATTAAGCAAGTCACTTCCTGCCAGGACCTCAGTATCTCATCTATAAAACAAGGGACTTGGACTAGATCAGCAGTTCTTCACCTTTTTGCATGTGTTATGGACCCCTTGGACAATCTGGAGAAACCTCCGCACTCCTTTGTAGAATAATATCTTTGAAACAATTGAAGGAAATGCTCTATCTCAGATAGAGATTAGTGAAAAGAAAGATGTAATTTTTTTCCCCATCCATGTTCATGGGCTCTGTGAAATCCACCCCTAGAGGTGACCTGGGTGACCCCAGCTAGAGAACCCCTGGACCAGATGCTCTATGAAGGGGCTTGCAGGTCATGAGGTCATAGAACAACCCAAAATAGCAGAGACTTATTCTTAGTGCAAAAAACTTCCCCAAAATGCCACAGGGATTGCGTCTGGAGCCAACACCCCAGATGAAGAGTTCAGCAAACCCGCTGTGGAGGAGAGAGCTGGATGCTTGGTTTTGTCCAGATAAGAACTAATATTTATGCAGCATTTTACAAAGCACCTTCATAAGATCACAGGATCTAAAGTTGGAAGGGGCTTTAGAAACCATCTGGTCCAACCCTGTCACTTTACAAAGAAGAAGTGATTTACCTGAGGTCACAGAAGTAGGAAAGAGCAGAGCAAAGCCTTGGTCTTCTAATTCCAAATCCAGTGCTCACTGGCTACACTAGGCTGTTTTTCATACCACAATCCTTCAAGCTAGGTAGTGCATGCAAGTATAATTATTCCTATTTTACAGATGGGGAAACTGAGGTTCAGAGGCACGAGGCAAATGACCCACAGTCACATGGCTAGTGACCTTTGGAGCAGGGACTCTACATCTTCTGGCTGCAAATATAGCATTCTTCCTGCTAACACCAGACTTCCTCTCAGATGGACTAGAGGATCTGTTTCCTTTGAGAAAATTCATCTAAATATTCAACTGTCCACTCACTTTTAGTCCTGCTTAATGATGGCTTGACTGCTGTGTTAACTGACTGACTTTATCAACCTAGCCATGGATAACACTAGATAACACATGGACAATACTGTCTTTCACTGCGGGACTAGTTCTCTAAATCTGTTTCCTTCATATCTCTTCTCTCTGCTACTGTCCAGAAACCACTTCCCTATGATGCTCCCAGTCCTAAGTCAAGATGATTCCAGAAAATTGAACAATTGTCAGAGCCCCCTGTATGAAAACATAGAATCTACATGAATTAAGCACCTACTGTGTGTCAGGCAATATGGTAGGCCCTTGAGATACAAAGACAAAAACAAAATGGAATCTCACAGTTAGATAGAAACCACAGGTTAACTAGCCCAACCCATGCCGGAATAGGAAATCCTTTCTATAGTATCCTTGAGGGACGGTCACTGAACTTTAGGTTTACAACTAAGTGATCTGAGAATCTGATAAAGTGGCAGAAGATCTGTAGCTGTTTTTTACTTTGAAGGACTAGAATCTTGGCATGTCTGAGGTTCCCAAATTATCCTCAACTTTTAGAATAAATAAAATTATGTTCACTAGACAGGCATGTTTTACGAATGATACCAAAAGTCAGAACTAAAAGATGCTTACTATTGAAAACATCCATTTTGCAATCTGCAGTGTAAGAGAGTTGTGGTCAGGGATAGAAACTCGTATGTGGTTTTCATTTATTTAAATATTTATCAAGCATCTACTGTGTGCAGAGTTTTCTATTAGGTGCTAAAGGAGAGAGATTAATGACTAAGACTTAGTGTCTGCACTCAAGGAGCTCACTAGAAAGCAAGCTATCAGCTTTGCACTCGACATGATTCTCATGCAGGTAAAGGTGTTCCATAGCAAAGTAAGCAAGGCCCTTAGTGCTGAGGAATTATAAATTAGACTCCTCCACTCTAATTTCCACCTGTCAGAACACTCTGAAGCCTGTCCCTGGGCACATAAGCCCTCAGATCTCTTTCTGTCTCTGTCTCTGTCTCTCTCTCTCTCTCTCTGTCTCTCTATCCTTTATCTCTCTGTCTCTGTGTGTGTGTCTGTCTCTCTCTGTCTCTCTTTGTCTCTCTGTTTCTCCTTGTCTCTGTGTCTCTCTCTGTCTCTCTATTTCTGTCTGTCTCTGTCTCTCTATCTCTGTCTGTCTCTGTCTTTCTTTGTCTCTCTCTGTTTCTCTTTGTCTCTGTGTGTTTCTTCCTGTCTCTTTATCTCTCTGTTTCTCGCTGTCTGTCTTTGTCTCTCTGTCTCTCCCTCTCCCTCTGTCTTTCTGTCTGTCTGTCTCTCTCTGTCTCTATCTCTGTCTTTCTCTTTCTCTATCTCTGTCTCTCTCTGTCTCTGTCTCTGTCTCTCAGCCTCTCTCTTTCTCTCTCTCCCCACATCTGGAATCTTCCACTTTTGAGTCAATACAGGCGAGGTCACCCAAAATACACGTTTACACACATCCCAAACACACACTCATCACAACCACTGCTTCTCCTCCTACACCATCATGCTTCTAGTGCCTAGACTTGACTTCATACAAAGCCATGCTTACTAGCATTTTGCCTACTTTCCAGCCCTTGTAAATACCCTGATGGCACATAAAGTTCACTTCTCCTTGACCCATACCAGTCAAATCAAATCAACAAGCATTTATTAAGTGCTTACTATATATTGGGTACTGGAGAAACTAAGACAAGTGAAATGATCCCCGCCTTCAAGGAGCTCATAACCCGGTGGAGAAGACAGCCTACAACCAGTTATGTACAGACCAGATCTATACTAGATCAACTGGAGAGAATCTCAGAAGGAAGGCACAAATATGAAGATGGGAGAAGCTTCTTGCACAAAGTGGAATTTTTAACTGAGAAGAACATCTTCCCCAGAAGGGGGGAACCCAGCAACCTCTCAAGCTTCTAAAACCATGTAGATAGTGGTGTCATTAATAGAAATAAAGAAGACCAGAGGACGAATTGATTTGGGGAGGCAGGGGGAGGGTGCAGGGGAAGCAGGGAAGGAAAAGAAATGCAAGTCTTTCTGGGATAGCTTGACTGCAGTGTGTCCAAGATGGAATATCATTTGGAGATTCCTTCCAAAACTAGGATATGACTGCATCTTTTGCCAGGGGGGAAGTGTAGTCTGGACCTACGACTTCATCCATATGGTATGTGGAACTCCCAGTTTGGGAACTTCCTCTACTGATGAAGACCAGCAACTTATGTCTAACTTATAGCCTTAGAGCATTATCTGGAGCACTGAGAAAGTCAGTGATTATAGGACCATGATATCATAGATGCTGCACTGAGAGAGACCTTATGCTTCATTCAATCTCATTTATAGATGAAAAAACTGAGGCACAAGGAAGTTATGTGATTTGCCCAAATTGACACAAGAGGCAATGGGCAGATCTGGGATTTGAATCCAGGTCCTCTGACTCCAAATCCAGATCTCTTTTCACTGTACCACATGGCTTCTGTCTCACCTCCCCGCACCTCATGACCCAGCTAGTATCATAGGCAGTATGTTACTGACTCTAAGGCTGAACCCCCCACCCACTAACCCACGTTGCCTCTTCAGACCAAATTTCTAAAACAGACTAAAGCTCACTAAGGAAGTTTCCACTCAAAATTTCTGGTACTTTCTGGGTTGGGTGGATTCAGACTCAGTTGCAGAAACACTTTAAGTTCTCAGAAAGTTGTCTTTGTAGCCAAATTCCAACCAGGAAGTGCAAAGACCCAAACAGCAGCAGCTTCACTGAAACACATACATGTGTTTACAGAGAGGGGCTGGAGGACGTGGATGAAAATTCATGGAAGATATGTTTAAAAAGGAATTGTAATTTGGGGCACACACACCATTATGTCTGGTTCATCATCCGCCATGCCGAGGGAGAGACGCTGCGATCAGCCAGAAGCTTCCTTCCTGAATATGATATACAGGAGAACGCTGAGGTGCTGAAGAGAAGCAGTCCTGAGTTTTTTTTTTTTGAAAGCAGGATGGGTTTCCGGGCCTCTCCAGATCGTCTCTGAGCTGTCCCCAGGGTTCCTGGGCTCCTCATGTTTAATACCAACAGGAACCATCTGCCTACTGTCAAATGGACACACTGTCTGTTACTTCTCAAATGCAAGCCCCAGGATCCTAATATTCAAATATTTTGGCCAAATACTTTGTCAAGGGATTATCTTCCAATATATTTTAAAAATCAATTTATAGGGAGAGGAATACTTTTCTCCCCAACTCCTTCCCCCCAAACACCAACACCAACCTCTGTCTCATAGCCTTTGACTCTGAATTCAAGGAAATCTCAGGATTTTTCAGGATTCTGCCATGTCTAACACTTGTTCCACTTGATTCATCTTATTAGTATGAGATGGCAGCACAGTGTAGTAAGAGCCCAGGGTTTGGGGTCACAGGACCTGGACTGAATTTGGGCTCTACCATTACCTAGCTGTGCAGCCCTGGGCACATCTTTGAACTTCTCTAGGTTTCAGTATCTTCATCTATAAAATGAGGAGGTTAGATTATATGATCTTAAAGATTATTATGGTTCTGTCATAGCATAGGGACCCACTGGTTCCTAAACCACTCTAGAACCCTCTAGAATACCTGTTCAGTTTTGTGTATTCCAATCCACAGCCCCAAGCCCCCATTCCAAAGAATTTCTATGACAAATTGGTGGATCAGACCAAATATCACACCAATAAGGAAAAGGACATTAATTAGATTAGCAAGATAAATATGCAAAGGGGAACACTCTCCTGCAGATTTCAGCACTGCCAGTGTTAAAGGAAATACTCCCTGGACAGCTCCCTCTCCTAGGATTACATCTTGGCTGGAACATGTCTCATTGCTCAACACACATCAGTCCCTTGTGCTTGTGGTTTGTCCTTGGTTTTTGAAGAGGACCATGACATCAGAAACATGATGCCGTGACTTGCAAATGAATTGGATTGGAGTGAGGGAGGTTGTGCAAAGTCACCAGCCTCACTTTCTCCTCCAGAGCCATTTGGGTCCAAACCAGGTATGGATCGGGGACCAACTGGTGATGGCCCAGAACATCAATCTCTTAGCAACCCACTGTACCTTAGTGCAGCCACACTCTGCCGATGTTATGGCCATTCTTCTCTACCCCCAAAACTGCCACTTGCTACTTTTCTATTGAGCCGCTGCCGTCATCTGCCGCTGGTCTTCCTGCATTCCAAGTAAGATACCATTATCTGCTGAAACTGTCTTCAGTTTCTGGAACTGCTTCCTCAAAGGGAGTCTTCTGTGAGACTGTCTTGCCCACGACAGGTCTATGAGTCAATCAGCACATTTTCAACTCTTTTTCTAGTTAGGGCCACTGACAAGTGCATAATAGGTATAACACAGAATCCTCAAGTCATAGCCTTTTTTTTTCACAGTCTTGCTCTCTCTTTTCAAAAATTCTTCCAAATCCATTTGATAATTAGGTTAGGGCAGGGATATGCCGGCACCAGCTCAAATGATTCATAACAGCCAGTTATTAAATTTTCAGTGTTAGTATTTACACATCAGAAATTGGAAAACACTACAAATTAGTGCTTGATTTATCGTTTTGTTGCATGTCTAGACCAGCATTGGGGAACATGTGGAGACCACATGTGGACTTCTAGGTTCTTGGATAGTCCAAGTTTTACAGAACAAATCCTTTTACTTACGGGATTTGTTCTGTGAAATTTGGATGCAGTCAAAGGGCTGCACTTCAGGGCCTAGAGGGCCATGTGTGGCCTTAAGGCTGCAGGTTCCCCACCCCTGATCTAGACTTAAGAAAGTGATGAAATGTTCATAATCAAATAAAGAAAATACATAAAGAAAAAACATAAAGAAAATGTTCTTGATGCAAACTGAATTTAAAGGTGTATCTTGCATATTCTATGCATGTGTGTGTGTATGTGTGTGTGTGTGTGGAGAGCCAGTTGTTAAACATTTACCAGCCCACCACTGGGTTACGGTTGAGTAGATTCTTTTCAACTCCCATCATACATCTGGCAAGTAGGCCCAAGTCTATGCAAACTACCCTGAAGCTCCATCAGAACTTGAGGAGACACTCAACAACACTGGAGCTCCTGACCTTTGTCTTATATTCCATCTACTATATCCAGGTCTCCTTCTCTATATTATGATACCTCCTGACCGCTACCATGCATAAAGAAGCAAACTCTTTTAAAAGCAAAGGGTCCCAGAATGCCTACTTATAGAAGGGAGGGAGGGAGGGAGTGGGTAGATTGGAAGAGCTTCTCTACACCACATGGAGGAACAATGATGCCATGACTCATCAGGTTGCCACTATTATAATGTTGTGACTATGGTATACACCATGGTTATACTTTACACATATGCACAGATACACATACTCCCAAAGGACAGAATCTGGAACCAGGACGAGGGAGGGCTTATGGGAAAATCTCCTAAAACTTTCTGGGCTTACTAGGGAGAAACGAAAATTCAGTATACACTTGTAAGGCATCTATCTACTCTAGGTACAGCATTGTCCTGGATATGGGAGGAGTTACAAAGGATCGTTGGAAGAGACCTAAGAGATCATCAATTCCTATTCCCCTTATTTTATATATGAGCAAACTGAGATCCAGAGAGGTTACTTACAAAGCTAGTGAGTTTCTGAGGCAGGATTGAAATCCAGGTCTTCCTCCCTCCAAATCCAGTACCCTATTCCCTACACCATGTTGCCTCAGATTATGCAATGTTTCTCAAGATCCTTGACTCTGTGGAGCTCTAGGTAACTGATCATCTAGGTAGAGGATATCTATACATAGCTGATGACAAGAAAAATTAGCATAGAAGAATGTTTTATCAGGGTATAGAATAAAGTGCTCTGTGAATTCTTTATAGGACAAAAAGTCATTACATACATGAGGGACCAGAATAAGTTTCTAATGACAGAGGTGGTATCTAAGTTGGGCTTTTAAAGGATAGATAGAAATTCAGGCAGCTAGGTGAAATAGAGGTTAGAATGCCAGGCCTGAAGTCAGGACAACTCCTTTTCCTGAGTTCAAATCCAGCCTCTGACACTTACTAGCTGTATGACCCTGGACAAGTCATTTAACCTTATTTGCCTCAGTTTCCTAATCTATAAAATGAGCTGGAGAAGAAAATGGCAAACCACTCCAGTATCTTTGCGAAGAAAACTCCAAATGGGATCACAAAGAGTTTGACTCAACTGAAAAATGACTGAACAAAAAGAAATTCAAGCAAAGACAGGGAGGTAGAACATTCTAGTCCTAGAAAACAGTGTGATCAAAGAGGTGGACGTAGAGGTGGGAAATCCTCTGGGCGTTTTCAGAGGACACAGATTGGGCCAGTTTTGAATTGTCCAGAATTCAACTTACTGAGCAAAACAACCCAGACCAACTGTCACCAAAATTGGCTTGTCTAAGAGCCTTCTCTTTGAGCTGTATGAAACATTTACAAAATCTTGGCCCCAGACCTAACATGGACTCCCATGGTTGAGGTTAGATGCACCCGGGAAAAACTGGTGGATTTTCCTGGATTTTCTCCAAGCTGTGCCTCATTAGGTTTCAGACATCACAATTCAGACCCAGACTGGGGCACTCAAGAGAAAAGAGAGAGGCCTGGGTGCACTTCTAGGCATTTGAACTTCCTTAGCGCTCCCATTCTCCCAATTACTCAAGCTTGAAACATCAGTTGTGTTTCACTCCTCCTCCCTCATCCTTCACAACCTATCTGTGGCCAAATCCTACTGAGTGTTTCTCTATAACATCTCCATTCCTACTGCTACTCATTACGCCAGGCCCTCATTACCACCTACTCAGGCTATTGCAATAGCCTCTTCCCAAATCATCTTGTCTCTGCCCTCCCCTCTCCATTTCAACCTGCTCGTGCTACCATGAAATGACTAAACCTCTCATCTTATCTTTCACCACTCCACTGCAGACACTCTATGTTCCAGCACAAAACACAGATTTCCTTTTCCCTGTGCCTTTACTTATACTGTCCCTCCATTTGAGACATTTGTTACTATTCCCATCTCAACCTATTAAATGCTTAGCCATTTCCTAAGGCCCAGAACAAATGCTGCATAAAGTTTCCCCTGCTCTCCTCAACCAGATAAAATCTTTCCTCCTCCACAGCACCTTGTCTTTCTCAAATCTTTTATGATGCTTTATATTATTGTTACTTTGGAGCATATCTTACCTCTACTAGAAATTAAGTTCCATGAGGAGCTTAGTTGTCAGAAACAGCTGAGACCATAGGTGAGGTGGACATGAAGAATAGAGGACTCCCAGAAATCACAGGATTTAGAATTGTAAAGAACTTTATGGGTCATGAGGTGCCTACTACTTTTTTTAACTGATAAGGAGCCTGAGTCTCAAAAAAAGGTTGAGTGACTTGTCCAAGGTAACCCAGATAGTGAATGGCAGAGCTGAACCTTGAACGCAGGTCCTCTAACTCCAAATCTAAAGCTCTTTCTATTGCCTTATTCCCTTTCTCTATCTTGCCTAGACAAGCAAGGGTTATGTATTGCTACCACTTAGAATATGCCAGTCTCAATCCATTGTTTTCCAAAGCTCCTTGACCTAGGAGACCAGCCAATGCCCCTGGTCTCCTCCTCCTCTCTCCCTTCATCCTGAAATTCTCCCTTTCTCCCACCTATATCCTCTTTATACCACAAGAATTGAATCCTGGCATATAACATTACTCTGGAACTGGTAACATCCCAGCCCTGTTCTCTGCTTGGAACCCCACTTGTGTTCTCCTACTACCATTGCCCCTTGTGGGCAGCTTCCTTCCCTGAAACCAGGTCTCTCACTCAAGGCAACTTGCCTATTCCCTCATCCTCAGCAATGGATAGCAACAAGGACCATATCTTATTCAAACATTATACCCCCCCAAACAACTAGCACAGTGGGGAGGGGGGTCCATAGACTTGTCTTTTTATATATTTTGATAAATGTATTTCAATATAATTGTCTTCCTTTGTAATTCTATATATCTTATTTTCTGAATTTTAAAACATGATTCTGAAAAGGGATCCGTAGGCTTCACTAGAAGATCAAGGGGATCTATGACATAAAGAAGCTTAATAACACTGGTCTACACAAAGTAAGTGCTTAACAAATGTTCCCTGCATTTAGATCAATTGACTCTCCCCTCCTGGACTGTGAGTTTCATGAAGGCAAGAGCTATAGGGTCATATCACCACAGAGTAAGGGTGGAGATTTACCCCCATACCAATTAATCATAGACAGTCCAGACACCAGGATTGAACCAATCAAAAGATGGCAATAAGCCTTTAATCAATTTGAAAGGATAAGAATGCTTTGATTATTAGAGAAAGGCAGATGAATTCACACAGGAAACATCTTGTGACGTCTTTTAAAAAGTATGTACCTTTGTATGGGAGGGGAAAGCAGTCAGTTCATTGACAAGTCCAGTCGAAGGGTGCACCAAGCCTGTGGTAAAGAACTCCAGGTTCAGAAGCACATTGACAAGAGTAGAGAGACATACTGAGGACAAAGAGATGGTCACCCAAGAAAGGAGAGGCTATACCAAGAAGCATAGAAAGATAAATCAAGGACAAACATGGACAAATATGTACACAGATAAAAATAAAAGGATAGCCACCCCAGAGAGGAAGCAACTTCAAGCACTATGACTCTGCACCAGATACGAAGGCAATAGACTCAAGAAAGATCTTCTAGTAACCAAAAATTATGAGTTTGCCCTTTCCTACATGTGTTCCCTATACGTGAACATCACTACCACTTTGCTCTAAATTTACTCCCACTCTTCCACTTAAGGGTACTTGTGTGAAAGGGTGACTAGAGTTTTTAAGAAATGTTTTAAACCAACTGTTCTTACCCTACCATCTTAGCACATGCCCTTTCTAAAAGCTAATTATGAGTGGTTGAACAAGCTGTGGTATATGATTATGATGGAATATTATTGTGCTATAAGAAATGGCAAGCAGGATGATTTCAGAAAAACCTGAAAAGACTTACATGAACTGATGCAAAGTGAAGTGAGCAGAACCAGGACAACATTGTACTCAGTAGCAGCAATATTGTACAGTGAAGAATTGTGAATGACTTAGCTATTCTCAGCAACACAACGATCCAAGACAATCCCAAAGGACTGATGATGAAACATGTTATCCACCTCCAGAGAAAGAACCGATATTTTCTCAATACAGACTAAAGCATGCTATTTTTCACATTCTTCCTTTTATTCTTTTATTTAATTCAAGTCTTCTTGTACAAAATGACTAATATGGAAATGTTTTACATGATTATACATGTATAATCTATATCAGATTACTTACTCTCTCAAGGAGGAGAGGAAGGGAGAGAGGGATAGAATTTGCAACTTAAAACTTTAAAAAAATGTTAAACAGTTATTTTAACATGTAATTCGAGAAAAAATAAATATTCTTTTCTAAAAAGCTAATTATGTCTGGTTGACTAATTGCTAATGGAAAGCCTATTGGTGGGGGCTTGTGTTCAACAACCCTAAAGACCTAGCATTATCCTAGGAATCCTGAGAGTAAGTTGCAACTGCCCGTCTGGGTTTCCAACTATGAATATGAATGTCCAGTTAGAGCAGTAGCTACAGAAGGAATCTACAATAGTTTTAGAGCTGAAACAGACTTTGGAGGCCGAATTTTGTTTCTCACTAACATCTTCTCTGCATATAATACTTATTGGATAAAAGTAAATTGAACTAAATAAAGTAAGCACTTAGTAAATATTTATTAAATTAATCAAGTAACATCATCACTGTTTAGCAGGGAATTATTTATCCTTTTGGTCTCCTGGGCACAGGAATATGAGGGTTTTCCTGTCTTCCTTCCCTGGATGTGAAGAGGAAGAGCCCTGGGTCCTGTGAATAACCCTGCCCCAAAAACATTGCCTAAGAGGCAAACATTAAGGTGTTACGTCAAGCTTCTTCTAGGCCCTCAGGGAGTGCTTGCTTAGGTTGGAGACTTCCTCAACTCAATGCCTGGAGAAAAGAAGTCATTAGGTTCTGGAGTTGCCATATCCCAACCCAGGGTTGGTGACAGAGTTATAGGAGGGGCAAAGCGTGGTCCTGACTCCTGCATAAACTTCTGTGAGGTCAGAAGTCAGTGGGAACCATAGCACAAAGGCAGGAGTTAGAGCAGGTGCCTGGATGTCTGGGATATATTTGAGTTATATAAGCAGAACTTTGTTTCCTGCCCAAACAGGGAAACTCTGATATATTCCCTCCAACGTTATGGCTGAAGACAGAGGGAAAAAAAGTGGCTTTTTTTTTTGACAAAGGGCATTTTTGACAACAGGCAGCCAGCACCACCTTCTAGAAACTCCAGAGAATTGTAGATGGAGCTACATGTAGTCACACTATGAGAGACAATGCCTTCTGAGAGCCCAATCTAATGCATTACCATGACTGGGAAAATATGGGTCACAGAATCATAGGATTGTAGATTCAGGGCTGAAAGGGAGAGAGACCTTAGAGTTCAATGAGTCCAACCCCGTTCCTTTTACAGATAAGGAAACTACAGCCCAGATAAGTCAAGTTGTTGGGTCCAAGTTCATGCAAGTAGTAACTAAATTTGAATCACTGTCCTTTGGCCCTATACCTGGCACTCTATGCCCTGTATTCACCCTGGTTGCCCCTTCCCCCATTCATTGACAGTTGTAATTTCCCATGAATTCTGATAGGAGTGCCACTTATTTTATTCAAATTGTATATCTTCCAGCTTTGTGAACCACGTGTTTGCAAGGGCAGTTGGCTACAACATTCTAGCTGGTGTCATATAGTGAAGTTCCTAGATTTTTCTGAGAAAGATGAGAAATACCCCCAAAGTTTGGCCATCTGGACCCTTCATATCCTGTGAGAGCCTCAGATACAAGGGCTACAATTGAAAAATACTTACTAGGTGTATACAAATTGATGAATGTGTAGAAGGCACTATACAAAGTAATAATAATAACTAATTTTATATAATATTTACTATGTACCAAGCACTGTGCTAAGCACTTTACAATTATCATCTCATTTGATCCTCACAACAACCCTGGGAGGTAGTTGCTATTGCTATCGCCATTTTACAGATGAGGAAATTGAAGCAAACTGAAGTTAAGTGCCCAAGGTCACACAGCTAGTTAGTGCCCAAGACCACATTTGAACTCAACTCTTCTTGACTCCAGGCCTGGAATTCTACCTAGTTGCCAAAGTATATGAAACATCCCTTTTATCTGCACCTATATTCACAGCAGTATTTGAATCCTTTTCTTGACACCTCACAGATATAGCTCTTATTCTAGGCCATGCCCAATAGTACATACCTTCAAGAATAAAGAATTTCATTAAAACAGAATAGCAAGGTAACTAAAAGGAATTGAATAATGGAGTAGATGTGTGCAGTACTCATACATAAATGGCTTGTCTCTTCCGTGTATCTAGGTGAGCTCTAGTCAAATCACAATTTAATCCATTTGTGTTCCCAGTATAAAGTGAGAGGAACATAGTCAAATCCATGCCACCAGGATTGAAGCTTTGAGTCCAAAGCTACCCTGCAAGGTCAGCTTCACCATCAGTCTCAGCATGGTAAGATAGAGAGGCATTATCTCTTTAGGGTCTTGGTCAGATAAATACTAAAACCTGTTGATTCGTCTTTCCTAGCTGCCTCAGCACAGAGCAAGGGAGATGCTGGAGTTCAGAATGCTAAGGCTCAGTACACACTGCCTGCTTTTTCTCCATGCCACTGACCTTTTCTCCAATCCTTTTGCTGCCACCCACATCTCCAGTGTCCCGTGTTTCTATCCCACCCACGTGAGACTTCGGCAGCATTTTTCAAAAAACTCCCCAACCCTGCAAAGTGCCTTTATCCAATCAGATTCCAAGGTAGGTGGGATCACAATGCTGTCTCTGGGCCTGCACACAGCCTTCTGGGAAATGTAGTACAAAGAATTTCCCCCATCAAGAGAGTCTGAACTTCAAGCACTATGGGAAATAGACTCCAAAAACACGTCTTTTACATATGCGTGACCTCTCCCCTCAAGAGGCTCACAATCTATAAGACAATTAAAGGGGGAGGGGAATCAAATTGTAAAGGTAGCAATCATTCTCTGAGTCAAAAGCACAAGCATTTTTTTTTTCAGCCAAAGACAAGGTTTATTACAACATCCGTCATATTGGGCAGACTCTTAAGGAGGCCGAATGTTAGTAAGCTATTGGCTAGGTTTTAAGAAGCTGAGCAGTGGCTAAATTATAAGAATCTAAGCCTTCTAAAAATCTAAGCCAAGCATTTTTAATGATAAGAAAACTGTTCTGACCATCCTACCAAATCGCATGCCCACTTCTGGTATTGATACTACTATAGATTCTCAATAAGTGAGTGTTATAATCCATTTGGTACGAGGAAGAAAAGGCACCAAACTCATTCATTGCTTCAATTAGGATTAGCTAATGACACCTAGCAGAGGGGCTCAAACCTATGCCAAACTGGACGGTTTACCAAGTTTGGCCTCTCCATATCCACTGCCAGAATCACAGAACTGCAGAATCTCAAAGCTAGAAGGGACCATATTGTCCATCAAACGCCACACCTTCATTTTAATAATAACTCACATGTATATGGTATTTTAAGGTTTGCTAAGCTGTTTATACATATTAACTCATTTGATCCTCACCACAATTCTGAAAACTGGTGTCAGGATTAATTCCATTTCACAGATTAGGAAACTGAGGCTTAGAGAGTTGTGATTTGCTGAGGATCATACAGACCCTAAGTGTATGAGGCAGGATTAGAATCCAGGTCTTCCTGACTTCAAATTTAGCACTGTTATTCATTCCACCACACTGCCTCTCATTTTATAAGAAAACTGAGGTACAGAGAGGGAACACTGGTTAGTGGCACCACCTGGACAAGAACCCAAGTCTTTCAATGCCCATCCCAGCATCTTTTCTGCTACTCTTCCTCCCACTACCAATCCTACCAGTAACCACATTGACTGTGAGTAGCAGAAACCTGGAAAGTTGCCATGCCATTACAGCAGGTTATAGTTTCTATTTTTACTATTATTTGAATTCCAGCTCTCCTTCTGACTACCTATGTGACCTTGGGCAAGTCACTTCCCCATTTTAGCCCTCAATTTCCTCATCTGGAAAACAAGGGGATTAGACTAGGTGATCTCTAATATCCCTTCCAACTCTAAATCCTGTGATCCAACTTTTCCTTCCCAGCCCAACACCCTCCCCACTGAATTTCTCTTCAACCAAGCCTAATCTCTTCCCATCTGTCTGATGGTTCTCATTTGCATAGCTGGGTTAGGGGGTGGAGCCCCAGGCCCAAGCTGTCAAAGTGGCCCTTATTCATCCTTCCCCACATCCTTATCAAAACAATTGCAAAGGGAGTGGAAAGTGCTACCTTTAAAAGTTTCCAGGGGTGAGAGGTTCGGGAGAGAATAAATAGCTTTAATTAAAGAAACAGGAAGGCAGGTGGTTCCTCAAAGATGTTTTGCAAGCAGTTAGTTTAATTTGATTTTCAAAATGCAATGAACTCTGATATTTGGGGGTGGGGATGAGGACGGGGGTACAGAGTGGGAGAGAAGGGAGAAGAGACCTTTCAAATCCTCTTTGGACGATACAAATAAATACTGACCACCATTATGTTGGGTTTTCAAAAGAAAGCCCAGGACCATAGAAGTCATCTTCATTTTCAGGCCAATTTCCTATTGTTTTGAGTCCCCAAACAAGCAAACAGCAGTTCTGCATCTTCAACATCCTTTCTCTCTCTCTCCCTGAGCTCTCCCCACCAGCCCCCTCCTTTCCCCTCCAGTCTGAAAGTGGACCTTTTGTACTTCTGGCCCTGCGAGGGTTTCCATGGTGACTCCCAGCTCCCTTCAATGAGGGCCTCCGAGTGAATGTAGCCTTCTCAGGGATATCATACAACAAGGCCTGCAAAAGCCTTTCATGAGAGCGCTCACCTCTGATGGGATAATTTTACCTATCGGATCACATAATCTCTTCCCCTGATGCCGAGCCAGGAAATGGGGAGGGGGGGATAAAGAAAGAAAAAAAAGGAGGGGGGGAGACCCAGTGGTAGAGAGATTTGGGCCTCCAGAGCCAGCTTCTCCAGTGATGACAGGCCTGATAATTTTGTCACAGCCCTCTTAAGAGACAATGGCAGAATTACTAAGTACATTTAGGGCAGCCTAAAATTACCATTCACCAGGCAAAATAAGGAGGCAAGAAAGGGGGAGAGGAAGGGCAGAGGGCCAGAGGGCCCACTGACCAGAACAGTTAAACACCACTCTGTCTAGAGCCTCGGAGGTACTCTCCCTTGGGCTGAACCCTTTCTTTCGGAACCAAGGACTGGAGCTCTAGCTAACCCAAAGGCAGATGGAGGAGTCCTTAGCTGGACCGCCTGGCATTTGTCAGCACCAGAACATTTATGGCAAGGATCAAGGGATGAAAAACTTGGAAGTTAAGAGGATTTAAATATGGGAGGCCCCATCCCAGTGCACACACACACACAAAAAAAGTCTGAAATGTCAGCAGCTCACAGACCTTGATGAGACAAGTTACAGTGTATCCTTTTTCATAGGATTTCAAGAGGGGGGTAACCTAATCGGAGGGGAGGTGAAAAGCACTGAACAGAACACCGGGGACTTGGCTAACAAATATCTGTTCTACGGGTAAATTTGGGCAAAGAATACACCTGGCTGCTTCCATCCTGATAAAATACATCCGGAATCTCAACTAAACTCTTGTTAAACAGACAACTAGGCTAAAAAGAGTCATGCTGTTAGAAGAGCCTACACAGGCCAGGTGCCAAACAGGAAACTGTCAGAGAAACTCGATTTTTTCCCCTCAAGGGCAGTTTTCAGGTTGATAATGACTGAGAGCTAGAAATATAGGAAGAAGGAGTGGTAACTTGTACTTTATAATACAAACAGAATTCTATGGGCACTGGAAAAACATAGGGAATGTAACATCTGTAGCTAGAACAGACATTTCAGACCACCTCCTCCAACTCCCTCATTTTACAAAGGAGGGAAACTGAGGCTGAGGAAGGAGAAGGGACTTAGCTAAAGTCACACAGGCAATTAGACCTCCGAACCTTTCCATGCTCAGAGCAATAAGCCTGTCTCACCTTCATTTAACCAAAGGAGCTAAATTTCTCAAGAGAGTCTGGTGACCTAACCAAAAAGGGAATTGGAGAGAAATAAGTTAGTGGTGATTACTCACAAAATGCCAAACTCCAGCTCTAACAAATGAAAATTCTAGTTTTTAAATTTTTTCTTAAATTTTAAATCTGAACTTTGATAGACCCAGCTTCCAAGAGCTAAAATTGACTGTCTGTGGCCAGGGAGACAGACACAGGGTGCACCTTTGGCAAAAGTAGAAAGTCAGTAAAGTCTTTAGAAGCCCCAAACCCCAAGACCCCTGGTGCACTCATGTGACTCTGGGCCTCCTATAGAACAGCCCTCCCAGGCTTTGGAATTCATCCAACGCACTGCCCTCCTCCTTCCCCACAAAAATCTGCCCATCCTATACTCTCTCCCCTTCAGGCCCTGCTCTGCTTCCCAAGACAACTATGAACTAAGCTGATAAATTACATCCCTGCTGATGTGTTATGGGACATCCCCACTCTCCTACAAAACATGCATTTTATTTATTTATTTGGGTGGGAGGGGGTGCTAGGCAATGGGGTTAAGTGACCTGTCCAGGGTCACACAGCTAGTGAATGTTATGTGTCTGAGGCCTGATTGGAATTCAGGTCCTTCTGACTCCAGGGCCGGTGCTGTATCCAGAGTGCCACCTAGCTGCCCCAAAACATGCATTTTAACAAAGGCTTTGATGCCTTTCTCATTCAACACAAACCGAAGCATACTAGCTGTGTATCCATTGGCAGAGCACTTACACACTGACCACTGTCTCTGCCTGAATTTCCTCATTTTTTCAGATGAGGATAATAATTACTGTACTACTTGCTGCAGGGGGTTGTCCATTTCTTATTCAACAAACATTTATTGAATGTTGACTGTGTGCAGGGCACTCTTCTAGGCACTGGGGGAGAAAAAAGTTTAGATAACACATGGTGCCTGCCCTCATGGAACTCTGTGTATATATTTGTGCCTTAGAAAAGAGACAAATACAGATGTTGTAAAGAAAATAAATCATGTAAATGTGAGTCAATATTATTACTGTTTTATTATTATTATTATTATTATTATTATTATTACTAAAAACTTACTACAGAATGTATAATATACCCTACTAAGGGCTTGGGACAACAAATAAGACACAGTCCTTGCCTCGAGAAGCTTGCAGTCTAGTGGGGAGTAAAAGATGTACGCAGATAAAGAATAAATTGTAACAAGTCATATGGGGGTCAGTGCTTGAGAGAGGTGCAATGTACTATGAAATCATACAAGGCAGACATAACTGCCACCTGGAAACATCAGGTTGGGCTTTGGGGAAGAGATGGCACCAGGGTTGGGCCTCTGATGCAGGGCAAGTTAACAAGCAGAGAATGGGGGTCATTTGACAAAAGAGTGTTCTAGGTAGAGAATATGGCATCAGCAAAGGTGCAAAAGCTGGAAAATTCCAACAAGTTTGCAGCCAAGTGAGCATAACAGTTTATGGCGACTTCTTAGCTTTTAACTTAGAGTTTTTTAAGTCTTAATTAGTAATTTATAGTTTAACTATAATAGTTTGAGGATTTAATTGCTTGCTTTTCCACTATTTTTCTGGAGTATAGAGCATGGGGTGGAGAATAATGTGACGTAAACTGGAAAGATAATTCAGAACCAGAGTGTGAAGGGCCTTGAATGCCAAAATATAAAGCTTAATTTTTATTCTATGAGCAAAAGAGAGCTACTGACGGGTTTTAAGCAAGGAGGGGAACATCTGCAGTGGTCCTGATCTATATCTTTGCCACTGGAACCACGTGGCTCCAGAGGAGAAAGTGAGGCAGCCCTCTCTCACTTCAGTCCAATTCACTCGCAAGTCATGGCATCCCCTTCCTGATGTCATGGCCCTCCTCAAGCACAAAGGACAAATGATGATAACAATGAGAAGTAAGAAAGTGGGTACAGTGATCTGAACAATGCAGGAGGAAGACAATGGAGGTAGTGGGTGAGGAATGGAGTGGTTTGGAGAAAGACTGGAGGTCAGAATGCCAGCTAGCTAAGAACTCATTAGAATAGTCCAGTAAGAAATAACAAGGGCCTGGATTACAGAGGTAGAAGTGGAGATCATCGGGGTGAGAATGCCATGTTAGGGGGAACCACCTAAGTCAGACCCAACAGGGGCCCCTCTCAAAGTACCCTGCATAGGCAGCCGTCTGCCCCAGCTGGGCACAGAACCATCCTCAGATGGGCTCCTCTAGATGCTATAATGATTCTTTCAGAACCCTAGGATACTGCTCACAAAGTTACCACTTGGGTATAGTGCCCTGGCAAGCTGCAAGAACCCAGGATAGAGAATTGGAGGAATGGTATTTAATTAAACATGTATTGTGTGCCTACTGAGTACAAGGCCCCATGGCCAACTCCAAGTCTTTTTTTTTTTTTGCTTAGGCAATTGGGGTTAAGTGATTTGCCCCAGAGTCACACAGCTAGTGAGTGTTATGTGTCTGAGGCCAGATTTGAACTCAGGTCCTCCTGACTTCAAGGCCAGTGCTCTATCCACTGTGCCACCTAGCTGCCCCTCCAATTCTAAAAAGCAAGAGGGACAAGGTCAGGTAAAGCTTTACCTCAGCATCTCTGCTAATGTTAAACAGAGCCAGATTCTGACCTATGAGATATTTTATATCTCTCTCTAGATAGATAGATAGATAGATAGATATAGATATAGATATGTACATATATATAAATGATATATTATATGCTATGTGATAGATTTATATTATGTATAAACTACTTTTGAAATACTTAAAACATTATATAACTGAGAGGTGTTATCATCATCATCATCATCGTCGTCGTCTTGCTCTCCTTGTCTTTTTGATCGTGTTTGGACAGAAATATTCTAGGTACAAGCTGCTAACCTGCTTTTATCCTGCCGGTGAGGCACATAGTAGGATAATGGTTTTAAAGTTAGAAAAATCTGAATTCAAATCTTACCTCTGACCCTTAACAGTTATGTAACCAAGGACAACTCATAAGCTCTCTCAGACTCATATTTCTTCATCTGAAAAAGAAGTTTTGGAAGACATATAAACTGATGCAGAGTGAAGTAAGTAAAACCAGGAAAACAATAGATACAAAGACCATAATAAAGTAAATGAAAAGATTAAAAAAAAAACCTCAAAACAGAACACCGTATAATTATAATGACCAAGCTTGTCCCTGGAGAAGAGATGAGAATATGTACCTCTTTCCCTTCTCTGAAGGAGTGAGAACATTGTATGGACCATCAGACTTGGCTGATGTATTTGGTTAGGTTTGTTAAACTGCTGTGGCACAGTAGATAGAAGGCTGGGCCTGGAGTCAGGAAGACCTAAGTTCAAATCCTGCCTCCGACATTTACTAAATGTATAACCCACGCAAGTTATTTAACCTCTATTTGTCTCAGTTTCCTCAACAGCAAAATGGGAATCATAATAGCACCTATCTTCCGGGGTTGTTGTGAGGATCAAATGAGATATTCGTAAATCTCTTAGCACAGTGCCTGGAACATAGTAGGCACTTAATACATTCTTCTTTTCCTCCTTTCTTCTTATTTTTTTACCCTAAGGATGGATACCATTAATTGGTAAGGGAGAGGGAAGGATATGTACAGATTTGAAAGTGATGTTAAGACAAAAGGTAATAATAAACAATTTTTAATTAAAAAAATAAAATGCCATCATATATTCAAATACTCCAAGCTACATCACTAGACTATATGTTACATTAATCCAAGAGTTACAGAAAGTTGTCACTGACAGAATTCTGAAGCTACAAAAAGAAACAATTCCAATTCATTAGGTGCACAGGACACTCATTCAGTACAGAAGATGGCCACAAGGGTAGAGAGTGAAAGATAAATACAAATGAGTGGAGTGATCCCCTAAGAATAGTGCCTGGGGCACTAAAACCCAGTGGGAACCAAGGTGGCTATGAATCTCAAATAGAGGAGGTGGAGTGATTTATAGCTGCTGGGGGAAGGGAGCAAAAAGAATATTAAAGCAATTAGACTTAGCTTAGAGTGGGTGGGACGGTGATAACAGGCAATGGGGGAAGGCAGTGCTCCTCAGCCTTTAATAATCTTTGACCTGAAAAGGATAAAATCAAGATCAGCAGACAGATGAAACCTCAGTTAAGTGAGAAGACATTAAGAAAGCACCTATCTGCCTTCAAAGAGGTTCAACCAACATATATCCCAGGGTATTGTAAAAACCACCAGATGTGCTTGTAAAACCCTGTCCAGTGATCTTTGAAACACCATGGAAAATGGCAGAGAAGACTAACAAATAAATGGTGCCACTATTTTCAAGAAAGAGAAGACAGTCAATTCTGCAAGGTTAGCGTGTCAACAAGCATTCATTAAGCACGGTAACTTTCAACTTCAAATCCTGAGAAAATTCTGCAGTCCAGCCAAACTCACCTTCTCCCTGTTGCTCACACACGATCCTCCATTTCCTTGCCTTTGCAATGACCATCCCATATGCCTGTAATTCACTCTCTCTTTCTCTCTGCCCCATAGAGTCCCTCCCTTCCTTTGACTTCAAGCACCATTTTCTGTCTGAAGCTTTTCTTTGATTCCCCCAATAGCTAGTACCCTCCACCCAAAACTACCTTGTATTTAATTACTTGGTAATATTTGTAGTCATCCACTTTGTATTTATATTGCATATATTTAAAAGTACTTTTTGTCTCACCCATTAGAATGTAAGCTCACTTCATGCAGGGACTGTTTCATTCTTTGTTCTGGTACAGCAGTGACTAGTATAGTAAGCACTTAATAATACTTTTCGATCATTTGATAGTCTGTTAGTATTCAGGAAAGGTAGAGGTAATCATTGCTTTGTCAAGAAGAGGTCATGTCAGATTAATCTCATTTCCCTTATTGATAGAGTAGTTAGAGTGATGGATCAGGGGAATGCTATTTTGATAATTAATATATCTAGATTTTTAGCAAAGCATTTGACAAAGTCTCTATTGTCCTTAAGGGCAGAATGAAAAAATATTTGGTAGAGGACAATTGAATGGCCAGATTTAAAGAGTAATCAGTAATGAGTTGATAGCAATTTGGAATGAAATCTCTAGTACCCCAAGCATCTGTCCTTGATCCTGTGCTAGTGAACATTGTTAGCAATGTCTTGGATGAAAACAAAAACGGCATCCTTATCAAATCTGCGGATAATCCAAAACTGACAAGGATAACTAGTATGATATGCAATAGAATTAAGATCCCAAAATATCTCAACCATCTAGAATTATGAAACAAATCTAGGAAGATGAGATTTAATGGAAATAATTAACCCCTCCTCTTCACTTCAAGGAATCTTCCCATCTCAGGGCAAATAACTCTACCCTGAGGCCTGCTCTCCTGGTTCTGGAATCCCTCACCTTAGCCCCCAACATTTTGTGAGGGGCCCTGCCACACTCACTTCACTCCCAGCTCAACTCACTCTTTGAGCTTCTCTATCTCCCCAAAAGCACCCAGCTCCAAAAGTCTCCTTTTCAACACCCTTCCCCCAACTTCCAGCTTTCCCATACCCCTTAAATATTATCTTCTCTAATTTGAATATAAGTTCTTAGAGGGCAGGGACTGTTTTGCTTGCCTATTTATATCTCCAATGCTCATGTTATTGTTCAGTTGTTTACAGTTGTGTCCGACTCTTCATGACCCCTTTTAGGGTTTTCGTGGCAAAGACACTGCGATGTTTTGCCATTTCCTTCTTCAGTTCATTTTATAGATGAGGAAATGATGCAAACAGGCTAAAGTGACTTGCCCAGGGTCACACAGCTAGTAAGTGTCTGAGACCAGATTTGAACTCAGGAAGATACATTTTCCCTGATTCCAAGCCCGGTGCTCTATCCACTGCACCACCTAACCTGGCACATAGTGAAGCCTGAATAAATGCTTTATCTACCTATAATTATAAAACTCCACACCTGAGATTATAAAATCAACATTACAAATAAAAGATAGGGAAGAGTAGCTACACAGTAGTTTGCTGAAACGTATCTAAGAGCAAGCCCCATGTAGGTTAGCGGTATGACATAGTAGCCAGAAGAGTTATTTAGAATTTAGGTTGAGTTTAGAGAAACATTTTCCAATACTAGGGAATTGACAATCCTGCTATACTCTGACTCAGTGGGAATACATCTGGGATGTGTGCTCTGTTCTGGGTGCTACATGTTAGGAAAGACACTGATAAGCTAGAATCCATTTAGTGAAGGGCAATCAGAGGATCAGGGGACTAGAGACCATTGGAGAATTCATGGGAGGAATGCAGAATGTTTGGCATGGAGGAGACTCAGCAGGGCATGGGAGCTACAGTGTTCAAGTATTTAAAAGCCTGTCATCATGACACTGCTAGGTGGCACAGTGGATGGAGTTCTGGGCCTAGAAATAGGAAGATCTGAATTCAAATCTGACCTCGGACACGTATTGACTGTGTGACCCTGGGCAAGTCATTTAACCTCTGTCTCAGTTTCCTCAACTGTAAAATGAGAGTTATAATAGCACCTACCACACAGGGTTTCTGTGAGGATCAAATAAGATGATATTTGTAAAGCACTTCATACAGTCCCTGGCACATAGTAGGTGCTATATAAATGCCCGTTTCCTTCTCTTCTCCTTCTGCTTGGTCTCAGTGATCAGAACCAGGAGTAATGAGTAGAAGATGTATAGAGGCAGATTTAAGTTTGATATAAGGTAAAGTTTCCCAACAATTAGAGCTGTCCAAAAATGGAACAGGGTGCCTTGGGATGTAGTGCATTTCTTCCCAGTAAAGGTAAATGAAGACTAGATGCCCACTTGTCAAGGATATTGTAGAGAAGATTCCTGTTCAAATACAGTTAGAAGAAATGGTCCATCAGAGTCTATAATACAGAGAAGACAGTGTGGTACTCACTCTGATACTCCCCTTACTTACCAGCAGCCTTCCCACCTTCAAGATACCTCCACTCAGAGGCTCACTCTGCTTACTGATGAGTCTCTAGGCTAGACCACCAGATCATGGGGGCCCTAGCCATATTCATTTTTCAATTCACTCTTTGGACTTCTCTATCTCCTCCACAACATCCTTGTCCTGTCCCAGCTTCCAGTTCCCCTTCGTATATTGACTTCCTTCATTAGAATGTAAGCTCCTTGAGGGCAGCAACCGTCTTGCTTGCATGTACTTGTATCCCCAGCACTTAGCACAATGCCTGGTATATAAGCACTTAATAAATTCTATCTAGAAAGAGTAAGACATTTGGAGTGAGTGGACACGGCTTTAAATCCTCAGTCTAATCTCTTATTAGATGTGTAACCTTGAGCAAGTCATTTAACTTCTGTGGGCCTCATTTTCCCTCTCTGTAAAATGAGTATCAGGTTGGATTCTAAGGCCCCACCAAGTATGGAACTATGATCCTAACATCCCATGGACAACCATAATGCAGATCTAGGGAATACAGTATGTGAGCAGACCCCCAAAGAGGCATGATTAGGGGCTGGTCTAATTAGAGACACCAAGGTAGAGTAACATCATCCCCTTGCCCAGATTCTAGGCCCTGATACAGATCCATAAGTAAGGACCATTAAACGCAGAACAACCCCTACAAACCACATTCAGGGCAAGCAGCATGAAATGTGTCATTAGTTAGGAAGGTGAATAGCACAAAACTCCATGGAGGGAAACTGACACAAGGCCATTGCTGAGGAAGCTTCCAGGAGGAGGGGCGCAGAGCCAGGCAAAGGAAGAGCCCAGCTGAAGCAAGTGGTAGCATCCTACTTCAATAGATGTGGATGAGGGATTGCAAATGTTGTCAATGAACTCTAAAATCTTCACCCTAGGACAGAGCCCCAGTCACTCTACCCTACTTCTGCCTGTGCCCTTCTGCATTGGCCAGAGAAGAAACCTGCTAGAATAAATGAAGTTTTCCTTTTTCTCTCTTGGTATTAGCTGGGGGCAAAGTCAACTTCCAGGAGAATTACCAAGAAAGGCCCTACTCTCCCACCATTTTCACCCCTCTAGAAACTTAGACTCCTCCCCTAGGTTCCCCAGCTCTGATTGGTGAGCTTTATCTTGATGAGGCCAAGACCCCAAACATTTCCCAGCAATGTCCTTCCTATGCCTCCCTTCAGGTATCCTCCATCCCATCTTTATACCTTATCTTCCTTTATTAGAACATGATCTCCTTGAAGGCAGGGACCTTCTTGCTGGTCTCTTATATTTTGTGTCCCCATCCCGCTTAGCACAGTGCCTGGCATATAATAAGCTTTTAATTCATCTATCTTACTGTCTCCTTGTGGTTGCTGGTTGTTCTGCCCACCAGGCTAAAGCACCCCTGGATGATGGCAGACTATCGGGAAAAGGACAGATCTTTTAGGGAACAGTGTTTATGTAACTTATCCTCATTTAATAGAATAAGAAACTGAGAAAAAAGAAAAAAATGACTTGTTCCTTAACTCATGCAGAAAAGTTCACAAAAAAAAGATTTCCACCAGCGTGGAGCTCGTGGCCTCTTGGGAGCAGCAATATCATTCTGTGCTTTGTTCATGACCCCAAGCTACAATTAGTAAACCAAGGCTTGTTTGGGCCAGATGAGAAATCCAGGACGGGCTATTGCTCTTTCCCACAGTTATGTCTCTGCCCTTAATATCACCCCCCAAAGCAAGGACTGGAATGCAGAAATTGTAATGTCACCCAGTTTAGTCATTGCCATTCCTGCATCTTCCTATTACCTAACAGAAGTCTGAGTCATCAGGGGGGATATTTAGCCCTAGAAGTCATATTTAGGACAAAGGCTTCCTTGCCTGTGGGCAATAAGAACAAAGATGGAGAAGTTCACTGGAACTAAGCATGGGGACTCGGGGAGAAACATCCCCTTTTTGAGTTGTGTACACATTAGTTACTGCAGGGAATTCCACTTTCCGTTCAGGGGCCCATCTGCTCCTCTGCAACTGTTTGCTCTTTTCTTATGGGGAAATAGATAAAGATAAAGGTAAGGTGCACACATCCCCTTGCCAAGTGAATTCCAGGGGTATTTTCCAGGCAGATCAGGAAGTGAGAGAGGCCACCGGGTTGATGTCATCTGCTTTTGGATTCCTCTCCAGTAGGAACGAGTTAAACCATGTTTCCTCCCTACTAAGTTCCTCTGGGAGACTGAATCCAGGAAAGTCTGCATTTCAGGCAGTAGCTAAAAGATATTTCTTCATCCTCTGCCTGAATCTCTTCTTCAGGCATTACCCTGTTAGAGATATCAGATTATGATTCTACTAGATGACAGATCCCTTTCCTTAGACTATGGTAATGAACCTTTGGATTCACAAGTCAATTAAACCCTGGAAAACCGAAGAGCCCCAGTGAGGATCAGGAGTTAACCTGACATTACATAACATTTTTTTAGAAGAACTCCAGAACCAAATCTTTTAAGTATTTCTAAATTATCAGAGAGAAGAGTAGAAAAGGCACAAAAGGGGGTGGGGAGAGGAGGCAAATTTTTAGAGGGAGATGTAGTTTACAGATGCCTTGCCCACCTGATCTGTGGAAGGAGGAAGGGCATTTGATGATTTGTTATCTTGCTTTCCCATCCTTCTTCAGCAAGGCTAGTCTTGGAGCTGCTAGAATGCTGCATGCTGCAAAGCCTTCTCCTCACTTTCTCTAAATTTTGTTTTCAATCAAACAAACAGGAGCAAGCCTAGTCTACCTTAGCATCCTTACCTCAATCAAGGCAGTTGGGCTTTGGGAGCAGTAAGGGAACAGACACAAGGCTCTTTATCATTCTGGGGACCCTGTAGGCAGCATATAAAAGGGAGATGTGATCCTTCTGGGTGGTCAGGATGATCTGTTAAGTGCAATAATATAAGTTTGTGTGCTGATGGTGTTTGTCCTTTGGGGTTTTTTCTTTTTTTGCTAGGCAATGGGGTGAAGTGACTTGCCCAGGGTCACACAGCTAGTAAGTGTTATGTGTCTGAGGCCAGATTTGAACTCAGGTCCTCCTGAATCCAGGGCTGGTGCTCTATCCACTGGGCCACCTCGCTGCTCCTGTCCTTTGTTTTTAAAGCAGATCAATGACATCACCGGAGTGACGTCTTGATTCGTTTGTAAATCCCATTTAAGTGAGGCAAAGTTGCACAAAGTTGTCAGCTTCACTCTCTCTTCCAGAGTCATCAAAGCCCAATGGCAGGATAAAAGTCAAGATGACTAGAGATGGCCAGGGATGCAGTGGATGACCTTGGGGTCTTTGATGTCTGACCAAGCTCTAAACACTCCACAGGGCCTTCTTGAGCCATCTTCATGGCCATTGGAACAAATGGTTCTCATCTGCCCATTCCACTGGGGGAAAGGCTGCATATACTTGAGGTGGACACCCCCTTAACTCACTGACAGGTGTGAGGCCTGTCGGTTACCCTCAACTTGGTTGAGCCTGTCCGCCAAGAGGTTTTACTAGGGTGTGGCCACTACACACACTACAGCTTCTTGGAGCCACAGTTGAGAGTTGAGGGCCTGGTAGACACCAAAGGTGGATAAACAACCCTGAAAAGGGTTCAGCAAGCCCTCACACCAGAGGGGCTACTCTTCCTAGAATCTCTCATGCACCCCATGTGTTGATAAGGCAATGTACAAAGGGCCAGGTGAGACTCTTTATGGGGAAAAAAGTGAAACTGGGAGTATGGCATTCTTGCATGGCTTTCTTTTGGGGGGAAAGGTGGTATTCCTAGGACTGACTCATGTGCTGGGCTAGGCCGAAAACTACCTGGAGTATTGGCCACAGAAAACATTTAAGATCTAGACAATGACAACTATTTCCCAAGGTCAGCAATAGCCAAATTTTGGACAATGTTCTGAGCTCTTATTTACTGTCTTGGCGTACTTACATTAGATATTCTAGGACCCTCATAGTCAGAACTCACAGGACCCTGGCAATGGTCAACAAATAATAACACTGTGCTATGTGCTTTACAATTATTATCTAATAATAATGTTGTTGTTCAGTCATTTTTCAGTCATGTCCAACTCTCTGTGACCTCATTTGGGGTTTTCTTGGCACAGATAGTAGAGAGGTTTGCCATTTCCTTCTCCAGCTCAAACTGAGTAAGACAGGGTTCAGTGACTTACCCAGGGTCACACAGCTAGTAAGTGTCTGAGGTCAGATTTGAATTCAATAAAACAAGCCTTTCTGATTCCAGGCCTGGCACTCTATCCACTGTACCCCTAGCTGCCCATAATAATAATAATAATAATAATAATAATAATAATAATAATAATAATAATAATAATAATAATAATAATAGCTAGCATTTATATAGTGTCTACTATATGCCAGGAAGTGTGCTAAGCACTTTACAATTATTATCTCATTTGACCTCCAGGCTCATTGCTCTATCCACTCCACCAAATGGCTGTCCATCTTCCATGGGAACAAAAGAGGTTAAATTCAGCCTTTATGTCCAGGCTTCCTTCTGGTTCCCTGCTCCCTTCCCCATATAGAGGCAGCATTGTACACTGAATAGAGTGCTGGTCTTGGTGTCATGAAGACATGGATTCAAATTCCACCTCAGACATCTGTTGTGTGACCCTGGGGGAGTCACCTAACTTTGCTGAGCCTCGCCTTCTCTCCCCTGTGAAAGGAGGGGGTTGAACCGGATCTCTAAAGCTCCTTCCATTTCTAAATCCATGATCCTAAGATTCTTCCCTACCATGCCCCACAATGCCTACATCAGGAGAGAGAAGAGCATTTGAGGGCTCAAGCCCTGGTAGCCACCATCACAGTACAAGTCAGAAGCACCCCCTCCCTATAATGTGCCTATGACTCTGAGTGTGCTATGCCAGATGCACTGAGAAGCCCAACTCCAACACCTCCCATATTTGCCCTCCCTCTCACACCACTGGAAATTCCCTGGCTATCCTGTTTCCAGCATTAACAGTACCACCCACCCAGAGAATATTAAAGGTCAGAGCCGGAAGGAATCTTAGAATACAGAACATAGGATGTCAGCGCTGGGAGAGAGTTGATGGCAGATTGCCAGGTATACCCCCACCCCACTCCAGGCATTCTCCTCTGGAGATAGTTACCAGGAGCTGAGTTTTCTAGGCCAGCAATTCAGATAAGTCAGACCAGGCACAATTGAATCATAAGGGCAAGTACCACAGTGCTGTGGGCTCTCCCCAGCCTTTACATTGCTCGCCCCAGATCGTGCTCTATGCTCAAACTGAAATGACACGAAACAAACACATAATCACCACAACCACTGCCTCTCTTTCCACACTTTCACACTCATGGCACCCAGGTTGGCATCAAACCACCCCTACCCCTACCCCCTTACCAACCCTTTGCCCACTTCCTAATGCCCCTATCTCCTGTAGCACTATGTTCAAAAACTGCTTTCCAGCCTCCCCCAACAACCTCCTCTAGTAGACCATGAACTATAATATTTCACCACATAATTGTCCCCACTGCATAATCATTGCACCCTGTTTTTGTTTTTTTTTTAGTCCAAAAATTGGTTTATAACCTTTTAAATCTTTGGCTTATCACTGTCATATGGTATAATTCTGTTTATCACATCACTTAAAAGGTAAACAGAGCAGCAATGTATTCACCAGCTGCATATGGATATGCATTTATCACTCACACATTTGGAGCCAAGAGCCTAGAATTCTCAGCATACACGCATTGTCAGTATTCAACTTTAACATATATTCACGAGTATTCCGTGCATCCTAATCTTCCACCAAAGACAGTTTAGTAATAAATGATTTTTAAGTAATACTGGCACAATATTTTTAAAGCTTCACATAATGGCCACACTCCACCTTTTTGCCAAAAATGTCATAAAATCTGTGACGATTATGTGGTGAAATATAGCACTTTAGGGCATCACCTGGGTTTGCTGTTTTTTTTCCTATCCCCAGTGCTTAGCATATGTGAGGTGCTTAATAAATACTTGTCAACTTGAATTGTTCACTCAGTTGAAAATGCCAAATTTCCTGGCATAGCAGACATGGAAGGCCCAGTGACCTTCAGAGGTCACTAACCCATTTAAAATTAAATCGCCCTGAGCCTCAGTTTCCTCATCTATATAATGGGGATGATAATACCTGTGGTATCTCTCACAGGGTTATTGTGAGGATTAAATAAGATAATGTAAGTACTTTGCAAACCTCAGAGCCCTAAAAATGTCAGCTCTTATCTAGTCTAATCCTGTCACTTTAGGTCTGAGGAAATGGAGGCACAGAGAAGGAATGTCACCCAATGTCACACAGTCAGTAAATTGCAAAGCCAGGACTATAGTCAACGTCACCTGAGTCCTAAATCCAATGTATTCCCTCTCACTTCACAACACCTCCCTTCAAAGACCTAAAATACTGTTAAACGAGAGAGATAAATAGCCTTCCTACTTGGTTCAAAAAATTTAAAAATATTATATATTGTCACCTTTTATTGATGATGCAAGTGAATTCTTCCCTCTATCCTGTAGCACTTTGATTAAAAAAAAAAATACTCCTTCCCCATCTCCTCCAACTCTTTCCACCAGTAGACTTGTGAACTCTTTGAGGTAGAGACTGGTTTTGCCTTTCTTTGTGTCTTCAATGCACAGCATAGTGCCTGGCATATAGTAGGCACTTAATAAATGCTAATTGACTGACTTAAATGACAAATAACAAGAAAGTAAGAAAGATACCAAAGTCCTATGTCCAAATCTGAAAGTGAAGCAGGTGCGGTCAAGCAGGGCAGGTCCAGAATGAATCCAAGGCACCTCCAAGAAGGTCCTTTTTTTAAAATAAGGAGACCCTGGAATCTTGAGTTTATGGCTCTAAAGAACATTAGAGGTCCATTTGTCCAATCGCCTCATTTTGTATATGAGAAAACTGTAGCTCAAAGAAGAAAAGGTTTGCCCAAGGTCATCCAACTATTAAGTAGAAGAGCTGAAATTATAGGGAAACAAAATCCTCTTTTCAATGAAGTTTCTACTGAGTTAGATTGTGGTCGCTCAAATTTTTATATGTTTAGTGTGTGAGCTGATTGGGTAAAACAAACCAGTCCCCTAATGGAATACAAATTCCTTGGATTTGTTTGGGGTTTTTGGTGGGTTGTTGTTTTTTTTGTTCTATATTCTCAGTACCTAACACAATGCCTGTGTACAGTAGGAGCTTGATAAATGCTGGATGAGTCATTGGCTTCGCCTTCCTCCTACTTCAGAATTTCAGAGCTCTGTGATAACAGCCTACAACCCCTATATGTCTTAAGACATTTTCTTCCAGGGTTTCCAGGGCCAAAAAAATCATCACTATACAATTAACTTGGCAATGGGTCTCTAGTGCCTTACCTTCGTTGTTCCTAGGAAAAAAGCACAGTTGTCACTGCCAAGCCACACTTGAGACTTTTGCAGCCCAGCAAGACCTTTCCAGAGCTCAGGGTCACTTCCACACCTTGATGAGGACTCAGAGTAAGCTCTTGGTATAAGACATCTGCCAGTATATCTCATAGTCTCCTTGAATACAGGCTTGCTTCCCATCTCCTTTTTATTCCAGCAGAAGTCAGGGCAGATACGGAAAGAAGAAGGTCTAGCTGAGGAAGGAACTAGGTGACCTGGCCTGACCTAAGCCCCATCTCTTTCCCAGTGTTCTAGAAGCACCTTCCCTCCAAGTCAACAAGAATTTATTAAGTACTAGGCACTGTGCTGAATGTTAAATGCTGGTAAGAGGGTCATTTCTGCTGTAACTCACTATTATGTGGTCCTCAAAAGCACTTCATATGAAAAATCAAGTTATAAAAACCACAGAGCTAATGGGGGAAATGAAGCCGGGGCACAACACTCAAAAACGTTGTCAGTGACACACTAAAAAAAAAAAAAGATCATAAACTAATAAAAATGGCAGCAGTTTTATAGGCGTTAAACTGTTAAGAAATACATCAATGCTGCAATAAATATTGGCAGGTATCTGAGGCCTTGGGCACTCTGGGCAAGTGAGGCTGCAATTGTCTGCCTTGGGTGGGAGCTTATGGCAAAGGAGAAGGGTCTGGGAATGATGTGCACTAGACTTTCTCTTTTCCCAGCTCCTACTACACCAGAAGATGTGCAATAAATATGGCACTTGACTTTGACCAAGACCTGAAGTCTGTTTTTGGAAGGGTTGTAGCTCGTGAATTCTGAGAAATGCAGACATTTTCTGAGTCCTCTCCAGGTTTCCCTCAGAAGAAATCTTGAAGAAGCAAATTTGAAATTCACTTATTCTACTTGAGGGCAGGGACTGTCTTTTGCCTCTTTCTGAATCTCCAGCACTTCCTTCCACAGTGTCTTCCACATAGTAAGTGCTTAATAAATGTTTATTGATTGATTGATCCTTCACAGGTAGGTGTCTGTACACCCTCAACCAGACCTCTCCCAGAATCCTTCCTGCCCAAGAGCTAGTTGGCAAGGTGCTTTCCATTTTGCAACCTCCTGATCTTGTCCCATGGAGGTTTCGGTGCTGCATGAGCAGAAGTAGCCCTGGTGTGGGCATAAGTGGCCTGGGGCCAGGCTCTGCCAATTACCAATTGTGATGATGAGCAACTCAGACCATCTTTTGGGGCCTCATATGGTCTCACCTACAAAATGAAGAAGTAGGAGGCAGCTAGGTGGCACAGTGGATAGAGCACTGGCCCTGAAGTCAGGAAGACCTGAGTTCAAATCTGGCCTCAGACCAAACACTTGACACTTACTAGCTGTGTGACCCTGGGCAAGTTACTTAATCCCGATTGCCTCACTTAAAAAAAATTAAAAATAAAAAAATAAAATGAAGAAGTTGAACTAGGTCAGGGGTTCTTGACCCAAGCCTGTGATCTTGTATTTTTAATTTTATATATATATATATATATATACACATATATATATACACATATATATATATACACATATATATACACACACACATAAGACATACATATGCATAACACACATATATACATTTCTATATAAATATATGTGTAATTGTATTTCAATGTAATTAATTTCCTTTGTCATGCTGTGTATTATATTTAATGCATTTAAAACTATTATTGAGCCCATGCTTCATCAGACTGCCAAAAGGGACCGAGAAAGAAAGAAAGAAGGAAAGAAAGGAAGAAAGGAGGGAGGGAGAAAGGGAAGGAAGAAAGAGAAGAAAAGAAAAGCATTAAGAACCCCTGGACCAGCTGCTGGTCTCTCAGGTCCCTCCCAGCTCTGACATTCTCTGAAGGGATGAGAAAAGCTAAGGCAAAAAACATCCCTGGCTTTGCTATATTCTCCCTTCTCCTCCTTCTCTTCAGAACATTGAGCATCTATCCTCTTCACACCTGCACAGCAACCCAGCTCTGGGAGTAGAGAAAGACAAAAAGCAAGGCCAGAAATGGTCTGGATTGTGAATGATGTCACCAGTCGTGACATGCTGTATTGGAGTGCCTCAGACCTTTTTGTTTTAGCACACACACACACACACACACACACACACACACACACACACACACACACACACCCTTTTTTTTTTGTAATAGGAAAGAAAAAAATGACAAGCAGTCAGTGTGAGTGGGGTTGTGACATCAGTACTTCCCTTGTGATTAGCTCTCATTCAGAATGTGCTAATGAGTTTGAACTCTGACCTCCTCCCTCCCCTGATTTACATAACTTCTATTCCATACTGGGGGAATCTGCCTGGGAAGAGGCCCAGTTATCTGCTTTCCTGAAAGCTCTGTTTGATTATTAATTGGTCCTTTTGCTTCTTGGTATCATGACACAACCCAGCTGGGAAGAGGGCAAGGAGGCTGGCACCCGGGTCCCAACCAACACCAGGAACTAATAGATTAATGCAACAACTGTCTTGGGGTTAACCCTTTCCCAGCAGGTTGAAGTTGAGAAGAAAGCATTGAGAATCTTCACAGAGACCTTAGCGTTCAATCTAGTCCAGAGTTTCTTAATCGAAAGTCCATAGACCCCTTGAGGATCTATGGATAGACTGGGAAGGCCTGTGAGCTTGGATGGAAAAAAATTAATCTTAATCTCTATTTTCACTAGCCTCTAACTGAAAATTAGCATTTCTTTAAATTATTTAAAAATACCACTCCAAGAAGAGATCCATAGGCTTCACCAGGTTGCCAAAGGGATCCTTTTTTTTTTTAAGGCAATTGGGATTAAGTGACTTGCCCAGGGTCACACAGCTGCTAAGTGTCAAGTGTTTGGTCTGAGGACAGATTTGAACTCCGGTCCTCCTGACTTCAGGGCCAGTGCTCTATCCACTGTACCATCTAGCTGCCCCAGGATCCAGTCTTAAGAAAAAAAAAATCCTAATCTAGACCAATTTCCTCATTACAAAGTAGGAAACTGAGGCCTGCAGATGGAGAGTAATTTACTTAACATTGCATAACAAATCAGTGCCAAAGCTGGCATTTCCCTGCTGAGAACTATATTGCTCTGGGTAAGAAAGGATAGTAGGCCAGCCTCAATGCCAGGAAGACTTGGGTTGGCACTGCAGCCTCTGATATACAATTCACTGGCCCCTCTGATATACAATTCACTGGCCGTCCTGTCGCCTGTCCCCCTTCCCCACAACTAGGAATTCTGCCCCTTCATCTCTGCCTCCTGACTTCCCTCAAATTCTAGCTAAAATTCCACCTTTCCCAGTCCGCCTTAATTCTAGTGCTTTCCCTCTGTTGATTATCTTCAGTTCTTCCTGAACATATCTGGTTTATGCATAATTGTTTACTATATGTTGAACAGAACAAAGATTTGTTCTGTGAAGTTTGGATACAGTCAAAGGGCTGCACTTGAGGATCTAGAGGGCTACACATGGCCTCAAGGCTGCAGGCTCCCCACTCCTGGTCTATGACTATATTACAACAGAGTTCCTGAACAGCAACAGTCTAGATCAAATTTAAAAAGAGAGAGAAAAAGGCACTGATCCAGCATTGGGCTTTTCCTAATTTCATCAAGCTTAGAGAAAGAGTCAAGTTGTCTCATGATCCATATCATGCCTTCTTATAGATGTAAATGATCACTGGCCTCTGATTAATCTGAATTAATCTGATTAATATCAGAGGCATATCTCAAACCAAGATCTTCTAGACTCTGAGGTCAGCTCTCAATTCACCATATGCCACCTGCCATATTAACACTAGCATACATTTACAAGTAGCCCATTAAGATTTGTAAGGCACTTAATATAGATTATGTTACTTGAACCTTATAGCAACCCTGCCCATTTAGTATTGTAGACATTATCTCTGTTTTTACAGATGAAGAAACTGAGGCTCAAAGATGAAGTTACTGACCCATAGTCAACACAGCCAGTAATTTGTCCCTTGGAGAATTCAGAATTCTTCCCTCTCTGTACCAGGTTAAACCCAGAGAAAACCTGGATTCAAATCATGCCCCTGATGCTTAGCAGTTGTGCAGCCCTGGCTAAGTTACTTAACTCTCCAGGGTCCCAAGCAACTTTCTTAGACTTCAGAAATCACCAAGGAGTCGCTAATATGCAATGGTAGAAGGAATCCCCACAGGGTGAGGGAGCTGGTGGTGGGTCTGGGCTCAAATTAGTCTCCACTGACAAGGACAGTCTTACGGAAACAAACCTTGAGCCCCTGATGACACTAGAATATGATTCTAGAAGGGTATATAAATCTTATTGAAAAGGAAGAGGTTAAGTATAAAGGAAGGCAATTATTGAGAAAATATAGTCACGTGTATAAATCCAATTCCTTATCTGTAAAATGGGGGCGCACTAGAGAAGGAAATGGCAAACCACTCCAACATCTTTGCCAAGAAAATCCGACGGACAAAGTCCAATGGGTCAGGTAGAATAGGACATGACCAACTGACCAAACAATGACAACAATAATAATAACAAAATAAATCCAGGAACCAGGGTGCTGAAACACAGTGGAGAAGATTTGGGTGAAGGCAGAGAGGTGAGGAAACAAAAACTTTGTCGCCATGAAGGTGTATACAGACCAGAGAGTCTTCACTCTTTGTTGTATACATGCATTTGGCAGTCTGTTAAACTCTATGAAATAGGGTTCCATCTCAGAATAATGTTTTAATTCATATTTGGATTTTAAAATGCTATATTTCAGTTAGAGGTTAGTGCAAATAAAGATGTAATTTTTTTTTCCCACCCAAATTCAAAGACCCCCTGAAATCTATCCATGAATCCTGGGAATCCTAGGTTAAGAATCCTTGACCTAATCAGAAAGAGAAAATAAAGTCAATTCAGAAAACAGATTAAAAGATCAGCATGGAGACACGATACCATTGTAACAAAAGTTATATTTAGGCTCCACCTCAAAGCTGGGTGCCATTACGGAGTAACAGAGTCATAAGAGACAATGATTGTTCAGATACAGATAGGACCTTCCAGGACAGGTAGAGAGATCTTTTCCAGTTACCACATTCTGTATTTTTATTTCTGGGATGCTGAATAAAGTCTTGACTTCTTAGTCCGGAGCTTCCACACTCCAGCTCAGATCATAGAATATTAAACTCAGTAAGGCCCTTAGATCTTCAGCAGTTCTAACTGAAGGCCCAGTGGTTCTCAAAAACTTTTTGGTCTCAGGACCCCTTTACGCTCTTAAATCTTATTGAAGGTACCCGAAAGAGCTTTTGTTTGTTGTGTTATATCTATCAATCTTTTACCATATTAGAAATTTTAAAAAATAAAAACATTTAAGTAAAATTTTAAAAGAAAAAATTTAAATATTAAATTACATTAAAATTTTAAAATATTTACTTGTTAATTCATTTAAAATAATAACAAACCCATTATTAATGTTAATACAAGTAACATGTTAATATAAGTAACACATTTTTATTTTAAAAATTATGTTTTCTTAACAAAAAATTTAGTGAGAAAAGTAGCATTGTTTTACACATTTTTGCAAATCTCTAATATCTGGCTTAATAGAAGACAGTTGGATTCTCACATATGCTTCTGTTGCAATATGGTGTTTTGGTTAAAATATACGCAGAAAATCCAGCCCTATACAAATAGGTAGGAGGAAAAGGGAAGGGTATTTTAATAGACAAATAATGTCTTGGTATTATTATGAAAATAGTTTTGACTTTGTAGACCCTTGAAAGAGTACTGGGGATGGGGGCAGCTAGGTGGTTCAGTGGATAGAGCTCTGACCTTGGAGTCAGGAGGATCTGAGTTCAAATCTGGCCTCAGACACATGACACTTACTAGTTGTGTGACCCTGGGCAAGTCATTTAACCTTGATTGCCTTATCAAAAAGGTGCAAAAAAAAAAAAGAATACTAGGGACCTCCACACTTTGAGAACTGTGATTCAAGTCTAATCACTTCTTTTTATATTTGTAAATAAGGCTGAGTGGGGAAGTGACACAAGCTCACACAGCATGTAATGGAACTGAGACTTGAATCCAGGTCAAGAGAATCGTAAGATTTGAAACTGGAGGACACTGCAGAGATCCTTTAGTCCAAATTTTTCCTTTCATAGAAAAGGAAACCAAGACGCAGAGACAGGTGACTTAGTCAAAATTGAGGAAGAAATGAGTACCACCTCCAGAATTTGAATTTCAAGCCTTCTGACTGCCCATCCGGCATTCCTTCCAGCACGGCATAGTAGAAAGAACAATGGCCCTGGAGACAAAGGGCATGGATTCAAAACACATCACTATTTGTATAACTAGGCAAATCTCAACTTCCCTGGGTTTTAGTTTCCTTATCTCTAAAACATGCAAGTTGGACTATCTATCCTCTGAGATCTCTTCTAGCTCTAGACCTAAAATTTTGCTTCACATACACACTGATTATACCAGTTCCCGATAGGGGCACAGGGCACCAAGCTCAGAGACTCCTTGCCAGCCTTGGAAAGTTGGCCTGTGAGTAGCCCGGGTTGGGGAAGATAGACCAGGCATCTCACTATGTCAGTAAGTCTAGTTCTTGCCAGTAACCAGCCACACAGATGAGCAAGAGTTGCCTGTAATACGGCCTCAACCATCTGAGGATCCTCTAAGTAGTTGCTCCTATCTATAGGTGACATGGGAGCAGGGCTGCCACGCCACCCAAGGAATGTCAGCACCACTCTCTCAAAGAGGCAGGTAGAAGGAAGATGAAGTCTGAGTGCCATTGAAGGCACCATGATGGGAGAAGACGCCAGTTCAGTCAGTCAATGAGCATTTGGTAAGCGTTTTGGATCCTCTGGTAGGCAGATTTGTTTGGGGAAAGAAAGAGATGTGAGTTGCTTATGTTTTGTTTTGTTTTTAATAATGTCTCTCTTTGACCAGGTCTCAAGATAGCCTAAAGTTCCCTTGGTGAAAGCTCCTTCTTCCTTGGCACCCTTCTCTCCAGACCTCTCCTCTCCTGGTGACCCTCCTTTCTGTAGAAGGTCTATGATGTTACCGCTGGCTAGCTGGGGCTCTGAGCATTCAACACGCATGATTGGTTCAGTGAGTTGGAACAAGTAAAGAATGTGTATTTAGCTGAGTCAGCCAGCAAGGCTGCTTTGATCTCCAACGTTCAAGAGCTGATGTAACACCTGTTGAATTATACAGTAACAAATGAAAATGATCCTCTGAACAATTAAAGATCATCCTACCTGGCTTTCCTTCTCCTTTTCACAGGCCCAGCTTACGGATCAGTGGATTCTTCTCTTTCTTCTTGTTCCTCTTAGAAAGCCTAGGTTCATCGGACATGGATGAGGTAGCTAGGGCAGAGATAGAGAAGGTCACAGACCCTCTTCAGCAGGGTCACCCTTGTGGCCTAAGGCAGGAATTCTTAACCTTTTCTGTGTCATAGACCCCTTCAGCTGTCTGATGAAGCCTGTGGTTCCCTTCTTAGAGTAATGCATTTAAGTGAATAAAATAAAATACATAGGATTAAAATGAAACCAATTATATTGAAATATAATTATAAAAAAAAATTTTAAACAAGTTCAGAGATCCTAGTTTGAGAATCTCTGAATTAGAGGCAGCTAGGTGATGCAGTGGATAGAGCACCGGCCCTGGAGTCAGGAGGACCTGAGTTCAAATCTGGCCTCAGACCAAACACTTGACATTTATTAGCTGTATGACCCTGGGCAGGTCACTTAACCCCAATTGCCTAAAAAAAAAAAAACCTCTGAATTACAGGACTGAATTCTAGGACCTTGACACTTATAATTCCTATTTCAAAAGGGGCAGAGGGACCAAGACTAAAGCCAGAGGTACCTGCCTGAAGTCATGAAAGGCATCATACTCTATTAGAGTACTGAATCTGGAGTTGGGAAGACCTGGATTCAAATCCTGACTCCAACACTTCCTGGCTATGTTATTGTGAATAAATCACACAACTTCATCTGAAAAATGTACCTATAGTACTTGCCTCATGTTGTTGCAGGACTCAAATGAGAATATGCTCTATGAGTGTCCATTGCTATTTTTCATTAGTTGGTGGATGAGATTAATCTGATGCTGAAAGTGATTAAAGAACGAGGCACAGCAGGGCTGCTGGTCAAAGGGCTTGGATCCAAAGCCTCCGGGCCATGTATGCTGGGTGCCCACTTATGTTCCACAGAGTGAAATCCAAGGCAGTCCTGCCACTCAGGGTGATTCGTAGCTTCTTTCTATGACACTTGAGACAGGGCAGAATGATCACTGGATTTGAAGTCAGGGGACTCAGGTTGGGGTCCCAGCTCTCCCATGTACTGCCTACAGCACTTGGGTGAGAAAATCCCGGATAATGCAGACAGTCCCTGTGACCTCTTACTTGCCTGACTCATTTCCTTCAAACCCAGATGAAACCTGAGAATTTTAATATCTAGGGTAGAGATTCTTAATCTTTACTGTGTTATGGACCTCTTTGGTAGTCTACGTACCTTTCTCAGAATAATATTTTAAATGCATAAAATATGGAGTATTACAAAGGAAATTAATTAAATTGAAAGTTATCAAAATATTTTTAAAAACAAGTTCCTAGACTCCAAGGTAAGAACCCTTATTCTGGAGTTTTCCTTATAAGAACCCATAAAGCTTCTGAGAAAAGGCATAGCAAATGTTTTACATGAAAAAAGACTTAGACAGCAATATGGTAGAAATCAAACAGCAACGGATCCCTGCAGGCCATATGTTGACTTAGAAAACCACAACATTAACTATGTTGTATTGTATTTTTATTTATCTTGTTAAACATGTCCCAATTACATTTTAATCTGGTTCAGACCCCACTTGGGAGTGTTAGCAGTGGGCATGAAGTTTGACATCTCTGTTGAACAGTGTCTGAGTCTGAACCCACTTGTCCTTTCCACCACCCCAGCAATACCACCACCACTATACTACTACTACTACCAAGAAACCTGGAAAGTCTGCCTCCCAGTCCCACCCTGGATGGGGCTTCCAAGGAGGAAGCCAGGATTTGTTCTTCCTCAATCCTCACTCCTCTAGATCTCCAGCCTTCTGTTCATTGTTTCAGCTTTTCCTTCTGACATTATGTGAGCCCTTCTCACTTGTTTTTACCTCTAAGAATTGTTGCTAGTTAGCTTTTAAGATTAGTGGTTCTCCAGGTGTGGACCAGGGCCTTCTTTTTTTTTTTTTTGGTTGGGCAATGGGGTTAAGTGACTTGCCCAAGGTCACACAGCTAGTAAGTGTTATGTGTCTGAGGCCAGATTTGAGCTCAGGTCCTCCTGAATCCAGGGCCAGTGCTCCATCCACTGCGCCACCCAGCTGCCCACACCAGGGACACCTGATAGTCCTTGGTAGACCCTTTCATGGGGTCCATAAGGCCGAAATCTTTGCGTGATAGTACTAAGGCACCTAAATATTGATAACTCTGATTTACGTAAATAAAAGATTTTTGAGGTCCTCAGTAATCTCGAAGAGCATAGTCAGGTGTCGCAGTGGACAGAGTGCCTGTCCTGACGTCAGAAAGTTCAAAATCCAGCCTTAGACCCTTACCAGCTGTGTGACTCTGGACAAGTCAATTAACCCTATTTACTTCAGTTTCCTCACCTGTAAAATGAGCCGGAGAAGGAAATGGCAAACCACTCCAGCATACATGTCAAGCAAACTCATGAAGAGTCAGACACAGCTGAAAAACAACTGAAAAAACAGTCCTGAGACCAAACATTTGCGAATCTCTGGTCTAGGTCAGTAGCAAAAACCAGTAAGATGACTGTATAGGTACCTCAGATGGCAGCCTTACAGCTCATTCCTAGCTCGAGGTAGCTGGGTCACAGATCATAGAGCTCTGGGACTGGAGTCAGGAAGACCTAAACCCAAATCTGGTCTGAGACACTCGCTAGCTGTGTGACCCTGGACAGGTCACTTCACTTCTGTTTTCCTCAGTTATAAATGGGGATAATAATAGTAACTACCTCTTAGGGTTGTTTTGAGGATCAAATTAGGCAATATTTGTTTGAGGTTTTTTTTTAAGTGCTTAGCACAGTGCCTACCACGTAGTAGGCACTCAATAAATGTTTATTCCTTTCCCTTTCTTTTGTCCACCAGTCCTTTTGAAATTTACTATAGGGGCAGCCTAGGTAATGCAGTAGATAGAGCACTGGCCCCAGAGGCAGGAGAACCTCAGTTCAAATCTGGCTTCAGACACCTATTAGCTGTTAAACTCTGGGCAAGTCATTTAACACTGATTGCTATTTAAAAAAAAAAAACTTGCTGTTTGCTCAGACCCTCGGTCTCTCCACCCTGTACCCAAAATGTTTCCTTCTATGAATTCAGGAGCATTTTCACATTCTTTATTTCCTAATCCTGGTCAGCTTGAGCTGTGTTAATCCTGCCTATCCCCAATCACAGAGATGATATATCTCCTATTCTAGTCAGGAATTGTTGAGTCTTTTTTATTTTATTTTATTTATTTGGATTTCTGAAGAACATTGTACCCTATTTCTATTTGCCTTTCTACCTTCCTCTGGGACAGGTATTCAAGTTATGTGAAACACCATGTCTGGGCTATTTCCCCTATTTCTCTAAGAAGAATGAGGGAGGGGTTGAGTCCATGCAAGCCTGTTTTACTCAGAAAAGGGGGAAAACCTACTTCAACCACAAAGATTTGTAAACAAATTACATATCTCTGTGACCCTAAATAAGTCACTTTCTTATGCTGAGCCTTAGTTTCCTCATTTCTACAGAAAGGGAACCAGAATAGATCAGAAGTTCTTTTTTATATTTTTTTCCAATTGCATGTAAAACAATTTTTAACATTTACTTTTTAAAAGTTTGGGTGCCTAATTCTCTCCCTCCTTCCTTCTCCTCCTCAGTCCTTGAGAAAGCAAGCAGTTTGATATAGATTATGCACATATAGCCACGCAAAACATATTTCCATATTAGCTATGTTGTAAAAGAAAACAGGCCAAAAAGAAAAATAGAGTAAAAAAAAAAGTATGCTTCGATCAGCATTCAGACTCCATTAGTTCTTTCTCTGGAGGAGGACAGCATTTTTTCACCATAAATCCTTCAGAATTGTCTTGGATTATTGTGTTGCTCAGAATAACTAAATTAGATCGGAGGTTCATAACCTAGGGTTCTTGCATAGATCTCAGGGAGTCTGTAAATTTGCATGGGGAAAAGTATATCTTTATTTTTACTGACCTCTAACGGAAATTCAGCATTTTCTTCAGTTGAGAATATTTTTTTAAAAACCTTTTTCTGAAAAGGTAGCCCTAGACTTTACCAGGGTGCCAAGGAGGCCCAACGCACAAAAAAAAAAAAACCACGAACCCCCCCTGAAGAGATCATTATGGTCCCTTCCAGTTCTTAAGTCTGTGACTATATAGTCAGAACAATCCACAAGTTTTCCCAAAAAACAAAAGTTCCCTAGGGACACAGTCCTTTCTTTCCTTCTAGGAAGGAGATGCTATTCCAGGATTAAGGAAAGAAAGTGACAAAGTTAATTCCACCAGAAGGTAACAGCCTCTGTCTGTGGTGACAAGATCATGCATGTCTTTCTTTTTTAATAATTTATTTATTTATTTTTAGTTTTGAACATTCACTTCCATAAGATTTTGAATTTTAAATTTTCTCCTGCTCCCAAGACAGGATGCAATCTGATATACAAGATCACACATTTAGAGCTGGAGGGGTCCTTATGGGCTATCTAATTTAACTCTCTCAATTTATAGATGAGGAAACTGAAGTACTGAGAAATTAATCGACTTGCCCATGAGACAGGATTCGAACCCATCACTCCAAATCCAATTCCCTGTCTACCACACTATCCTGAAGGAGAGAGAGCCTTGTCAAATAAGGATGTGTTTACCTTAGAGCTATTCTTGAGGCTAGCCATTGAATCACACCTGCTCACTTGAGCATCCTATGCACACACGAAATTCCTCTTAGCCTGGCCACAATCATTGCCAAGTCAGATTTACATCTCCTCTCCTTATATCAGCAGAATCACATCTGCACAGGTCTCACTGGTGGATTTTTATACTCACTGCTGATGGAAGAAGCAGAGAGATTATTTTTCCCCTTAACCCCAGTGATTCCAGGACATGGGTTTTTTTGTTTTTTGGTTTTTTTTTAAAGATAAACTATACCAGCAAACCATTCCTCACAAAGAGGAAAGATATATGACTTTTAAAACAGCTGGCTTAGAAATAGTGAGACCTGAATGATTCACCAGGAAGGAATATCACGAACAAGAATTCAATAACATTCAATAAGCATTTAAGTGCCTACTATGTGCCAGGCACTAGGAATACAAAGGAAGAAGAAGAAGAAGAAGAAGAAGAAGAAGAAGAAGAAGAAGAAGAAGAAGAAGAAGAAGAAGAAGAAGGAGGAGGAGGAGGAGGAGGAGGAGGAGGAGGAGGAGGAGGAGAGGAGGAGGAGGAGGAGGAGGAGGAGGAGGAGGAGGAGGAGGAGGAGGAGGAACAAGAAATGTTCCCTACCTTAAAGGGGCTTACAAAGGCCAGTTTGACTAAGCTGTACAGTGCGTAAAGGTTGAAAAGGTAGGTTGGGGCCAGATTGTTAAGTGACAGAGGAATTTATTTTTGATCCTAGTGGTAAGAGGGACCTACTGGAGTTTATTCAACAGGGGAGGTAAGTCATCAGACCTGTGCTTCAGGAAAATCACTTGGGCAGTTGTGTAAAGAATAATGAGAGAGAAGCGAGATTTGAGGAAGGGAGACCAATTAGGTGGTAAGAGATGATGGTAGTCTGAACTAGGATGTGAATAAAGAGAATGCAAGTTTGAGAAATGTTGTGGGGATATAAATAATTGATTGACCACTTCTTGGATATGGAGAAGTGAAGGCTATTAAGGAGTCCAGAACAACATCAAAGTTCCAAACCTGAGCATCTAGAAGAATGACGATGCCATGTAAAGAAATAGAGAAGCTTGGAAAAGGAGATTTGGGGTGAGAGATAATGAATTCTGTTTTGGACTTGCTGAGTTTCAGATGCCTATGGGCAACCAGCTGGAAATATTTATCAGGCCACACCTTGAGGACTATTATCAGGATTTATTGGGGAAGACAGTGTGTGTATATATGTACACACACAATAAATATGAGATAATTTTTTTGAAGGAAAGGTTCCTAGCAGCTAGAGGGGATCAGAAAAAGCTTCATATAGTAGGTGGTATTTGAGCTGAGTTTTGAGGTGGTATTTAGAAATATCTATCAGGCTACTAGCTGGGGACATGGGACTAGAGTATCAGGAAAGGAAGAGGTGCTCTCTTGGGTCCCAGCACAACTCCAGAGAAAGCCTAATCCAATCTGGGTAAGTGGCTCCTCTCTCTATGGGGCACAGCTGTTGCCCTTGAGGACATTTCCTTTTCAGTAGATGTAATTAAGTATAGGGCCTTCCCTTTGACTTTGGCTCTGCCATGAGATCACCTGGTGCGACTTTTGAAGTTTGTTTTCCATATATTCTGCATTTCTTCAGACAGAAGCAAAAACAGTTGTAGCTCAGCTGTCCAACTAAGACTAACAGGATTGCCAGAAATCCTTCCTTTTTCCTTTCCTTTCCTTTCTTTTTTTTTTTTAAAGGAAGGCACTCTGCATGTTTCTCTGCCCCAGACCACAGCTGCAAAAATCAAATTCCAACATGAAGCTCAGTCTTTTGGTGACCCCTCTACATTTTCACCAGCCTGGGTCATCTGACCTTGAAATGATTCACTGTTTATTAAAGTGTGAAGGTGGGAGTGTGTCTAAGGGAGGTGGAGGTGGAGAGGGCATCAAAGGGGAAACAGAGAAACAGAGGGAAATGAAAACGATGCCTTGGAGGGATGTTTTCCAACCATATGTGCTCCTTCGGTCAGAGTCCAGCCTGGTGTCCTGAGTGAACATTCTGCTCTAACACTTGTATTGTCAGACAGTTGGCCCTGGACTTCCCTGGTTCTGGGATTTCATTTTCTTTTCCTAAGAGGCAGTTCCATTCTTGGTGATTTGTGGCAGAGTTAATCCCACACTAATTAGATTTCTGTGGGGGCGATGAAAGGGCCAGGGGAAATCATGGCTTGCTCTGCACATAATTTTAATTGTTTCATAATTAATCCCCAGAACTGTATGAGCTCAGAACAGATAAGGCAGTCACAAGGAAGGAGAAAAAAAATAACCTAGACATCTTTCAAAGAAAGAACTTCCCGCCCCCTCCTCTGGTCTGGTACCAGGAAGGTTGTACTTGCTGATATTACAGCATCCCTCAGAAATGTGTCCAATGCTGTCTGCTTTCATTGAGTCAGGGATCGGAGCTATGCCGCCCCACACTTTGGGAGTTTTAATTCTGTTTGCTCTTGGCTAAACTCCATTCCTAATCCTATTTTCACCAGTTTCTATCCAATTTAATACAGCTTCTGTAAGTCAAAATTAATTACCCCATGTGCTTCCCAGGGCATGCTATGGTCTCTCGACTTCACAGCTAACAGCAGCTTGTGCCTGAGCTCAGACAGCCAGAGCTTTGAGAAAGAAGAGGGAGAGAAATATCATAACATTTGAATCCTTTTTAGTTATGACACATCTATCTCAGGGATTCTTTGTCCCACTAGGCTGATGGATGAAGAACCCCACTCTTGTGTACTTTAAGGCCCAGTCCAAATCTCACATAGAAGGGGGCTTTAGAGATTACCCAGCCAAACCCCTCTCATTTTACAGTCAGTAAAACTGACTCTAGGAGCCCAAGGTCACATAGATAGTGAATAGCTAAAGGATAGATGTGGATAGATAAAGGAATGATGAAGAATGCTGCACCTATTCAGAGGATGCTGAATGGCCTGGTATAGCTAATCCATAGAATATATGAGAGGAAATAGAGAAAGGTATGTCTAGAAAGATAGACTGGGACCAGATTGTTGAAAGCCTTGAATGCCAGGTTAAAGAACTTGAATTCAGTAGGCAATGGAGAGCCAGTAAAGGGCCTTAGCAGTGAAGCACAAGATTATATCTGTACAGAAGGTCAAAAGAAGATGTGTCCCTAGCCCTGAACGATATATTCTTTTTCCCTTCCTGTTACCTGGATAATCGGACTTTAGCTATCCATCTAGTCATGGCTACAGTCAGAAAACTTAGGCAGCTATCCCAGGTATATTATATCACATTATATTATATTATATTATATTATATTATATTATATTATATTATATTATATTATATTATATTATATTATATTATATTATATTATATTATATTATATTATACTATATTATACTATATTATACTATATTATACTATATCATAGTATACTATATCATATCATATTATTTTACATTATGATATTGTATTAATATTATATTCTATATTATGTGTATAGTATATTCTATATAATGCATATTACATATATAAAACAATACATATATACACGTAATACTCCTGTGTATACACATGTATGCATATGTGCACTCTATATGCTATGTATGTCCATATTATACACAATGCATATACATTGATTTTTTAGGCTTTGGGTTTTCCTTTAAGTCAAGCAAAAGCAAAACATTGGACCCAGACCTGAATTCAACTCAAAAGCATTTACTGAATTCCAACTATGTCCAGAGCCCTGTGTTCCAGGCTGGAGCACATATAAAGATCAGTGTGAGACAGTCCCTGCCCTCAGTCCAGTGGAAGACAAAGACACAACAGATACCTAGTAAAAGAATGTAAAGAAGGTTCAAAGAAGTAAGAGTTTCTCAGGCAGCATGTTCATTCCAGCTGTGGGGATCTGGGGAAGCTCCCTGGGTGAGGCAGCATTTAAACTGAGCCTTGAAGGATGGAGAAAAATTCAACAGGCAGAGATTGGTACAGTGGACATTTCAAACAGCACACATTCTCCATCATCTATCTAATGCTCTCCAGGGACACCTGATGATGTAAGAACAAAAGATATCATTAAAAAACAAACTTATGGTACAGAATGAGCCATCCATTTTCAGACAGGGCCAACATAGACTTTGTCTTGATTAAATATGCATATTTGATATAAGGATTTTGCTTTTCTTTCAATTTAGGGGTGGTAGCAATAGCGTTACCCAAATGTTCCCAAAAAAATTAAAAATAAGAAAAGAAAAAAGGAAAAAAAGTCATTGAATCATGTTAAAAACACACAAAAGAGAACAGAAGGCAGATCACTGGGAAATGTAGGCAAGCAGGAAACTTTGAAAACATGTCAAATTTATTATATACTTTTTTAGTTTCGAAAAGTTTAATTTTTATTGCTTTAAATTTATTTAATTTTATTTTGTTTTGAATACTCTCCCTCTTCTGCTCTCTCCCCTACCCATTTGAGAAAGCAAGAAAAATAGAACCCAATGCAAAAAAATGTAGGGTCATACAAAATAAATTTCCACCCTAGTCATGTTCCCTCTCCCCTCCCCCCCCAAAAAAGCAAGGAAAAAATAGAAGAAAATATCTTTCGATCTGTACTCTGCCTCCATCAGTTCTCTATTTGAAGGTGGAGAGCATGTTTCCTCATAAATCCTTGAAATTGTGGTTGATCATTGTGTTGATCAAAGTTATTAAGGCTTTCAAAGTTGATTAATCTTACAATATTGCTGTTACTATATAGATTGTTCTGGTTTTGCTCATTTCATTCTGTATCAGTTCATACAAGTTTCCCAAGGTTTTTCTGAAACCATCCCCTTCATCATTTCTTAAAGCACATTAGTATTCCATTGTATTCCTAGAGTGTTGAGTATAATCCTATAAGGATTAAAATGATCCTTTAATGGAACAGAAGACCTTCAAACATTCTGGTGAAAAGACCACAGCTGGGTAGAAATTTCAAAATAAAAAAACAAGAGTCTACAGAAACCTAGAAATGTAAATTTATTGAGCAATTGAAAGGAGCTATATGATACAATGGTAATATTTTAACAAAGAGAGAAGAAACATGTCCCCTCAGAACCATATGTCTTCAAAAGGGCATTGAGGGAATTAAATAAGAAAAACAGAGGTCCTGGAGAGTATTGGTTCATATCTGTAGATTGAAAGGTAAAATAGAAGAGAAGGTAAAAGGAGGAATAATGTAGAAAGCAGGAAGAAGGGAGTGGAACATGCTATTTCTCATAATTGAAATATGTGAGAAGAAATACAAGCATGATTTTTGTTGTTCAGTCATTTAAGTTATATCCCACTGTATATGAGCCTGTTTGGAATTTCTTGGCAAAGATACTGAAATGGTTTGCCATTTCCTTCTCCAGATCACTTTACAGATAAGGAAACTGAGGCAAACAGGGTTAAATGACTTGCCCAGGGTCACACAGCTAGTCTGAGGCCAGATTTGAGCTCACAAAGATAAGTCTTCCTGACTCAAGGTATGACACTCTATTCGCTGTGCCACCTAGCTGCTCATAAACATGGTATTCAAACAATATGCAAACAAAACTGGAGGGATTAGGCATCAGATGAACCATACTTATTTGAAACAAATAAAGGAAGGTTGAATATATGCATACATACACACATGTGTGTATGTATGTGTTTGTATATATGTGTGTATATGCACATATATGTGTATGTATGAATATATATATATGTATATTCAACAAACTGAGATGGGAGTGGGTTGGCATAAGAGGGAAGACAATACCCAGGAGGGAAAAGTCTCAAGGGAAACAGACATCCTGATTAAAAGGGAGGAAGAAAAAAAATAATTAGGATTTAAAGGGGTGTCTTAGATTGACTCAGATAATTGGGGAGCGGCTGGACAAATTGTGGTATATGAATGTAATAGAATATTAATATACTATAAGAAATTACAAAAGAGATGATTTCTGAGAACCCTGGGTTGCATGAATTGACACAGTGAAGTAAGTAGAACCAGGAGAACAATGAATAAAAAGGACAACAGCAGAGTAAAGATAAGCAACTTTGAAAGACTGAAGAACTCTAATCAAAGTAATAACCGACTATCTAATGAAGCATGATACTTACTTTGAGACAGAGAAGTGATAGATGCAAGGTAAAAGAGAAGTGTGTGTGTGGGTGTGGTGTGTGTGTATTTAACCTGGCCACAGTGTAGGTTGATTTCACTTGACCATGCTCATTTTTTGTAAGGATTTTCCTTCCCCCCCATTCAGTTTTTGTTTTGTTTTGTTTTGTTTTGTTTTGTTTTGTTTTGGTGAAGGGAAGAAACATGGAGGGGGAGTAACAATTCTGATGCTAAAAAAAGGAAAAGATTGCAGTATTTCTTAAACTGCATAGAAGGGGATAGAAGACGGCACAGAATGGAACATAGACAAGGAGGTGAATTTTGAAGAAATAGCATGTAGAATTTATTATATATTTTTTAAAAGTAAGTATTATGAAAGGGAGATTCACTATTTCATATAGAATAATCTTCCTATATTCTGTTGTAGATATGGAAATGCTCATTTTTTTTAAGTTGGGAATTCAAAAAATCTTTTAAAGAAATCTAGGTTTGCCACCTTACTGCCTGTATGCCCTCAGGCATGTCACTACTTCTTTCCTGTCCTCAATCTCACCTGTAAAATGAGCAGGTTGTCCTAGATAATCTCTGAGATCCTTTCCATCTCTAGATCCTCTTATCCTATTCAGTGCTGGACTTGGCTTCTTATTCACCTGCAGCAGCTGTCCAAGATAGGATTAGATTTCTTGATCTTTCTGTTTTTAATTTTTGTCTGAGTGTGATTTCAATGGTTTTAGGGAACTCTTAGTATGGGAATTTCTATCTTTACATATGTGTAACAGACCTGTCATTTATAGTATTAGAGAGCTGCCTAGAGTGACTTGCCCAAGGTCACACAGCCAATATGTGTAAGGGGACTTAATTCTAGGTCTTCCCAACTACAATGATGTCCCTGTATCCATTATGGCATGCTGCCTCTCAATCTTAATGTAGCACTTAATTCTCAAGATGCTTTCACCTATCTGATCTCATTAGATATTTTTCCAAGAATACCCTGGAAGGGCACTGAAGGGTCTATCCAGTTCTCTGAGGTTTTTCAACCTTTTGATCCATCATCGTTTTGCCCTTAATTGTCATGCTTTGTGAAGGGTTAAAGTAAAGGGAATTAATTCTGTAAAAGATAATTATGGTAGCTGGAGTTCCTCAATTAAAATTCAAGAAACACTATACAGTTTCTCTAGGTGTCCCCTAATTTTTCTTTCTTTTGACTTTGTTTTATAGTTTCTTGATGTTTCATGAAGTACTTAGCTTCCACTTCACCAATTCTAATTTTTTAAGAAATTATTTTCTTCAGTGAAGTTTTGTACCTCTTTTTTTCCATTTGGCCAATAGTAAATACTTTTTAAAAGTAAGTAGCATAAAAGGGAGATTCACTATTTTTAAGGAATTATTTTCTTTAGCATTTTTTGTGCCTCTTTTATCAAGATATTAATTCTCTTTTCATAATTTCCTTTTATTGCTCTCATTTCTTTTCCCCAATTTTTCCTCTACCACTGTCATTTGATTTTTAAAACATTTTTTGCTCTTTTCATCTCTTTCTTTAGCTCTTCTAGGAATTCTTGTTGGTCTTATGTCTAATCTGCATTTTTTAAATTTGAGGCTTTGCTTGTAGATGTTTTCATATCATTTTGTTCTGAGTTTGTATCTTAATCTTCCACGTCATCATAGCAGCTTTTTATGGTCTTTTTTGGGGTTGTTCTGCTCATTTTCTAGCCTATGTCTTGACTTTGTACTTTATGTTAGAGTTGGACTCTGGTTACCTGCATGGGTGGAGGTAGCTTCAGGCTTTTTTGCACTGCTGTTTTCATATCTAATTCCACAGGCATGTTTTTGGTGCTTCCAAGGTTGTGTGATCTAGGCAGAGGTATGCTCTCCTAGTCTGTACTCTAGTCCTTACTCAGGTAAGGACCCTACTCTCTCAAGAACACAGCTCTTATCTTCAGTGGAACTCCTACCCATAACTGGGTAAAAGGCAATGGAATTGTCGAATGGTGCTTGGTCCTGCACCCAGTACTAGCACAAGGGTCCCTTGTAATCTCTTTCTTGACCAGGTCCTTGCCATCTCTGGGTAGTGAGTGCTCTAGGTACAGCTGCTGTTGCTGTAACCAATGCCACTGCCTCCAAGGCTTATAGATGGCGTCACCACCATGCTTCGCTCCATGCCAGCCCCACCCCATACCCCACCCAAGTGCAGAGACTTCTCCTTCTGTCCTCCTCAATTATCCTGGGCTGGAAAAAGTTCCCACCTTGACCTTTTGTTGGTTATGCCACTTTAGGATTCGATTTGACACATTACTTTAAAGTTGTTTAGAGGGGAATGTTAGAATACTACCTTTACTCTGCCATCTTGGCTCTGCCTTCCTCTTTAGGTATCTCCAATGAACATTTGATTCAACTGAATTTTTTTAAAAATGTATTAATCACCTATTGTGTACAGACCCCAGAGTTCCCAACTTAGACAAAGTTCAAAAATCAATAAAGCATGGACTCTGCCCTTATGGAACTTACAATCTAATAAGGGGACTATGCCACATATGACTAGCTATTCTACCAAAAATATGATAAGTTGTGAGAGATACAAAGTACTATGTGAAGTCCTGGGGGAAAACAATCATATCACCTTGGGGTAGAAAACAGAAAAAGGTCTGGAAAGTATGTGTGGAAAAGGCAGCATTTGTGCTAGACCGTGAAGAATGAGTAACATTTCAACTGGTAGAGATTCAGGATTGGGGTAAGAAGTGGAAAGGATCTTCTAGGGATAGAGAATGATGTAAGCGAGTGTGGAAAGGCAGGAAAGCATGGGGCATGTATACTCAGAGTAGCACCTTTAGCCATTTGTTGGCTCCATAAGTAAGTCATCACTGTACCTTGGCCAGTGTCCAAACTCAGTCCTAAGGGGACAATCCCATAAAGGAGGGGGGAAACAACTAGACAGTTTCTAAGAGACTGCATTCATAAAGTGAAAGAACTGACAAATATTGCCTGTGTATGTGACACAGCTGAAGCACGCAGTGTGTTGTGATGGAACAAGCACCGAATTTGGAGCCAAATGACCTGCGATCAAATCCAAGCTCTGGTATTTATTACCTAGGTGACCTTAGGTAAGTCCCTTAACCTCTCTGAGTTTCAGTTTCCTCCTCTGTAAAATGAAGAGGTTGGACTAGATGATCTTTAAAGTCCTTAGTTCCACTTTTAAATCTACAATTCTTCCTGGGAGATTTAGAAATGGTGATTCTTATGGAGTGGGAACACAGATCATTTTTCTTTCCGGTTAGTATCTCTTACATAATCTGGCTGCCTATTTTACTTGATTCTACATGCTTCATAAATGCCCAGCCTAGACACAGGAATTATAGGGACTATAATTCCACAAAACATTCTAACAATATGCCTCCAGGGTAAAACATGATCCGAGTGAGCTCTGTGAGGACAGGAATTACTCTGACTTGTTTCTTGGTGCAAGACAAACCGAGGAACTTGCAAAGGTCCCCAGCTTTGTGCTTCTATGTTCACCCTTCCTTTTTAATAATCTCCTTTAAGGTGGTCAGTAAGGATAAGCCAACAGCCTTCGGATGTTTTGTTGTAAAAGCCTGCAAGGACGCTCATTGTCAAATAACCCTTGTAGACTCTGGGACCATAAATTAGGGTCATTTGCTGCAGCGGTTTGAATGAGAGTTCTCTGTGTGAGTTGGAAGAGTTTTAAAATGAGAAAGAACTTGATCGATTTCTCCTACCTGTTCCAATTTCTACCTTTGGCAGCAAAGGTTCTTTCAAATGAGAAATAGAGAGGGTAACTCAGGGTCTGAACTAAAGAATGAAAAAAGAAAAAAGCCCAGACACAAAGCTTTTGTGTCCAAAAGTTAATTTATTGAAGATATTCTTTATAGCCAGCTCAAAATGGGAGCAAGATGTTACACTACTCCAAATCTACATTCAGATTGGGGTGGTGATATGGCAGCTCTCAAAGATGGCTTCCTAAGGCATCTCTTTCTGTACAAGAAAAGTTCCCTCTATGATATGTAGAAGAATGTTTTCTCCTTTCAGAGCATTCTAAGATGTGGATTGGTAGAGAGCAAGGTATTATCTGTTAAATGATCCCTTCCAGATCCACCCTTTGGGATCTTTGAATGGAAGAAAGGTTAAAGGGGATAATAATATGGGATTGGAAAGCTTCCCAAATAACACAGCTGAAAAGAGAGATAGGAGATCTTACCAACAATCCAGGTGCCAGAGGGCCATTTAGGTCCACATAAACACTTATCTATGAAATTATAATGGCAGACATCAAAGAAGATCCAGCTACTTTTAGGGGTCAGAGAGAAAGAAAGCCAAAAAAAAAATTAGAACTGTATAGGTATATGTGATGGTAGCTAATTAACATAATATGAGATCTTTGAGGGAGTTATGGCTTTAAATTAAGAGTCAAGAGCCAATAGTACAGCTTGGAGCTGTTCTCTCAAATGATGATCAAAAGGAATTTTGAGATGAATTAAACAGAATAAACCCTGGGAAGGAGAAAGAGAAAAAGAGATAGTGTGATAGCTAGCATGCTCCTATCCCATCCAGCCAGCTTTAAGATAACTGTCTCATGTTGAAGTAACATTAGAAGACCTCATAATTTCTGTTTTTGCCTCACTTGAAGATTTAGTATGGTCTACTCTCTTCTTGGCTCTGGGCAGACCACATCCAGCATAGAGCTCCTATGCTGATGCAAATTCTCAGGTCAATCCATAATGACTGCCCCTCTCTGAAGACTTAGTGTTCCCATGGTGAGAGAAAGTTGTTATCCCAATTTTTCCAAGGTCCCTAGTTTGACCGTGTGGAAAAGGCTAGACTATAGGGCAAGGTCAGTCCGGAGTCATACTCTTCAATCTCTGGAAGGTTTGGAAAAAATAACACAGCTTGCTTGGAGCCCCCATGGGTGCTAACAGTGCTTACTGATAATGTATTTCCTTTAAATCACAACTTTCTTCTACTTGTAGAAGGAAGTCTAAGTGATTTGTTAACAACATTTAGATCAGAAGAATAAAGAGTAGCCAGTCAGTGGGGACCAAAAAAAAAGCCAATGAGAGTAGTTAGGATCTGGGAAGTAATAGGGAAAATAGGTTCCTGGGGGGACTGAATTAGGATCAAAAGAAACACCCCCAAATTCACATTGAGACAAAATCCATGGACTCAACTAGGTGGTGAAATGGATAGCATGATCAAGAACATCTGAATTCGGGGCAGCTAGATGATAAGGTGAATAAATTATTGGCCCTGGAGTCAGGAGGACCTGAGTTCAAATCTGCCCTCAAATACTTACTAACTGTGTGACCCTGGGCAAGTCGCTTAATCTCGATTGCCTCCAAAAAGAAAAGAAGAAGAAGAAGAAGAAAATCTGAATTCAAATTCTGCCTCAGATATTTACTAGCTGTGTAGGGAAGTCACTTAAACTTTCTAAGCCTATTTCCTCATCTGTAAAATGGAGATAATAAAAGTACCTACCTCTCAGGGTTGTTGTGAATACCAAGTAAAATAATGAATGCAAAGCATTTTGCAAAAAATAAAGAATTTATGTGTGTGTGTGTGTGTGTGTGTGTGTGTGTATATATACACATATCCCATCTGTTGTTATTATATACTCAGATTCAAAGAGTATATGTAATAAGTAAGAAGAGGTACTAAAGGGAAATGGATTTTCCTTCAGCAGACAGTAAAAAAGATAAAGGAAGTAGGTGGTAGGAGTAGGCCAGCCACTGGGTAGCAGAACCATAGGATCTAGAAACAAAAGAACCTCAGAGTTAATTTAGTCTAGCCCCTTCATCTTTAAATTGAGTAAAGGGATAAACTTTGAACTGTATAAACTGAGTAAAGCCTTTAAATTAAGTCTAGGAAAGGCTGAATGACTCTATTCACGGTCACACAGGTAACACATAGTAGAGTCAGGATTTTCATCCTGGTGACTCCAAATTCAAGTCTCTGCTACTACCTCTGTTGTTTGAGGGCCCCTCTTCTAGGGCCCTGTGATGACAGGACATAGCATTAGGGACGGGGGGGGGGGGGCCAGTGGCTTTAGTTACCCTAACATGTAACTTAGTTAATAACTTAATAACATGATTAGTTACTCCAAACAATGAGGACATAGGGGTGAAGAGTCAAGTCACATTTATTAAGCACTTACTATGTGCCAAGCATCCTGCTAAGCTCTGGGGATACAAAGAAAGCCTCCCACCCCTCAAAAAAGTCCCTTCTGTCAAGTTGCTCACAGTCTAATGGAATAAACAATATGCAAAAAACTATGTACAAAAAAAAGATAAAAATAAGTTGAAAATAATTTTAGAAGTAAGACGCTGGGGAATTGGGAAAGGTTTCTTACAGAAGGTGGGATTTTTAGTTCAAATCTGAAGAAAGCCAAGAGATGGAAATGAGGAGGGAGAGAATTCCAGGCAGGGGGGATAGTTAGTGACAACACACAAGTCAAGAGATAGAGTGTCATCTTCAAGAGAGAGCAGGGAAGCCAGCATCACTAGAGTGTAGAATACATAGAAAGGAGCAATAGGGCACATAGAAGATTGGAAAAGCAGGAAGGGGCCAAGTTGTGAAGGGCTTTGGATGCCAAACAGATAATTTTATACTTGATCCTGGAATGTAATAGGGAGTCACTAGAGTTTATGGAATAGAAAGATGACATGGTCAGATTTGCCCTTTAGGAAGATGCTTTGATAGTTGAGTGGAATATGGAATAGGAAGAGATTTGAGGGAAGGAGATGAACTAGCAGGCTATTTCAATAGCCCAGGCATGAAGTGATGGAGGTGTGCCCCAGGGTGGTGGCAGTGTCAGAGGAGAGGACAGGGGGAGTATACGAGAAATGTTGCAAACTTAGAATTAACAGAATTTGGCAAGTGATTGGATATGAAAGGTGAAAGAGAGTGAGGAGTCAGATTGACATCTAGGTTGTGAGCCTGAGACTAAAAGCATGGTGGTATACTCAATAACAACAAGGAAAGTTCAAAAGAGAGGAGAGTTTAGGGGGAAATAATGAACTCAATTTTGAAGATGTTGAGTTTACAATGTCCACAGGACATCCAGTTCAAAATGTCTAATAGGCAGTTGGAGCTGTAACAGTAGAGGTCAGGGGAGAGATTATGACTGGATAACTTGACACCAGGAAAACAGATGTAAAATACTTTGCAAATTGTAATGCAAAAAAAAAAAAGGATGAATGTGATAAGTGCATAGGAGAGAAGAATATAGTCAAAGAGTTCTGATTCTAGTCATGGGTGTCACTGCATGACCTCAGGGAAGTCCTTTCCTCCCTCTGGACCTCAGCTATCCCCTAAAAATGGAGACGCTTGGACAAGATGACCTTTAACTAAGGCTCTGAAAGTGACACAGGAATTCAGCCCCTGAGGCCAGGAAAATCTGGGTTTGAATTCTGCCTCTGACAATTAGTAGCTGCAAGCTTTAGTTTCCTCATCTTTAAAATGGGAAGAATAATGCCTTCCTTCTCAGGATTGTTGTGAGGTTCAAATGAATTAATAGAGAAAGTATTTAGAAGCAGTATATAAATGTGTGGTATTACTATATAACTTCAAGCATAATGAGTAATAGCAATAATAATGCACACCCAATAATCAATGGGTATTCATAACAATAATAATAATAATTACAGTACCTTAATGACTGCAAATACTTTTATATACATTATATCTGTAGCACTAGGGACACCCCTTTTTACAGGTGGGGGTCCTCAGAATAGCTATCTCAGGTTGAAATTACTCCTTAGGTCTGTATCTACTCAAAACCATAGCTTACCACCACACACACTCCCATTGATGGATTTAATTTTCCTCTATTCAATCAGAGGACACTATTAGTTCAAACCAAAGGTGTTCAAAAAAATACCACCATAAGAAAAGTTGTGATAAAACATTCCCTTCATAAGTTCACAGTCACACACAAACACACACACACACACACACACACACACACACACACACACTGTTAGTGGGGAAAATCAGCACACATAAGAATCACATGAGACACATAGGTAAGGAACATATGTGTCCAGGGCACCAATGCAGGGGGGAAATATGCCTGTGGTTCTGCAGGATTCCCAGAATCTTCTGGGCCTTCTCCTTTCTGGGAGGTGGCATGCCCACTGGACATATTGATCTGCTCATCCTTACTGGTCTCATGGTGACTTCTGCTGAATTCTGGGTATGCATTCCCCACTGACTCCATTCCGCTAGTTTCTAGTGTTCTCCTAAAAGCGACTGGTCTCAGAGTGGTTAGTGGCTGTTACCTGCTGGATACATATTCTTTGCTGGGGATTGCTTTTTACTACCAGCTTCTGGATTCATCTCTTCAGAGCCACTCAAAGTATTTCAGCTCCAGTGAGCTGAGGTGTAATAATTAAAACTTCTCTCTGGTAAGGGAAGATTGACAGCACCTTTAGTCATAGCCTTGTAACATCCAAGTAACAAAAGCCAGGCAGAGTGCACCTTAGTCTAAGATTAAGTCTTTTCATTTCTACCCTGTGAGGTTACAAATAGCTATCTAATTTAGGAGTAGACTCCCAAGATCCTCTCTAACAGCATACAAATGAATTTGAGACAGAAGGGGAAAAAAAAGGCAAGCTAAGGAGGTGGGGTCATTGTTCTCCATCCACCTAGGCAGCATCCCTATCTTTATTAGACACATGTCAGCACCTGGGGCCACATTTTAACCAGTGAAAATCTTTGCTGACTCCCTACATCACATTTAAGCCTTACAACCCTGCGAAGGAAACACTACAGGTTCTTTTTATCCCTATTTTACAGATGATAGAACAGGCTAAGAGAGATTATGTGACTTTCCCAGGGTCACACAGTTAACGTGCCAGACGTGGATTTTAAAGCCAAATGTTTCTTGATGCTAAATCAAAAACCATCCATTACACCACAGGGCTTCCCAATAATCTAAAAACCCATTAGGGCTTCTTTCCTTGCTCTGGTCATGGACAAGTGTGGCTTAATCCCTTGAATGAAGGGGGCTTTGGAGCGTTGAACTTCTCCTCTCTACCAACCCATTCTCAGCAACACAGAAATCGGGACCCACAAATTTTCGTGTTGGTTTTTCAGGATCAGGACTCCCACAACTCCAGGAGCTTCTTTCCGCAGAGGGAGCCCAGAAATTTCCTCTAGTGTTGGCGCCAGAATGTCAGAATGGCGTTGACCTCTGCAACCACACAAAATTTAGTGGTTGCTGCATTTCCACAGTAATGAGCCTTTGGAAACCACCAAATGCCAACTGTTTTCTTCTTGTTTAACTCTTCTTGTGAAATCCATCCAAGAGCCACCACTATGTCTGTCCTGACTGGGGGTCTAGAGATGTTTTTTCAGTGAGGAGGGGGTTGAATCAGAGGGTTAGGGCAGAGTAAAGAGAGGAGTGGGGACCAGACAACTCCACTAAGCCCACCTGCCTGTAATAAATCAGGTGCCCAGAAAATTGTCAAGTTGGAAGCACTAAACAATTTAGATTCAACTTCCAGCAAGTTTGGACCTTTTCCCAACAGGCTGTGTTTTGCTGAAGTGGGTTCCTTCCCGGTCTACCACATCATTTCTAGGGACAGACTGATGAGGAATAAGGGTAGGGCCTTAGGAACTCTCCCGCAACTCCTGTGACCCAGGAAAAAGGGATAGTAGAAGAAATAAGACAAATACCCTAGGGATAGAGATGACACTAGACTTCAGGCTCTCAAATTTATCAGTTATTTTATGTATTTATTCATTCATTCACTTCACTCATTCATTCATTCAGTTTAGAACTCCCAAAATGGAAGCTCCTCCCGCTAATGTAAATGGACAATCTTATCTTTACCTTAAAGATTAAGAAAGTTGCCTGGGCCATTGAGAGATTTGATTACTTGCCCAGGATAACATAGCCCAAATATGGCAGAGAAAGAACTTCAATCCAACTAACTCTTGCCAAGTCCAAGACTGGCTCTCTGGATGCTATGCCACCTTACCTCTTGGGAATGTTAATTATTCTAGATAAACTCACCAAGTTGCCTGCATTCTGAACTTGCCTGCCCCTGCTAGAACTAGTAGCATCCTAAGATCATAAAACTATAGATTTATAGCTGAAAGAGATCTTACAGACCATAAAAGCCAATCCCCTAATCTTTTTCTTTTTTTAAGGCAATTGGAGTTAAGTGACTTGCCCAGGGTCACACAGCAAGTAAGTGTCAAGTGTTTGGTCTGAGGCTGGATTTGAACTCTGGTACTCCTAACTTCAGGCCGGTGCTCTATCCACTGCACCACCTAGCTGCCCCTCCTAATCTTTTACAGATAAGGAAAATTCACTAGAAAACCAGTAAGCCCCATCTACACACGAACACTTCACAATATCTGTGATTATATTTGTGTGGGTTCTTCCTCAACTGATAGGATCTTTACATTGCCTTAGTGGGTAATTGCCTGAGTTGCTGTAACCAAAAATACACCAAATCATATGGCGTCCAACCTTCTGAATGAGAAGACTGTCTACATTTAGCCAGACTGATTCCCAGACAGCAGACACATGACTAATCTGTCATGGGACCTAAAGCCTTAAAGCCTTTCCAGATTGGTAGGATCCACCAAAACTCACGCTCGGGTGGGGATAGCCTTTGAGACCCCAGGGTCACCAACCATACCTCCGTAACATCTGAGGACTAGAGCAAAAATTCAAGCTATGATTTGCTTTAAATGTGAACATGGACATGTACTTATGTGTTATTATTCCCATGGTATTATTAACAATAACCAAAGGCAGCTGGTGCACCTAGGGGATAAAAAGGTGGCTTGGGACTTAGGAAGACCCTGGTTCAAGGCCTCTCTCTGACACATACTAGGTCTGTGATAGGCAACTCTTTTAAATTGTAAGTTGCTGACCCGTGTCAGTAGAGGAACTCCTCACCAGAAATTCCCTATAGTGATGCAATCATAGGGTAAGTCAAAATGTAAAATAGCTACTTACATTTTTTTAGAGCTTGATGGCTTGCAAAATGCTTTCCACATAACAGCTCCATGAGGTAGGTTATGCAAATATATTTGTCCACATCTTACAAGCAAGGAAAGAGAGGGTCATGGAGGTGACCTGACCTGACTTCCCAGAGTCACACAGCTTGGATCTTTTGGAGGCAGGATTCCAAGCTAAGGGTCTCCCAATCTCAAGGCCTCCACACTCCCCTCTGTGCCTCAGTTGTGGTTCCCACACTACATCCTTAAGACCTCACTACTGAGATCACAAGAAGCTAGTATGAGGAGCTGTGTCTATGAACGGGCTTGGAAATGAGATCCCGAGGCTGATCGCCATTTTTGGTGAAGGGCAATAGCATCTCTGATGAGTTCTGTCTGTCTCTTTAGAGACAAAGTTATCTGCCTAAAACAATGAACTCAGTGGTCCCCTACTCTGAAGGGGGTTTAAGCTGATTTCTGTGGAATTTAGTGGGGCAAAGGGGTCATTAAAACACACAAAAACACACTTACACACATTCATACAATTTCCCCTCATGTCCTAATTAACAACTTTGTCCCACACAATCTTGACTTGAACTGGTCCTCCTTTCAAAACCCCATATGACTCAAGACTTCACACTAAAGCCTTTTCACATCTCAAAAAACTCCTTGCTTGTTTTGTAGACTGGACAGTGCTTATTTGGATGAATATAAGTGATTATCAGAGGCCAGTGTGTTGTCTAGGCTTGGAGTCAGAGGAACACCAGATTAGAGCTCTGTGGTCTTAAGACTGAGAGCAGGAGGGGCCCTTAGAGGTCATCTGAGTAGTCTAACCCTTCTCTTACAGATGAGGAAATGGACCCAGACAGATGACCCAGGAGACTTCAAATCCACTGCTCTTCCTATCACACCCAACTACCTCCAGGAGACCTGTGTACAAATCTTGCCTCAGACACTTGCCAGCTATGCAATCCTAGGTGGAGAAATTACTTGGGTTTTCTGGACCTTACAAATGTATGAATGTATGCAAATACCTATGTGTACATGTGACTATGCACTTCAGCATTCAATGTACAGTTTACTAAACCAGTTGTCTCTTTTTATCAGAGGAGAGATATTTTAGACAGGAAGCCATGGCAAAGCTGGCAGAGGCAAAGATCACATTTCCCCCAAGGCAGCAGAAACTGGCTCTGAGGGACTTGGCGTGCATTACTCCTGACCCACAGGAGCCCCCCTCTCCTGAGCTGGCTCTGGAGCAGCAAGGTCCTCATAGCTTGGATCACATGTTACTGCCTCAGCCTCCCTCTCCCCCCAGCTACAGAGTTCAAGAATGTTTTCGAAATCCAGCAGTGGCTTCCCAGCAGCTGCCAGCCGCCCACGAGGGACTGACCTTGGACCCCCCCAGCCTCCATTCCCCACCTCGGCATCTGCTGCCCTGGTTTGCAAAGAACAGAGGCCATCTTTTCAAGGGGAAGCTCCCATTCCTTCCTCCTCATCCTCCTCCTCTCCCCACCCTCCCGAGGTAAGATCATGGTTGGAGTCCAACTGGATAACAGCAAATTGGCTCCTTTCCTCTCTCTCACCCCTCCAGTTTTCTGGATTTTCTTCTGAATATTATAAATGCAAAACCCCAGTCTCAACCTGGGTGCACACACTATAGACAGTCCAAAGGAGAAGGAATAAAAAAAATCTCAAGACGGGAGACCCTGCCAAGGAAATGCAGTTATTGAAACCTCATCATTATTTTTGCTCAAAACCAACTTTCCTCATGTGTGAAATGAGGGGGCTGGACTAGGTGGTCTCTAAGGTCCCTTCCAGCTCTAACATCCTATGATCCCGAGGAACTTAAAATTGATCTGTGAAAAACAATGGAGAAGGAAAGAATCTAACTAAATTCCACAGAAAATTTTTAAAAAAAAATTTTAAGCACATTTTCAGTCTTGATTTCAGCTTCTCCACTAGTCAGCTAGCTACAAGAGTTATTCACAAGGATCCAGACTTTAGGAAGGGACTTTAGAGGACATGGAGTCCAATCCCTTCATTTTAAAGGTGAAGAACTGAGGCCCAGAGAGGTTGAGAGATTTGCCCAAGGTCACACAGGGGATAAGTGACAGAGAGATAGTAAGGATACATGAGTTCAAATTCTAGCTCTCCAACTTTGTTGTGTGATCTAGGGCAAGTCACTTAACCTTCTTGGGTCTCAGTTTCCCCATCTGTAAAAGGAGTGGATTGGATTGGATGATTTGGGGGGTCCCTATCAGCTTTAAGTCTATGAGTCCTCTACCTTCTCCCCCAATTTTAGAATCTAGCTCAAAACTCACTTACTTCCAGAACCAAACCTTCTTCCCCCCCAAAACCTTTCCCCTCCCAAAGCTTTCCTTTTTAGAGGGCAGCTCCCTCCACTTTGCATCATTGGTTCAGCTTGGTTTCAACTCCACAGAACAAGACGGTCCATGCCTGTTTCTCCCTGGTATCTCCTCCCTGACCATTTCCAACTTCCTTTTGTGTATTGTCTTCCCCCATTAGACTGTAAGCTCCTTGAGGGCAGGAATTGTCTTTCTTTTTCTCATTTGTATCCCCAGTAATTAGCATAGTGCCTGGCACTTAATAGACACTTAATAAATGTTTATCAAGGAGCAGCTAGGTGGCGCAGTGGATAGAGCACAGGCCCTGGAGTCAGGAGGACCTAAGTTCAATTTTGGCCTCAGACACTTGACACTTACTAGCTGTGTGACCCTGGGCAAGTCACTTAACCCCAATTGCTTCACCCAAAAAAAAAAAAAGACAAAAAGAAATAAATAAATATTTATCAAATTGAAAATTAAATTGAATGGCTTCTTTAATCATTATCCTCTCAGACTTGCATATCCTGTCTCCTATCATCCTCTAATTAGAATTAGAGATTCCTGGCTTACTAGAGGTGGGAAGGGGCCTTAGTAACCTAGATCAACCCCCTGCTTTCTCAGAGGAGGAAACTGAGGCCCAGAGAAATGACTTGCCCAACTAGTTATAGTATAGTTGGGGGGAGGGGGATTTTGGATGGGGACTTGGAAGAGTTGGGTAAGTCCCAACTCTTCCATTATCTCCTTGTGTGACCTTGGACAAGGCATTAAATCCCTCTAGATCTCAGTTTTCCCTCTATAAAATGAGTCCCTTCCATTTCTAACACAATGACTAGAATCCACTTATTTTATGTCCCATTCTGTCTTGTGTTAAGATGATTGGAGTCCATGTCTTATCTCTCCTATTAGACTTCTGAAGACAGGGACTAACACTGTCACCTTGGGCTCCCCCACTTCCCCGCAGCCTGGAACATAGGAGGCTGCATACAGCAGGTGTTCAGTAGATGTTTGTGACTAAGGCATAATGGAGCAAAATATTCTCCCTTCCCCTCCCCGCCACTCAACATCTTTACCATCTTCCTATACTTGCAATGTCCCAACTCTACTGCTCCTCTTCTATTTTCAGGGAGAGTGGGAAGGTCATTTGTGCTAGGGTTTCTAAAGCACTCAAAGCCCCTCCAGAAAAAGATGCTCTGTATGTGCAAAAGTATAATTTACGGGCTGAGTGAGAGTCAAACCTTCCCATCCAGCACCAGTGAGCTCACTGGGGGTGGTAGGAATCTGTCGCACATTCCATACCAGCTCCACTGAATGGAATCCCACGTGGCTGCTCTAGCTGCAACAAAACCCAGAACTCACGTCTCCCTCACAGGTCCTTACCCAGCATTACTCAAAGCCTCACCCTTGGCCCCACACCTGCTCTCCATCTCACCTCTGGCCCCTTTTATGTCCCTGACCCCACATCTGCTTCCGGCCTGTTGTTGTTCCCTTCATTGGCCCCAAACTGGTCTCCTGGCCTTTCTTGCCTCCTTCATCACCAGCCCTCTTTCCTCCTGGTCTTGGTCTCCTTCCCAGAACCTCTCTGGGCTTACTCCCCACCCTCCTCACACACACAAGCTCCACCCCCCCACCCCAGCTCCTGAACCCCTGTCCCCTCTCCTGGCATCCTATTCAGTCTGGGGTGAACTCAAGACCAGTTCTTGGTGAGGCAAGCAGGCATGTTCTTCTAAAGCCCCAGGCAGAGAGAAAGAGACTCCTGGGCGCTCTGTCTGGGAAATAGCAATTGGGACAGGAGTTCCTAGCCCGCAAAGTTGTCAAACTATAAAGTTAATGAGGTAGAAATGAGAGTTCGGAGCAAGGGTCTAAAATTTTAGAATGACTCCCAAATGTGCTCCTGCCCCAGCAGACTCTCCCCTACAATCATGTTCACCTTCTTCTCTGGTTGCAGTCCCAATAAATGAAGTGACTGACTATGGTCTGGGGGTTGGCTCTAAGCCAGACAGCTCCTGCACTGAGCACTGCCTAGTTTAATAGACATCCAGGCTCTGGTGAGGGAGGGGCCCATGAGCCCCCGAACTGGGGGGTGGGGAGGGGAAGGGCAAGCATCTGGTAGGACTTCGAGACCAAGCAGGGGACCTATGAGCTGATTTAGATTATGGAGAAAACATAGTCTCAGACACAGGAAACCCCAGAGCCCGGCCCTGAACTTAGAGGGTAAAATCCACTGCAACAGATTTGGTCTAGCCAGCCGTATGATGGAGTGCAAAGAGCTTAAGTCAAGATTCTAGTCTCTTCATCCCTTCTCTACCTCACTTTCTGAGAGGGGAAGACTCTCAGGGTTTCTGGCCAAAATAGAAACAATTGCTACTTACACTCACTCTGAGACATCAGGGCCCAAAAAATAGTCAAGTTAGGCTTGGGCTGGGAACCTACAGTTGGCAAATCAATGAAAGCCAGAGTGATTTGGGTTTAAGGCATGGTCCTTAGGAAAGAAATCTAACCTGTAAACCCCAAGATATCTTGTGAGGTTTCAGTGATCAAAATTTATGTTCTTTTGGGCAGACCAGGTTCCTTACCCGCAGCTAAGGGTATGATATCCTATGTGGACAGATGGACAGGAGGGAAGGAGAGAAGGGAGAGAGAGAAGGAGGGAAGGAAGGAGGGAAGGAAGGAAGGAAAGAAGGAAGGAAGGAAGGAAGGAAGGAAGGAAGGAAGGAAGGAAGGAAGGAAGGAAGGAAGGTAGGAAGGTAGGAAGGAAGGAATTGTATTGTCCACCTGGAACTGGCCAATTTGGTCCCCAGTGAGGCAACTACTGCTACTCACAGATTATTATTTGTCCTTTGTTCTCAAAGAGGACCATGGCATCAGGAAGGTGATGCCATGACTTGCAAGGGATTTGTGAGGCAGAGCTATGCAAAGTCACCAGCCTCAGTCTCTCCTCCAGAGCCATCTGGGTCCAGTGGGACAATGTGGCCTTTTTGATCACTGAAACCTCACAAGATACCTTGACCCTCCCACTAAGCATGAAACTAGGAGACAAAGTTACAACTAAATGGAAATATGGCTCCCAGGTTCTCTTCCCAGAGGCAGATAAAAGAATTGGCAGGATAAGATTTAGGCAACAAGAAACATCATTTTGTGGGACATTTGTTCATCTTATATTGCTATATTCACGATAAGCATAGAAAGGACCACCATGAAAGTTATTACCCTTTATGCCCCCAACATCTGTGGCAGAGAATGGGAGTATAGAGAAAACCTACAGAGAACGTGATAAAAATCCCCCAAGTTAAATCAGCATATACTTTAATAATTTTTAACAGAAGGCAAGAGTGGGCATAGGAGAAGATGGCAAAAAAAAATGCATTGAAAAACGTGATTTAGAAATAAGAAATGAAGGAGGCAAGTTCACACCTATGTGTCATAAATACTTTCTTCAAAAAGAAAGTCCAGAAATATGAAAAATTCAATACAGACTGGGAAGCAAACTATTGAGAGGAGGCTGGTATCCTTCATTATCCATTTTCCAGGACTGAGATTGTTCATCAAAATTCATCAGCATTAGATGGTTTTCCAATGTTCTGATCATTTACATTATTATAAGCATTGAGTATTTTGACTTCTTGGCCTTGCTTTCTTCATTTTGAAACCCTTCCTCTCCTATGCCCATCCACCTTAATGTCTGCTTTCAGACAGAGTTGTTATATCACTTTGATTTAATATAGTTACATCACCGCATCTGGGGCCATCACTAGTTGTCCTGACCTATGCCTTGCCACTGGACTCTGATGACTCTGAAAGGCAGAATGGGGTGATGACTCTGCCTAGCCCTGCCTCACTTAAACCCAATTCACTTGCTAGTCAAGACGTTGCCCTCCTGAAGTCATTGGTCCACTTCAGAGAATGAAGAATGAACAGCAACAATATATCACTTGGATTTGTTTAAATGTTTTTTCTTTGTTACAAGGAAGGATTCAGTGGATAAGAAAGGGAGGACTTAAATGAAAATTATTAAGCAGCAAAAACAAATAACAACAAACTATCCCCATTTCCCAAGAAAATTGAATGAATATGATTCATTCACCACAACAAGGAGACCAAAAGATATTTGAAAATGCCTTAGCAAGAAACACCTGATCTCCTTGCCAAGCTGAGAAATATGGTGGTCAAGGGCAACACTGGTTTGGAATATAAATGTGTCTGAAAATTTATGCAGAAGAGGGTGATAAATTATGAGCAATATCACCTAACAAAAACCTCAAAAGCATAAAGAGATAATCAACTTCACAGATTAAGGTGTAAGAAGATTGGAAATCAGTGCTTCTTAAACTGTATCTTATATGGAGTCCCAAGCCACAATTTAAGAAGTGCTGAAGGGGGTTACAAGTGGAAATAAATTTAAGAAGCCCTGGAATAGGTTATGAAGGGCTTTGAATGTCAAACAGAGCATTTTGTATTTGATCCTGGAGGCAACAGGGAGTCACTAGAGTTCATTGAGTGGGAGATGGAAGTGGGATAAGTGTGTGTGTGTGTGTGTGTGTGTGTGTGTGTGTGTGTGAGAAAGAGAGAGAGAGAGAGAGAGAGAGATATGATGATGATGATGATGATGATGATGATGATGGGACCTGTGCTGACTCACCAGCAGGTTATTGCTGTGGGCCAGGTGTGAGATGATGAAGGCCTTCACCAGAATGATGGCAATGTCAGAAAGAGAAGGGGAAGTATTTAAGAAAACTTGCAAGGTGAAATCAACAGGCCTTGGCACCGTTTGGGATGTGGTTTATATTTTAATCAATCAATATTTAGCAAGCACCTACTACATGCCAGGCACTGTGCTAAGCACTACTTATGTATTTGCAGTATGTTTTCTACAGAATACAAGTTCTTTGAAGGAAGGAATGATTTGTCTTTTGTCTTCATATTCCCTGCTACCTAGCACAATGCCTTATACATTGTTGTTGTTTTTCAGTCCTGTCCAACTCTTTATGACTCCATGGACCATAGCATGCCAGGCCCTTCTATCCACCACTATCTCTATCTCTCAAAGTCTGTCCAAGTTCATGTTCACTGTTTCCATGACACTATCTATCCATCTCATCCTCTGCTGTCCTCTTTTCCTTTGGTCATTAATCTTTCCTAACATCTAGGTCTTTCCAGCGAGTCTTTTTCTCATTGTGACCAAAGTAGTTTCACTTCAGCTTCAGTATTTGGACCTTCGAATGAATGCCTGAATTAATTTCTTTAAGTATTGATTGATTTGACCTCCTTGCTGTTCAAGAGAGTCTCAAAAGTCTTCTCCAGCTGTGGTGCTCAGCTTTCCTTATGGTCCCAACTCTCACAGCCATACATTGCTCCTGGAAAAACCACAGCTTTAACTAGACAGACTATTGTCAGCAAGGTGATGTCTCTTCTTTTTAGTATGTTGTTCGGATTTGCCGTAGCTTTCCTTGCAAGGAGCAGGCATCTTTTAATTTCATGGCTACAGTCACCATCTGCAGTGCTGTTTGAACCCAAGAATATAAATTGACACTGCTTCCATGTTTTCTCTCTCTATTTGCCAGGAAATGATGGGACAAGTTGCCAAGATCTTAGCTTTTTTGATGGTAAGCTTCAAGTAAGCTTTTATATTCTCCTTTTTCACCCTTACCAAGCGACTTCTGAATTCTCCACTTTCTGCCATCATAAAATGGTATCATCAGCATATCTGAGATTATTGATATTTCTCCCAGCAACCTTCATAATGCTTTTGATTCATCCAGCCTGGCATTTTGCATACTACATGTTTAATAAATGTTTGTTGAATCAAACACAATTAAATTTATTTGGATATAGACCTTACTGTGCTGGCAAGAGAAAAAATAAGAAAGTCAGTTAAGATTTCTCCAAGTCATAGTTGGAAAAGCTTGGGAGAATATAATTATCTCAGTGACTTTACCTATGCAGCTATGCTTGTGCTCCAATCTATTGTGTATGTTCCTAAAAAGACTTTCATCTATCTGTTCTGTGAGCTGCCTGCAGTCTTAGGTATAGAGAAAGACAAAAGGCTAGGAAATGATGCCTCTGTATCACAAGAATTACAGGGTATTGCAGGGTATAGCCAATTGAGAATGGCCACCAACACCTGGCTCTCCACTCATAAACATATAATGTCAGTTACTACAACAGTAACAAGGTTACTGAAGCCTAGAAAGCATCAGAGAACAGGTGCAGGCTTACTCTACCATTGAAATCACTTCGCCTTCAAAATTCATAAAAGCACCCCTACTCCTTCACAGTCTCCTGCCCCATGCAGTGAAGACCTGAGTCATCAAAGCCACCGCCCCCAGATACTGGCAGAGATAAGGAGGGGAGGACCCGAAACAGACCAAATACATGAAAGATTTTCTTTCTTTCTTCTTCCCAGAAGCCAACAGGTATTATTGGTTTCAAATTCCAGGAGAGGAAATGGAAGCACAAAGGAAAGTAATAAGACCTTCAGGGCCCCTCCTCAAGTGATAACACACACGTGAGTATAGTTTCTGCCCCTGTACTGTACAAGGTCTGGTAGAGTGAGGGAGGCAAGGAGACTAACAAGAATGATAGAGATCATTCTTGACCTATGTAATCTAGGAATGGAAGCACCCACATACAATCCAATGTAAGGAAAGAAGCACTGGATTTAGATTGAAAGGATCTATGTTTGAGTCCAAGCTCCATCATTTACTAACTGTATGATCTTGTGCAGGGATGGGGAACCTGTGGCCCTCAGGCCACATATGGCCCTCCAGGTCCTCAAGTGCAGCCCTTTGACTGAATCCAAATCTTTGCTCTGTGAAGTTTGGATTCAGTCAAAGGGACACACTTGAGGACCTAGAGGACACAATTTCCTCACCCCTGATGGGCAAGTCATCTATTTGGGCTTCAGTCTCCTGATCCGTAAAATTGAGATAATAATATTTATACTTCCTACTTCAGAGGGTTATTGTAAGGATTAAATGAGCTCATGTTTGAAGAGTATTTTATAAACCTTAAAGTAGTATATAAATGTTAGCTCTGATTATTACTATGCGCTGCTAAAGAGACCTAGTTCTGGAAAATCTCAGTCTTTAGGAAAGAGGGGGCTTGATGAAGGCTACACATAGACCAGATGGTCTCTAACATTGATTCCAGCTCTAAATCTTGTGTATACTCCCATCATCCCAGACATGGAATGCTTTCTAGAGGAGGATGAATGAGAACAGTTTCCATCTCTACTAAAGTTTACCAACAGCTTGTCTCACAACCCTCTTGTAACATAGGATCACAAGATTTTAAGATCAGAAGGATTATATGATCATAGATTTAGGTGGGAAGGGACCTTAGAGATCATTTGATCCATACTTCTCATTTTATAGACGAGAAAACTGAGGCCCAGAGGGGTTAACTATCTGAATCATGTTCACATAGGTAGTCGAAGATGAAGTTAGGATTTGAATCCAGTACCTCTTACTCTAAAAATCCATTATGTTTTCCAAGCTGCCTCCCTAGCCTCTTAAGCTTCATCTAGGCCTTTTACAGATAAGGAAAAAGAGGCCTAAGAAGTTAAGCGACTTGTCCAAGATCACACCAATCACTCAGGTCTCCTGACTCCAAATCTTTTCCATCATACAATATACATGTAAATATTATTATTATTATCTTGCCAGATAGGGAAAGATAAATCTTAGCAACATTAAGTGACTTGACCAAGGACCTCTGAGCAAGGCCTTAAAGGATGGATGGGATGGGCTTGGGTAGGACAGAGGAAGGCACACATTATGAGCAAAAGGAAAAGTATGCCCAAAGTTAGAAAGTTGAAGGTGAGCAGGATGCATTTGTGGGACAGTAAAGAACCAGAACATGACAGCTAACCATGCCATGACAGCAAACCTCCCACCAGCCTTCCAGCAAGACTAGGCATTTGTTTCCTTCTTTATCTAAAGTAGATTGCAATTTTGGCAGTAAATCAGTAGAGCCTTTTCATAGCATTTCTCCAGTTTGATCCTTTGTTCCTGTTCCTATTTTATTTCAATTAGAAGATGGCTATTTGGATATGACATCACATGTAGTAATGCAGGTGAGATGGGATGACAAGCCCTGTGTAATCCACTCTTTCCTGGTGACATAAATATTAACTGCAAGAGGGAAATCAGGAAGATTCGTTTTACACCCAATTTAACCTCACGTTAGAAAGTTTCCCAAGCAGCCCAGCCTGCTCAGGGCCATTTGAAGCAGTTACTTCCTGGTCCGAGGCCCAGGGTACTTTCCTATTCTTTCTCAACCATATGAGCTTGACACATTAACTCCTTCCTACCTGGAAATCTATCTGTGTATGCATATTTTGTATGATCATATTACCCTCTCTCCCTACTTAAAACCCTTCCTACAAATAAAGTCCAAACTCCCTTAGCCAGGTGGCCAAGATTCTGCACAATCTGCAGAGGGATATTGAGGTGTAGAGTAAGGGAAAAGAGAGAGCTCACAATAGATAGTCTCAATTCTCTCATAAAATCATCTGTCTTTGCATTAACCTAGTTCCTTCCTGCCTTTTCTAGTCTTCTTATACTTATTCCCTCTATCCACTATCCAAATTGGAGCATAGACTGGAGTGGTAAGAGTGATGCATCATTTACACACATATGTATATACAGAGTAGAGATACACTCATCTTCCAGTAGGGCTTGCTATCTGAAGCTTCGGTCTTTTATAGGATTTTGGCCATGAGAGACCTTGATGGCTGGTGTTCAATGATGGCAGGGAGCTAAGATGGGTTTTTTTGTTTGTCTCAGCTGATCTGGTAAAGCAGGCTACAGGCTACGTACATCTCTAACTGGATGTCTCAGACAATTTAAGCTCAACATAGCTCAACACGTTCAAAACTGAACTCATCACTTTTCCACCAAAAACCTCTCTTCTTCCTAACTTCCTAATGACTGTGGAGGATATGACTATCTTCCCAGTCACCTGGGCTTGTTCTAAGTGTCATATCCTCAGCTACTCATTCTTTCTCAATCCTCATGTCTAATCAGTTGCCCAGGTCCTATTGATTCATAAATTTTTTTCAAATTACTTTTTAGTTGATTCTCTAGGATTCTCTAAGCATGCTATCATATTATCTGTAAAGAGTGATAGTTTTGTTTCCTCATTACCTATTTTTATTCCTTCGATTTCTTTTTCTTGTCATTGCTATAGCTAGCATTTCTAGTACAATATTGAATAATAGTGGTGATAATGGACATCCTTACTTCACTCCTGGTCTTATTTGGAAGGTTTATAATTTATCCCCATTACAGATAATGCTTGTTCTTGGTTTTAGACAGATAGTACTTATTGATTTAAGAAAATTTCCATTGATTACCATGCTTTGTAGTGTTTCTAATAGGAATGGATGTCGTATTTTGTCAAAGATTTTTTTCTGCATCTATTGATATAATCATATGATTTTTGTTGTTTTTGTTGTTGATATGGTTAATTATGCTGATAGTTTTCTATAATTGCTGATAAATAGATAGATAGATAGATAGATAGATAGATAGATAGATAGATAGATAGATAAACGCTGACAGTTTCTATAATTATGCTGATAGTTTTCCTAACATTGAACCAGCCCTACATTCCTGGTATAAATCCCACCTTGTTGTAATCTCCTTGCTAATATTTTATTTAAAATTTTTGCATCAATATTCATTAAGGAAATTGGTCAATAGTTTTCTTTCTCTGTTTTTGCTTTCCCTGGTTTAGGTATCAAAGCCATAGTTATGTCATAAAAGAAATTTGGTAGTACTCCTTTACTGATTTTTTCAAATAGTTTACATAGTATTAGGATAAATTGTTCTTTAATGTTTGGTAAAATTCATTTGTAAATCCATGTGATCCTAGTAGCTCCTGTTATTCATTAGTTCAGTGGTTTTCTTAACTTAAAATTTTATTAATCTCTCCTTTGATTTTCAGGATTTCCAATTTGTTGTTTAATTGGGGATTTTTAATTTGTTCTTTTTCTCATTTTTTAATTGCATGTCCAATTAATTGATTTGGCTCTTTCTCTATTTTATTAACATAAGAGTTTAGAAATATAAATTTTCTCTTAAGTACTACTTTGGCTGCATCCCACAAATTTTGGGATGTTGTCTCATTGCTGTCATTCTCTTTAATGAAGTTATTTATTGCTCCTCAGGGTCTCTGATCCCTTGGGGCTGGAAGTGATACTGCCCCCCAGGACTTCCACTCCCTCTCAACCAAAAGTGTTCCTCTCTGCCCTTGACCCAAAAGTGAATATAGGCAATGGAGTTGCTAAACATCATCTGGTCCTGCATCCAGTGCTAGCACAGAGGTGCCCTGTAATCTATTTCTTATAATTTGCCAGGTCCTTTTACCATTTCTGGCCTGAAAGCTCCTGAAGTTGCTGCTGCTTCTGTCACCAGCACCTCTTCCCACCACTGGTGTGTCATCCACGTGGGTTCCAGGCCAACTTCTTCTCTTGTGTTATAGATCTCTACTTTCGACCTTTGATGTTGTCTTAGGCTGGAAGAATGCTTCACTCTGTCATTTTGTTTGCTCTGCCATTCCAGAATTCAATCTGAGGCATTATTTTAAAGTTATTTGGGGGAGAATGTTGGGAAAGCTCAGCTGAGTGCTTCTCTGCTCCACCATCTTGACTCCACCCATGTTGATTCATAACGTCTTTATAGCATCTCTTATATGATGCCTCTTCTCTCCTGTGGTACTATCACCACCCTCGCCCAGGTCCCCATCACCTCACACCTAGACTATTGCAATAACCTGCTAGTGCAGCTGTCTGCCTCAAGTCTCTCTCCACTCCAGTCCATCCTCTACTCACCTGTCAAATTGATCTTCCTAAAACCCAAGTCTGACCAGGTCACCTCCTATTCAATCAATTTCAGAGGTTCCCTGTTGCTTCTAGAAATCAATATCAAATGTATAAAGTCATCCATAACCGAGACCCTTTCTACATTTCTAGTGTTTATACCTTATTACTTCTTACACCTCATATCTACCTCCTGCCATATTTTCTGAAATCCAGTAATGCTGGCTGCTCCTTGAACAAACACTCCCATCTCCCAACTTGGAGCGTCTTTATTAGCTGTCTTCCATGCCTAGAACTCTCTACCTCTTCATCTCCACACCCTCAATTGTTTGGCTTCTTTAAAGTCTCAGCTCATATCCTATCTTATGCAAAAAGCCTTTCCCACTGCCCCTTAATGCTAATGCTTTCCCTCTGTTGATCATCTCCAATTTATCCTGTATATTTCTTGTTTGTACATAGGTATTTGTATGTTGCCTTCTCTGATAGACTGTGAGCTACTTGAGGGCAAGGGACTGTCTTTTTTCTTTCTTTCTATCCTTAGCACTTAGTACAGTGAGCACAACATGCCATCACTCCCTGGGGCCTTTGCACTGGCTACCTCACACACCTGGAATGTTCTGCCCCCAATCTTTGCCTCTTAACTGCCCTGCTTTCTTTAAAGACTCTGCTTACTAACATGACAAAACAGGACAATGATAAGTGTTGGAGAAAATGTGGGAAAACTGGAACACTAATACACTGTTAGTGGAGTTGTGAAATGATCCAACCATTTTGGAGAGCAATTTGGAACTATGCTCGAAGGGCTATAAAATTGTGCCTACCCATTTTTATTAATTTATTTTGACTTATCAATAATCACTTCCATAATCTTTTGAGTTTTTAATTTTTCTCCTCCTTCCCTACCTCCCTCCCCAAGACAGTGTGCAATCTGATATGGGCTACACATATACATTCTTATTAAATATATTTTCACATTAGTCATGTTGTAAGAAAGAATTAGAATCAATAGAAGGAACCACAAGAAAGAGGAAACAAAACAAAACAAGAAAAAAAGAGCAAATAGCATGCTTCAATCTGCATTCAAACTCCATAGTTCTTTCTTTGTATATGGATAGCATTTTCCATCTTGAGACTTTTGGAGATGTCTTAGATCCTCGCATTGCTGAGAAGGGCTAAGTCTATCAAAGTTAGTCATTGCACAATGTGGCTGTTACTATCTCAACATTCTCTTGGTTCTGCTCACTTCACTCAGCATCAGTCCATACAAGTCTTTCCAGGTTTTTCTGAATTCCACTATGCATACACCCTTTGACCCAGCAATACCACTTCTAGGTCTATATCCCAAAGAGATGATAAAAACAGGAAAAGGACCCACATATACAAAAATATTTACAGCAGCTCTTTTTGTGGTGGCAAAGAATGGTAAATTGAGGGGATGCCCAGCAATTGGGGAATGGCTGAACAAATCATGGTATATGAATATAATGGAATACTATTGTGCTATAAGAAATGATGAGCAGGAAGACTTCAGAAAAGCCTGGAAAGACTTACACAAACTGATGCAGAGTGAAATGAGCAAAACCAGGAAAACATTGTACAGAGATATATAGATATAGATAACAGCCACATTATGGGATGACTGACTTTGATAGACTTGGCTCTTCACAGCAATGCAAGAATCTCAGACAACTCCAAAAGACTCACAATGGAAATGGTGCTATCCACACCTGAAGAAAGAAATATGGAGTCTGAATGCAGATGGAAGCATACTACTTGCTCTCCTTTCCTTTTGTTGTTTGATTTTATTACTTTATTCTCATGGTTCTTCTCATTAGTTCTAATTGTTCTTTACATCATGACTAATGGGAAAATATGCTTAACATGAATGTATATGTAGAGCCTGTATCAGATTGTACGCCATCTTGTGGGGAGGGAAGAAGTGAGAGGGGGAGAAAATTTAAAACTCGAAATCTTATGTGACCCTGGGCAAGTCACTTAACTCCAATTCCCTAAGAAAAAAAGAAAAAAAGAAAAGAACAAAATCTTATGGAAGTGAATGTTGAAAACTAAAAATAAATAAACTAATTTAAAGAAAAAAAGAAAAAAAAGACAGCTTAAATCCAACCTGCAAGAAAACCTTTCCAATCCCCCCAGCTACTAATCCCTTTCTCTTTCAGATCACCTTTTGCTTACTCTGTATATAGTTCGTATATACTTAATTCTTTTTTTATTTTTCAAAATATTTTTATTTTAAACTTAAATACACAATAAGAAAAGAAAAAGAAAAAGAAACATATTATAAACTTAAATATTAAAACTTACATACAAAATTGTTAAAAAGCATTGCCATGTGTACAGCAGAACATAAGAGAGGACTCAAAATATGCAACAATAAATTTCCATTTCAAGAAAGCCTATATAATAAACACTATGCATTGTGTTCAGAGCTGTCCATCTTTTTTTTTTTGCTTCCTTATGTTTTCTTTTGTTCTCTGCTTTGCACTTTTTACTTTGTTCTTTTTTTTCCCCCTTCCTCCCTCTCTCCACCAAGGCTACAGTTAAGTGTGGATATGTATACACCCACACATACACACAGAGATACAGATACACATACATATACATACACATACATATATGCATACATACTCACATATATACTTAGATATCTATAATCATACTCATATATGGATATATACATTCATATGCGTCTGTGTAAGACTGTTCTATACTTATTTGTCCTCTGTTTCTCTGAGGGTGGATAACCTCTCCTTCATAAGTCCAAGTCTTTCCATATTTTTCTGAGTCCACCAATTCATCATTTCCTACACCAAAGCAATATTCCAACCTTACACTGTCTAGTTATTTTAAATAGTCTAAAACAATACTGATTAATATGGCTGACATACAGTGTTACACCTAGTTCTTTACATGTTCTCCCTCATGAGAATGTAAGCTCCTTGAGGGCAGGGAATGTTGTTGCTTTTCTTCATAAACACAGCAGCACTAGCCCCATAGTAAGTACTTAATAAATGTTCTTTGACTGATCAACAAACGAGATAATATTCATAAAACTCTTTAAAAATCTTAAAGTCAGTGGATCAACAAGCATTTATTAAGTGCCTACTATAGACCAGGCATTAGGGATACAATAACAAAAAGAAACCATCCCTACCTAAGATGAGCTTACATTCCAATAGGAGAGACAAGTACATATAATAACATATACAAACCAAAAAAAGGTGAAAATAATGTGCTTCCATCTGCATTCGGACTCTATAGTTCTTTCTCTGGAAGTGGATGGTGTTTTCCATCATAAGTCTTTTTCAATTGTGTTGGATCACTGTAGTGCAGAGAAGAGCAAAGTCTATCAAAGTTGATCATCACATAATGTTGCTGTTACTGTGCACAATGTTCTCCTGGTTCTGCTCACTTCACTCAGCATCAGTTCACACAAGTCTTTCCAAGTTTTTCTGAAATCCAGCTGCTCACCATTTCTTTTTTTATTTTTTAAAATAAATTTATTTATTTTTAGTTTTCAACATTCACTTCCACAAGATTTTGAATTCCATATTTTCACCCCATCTTGCCCTTCCCCCCACCCCAAGATGGCATGCATTCTGAATATCCCTTCCCTTAGTCTGCCCTCCCTTCTATCTCTCCCCGCCTCCTTCTCTTATTCCCTTCCCCTTCTATTTTCCTGTAGGGCAGAATAGATTTCTGTACCTCATTTCCTGTATTTCTTATTTCCAAGTTGCATGTGGAAACATTCTTTTTTTATACATGTGTTTTTAAAACTTTGGGTTCCAAATTTTCTCCCTTCCTCCCACCCCACCCACCCTCACTGAAAAGGCAAGCAAGTCAATACAGGCCATACATCTGCAGTTATGCAAAACACTTCCATAGTAGACTTGTTGTGACAAACTAACTCTATTTCCCTTAATCCTATCCTGCCCCCTTTATTCTATTCTTTCTTTTGACCATGTCCCTCCTCAGAAGTACTTCCTTCTGATTACCCCTTTCCCAATCTGCCCTTTCTCTATCATCCCCTCTGCTCTCTTGTCCCCTTCCTCCCCTATTTTCCTGTAGGGCAAGACAGATTTCCATACCCAACTGAGTGTGCATGTTATTCCCTCCTTAAGCCAAATCCTATGAGAATGAGATTCCCTCATTTCCTCTCACCTTCCCCTGTTTCCCCTCCACTATAAGAACCTTTTCTTGTCTGTTTTGTGTGAGATAATGTACCCCATTCTACCTCTCCCTTTCTCCTTCTCCTAGTATAATCCTCTCTCACCCCTTAATTTTATTCTCCAGATATCGCCCCTTCATCTTCAGCTCACCCTGTGCCCTCTATCTATCTATTATCTATCTATCTATCTATCTATCTATCTATCTATCTATACATACATACATATAATTTTCCCTTCCCATTACCCTAGTACTGACAAAGGTCTCATGAGTTATAAATATCATCTTTCCATGCAGGAATGTAAACAGTTCAATTTTTTTTTAATTTAAATTTTTTTATCTTTTCCATATGCTTTTGAGTTGAAAATTTTTCTCCCTTTTCCTCCCCCCACCCTCCCCAAGATGGTGCACAATCTGATATAGGCTTTACATTTACATACCCATTAAACATATTTTCACATTAGTGAAGTTGCAAGTAAAAATTGAAACCAATAGGAGGAACCATCAGAAAGACGAAACAAAACTCAACAGAAGGTAAAAATAAGTGATAGCGATTCGACTTCCATAGTTCTTTCTTTGGATGTGGACAGCATTATCCATCCCAAGGCCTCTGGAAATGTCTTAGATCCTCATAATGCTGAGAAAGGTTCAGTTTAACAATCTTAGTCATTGCATAACATGGCTGTTATTGTGTACAAAGTCCTCTTGGTTCTGCTCACTTCACTCAGCATCAGACCATATAAGTCTTTCCAGGTTTTTCTGAAGTCAGCCTGTTCATCATTTCTTATAGCACAATAGTATTCCATTACGTTCATATACCACAACTTGCTCAGCCATTCCCCAATTGATGGGCATCCTCTCAATTTCCAATTCTTTGCCACCACAAAAAGAGCTGCTATGTATATTTTTGTACATGTGGGTCCTTTTCCTTTTTTTATGATGGTTTTTCCCTTTTGTTCTGATTCTTCTTTCACAACATGACTAATGTGGAAATATGTTTAATGTGATTGTACACGTATAACCTATATCAGATAGCTTGCCATTTTGGGGAGAAAAACATTTGGAACTCAAAATCTTATAAAAGTGAATGTTGAAAACTTTCTTTACATGTAGTTGGAAAAAAAGTAAAACACTATCAACATTCAAAAAATATATACAGCATGAGGATATAGGCAAAGATATATACAAAGTATAAGTGTCAGTTATCACTATTATCCTGTTCCCCCAAAACTCACAGTCCCAGGAGTAATAGGACTTCTATCCAAGGGGTTCCTAGCACCCAAAAAAGAAATCTTTTCCAAGGGCAAAAGGTGATGACCAAGGGAACAGGGTTCACCTCAGGACCTAGAAGGTAAAGGCTTTTCCAAGGCCAAAGGAGTCTGGGGCCAAAGCAAATGTAATGGGGAAAAAAAAGGAAAATGTAGATAGCCAGCTGCCTCACTTTCTTTAAATAGTATTGGGGGGGGAGGCAGTGTTTGTTTTGGGGGTTTCCCCCTAGGAGAGCCCCCCCCCTCTTTCAGTCAGAATGGCCAGGAAGAATTTGATCTGCCTCTGGCTGCCTGGCCCTGTCATATGCATGCTGGGATTACATTGCAGATGTTGCCTGTGGGGAATGTGTAGGATACAGCAGTATGGTGTCACAGCTGGCTGTCCCATTAATGGGAACAATATTAGCCCGGACCTTTTTAATTGAAACCACAACTGTGTGAGGAACTAGCCTTTGCATATCCATCCACATATATATAAATGTATATACACACATACATAGATGCATATTCTTTAGGCAAATGTGTGCCTTTCCCCCCTCCCTCCCCTTTTCCCTCTCCTGTCAAATGGTTATTACTTTAAGACATCTGGTTTCACAGTTTCACAAATACAGGCATATTTCCACCATGTAGTTTCTTGCTTGTTGACAGGGTAGAATTTTTTAATATGGGGTTACTATCATCCAGACTTCCTCCACCTCTTCATTTATGTGAATGATACCTTTAAAGAGTCCCTCAGCTGCTCCATCTCCAGGCCCCTGGGCCAGTTTTATTAGCTCCCATACAAGACACCTAGATGTTTGATTTCCCCTGCCCCCATCACCCACCACCATAGCCCGGGTGGAAATTTAAATCCAGAGCTTGAACAGCATTAAAAAAAAAAGGGGGGGGGGGGGGTTATGGCATATGTGCATGTGTGTGTGTATGTTTCCAGAGGAAGTGACTTGGGATTTCCCAGGTTTCTCTCCTTGCTCCAGACTGGGGAACTCTAAAAGGTTCTCAGGTCAAGGCCTCGGGGAATCACGGACTCCTAGAGACCCAGAACTGGAATGGCTCTTTCAAGTTTATCTAGTCACTCCTATTTTATAACTGAGAAGCAGAGGACCAGAGAAGGAAGGGACTTTTCCAAAGTTACACATTGAGTTAGTGGCAGAACAGAGCCAAAATATGGGGTCTCCTGGCACCCAGGCCAGTTTTATTTTCCCCTTTATACAGTTGTTTCTTTGGCTGTGGTTGACCCAAATCACACTCTCTCTTTCCATTGCTTTACCACCCTTATTCTTATACTTCTTGAAGTCATGCAGGTTTGTTCAAGATGCCTGGGGAGCCTCAGAGTCCTAAAACTACAGATAACCCCAACAAGAAGAAAACCTCATATCAGAAAACTCAAGCATCCCTCAATTCCCCACCTGCCCTGTCTCTGGGTCTCATTTTTAAGAGTCCCAAACCCAACATTTGCTCTCTCCATGCAATAATAAAATTAAGTTAATGAGTTATAGAGCTAGAAGACAACGGTCTAGTCAACAGTCCCATTTTACAGGTGAAGAAACTGAGGCCTAGGAAGGGAAAGTCTTCTGTGGCTCTTCCATGCAAGAGTGAGAGAATGCCAGCCCTCCAATGACAAGAGACTCTCCCCACCCTGTGTTTGGTCTGCGGCCCCAGGACCCCTGCCCTAGCTACTATCCTGGGGAAAGGGGAATGCCTCAGGCAGGGTGTGGTCACTCAAGCCTAGTATGTGGGCAACATGTGACAAGAGAATTCCCCTTAGTGGAAATCTGAGCCCCAGGTCCCTGAAGGGGCAACTTCCCCAGCCTGAGGCAGACACAATCACTGCCTGCCTGCACAGACCCCACTCTGATTCCTGGAGATCTGTTCCCATCCAAGCCACTGAACTCCTCATGGGACCACAGAAAACAAGCACACAAGGGTGGGAAACCCCCTGCCTTCCCAGGCAGGACTCTTCAGCACATCTCCAGGAATCCACTCCGCTATCTCTCTAGTCATCAAAACAGCCCCAATCTGGACTTCACTATTGGAGAGTGGTGTGGTGGAGGGCATTTGCTACCATCCAGTTTTATATTCCGTAAGCAGTCCCCACCTCTGGAGGGAGGGTGGAATCATCTGAGAAAGTCTCCAAGGCTGTGAGACCACTAACACAGGCTCCATGATATCCGCCTCCCCCCTCCCCCATTCTCCATCCAGCTATATCACACTATGTTCTCCCCTGCCTCCAGGCTGCAGAGCCGGAAAATTGCCTGAGGAAACACCTTGGAATGGAATGAGAACTGAACTTGGTGTCACAGGTCCCAAGTTCAAATCCCTTTTCTGCTATTTTGCACTCTTGTGACCTTGGGCAAGTCACTTAGCTCCATTAGAATGAGAGCTTCCTGAGGGCAGAGACTGTCTTTTGCCTTTCTTTGTATCCTCAGCATTTAGCACTGTGGCTGGGATATAGTAACCGCCTCTCTTGGCCTCTGTTTTCTCATATGTAAAATGACATGGCTAGACCAGATGACCCCTAAGGTACTTCTCTACGAGCCTGTATAACCTTATCTGAAGAGATGCAAGAGAAAAGTTGAGCTAAACTTAGCCACACTTTAAAGTTATAAAGACAGCACCTTTCTAGTGAACAGTATGCAATGTTTCCCCAGCTATTCTATCATTTATCTTTGCTGACTTTTTTTTATTCCAACTTTCCCCTCTGGATCTGCTGGCCTATAATTATATTTCTAAATGCTTCAGAACTTTCAAAACACAAGTTCCTTCCACTCTCATCTTCCTACGTTACCAGTCTTAGCAGATTTCCATTTCCATCCATTATCTTCTAATCTTTCCTTTAAACGTCACATTTCAAAATTGTACCACCCCCTTCTTCAATTTCTTTGGCTCCCATCCTTCTTCCTACTTCCCCTTGGTAAGGTTCATGTTCCCTCTCCCCGTCAGTCACGACTCCACATCACAGCCCTTCTGACAGGTCTTTTATGGCGTCAATCTTGTCTCTGAAAACATTTCAGGCTGTGGTCGTCCCACATGTCCCAAGACCCCTACCTTCCTATCTCGGTGGTTTTATACAATCCAGATGCCCTTTCCATCTATTTGGTTTTCTTGAACTTAGAGATTTCCTCCATCTTCTCCCCGAAGTTTTGTCACTAGGCATCCTGCTTGAGGTGTTTCTGCATCTCATCTTTCCCACCTATGCCTCTCCCTACCATGCAGTCTGGAACTCATATGCCTCATAACTTTTAGTTCAACCTTAAGAATTCAGGTGGGGACTAGGCTGAACTCTACCTTTACTTACTTTTTTTTTGTCATTTTTTGTTGTCTGTACCTGTGACTTATCTCTGATACAAATAAGCAACTCTGTGACTTGGAATCTTAGGAAGTCACCTAGAGCAATGAGAGGCTAAGTTATATGACCATGATCATACAGCTGAACTGTGTCACAAGCAGGATTTGAACGCAGTTATCCCTAACTTCAAGATTAGCCCTCGATGCTATGCTGCCGCTCACCTTCATTTATATCATCTATGCCCCCCAAAAAGGTTTATATCAGTAGTGCAATTAATCATAATTAATAATGTCATTAACCAAGAGTATAAGTCAAGTGGGGTAGGGAGAGGGAAGGAGGAAGTCTGCTTAAGAAAGAAGAAAACCATTACTATTTTTCATTGCAAAATCACAGAAATGTTAGAGCTGAACAGAATCTTACACGTCATCTAATCCAGCCCCTGCATTTTACAGATAAGAAAACTGAGTCAAGAGAGGTTAAATTAGTTGTTCAACTAGCATTTATTGAGGTCCTACTATATTCCAGGCATTGTGCCAGAATTTGAACTTTGGATATGTGATTCCACAATGCTCAATCCACTACACTGTGTTTCCTCAGGCAATGTCAGGCAATAAACATTTATTAAGCACCTACTCCATGACAGACATTGTAATAAGTGCTGGGGATACAAAGAAAGTAGGGAAGGGGAGAAATAACAATCCCTGCTCACAGGGGAGGAGCTTACAGTCTAATAGGTGAGTTGATGTGTAAACAAATATGTGCAAACTATTATAAAGGAGAAGTTGTAAATAATCAACAGAGGGAAGGTACTGGAATTAAGGCGCATTGGTAATAGACCCTCTCTGAATCCATTTTAAAACTTATTTTTCAGGTGAGAAATTTTAAGCCCAGAAGAAGGAAGTGACTTGACCAAGGTAATGTAACTCATGGGTGATAAAACCAGTTCCTGGACCAAGTTTTCTGACTCTAGGTTCAGGGCTCTTTTCACTATCCCCTGCTCTCACTGTAGCCACACTAATCGGTGGGTAATTGACATGCTAGTTACAGATTATTATCAATTCACCAACACTGGCCCCTATATGCCATCACTTTATAAGCCATTAATTCACATGAGAAGTAGGGTAGTTTGGTAGAAAAAGCACTGGGCCTAGAGAGAAGAGATATGAGTTCTGGTCTCGGTTTTACCACTTACTAGACATGCGGCCATGGGCAAGTCATTCAGCCTCTCTGAAGGCTCTACAATGAACATAGTAAGAATTATATGTGAATATTGTACAGCTTCCCAAGAAGTGAAATAGGTTGTGTTCTTCCTCTAGATGCCTGAAAACCAAACACTTTTTTTATTTTAAAAAAATCTAATGTAGACTTTTCACTTATTCATATAGATCTTGTCCCTAGTGACTATAGTCAATCAAGGAACATTTATTAAAGGCTGTGTTGATATTCTAGTGCCTGCCCTGTATTGATTAGCTCTAATTGACCTTGTCTTTAGTTTGTCTGTACACAGTTGCTTGCATGATTTCTCCTCCCATTAGACTGGGAGTTCCTTGAGGAAAAAGACTGTCTTTTGCCTTTCTTCATATCTCCGGTGTTTAGCACAGTGCCAGAGACACAGTAGGCAATTAGTAAATATTTACTGACTGGCTGACCATGTGCCATGCACTATACCACAAAGAAAGACCAAAACGTTGTCCCTCCCCTCAGGAAGCTCACGTTCTAACGGGAGAGGCAACACGCCAATAACTATGTATGTAACAAGACACGTCCAGGGTAAATGAAAAGTTATTTCAAAAAGAGGGCACTGGGTGTGGGGTGTGAGGGGAAGCCCTTTTGAAGAAAGTGAGATTAGAGCCGAGTCTTTAAGGAGGTCAAGGACAGAGATGGGGCAGGAGAGCATTGCAGGCATGGGGTACAGCCAGTGCAAAGCCTCAGAGATGAGAGATGGAAAGTTTTGTTAACGGAACATCAAGGGTGCCAGTATGGCTGGGCTGGATCACATACGGAAGGGAGCAAAGAATAAGAAGCCTGGAAAGGTAGGAAAGGACCAGGCTGCGAATTACTCAGGGTTTTTTTCTAGACTTCCCTTAACCCTTAAAATGTCAGATATGCCAGTATATTTCACTTTCCTCCTCCATAAAACAAAGGATTTTCAATTATATACAAGTGAGTTGCCACACGATATCTGGCACATAGTAGCTGATTGGTAAATGTTGATTGATTGAAAATATGGTTGATGAAGTCTTTTCCAGTTCTAAAACACAATGATTCTATGATTATCCAGGGGGGATAATTTCAGGTTTTTAAACATTCTTAGTTTAGCACATCTCCTTCAAACTCCATTTGGCTCCTGATCAGAATCACAAAATCTCAAGAGTTAGAAGACATCTCAGAGACCACCTACTCCAATTCATGTCCAGTGTAGTGGCTGGAGACACAGGGGCTGAAGTTACCCTGTCCTCCCTACTCTATCCCCAGCCATTTCAGTTTGCCCAGGGTCATTGTGGGGGGAGCCTGAAAAAGGCTCCCTATTGATCACATTAATTAACTCATCACCTCCTCCTTGGTGTCCCAGGAAAAAAGTGATTATAGAACTAGTTATGGGCTCAAAAATCTAAGGGGATTTCCCCCTCTTTTTAGTTGGAGTTGGGGAGTAAAAAAGGTACCCAGTTTACACATATGCATAAGGTATTGGACTGGTAATTTATCCCCACATTGCCTAGATACAGATAAGCAGTTCAGTGAATAAAGATCTGGGCTGGAGTCAGGAAGACCTGAGTTCAAATGTGGCCTCAGGTATTTACTAGCTATATGACCCTGGGCAAGTTACTCTGTCTGGCTCAGTTTCCTCAACTGCAAAATGGGGATAATTAATTATAGTACCAACCCTCTCAGAGTTGTTGTGAGGATCAAATGAGACCATATTTGTAAAGGGCTTAGCACAGTGCCTGCATGTAGTTGGCACTTAATAAATGCATTTCTTTTGTTATCCCTTCCTTCCTTCCCACACAGAGTAAGAAATGCTAAGCATAGGTCCTGCTTCCATCACAGCCATCGCAGCCATAACCAGGATAAATGGCTCCTACAGACAGGAGACCAGCCATTCCCCACCAATTGCCACACACAGGGAAGACAAGTGAGCCTAGGGGAGGCAGCAAGACACCCCTGAGGGAGAGACAGGAGGCAGCACATACCCAGCAAATCAAACCACCAACACCTTGGCCATCATGTCCCCTCTGACCCTGAGGGAGACAGCCCAGGACCCTGAGCCCAAGAGTTCTAGGAATAACAATGCTTCCAGTGCCGTGCTTGTGACCATTTTCCTGGGAAGCAGCTCCTGTGGGGGCGCAGCCTGACCGCTGCTCCTGCCAGTGCTACAGCCAGAGCTACTGAAGATCCAGAAGGAAAAGTGCTTTCCACTAAAGTCACTGTCAAGTGCTTCAACATCAGAAACTGATATGATTTGATCAGTAGAAATGATGTTAGAGAACGGGCATTACCATCTGCTTTGCCACTTGTATGCTAAGGACCATGGGACCTTCCCATATGACTTGCAGCTAAAAGCTCTCATATTTTTTTTTGGTTAGGCAATGGGGTTAAGTGACTTGCCCAGGGTCACACAGCTAGTATGTGTTATGTGTCTGAGGCCAGATTTGAACTCAGGTCCTCCTGAATCCAGAGCCGGTGCTCTATCCACTACTCCACCTAGCTGCCCCAAAACCTCTCATATTCATTGTTCCATCCATTAGACTATGAGTTCCCTGAGAACAGGGTCTGTCTTAATTTTCTATTTATATTCCTAGCACTTAGCACAGTACTTTGTACATAATAAGTGCTGAATAAATGTCTTATGCATTTATTCATAGGAGAATCATGACATGCATTACAGAATGATTAAACCGGAATTCAGTAGCTTAACTTACTACTATTAGATAAATCGCCTGTCCTGGAGTCAAGAAGACCTGAGTTCTAATTCAGACTTAGATACTCTCTGTGTGACCCTTGGCAAGTCACTAAATTTCTGTCTACCTTAGTTTCCTCAACTGTAAAATAGAAATAATACTACCACCTACCTTCTTGGGTTGTTGTGAGGATCAAATGAGAAAATAATTATAAAGTACTTAGTACAGCACCTGGCACATAGTAGGTCTATATGAATGTTAGCTGTTGTTATTACTAGTGCAATCAGCTGGGAAGCTAATATTCGAGCCTCACTGGGATACAAGTCTGATAATTTACCGTGTTACATTCACTTCCATTGACATTGTCCAATCTATCAACCAAGCCTGATGTCTCCTCTAGTCCTTCCCTTTCTGGCTTACCCTCAGCCTACTCCTGTGCATGCTGGGGCACCTTCTCCTGGTAGTAGCTGAACTGCCCAGCACAGGCATTTCCCCTTACTAGTGGTGGACCCTGTTGTAGCTGTAAACAGAGGCCTGAAGGCCTTTCTAGTTCTCACAAAGCCCTATATCAAAAGAAAGAAGACACAAAAGGGAGGTGTTCCTATCTCTGGCTTTGGATCACCTAGGCAGGACATAAGCTAATGGCTCATGGCCTGGTGGGAGATTGGGTAATCAGTCTTCTCCCATCAGACCTTCTGGACAGCTCAGAGTTGTCTTCGTGATTCGAAGCTAAAAGAAAGACAGTGATTAAAGGGCCAGCTGCCCCTTCAGTATATCCATGAAGTCCTGACTCAGTAGCCAATCAAGGGACTCAACCAAATGAGTCCTACATAGCCAAAAGCTCCAAGTTCCCTTGTGGCTCACTGGAGTGGTGCTTGACTATGGTGAGTGGGGAAAGGAGAAAACCCACTACACACACATGAGCTCTTATTCTCTTTTAAAACACGACCAATGGGGCAGCTAGATGGTGCAGTAAATAGAGCACTGGCCCTGGAGTCAGGAGGACCTGACACATAACACTCAGTAGCTGTGTGACTCTGAATAAGTCACTTAACCTCAATTGCCTCACCAAAAAGAAAAAAAAAAAGACAAACCCATGACCAATTAAGTTATTCTGCTGTCTGTTTAAAAGTTTCCAGGGAGAGGAAACCTACTACCTCTGGAGACAGTCCATTCTACTTCTGGATAAATTTAATTAATAGAAGGGTTTTATGGCACCTAAAACTACCTGCCTATAGCTTCTATCCGTTCTTCCTAGTCCAGTCCTCTGGAACCAAGCCAAACAAGTGTAGTCTCTTTACCCCATGGCCACTCTTCAAATACTTGGAGTCAATGCTCATATCTCCCCAAAATTTATTCAGACTCTTATGAAGTTTTCTGACGTTCCATTCTTCTTCTTCCCCTTTCTATCTCTCTTCTCTGCCTATCTCTCAAACCCTGTACCCTTTTTGGTTTTGATTCTCTTTCTCTGGATGGGGATTGACCCTTCTCGACCTCATTTTAAAAGGGGAAATAGGAATATGAGACTTCTTCACTCATTCTTCCCCCTTTATTAAAATTATAACCTAAAAACCAGTGCCTCCCATATGAAGTCTGGGTTTGTCATTCCCAGCTTTTCGCCCCCAGGACACCAGAGGCTACCTTTTCTTTTCTAGTCGCATTGTTCTAGAAGACAATAAAAAGACCTGTCTCCTCAGAGGCCCAAGGTATCCAGGCAAAGATAGCCAGACGGAGCTCAGGTGGAGAAAAGCCAGGATTGAAAACCGTTTGATGAGGTCCACTCTATCTTTCCATCTTACCTCCTCCCAGACTCTCTTTTCAATTCTGTTTTATATCATCCTTTCAACCAAATATGCCCCAAGGAATCAAAAACCTCAGGATCACAGAATCACATCATTTCAGAGTTGGGAAAGATTTCAGTAGCCATCTAGTCTCCCCCATACCTGAAAAAAAAAGAATCCCTTCTACTACATATCCTAGAAATGGTCATCTGACCTTTGTTTGATAGAATCTCCTATCGGACCTACTCTAGGCTTGCCTCTGCCTGGGCTCTTCTCACTGTACTTCCTTTCCCTGCTGCCTTTAGAAAGGGTTCAAGTTCCAGTGCTGTTTATAACTAGCTATGTAACCTTGAGCAAAAAAAACTTCTCTAAGCCTCAGTTTCCTCACTTGTCCAATAGAGTTGATAATACCACCCTGCCCATCTCACAGATTTGTTGAAAAAATCAAATACAATAAGAGTATTAAAATCCAATATTTAGAATTTAATACATTGAAATACAATTGTTAGAATCGGAAGGGATTTTAGTAAAGGTCATTTAGCCCGACCTCTTCCTTTTACAGTTAAGGAAACAGGCCCAACAGGGTGGAATAGCTTGCCCACAGAAAATTAGTGGCAGAATTAGGACTAGAACTCAGGACCCTGACCCTAGGTTCAGTACTCTTCTCACTGTACCTACCAACTCCTCTTTGTAAACATCCAAGTAATACAGTTAATACATCAAAATGTCACATTTTTGTGCATATAGGACCTTTTCCTTTTTCTTATCTCTTTTGGGTACAGGCCTAGCAGTGTTATACCTGGGTCAAAGAATATGCACTGTTCAGCAACTTTTTATGCATAATTCCAAATTACCTTACAGAATGGCTGTACCTGTTTACAAGTCCACCACCAGTAAATCAAGGTGCCTATTTTCCCATAGACCCTCCAACATTTACCATTTTCCTTTTTTGTTTCTTTGCTAATATGATAGCTGTGAGGCAGAATCACAGAATTGCTTTAATTTGCATTTTCCTAATTAGTAGTGATGAGAATTTTTTCATAATTAAGATTATTAATTATGATAATTAAGATAATTATAGATAATATGTAGATACATGATAATAATTAAGATAATTAAGATAAACTCAGGTTTCTTTCATTGGGAAATACCCATTCATTCCCTTAGACCATTTACAAATTAAGGAATGGTTCTTATTCTTGAAACTTTGAATTAGTTCCTTATATATTTTGATAATTACACCTTTATCACAGAAAATTGCTACAAAAAATTGCTACAAAAAAGGGATGCCCATTCATTCAAGAATAGCTGAATAAATTGTGGTTTCTTAATGTGATGGAATATTATTGATCTGTAAGAAATGAGGAATAGATGATTTCAAAAAGACATAGAGAAATACGTGAACTGATATGGAGCAAAGTAAGCAGAAACATGGTAACAATTTATACTATAACATTAATATAAAAATGAAGAATTTTGAAGACTTTTGTAAACTGATGAAGAATGAAATTACTACAATCTTGGGGAAAATTTAGACAATAACAACACTGGAAAGCAAACAACTTTAAAAGCTCTAAAAATTATGATAACTGTGTGATAATTGTGATAGCAATGATGATCCGTGACTCCCAAAGACTGATTAAGAAACATCCTCTCCATCTACTGACAGAGAAGTGCAGAAAAGATTTAAGGTACAGAATAAGATATGTTTTTTTGTATACAGTTGATTAAGGAATTTGTTTTTCTTGATTGTGCGTGTTTGTTACATGAAATTGATGTCTTTGCCGTTTTTTTAATAGAATGGGAGGTAGGATGGAAAATAAATTTCTGTTAATTAAAAAATAAATTTAAAAGATGAACACATGGGTAGTGTTACATATGTGGAATATTATATGCACTTTCAGGTGAGGTCACTTTATTGTTAGTTTTACTTAATCATTTTGCAACTCACTTGTAAACATAGAAATAAAATGTCAATAATTTCTTTTTTAAAAATACATCAGTATGTCAAGGATCTATAATTTTATTGATATGGATGATCTCTTCATCAGCACAGATCATAAAACTTCCATTCCATAATAAATGGTATTCATTAATTTCCGTGGCCAAAAAAAAATACATAGTTGCTACCCTTCTGAAGATGAGTTTCTCTGCATTTAGCTGGACTGGTCTTTGTCCAACACAGTCCATCTTTAGGACTCTATTATGTTTTTCCAGGTTGGCAGAGATGGAGGATATAATGAAAGTTCATTATGTAATAGTAAGACCTGTCTGAAAGTAGGATAGGATGCCTTCATTGAGTTCTTTGTTACCAGAAATGACAAAGCAAACTTTAGGTGACCATTTATCCAGATCGTTGGAAAGAGATTCCTGACCATGAATATGTTAGACCGATGAGAGAGAATCTAGTATAGTCAGCAAAGAGAACTTCGGATTTAGGTGTAAAAGACTTAGATTCAAATGCCATTCCTGCTACTTTCCCCCTGCATAGTTTTAGGCAAATCATTTAACTTCTCTGGGTCTTAGTTGCCTGTAAAAGAAGGAGGTGGATTGTATGATTCCTAGGTCTCATCCTAAAGTCAGAGCATTCTGAGATAGCCTGGGTTCTATCACTTTACCTCCAAAGTTCCTTCCAGGTCTGATATTCCAGGAGCTAAGTGAGATATAAGCAAGTAATATGAAGAGATAGACAGACAGACAGATACGTACATACATACATACATACATACATACATACATGCATACATATGTATACACATATATATAAAAGAGAGAGAAATACTGGAGAAGTACTATCTTTAGTCAGAAGACAGACATAGAAAGAGAGATATAGTTATATATAGGCATGTAATTATATAGAGATATCTAGACATATAAAACTGTATCTATATATTACCACAGATAGATGTGTCGTCGTTGTTGAGTCGTTTCAGTCATGTCCAACTCTTCATGACTCCATTTTGTATTTTCTTGACAAAGATACTGGAGTAGTTTGCTATTTTCTTCTCCCATTCATTTTAACAGATGAGGAAACTGAGGCAAACAGGGTTAAGTGACTTGCCCAGGGTCACACAGCTAGTAAATATCTGAGAACAGATTTGAACTTAGGAAGATGAGTCTTCCTGACTCCAGGCCCAGTGCTCTGTCCACTGCACCACATATCTGCCTCTATGTAGATACATGAATATCTATATATAATTTTATAGAGTTATATATGTATGTATTATTAACGTGGCATATTAATAATATGTTATCTATTTGGAGTCAGAAGACATGTAGTTATATAAAAGTATCTATGTAATACATATATTATATATAAATATATATAACTATATGTCTTCTGACTCCAAAAAAAGTAATCTTTCCACCAAGCTACACTGTCCCACCTTTGTGGACTGCTCTGCTTATCCATCACTTATTTACCTCCCACTATGTGTCCATAAGTGTCCTTCACAGCTTTGTCCTAAGACCTTTTCTCTTCTCCTTCTATATGTTCTCCTTTGGTGATCTCCTCTACTCCCAGTGATTCAATGATTACTTCTATGCAGATTACTCCAGAATCTATGTAACCAACCCTAATCTCTCTCCTTAATTCCTGTCTTTATAGGGATTACTCCAGTCTTCACCCGGATATCCCTCCAGCAGTTCAAATTCAACATGCCCAAACCTGAATTAGTCATCTACAATCCTCCCAACTTGTCTTGCCTCCAAACTCCACCATTTCTTTCAAGGCAGGATGGATAAAATCATCCTTCTAGATTCCTAGATTCACTACCTCAGAGTCAATTTTTACTTGGCCTACTCCTCACCCACCCATCTCACCCACTCCCCAAATCCAGTCAGTACCGAAGTCTTCTCCCATCCATCCCCATCACTCCACTGATTTAGCCGTAACTATAGTTCAAGTCGTCATTGCCTGGACTATCAGAACAGCCTCCTAATTGGTCTCCCTACCCTGAGTCCAGCTTTCCATCCCATCCTTCACACAACTGTCAAAATAATCTCCCTAAAGCACAGGTCTGACTGTGTCATTTCCCTTGGGGAGGAGGAGAGGGAGGTGGGGGGTACAGTACTTACTCTACTTGCTTCCAGGGTAAAATGTTAACTTCTCAGCCTGGAATCTAAAGACCTCTGCAATCTGCCACCAACCTACCATTCTAACTTTATTTCATACTACTTCTATTTATTCACTTTCTATTCCAAGTAAAATGGACTATTAGCTGTTCCCTGAAAACAATGTTTCTCTACCACCTCCATGCATTGACAAAAGCTATCCACAGTGCCTGGAATGCACTCCTTGCTCATTACCTCTGCTTCTCAAATCTTTTTCTTTCTCCAAAGCTCAGATCAGGCTCTAACTCATCTGTAAAGTTTTCTTAAGCTTGCAGCCCACCCCATCCCCATCGGTTAATGCTGTCTCAAGCCTCAGATTATATATATATATATATATATATATAATATGTATATATATATATATATTTATATATTTATATATATATTTATATATATACACATACACATATATACACATACATATATATACATATATTACATATGTGTACAATATATATTATATATATTGTACATATATGTGTATAAATATATAGAGAGATTGTAAGTTCCTTGAGTTTAGGGGCTATTTCATTTTTACCTTTGTATCTCCAATGACTAGTCCAATGCCGTGCACATAATTGTCACTTATTTTGTTGATTTAAACCCCCTCAAAGAGGTTTTAGTGACTTGCCCTCAATCACAGAAAAGTATATAACAGAGATGAAAAATTTCTTACCCAGGTCACACAGGCAGTAGATAGCAGAGTCAGGATTTGAACCGGTTCAGGTGCTATTTCAAGTATCCTTCCTCTCCCCAATCTCTTTCCACTTCCTCTTCTGCAAAGGTCTATAGGGTGGCTCTAACTTCACTCTTACCCACCAGACCATTGCTGTAAGGAAGGATGAACAGCAATTGCTCTGTACTTTTTTCTTTTTACATTTGACAAAATTGAACTACAAAGGTAACCTTTCACTAAGCAAACCCAATATACTGTATGGGTCCAAATACAGGACGCTGCTATGCACTCATGTATACAATGAAAAAATAATTTCGATTATAGAAAAAACTCAGGTTGTAATACAAACCATATTGGAGATGGGGTGGCAAATGCAAAGAAAACCACCTTAGTTGGAAATCTTTTAAAAGAGGATCATTTCAAACTGATTCAATGAATATTAAGCAATTATCTTGTACAAGACCCTGTGCTAGGTTTAAAGATAAAATTAGGTTGTTTGTGCGGTGGAATGAACTAGAGCAATGATTCTCAGAATGAGAAACTTTCAAGGTCAAAACTGTTTTCATAGTAAGAATAAAATGTTTTAAGTTCTAATACAGTAAATATTAACAGATATGACCCACATAAACAACAGCTCTTTGGAGTCCTCAATAGTTTTTGAGAATGTTTTTGGTCCTGAGACCAAAAAGTTTGAGGACAACTAAAATAGAGAAAGTCATGATGAGAAAGGTAGCATAATATGATGAAAGGAGCTCTGGACAATTCAAGAAATTGTATAACTAGAGACCAGTCACTTAATTTATCTGTCAAATGGAGGTAATAATACTGAGACTTCAGTCAGTAGGCATGATGAAAATAGTTTATAAAACTTAAAGAGAAATATGTTAATGCTATAATAGCTGACATTTATAAAGGGTTTTATGGTTTACAAAGTGCTTTACAAATATCATCTTATTTTATCCTCACAACAACCCATTTTATAGATGAGGAAACTGAGGCAGAAAGATATTATGTAGCTTGCCCAGGGTCAGCTAGTAAGTGTCTAAAGTCAGATTTGAACTTGGTTCTTCCAGACTCCAAGCCCTCTATCTGTTGCACCACCTAGGCTGTATCTGTAGTGTTCTAGTTGTAAGAAATGCAATGATCTAGATGTAGCTGGAATAAGTAGTGTCGTTGTTATTATTGTTCAGTCATGTCTGACTCTTTGTGATCCCTCTTGGGGTTTTCTTGGTAAACGGACTATAGCAGTTTGTCATTTCCTTCTCCAGCTCATTTTACAGATGAGAAAACTGAGGCAAATAGAGTTAAGTGACTTATCCAGGACCATATAGCTAGTAAGTGTCTGAGGTCACATTTGAACTCACGAATATGAGTCTTCCTGACTCCAGGTTCTGCATTCTATTCACTGCACCACATAGCTGCCCAATAATTCATAAAAAGGTTGTTACCTCCACTGAGTCACTCCAGTGTGGCTAAGTGATATTCCAAGGTAATCTGCATGTCTCCAATACTAGCAGCCTGGGGCATAGTTGGAGCTGAAAGAACTTTATTCACTTTAACCCAAATATCAAATAATCCTGGAGGAATTGCTGCAGTCAAAAAGACAAGCTTGACTCTTTGTTGGCTGAGTATGGTTGTGGGTCTGACTCACAAAAGAGCTATGAACACTCCCCTGTTGGTAAGAAGCATGCCTAGTCACACTTCAGCAAAGAAGCAACAAATAGCAATAGAAACTCAAAAGCAGGTGACAGAAGAACAGAGAAAATAAGCAAAGAAATGACACTGACAACTCACAGCTCAAGAGAGAAAGAAGCCCAGAAAATGCCACCCATAGCCTTGTTGGGAGCAAAAGCGTCAGTTTCAAAATTATAAAGGTATTCTGCCTGGGGCACGAGCCAGTGGTGTGAATTGTCCACACTATCAATATTCCCTCTCCTACCACTGGTGTTAGAACCTGCGGAAATTATGGACTTTGATGTAGGAGTAGATTTCTCCTTGTTATTTCTCTTGTTATTCTGTTTAATTAAATGGTTTTGCTTTGAATAAATATATGCCCCGATTAGTCTGGTAAAGGGGAAACATAGGAACCTGTGACCAGTAATTTTGATGCCATCTGAAAGTATATCTTGAACCTGCATGTAGCTTTTCAGAGGGCACCATTGAACTACAATTGAAATGTTCTGGGTCTAAAATTTTATAACAATTCAGTATAAAATTTGAGATTTACTTTGCTCCAAAAGAAATTGGGAGGTATTTAGTACTTTACAAAAAGAGTCTTGCTTTCTGGAAGAATTCACAATACTTGTTGAATTGGATTTTAACTGTGGGATTCTGGGAGCACTGACTTTAGAGGCAGGAAGCCTGCATTCAAATTCCTTCTCTGTTACTCAGTGATCTTTCCTCATCTGTAAAATGGGGATAATTACTTATACTATTTACCTCACAGAGTCATCGTGAACGTTAAATGAAATTATTAAAACCGCTCACATTTACTTTGGGCTTTAGAGCTTATGATGTACTTTCTTCACTGGAACACCCAGTAGCAGATACTCCATGTGTCATTTTTCCCAATGTACAGATTGTGAAACTGAGGTGTGCTGGAGCCAGCTCTAACTGACTACAGCCCTTTTACATTTTTATCAGTGAGAATTTACACCTCAGAAATCTACAAATCAGGGCTTAATTTATTGTTTGGTTGATTGTCTAGAGTTAAGAAAGTGTTAATAATGAAGATTAAACTTGAGTGTGTCCTGAATACATTTTTCCCCCAGGGTCATTTATTAAACATTTACCAGCACACCCTTGCTTAGAACAATGAAGAAATTTGTCTAAGTTTACACAGCTAGTAAAAGTTGCAGGTCTGGTACTTGAACTCAGGTCTCCTAACTCTATGAATAATGACTGCACCATTTCCTTGCTCTGCACTCCCCTGCCTCTGGGTTACAGTTTCTTTACCTGTCAAATAAGGGAGTTGGAATCAATGATCTATAGGTTCCCTTCCAGTTCTGTGATTCTAGAAGCAGTGATGTGGCTCAGTGGGTAGTGCTGGGCCTGAAGTAAGAAAGATTAGCGTTCAAATTCAGTCTCGAACACTTACTAGCTGTGTGACTGAGCAAATCATTTAATAGCTGTGTGCCTCAGTTTCCTCAACTGTAAAATGAGGATGTTAATAACACCTCCCTCCCAGGGTTGTTGTGAGGATCAAATCTTTTGTAAAGCTCTTAGCACAGTGCCTGGCATGTAGGCACTTAATGTAAAATGTTTTCTTTGTTCCTCTGATTCTGCAGGTCGCAGTGAAGGCATAGCAGATAGAGCGCTGGACCTGGAGTCTAGAAGACTTGAGTTCAAATCCAATCTCAGATATTTGCTAGATATGAATCAGCAAATCACTTAACCACTACCTGCCTCAGTTTCCTCACCTGTAAAATGAGAATAATAAAATCTAGGATATAGATAAATCACTTGCAAACCTTAAAGTGCTGATACAAATGATGCCTGTTATTATAATCCTTGGAAGACATAGCCACACTCTTTAGGACCCCGGTGACCTAAAGGAGCTAATGCAGTTTCCAAAGTTCTCTCTCAGAGGCAGAGAGAAGCCCTGGCTTTGGAAGAATTAACTCATGATTATTTTCTTTTTTTTCATGATTATTGTCAAAGCACTCGGATGTTAAGAGCAAAAGCAGTAAAACCCTTTTTTCCCCCACTTTAAGTGCTTCAGCAGACCTCAGAGGAGGTGGGGGAGATGACACAATGCCTTTTCTTGGGGGCTTTCCACACCCCCTCCTCCCATTCAGTGGAAGAGAGATCAGATACACCCTGTCACAGATATTCTCATCTGGTTGAAAACGATGTGTCCCCAGCAAGTACATTGGTTAGCATTTCTGAACTCATTTTCATTCTTCCTTTTTTTTAAAAATCTTCATTACGAGGGATGGCTCACTGGGTAAAGAAGAAGGGCAGCCTGCATTCTGAAATGAACACTATATAGAAACAAGATGTCAATAAAAAAATAAGATTGAAGTCCCTTTTAATAAATAAAATAGACTCAAGATTAAAAAAGAAAGAAACTTAATTTCCCTAGTTCCTATTATTCCCTGGGCCTACACCACCCCTCCAGTAATCCAGATTCACAACCACAAAGTCATCCTTGACTATTGCCTCCTCCTCACTCCCAAATCCAAGAAGTTGCCAAGTGCTGTATTATTGATTCTACCTCCCATATCCATCCCCTTCTCTCCACTCCTGCGGCCATTACTCTAATTCAAGCTGTCAACACTTCTAGCCTGGACTGTTGTAATAACCTCTCTTAGTTGGGTCTCCTGCTTCCATTCCCTCCCTTTTCCAACCTGTCTTCCACACAGCTCCAAAACTGAAATAATTTCCTTAAAGCACAGGTCTGACCACGTCACTTCTCTGATGAAAATAAAAATAAAAAACAAATTCTCTTCGGTGGCTCCCTATTACCTTTAGGAAAAAAAATTCAAGATTATTAGTGTGGTACATAAACTCTCCACAATCTGCTTCCACCTGCCCTTTCTAGCTTTATTTCCCATTACCACTCCTTTTCCTTATTCTTTATGGCAGGCCAGCTGTTTTCCAAGCTAGCCAGCTCCCATTTCCCAGTCTTAACACAGGGTGTTTCCAATGCCAGCGGCACTTTCACTTTTTCACCTCTGTGCCTTATAATCTTTAATTTCCTTTAATTCTCAGCTAAAGTGACCCCTCCTCACAAAAGCCTTCAATGTCCCTCCCCCTACAGGTTGTAATACTCTCTTACCCCCTCAAATGACCATGTATTTTGTTATCTGTGCAGCTGATAACACCTTCCACCCCAGTAAAAGGCAAGATCTTTGGGGGTTAGGGACTGTCTTGTTGTTTATCTTTGTACCCTGGCACCTTGCTCACCATGACTCCAAGAAAGGTTTGTTGAATTGAATTGAAAGAGGGCTTCAGTGCTGAAGTCAATGTTGAGGAGAGGCACCAGTCCAAATACTACCTACTTGGGCCCAGAGATCTATTGTCCAATTTACCTTTGGCAGCTCAGAATGGCATTAGAATGTAGCTCCTTAAAGGCAGGAATCTTTTGTATCCCCAGCTCAATACCTGGCACACAGTAGGCACTTAATAAATGCCCCAATTAACTTATAATAATTTGCACTTCTAGTAGGCTCCAACCCCATCTCTGCTTCCCTTCACAATGGCACTGACCCCTCCATCTCCTGCTTGGTTCCGTTATTCCAACTCACTCATTTTGTTAGTATTTGAGAAAAGTTTTCAAAGAAGGCTTGGGAACCACCTTAGCTAGAAGTCTTGATAAAATCAATCCAATGCCAAAAATATGTATTAAGCACCTACGCTTATTATCTGGGTGACCATAGGCTTTTTCTTCATGAAACTTAGTTTCTTCATCCATGAGCTGGATATAATAATAATAATATGGGAGAGCAAGACTCTAGCCCTTAGTCATCGAATGGGCATTGCCTCAGACAAACTGAGACCTGGGAAAGACTTTCATTTAGAAAGACCAAGGTCATCCACTGCATCTTGAGCCATCACCAGTCATTTCAATTTTTTTCTTGCTACTGGACTTTGATGACTCTGGAAGAGATAGTGAGGCTGATAACTTTGCAAAGCTCTACCTCTCTTACATCCAATTCACACACAAGTTAAGACATCACCCTCATGATGTCATTGGTCTTCTTTGAGAACAAAGAATGAACAACAACAACAACAATAATAATAATAATAATAATAATAATAATAATACTCTGCCTACCTCATAGCGTTATTGTCAGGGAAGTACTTTGTAATCCTTACAGTGCCATAGTGAAGTGAGTCATCAGCATCATCAATCATCATGTGTACACTTTGCTGAATGAGAGGGTAAAAATAGGAGTTTCAACCTGCCTGAAAGCAGAGGGATGGACTAGTGAAGCATTCTAGAAATATTCCAGGCCTAAGATCAATGGAAAGAATGCTAGTCCAGGACTCAGAAGACCTAAATGCGAGACCCAGCATTGTCTGAATGACAAACGAGACGTTGACTGACTGTGTGAACTAGGAGGTCACATCCTCTCTGGAGCTCAGTTCTTCTTCTGTAAAATATGGGCTAAATAAACTGGATTCCTTTCCGGTCCTAAAATTCTTTACATCTTAGTCTAACCCTTTTATTTTACACATATAGAAACTGAGTCTCAGAGAATGGAAGTGACCTATAGAAAATAAAATGAAGAGCGTTACAGCTGAATGGTCCCTTAGTGATCAAATTCCTCTTTCTACAGATGGTAGGGGAAACGAAGCACAGAGAAGTAAGTGACACTCTTTATTTGCAGGCTAAAATTGATCAAATCTGCATGTTTGTTCAGTATTAATATCCCCATTTTACGCATGAGTGAACCGAGGCACAGATAGTAACTCCCAACATTAGGCAGGAGCTCTGGCTTTCAAGCCTCAGCTTTTGTCAAATAGAACTTTCCACCATCCCCCAAGAGCGCCCATTTGCTCACACTCTCCTCTTTTTTTTTCTTTCACAAAACCAGACCAGCCAAATGTGAGGAAAATAAAATTATCACTCTCCATTTAAAATTCAAATTCCTTTTCTTATCCCCCAATTTATTGGCTACTGGAAAATAAGTTTTACAAACTATTTTTTTCATAAAGGACTTGTTTTCAGCTACTCAATATAAAAGCTATTGTTCACATAAAAGCCTAGTTGCCTCTTTTTTCTCCCCCTTTAATACTTAAGGGAGGTATTTCTGGGTGAAATATTTCTACCATTGGCAGGACCTCATTCTGAGGCTAAAATGAACACAGTAAATTCTGAGAAGGAATTTGTTTAACCTCTGACCTTAAAGTAATAAGTGCTGCGCTAAATGTTTTGGCACACTCTGATATATTTTTATAACACTTGGCAAGACGACGGGAAGGCTGAAAGCAAAACTTAAGATGCTGAGGAACAGAAAGGTTTGCTCCATCCCTCTGCTCTTAAGAAGAGTCCTAAAGCTGCCACTGGCCCACACAACACATTCATTTGTTCATCCATTTACATTGCCTACCCCAGGGCTATCTGTGCAAGACAGAAATGGCCTTAATGACTATGCTAGGCAGAAAGCAGAGAACCTTCTAACCTGTAGCCAAACTCATACACCCTGCTCCCTGACCTCCCCTTGGACTCCCACTAAAACGGCAGGGATGGGCAGGTGTCAGGGGCTTAAACCCTTTAACAGAGCAGAAGCTAGTAATTTTTGCACCTGTGGTAATGAGTGAGAGGTGGGGAATGAATGAAAGAGGGACTGAAAGAAGGCATAGAACCCAGATGAAAGCCATCATCATGCTGCAGGTAGGGTAAGGAGTTAGTTAATGGGATAATCTGGATCTGCTCTATTTCCCTGTAACGAGAGGAGGAAGTTTCTGTCTCCACATGCAAAGTTGTGTTGTTTTCTAAATTCCCACCCCATGACAGCCTACGTATGGCTCTACATGATATAACCTATATGATATATGATATCCTATATGATATAGCTAATATTTAAATACCACATTAAGGTTTGCAAAGCACTTCACATGGATTGTCTCACTCAATGTGGTATAATGGATAGACCACTGGATTTAGAGTGAGGAAGATCTGTGTTTGAATCCCACCTCAGCTCTAACCCCCATGGACCTCAGTTTCCTCATGAGGAGTTTGGACTTAATGACCTCTAACGTCCCTTCCAGCTCTAAAGCTATAGTCCTCTGATACTTCAACAAACTTTCATTAAATATTTACTGCATAGAGCATCATGCCCTGTGCTTGGATGAGATGAAAAGATTAAGAGAAAAAAAAACAAGCTCCTTGCCCTCATGAAGTTTATAATCTAATAGCAATGGTATGAGTTATATATGAATAATTGTGAATGAATAAATGAGTGAGCAAATGAATGAAAAGATATTAATTAAGCTCTATGTGTCCAGCACAGTGCTGAGCACCAGGGATAGAAATAATAAAGTGAGACTATCCCTGGCCTTAAAGAACTTCGATTCTAACCTCTAATTTTTGTTTAAAATGCAGGAAAATGATTGCACATATATAATCTATATCAGATTGCTTGCGGTCTTGGGGAGGGAGGGAGAGAAAAATTGGAACTCAAAATCTCATAAAAAATGAATGTTGAAAACTATCTTTACATGTAATTGACAAAAATGAAATACTGTTTACATAAAAATTAAAATAAAATATTTAACAAGCAAACAACAGACATGCAAACAAAATACTATGCAAAGTTGGAAGAGGTAATAATGGTCATTTCTAATTGAAGGAATCAAGGACATCTATATGAAGGATGTGGCTCTGTGGAGTCTGAGCTGGATCCTGAAGAATTAATAAGATTAAAAATCTTGTTAGATCACAGATGAGGAAACTGAGATCTAAGGAGGTAAAGTAACTTGTTCAAGGTCACATAGTAAGTAGCAAGCAACTCCAAGAAGGGTGGAAGTCATTTGGTAGAATCACAGATTTAGAATTGGAAGTGACCTTAGAGAACACAACCCCTCATTTTACAGATGAAGAAACTGAGGCATGGGTCAGGACAGGGGGAGGGAGTGTGGGTTTGTTCAAGGCCATACAGGTAGAAAGTGGCAGAACCAGGATATGAACCCAAGACTCTGACTCCAAACCCAGTATACTTTCTACAGAAATTGTTGTTGTTCTTGTCGATCCTTTGCTTCCTGTTAACTAGAGCTTTTTGGAAGGTAGTGGTTAGTAGTGCCAGCCAAAAAGCAAGCTAGTCTTCAAGGCCTAAATTGAAGCACCCATCGATTCTCAGAAGAGGTTCAAGTTCATGCTGAGTGTTCCTGTCATTTTTTTTTTAAAGACTGTGTTTCTCCGGCATAGAAAGAAGTTTTCACCACCTCCTCCTGGCAGGCAAACCCACACCCTCTATGGCTCATTGCACATCTAGTCACCAGCTTTGAAATACACATAAGTCACAGCCCTGGATGCTCAGTCTTTCAGGATGAACAGCAGGGCAGGAGCCAGAGCTTCTCATTACCATCAATTCCTCTCTGGGGCGACATAATCCGTCGGCCAGCGGAAATAAGGCCCATCAGGAACTTACATTGACCTTCTGGGTCAAATGAGGCACCGTTCAGGAAGCTAAAATGCCCAAATGCAATCAATCACCAACAGTAGCATGGAGCATACAGTGGGAAAATTATTGGAAGCCAAGTCTGAACACCGAGGTTTCAACCACAGCTCTGCCACTGACTCACTCTGTGACCTCAGAGAAGTCTTTTTATTTCATAGGATCCATGGAGTTGGAAGAAACTTTCTCTGAAGACCATCAAGTCCAACTCCCTTATTTTACAGATGAGGAAACTGAGGCATAAGTTAAGGGATTCAACCAGAGTCACACAAATAATAAGCGTCTGAGGTAGAATTTGAACCCGGGTCTTTTTTTACTACAAGTCCAGTGCTCTTTCCAATCTGCCTTTCAATAATAATAGTTTTATATACATATGTAGTTATAGTTATATAAAATACACATAAATATATAAAGAGAAAATATATATGTATACATGACATGTGTATATAGTGTTTTAAGGTTTGCAAAGCACTTTACATATAAAGATCATTTGATCCTCACAATGACCCTATGAGGTAGGTGCTATTCTATTGTTACCCCCATTTTAGAAATGAGAAAACAGAGACTGAAAGAGGATAAGTGGCTTGTTCAGGATCACACAGCTAGTAAAGGACTGAGGCAGGATTCAAACTCAAGTCTTCCTGACTCCAAATCCAACACTCAGCTACCTCTCAATTTCCTCTACTGTAAAAAAAAAAAAATTTAAACTCAAAGAAATTCAAATACTCTCTAAAGATCACAGGGGTAGTAAATATCAAAGCCAGAATTCACAGCCTCCGTCTCCAAATCCAGCACTCTTTTTTTTTTAAATCTCTAAATTCTTTCCGAGCTTGGAATCCTATGACTTAGTAAATGCCTAATATAATATACAAGACTCGGTGTTACTGACTATGGAGGAGATAGAAATGAAGGGGGACCTGAGCAAGTCATTTAACCCCAATTGCCTCAAAAAAGGGGGGAGGGTAATGAAGGAGAAGCACAGTACCTGATCTGCCCTCATGGAGCTTACAATCCAACTGGGAAAACAAGATATGTGCATATGGGGTCAAATGAAGGGGTACAGGCAGTAAGAGCTGTCTAAGCTTAGAAGAGGGGCTGTGGATGGGGGAAGTTGGGGAAGGCTTCTCTAAAGAGGTAGGGAATTTTATTTTCTCAGTGATCCAGGTAGTCCCAGAGAATCATGGAATTTTAGAGTTGGAAGGAGCGTCAATGGGCCATCTAGTCTAACTCATACCTAAAAGATATCATTTTACCATAACATCCCCTACTAAGAATCATGCTGTGTCTGCTTGAAGTCCTCCAGTGAGGTGGATCCCACCACTAGCTGAGGCTACCAATTCTACTTTGGGACCACTCTGATTATTAGAAAGTTTCTCCTTCCATCAAAACTATGTAAGTAAGTAAAGTAGTAAGTGCCCACAGGCAGTATGACCATTTGTCTCAAAACATGGGATGCTCTGCTATAATTGGTATGAGAAGCAGCAACCTGTTCCCTCACAAGACTGATCACTCCATCCTGACATATCAACCAGCAAGAGTCATAGTGCACTGGGACCCACAGGGGAAGGGGAACATGCCTGCACAAGCTCCCTGTAACACCCCAACCGAGCCTTGCACTTCCTTGTGGTTTTCAAGATGGAAGCCTCTTCCCAGAAGCCTCCCAAGCCAGATTCAAAGACCTCACCCAACTGGTAAACCTCAGGTAAGCGTCTACCTGCCTGGGTCTTCCATCTCCATAGCTGCATTCTCAGCCGTTCTTTGACTCTGCTCCCCTTTAAATATTTGAAGATAGACACCATTTTGTCATCCACTCCTCTTAAAGACCCTTAATCTTTTCCTCTCTAGGATAAACATTCCCAGCCCCTTCAACAAATCCTCATGTGACCAAGGCCCTACATCTTAGTTGACTGTCTCTAGATGTTCTCTATTCTTATCAATTTCCTTCTTAAATTGTTCCAGGAGGGCCTTGCTTGATTCCAAATTCCATTCTGTCCCATTCAAGAAACAATAAATACCTCATGTATATAGCATATCAACATCAGCAGGAAGAAGAAGAAGGAGAAGAAGAGGAAGAAGAAGAAGAAGAAGAAGAAGAAGAAGAAGAGAGAAGAAGAAGAGGAAGAAGAAGAAGAAGAAGAAGAAGAAGAAGAAGAGGAAGAAGAAGAGGAAGAAGAAGAAGAAGAAGAAGAAGAAGAAGAGGAAGAAGAAGAAGAAGAAGAAGAAGACACAACCCCTACCCTTGAGGTTGAGATCACCCAGGAAGGGAGAAGACACCTGGCATCCTTCCCCTTCCCCTGTGGGCCTCTGTGCACTACGACTCTTGTGGACTGATGTGGCAGAATGGAGTGATGAGGCTGGTAAGGTAACAGAGGTCTGAGACTGATGACTGCTGAGACAATGCATGCACCTCCCTTCCTCCCTGCTCAGGTGAGGGTGAAGCCTCTTATCAACTGCTGGGCTTATCCAGGAAAACAATATGCATGACCACAATGATGTAAATGAAGAGAACACTAAAATGCAGCTGAGTGGAACTGTACACAATGTCTGGTATTGGATCTGGGGAAGAGATAAGGAAATGCACCTCCTTTCCTTGGAGAGGTAGGAAACTGAATGAACCAATGAATGAACAGCATTTATTAAGTGATTGTAAGGTACCAGGCACTGGACTATACTGACAAATACAAAATTAAGACAGCACCTGCCCTCAAGGAGCTCCCATTTGAATGGGGGAGACATCACATATAGAGGATCGATGGTTAAGGAAGGGAATTATGGTTCAAAAAGTCACAAAGATGGTGAGAGGTACAATATGAATACACCCTTTAAAAAGGCAATAGTAGTGTTTACTTGATGACAGTTCTCAATGCAAGAGGTGGAAAGCTGAGATGAGATGATGCCAGAGGTGACAGGACAGAAAATGGCCAGGCCAAGAGGCAGCTACATGGTACTTGGCTCTTCCTACACATGGCCTTTGGATGTCCAGTGTGCAGGGAGAACGGGCAGTAAGCAGCAGTGAGGAAAATGGGTAGGTGAAAAGAGTCAGCATCACTCTGGGAGTGCCTCTCAGAGAATGCTCACATGTGTCACAGGATGCGATCCTGTGTCCGTTGGTTTTGTTTAACTCTCTTTCTTGGTGTAAGGGAAGGCTCAATGAGTGGGGGTGTGGCATACCTGAAAATGATTAGGATGTGAAAACAAAAGGCAATGATAATATTAATGTTTCTTTTAAAAAGAGGAAAAGTGCCTAGATTAGGGGAGCCTCCCCTGAGTCCAATCTTTTGTAAAGCAAAGACTTCTTTGGTAATGAGAATAACCATGCCTCATCTGAGCTGTTTTCTAAGTTTGGTTTCTTGCATATCTGGGCCCACTCTTCTTAAGGATCTGCTGATATTCATATTCCATAGTGTGAATGCCATCTGTGACACCAGATCTCCTGGATGGGAATATTATCCAGATCCCCACTCCTGGGCTTCATGCCCACCCCTAACACTTTCATGATGAAGGATGTGGAGCTGCTGATTCAGTAGGCGTCCTGTTCCCCTCTGAGTCAATACCAACGCAATATCCATGTGTCAGGGTAGGGAGCCTTTGAACTACAGAGGTACAGGCATTGAGCTGAGCCAAAGAAGCTAAATGAAGGTCAGTGGAGATTTTCCTACTCCTGAAGGAACCCATCATATGTGCCCACAACTAGAGCCTTCATTACTGCTTCCATCTAACATTGTTTAATTGACCCTGCTCTCTTTCCCCTGCATCCAAGAGCATTTTGGCTTCTCCACATGACATATGGTTTTCGGACTTTCCCCAGGAGCATGATGAGACATTGAATTGAACTCTGTAAAGAGTCTGAAAATACGCTACACCAGACGAATGTTCCTTGCATTTACGTTTGGAAAAATCATTTTTTTTTCCATGAAGTGGTCATTAATGATTTCTGGTGTGGGGGAAGTAAAGGACTGGGGAGGGAGGGCCACCCCCTCCACCCTCCCCTCCCGCCCCACTAAAAACTGAACAAGTATGTGAGACTCCCTTTTAATTTTTTTCTTGTCCCAGCAGGCATTTCCAAAGAGGGCATAGAAGCAACATCAATGATTAGGAATAACATTTCACTGCTCCAGTTCCACACCATCTTCTTTGCCTTGTGGGTATTTTCCCCTCCCCCCCAGCCAAATATCCCATAGGTATCTCAAACTCAACAAGATTAAAATGGAACTCATTCTCTTTCCTCTTAATCCTACTTTTCCTAACTTCCATAGAGGCACCTCCGTCCTTCCTGCCACCAAAGTCTGGAACCTCAGAATCCACATCAGCTCTTTCTAGTTCCTCAACCACTATATCCAATTAGTTATTGAATCATACTTCTACAGCAGAGGTTCTTAATCTTGGGCAGTCTGGAGAAACCAAATGGACCCTTTCTCAGAATAATTTTTTTAAATGCATAAAATAAAATACACAGAATTACAAAAGAAACCAATTATGTTGAAACATTATCAAAATAGGTTTTTTAAAAAAAACAACCTTAGTTTGCAGACCCCTAGGTTAAGAACCCCTCTCTCCCATCTGTCCTTTTCTCTCCATTCACACAGCCACCAACCTAGATCAGGCCCTCGTCATGTTAACTCACTTCCAGCCTCTCTTCTCTCAAATCCATACTGACATGGCTGCAAAAGTAATCTTCCAAAAGAACAGATCTGACTTTGTCACTCACTTGCTCAAGATGCCTTCGTGGCTCCCTATTGCGGTGAGAATAAAATATAAATTCTTCCTATGTACAGCACTTAAAGCCCTGCACAATTCAGTTCCAGCTTATTTTTCCAGACCTATGTCACATTATTCCATTCCCCAAACTGCTATTTCCCAGGCATGACATTCCATCTGCCATCTCTGGGTCTTTGCATAAACCATATCCCAGGTCTGAAATGCTCTTCTTCCTTCTGCTCTTTGGAATTCCTAGTTCCTAGTAATTCCAAAATTACTTTGTATTTACTTAACTGTGAGCCTGTTGTATGCCCTCTCAGTAAACATAAGTCCCTTAAGAACAGAAACAGCTTTCTTCCTAGCTCTATCCCCTGAACATAGTTTGTGCTTATCCAATGAAATGGCATTTACATCCTGATTTCATTTGATCCCCATAAGAGCCACCAGGGGCATACAACTGTCGGCAGCAACATTATTCCCACTTTATAGATGAGGAAACTGAAACACCAAGAGGTTCAATGATTTGCTAAAGGTCATATAGCTAACGAATAGAACAAGAATTATAATCCAGGTCTTCTGGCTATTAGGCTATTATTCATTATGGAGGGGGAACAGGAAGGGAGGCAGGATGACAAAGTAGAAAGAATATTGACCAGAGTCAGACTTGAGTTCAAGTCCCAGCTCTCTGGTCTCTTGCCCTGACTTACTGAATAATCTTGGACAAGTTCCTTCTGCTCTCTAGATGTCAGTTTCCTCTTCTGAAAAAAATGAACGGGTTGAATTAGATTCAAATTTAGCAAGCATTTATCAAGTACCTACTACCATGAGTTAGAGTAGTGCTGTAGATGCAAAAAACAAAAAGCAAAGAGCATCAATTAAACATTTTAAAATACACCCCAAAAATACACCCAGAAAATGAAGCACAAACACAGCATTTGTTACTATCTTGTTAAATGTAATATGTCCTTTAGAAATGTACTTAACAACATAAGAGAAATTTACAGCTTCATACACAATCCTCTCTTTTGTTCTTTGTTGTATCTGTTAATGACTGTTAAGTAGATAATCTAAAGGAATTGAAAAATTGTTAAAGTATGAATGGAGATAAAGAATAGGGAAAGGTCCAGGGAAGACAGACTCAGGTGGGGAATCCCGGTGAAAGATCTTTGGTAGCCAGGGGCTGAATAAGAGCTTTGTGGCATCCCAAAGGTGGGGCACCAATGTTCTGGAAGGAGTATACCAAGAAGAGAAATTAGAGAGCAGCAAAGGCTTGATTTGGTGCTGATACTGTGATGTTAGAACATTCACCTGCTTGTTGCATTACACCGTGATAAATAACCGACCTTTTCCAGAGGTTGCGTGAAAGGACTTACGCACACATACACACACACACACGCATACACACACTGTACACACTAACACCTATACATATATGCACCTACTCTTAGGCTGAGTAACATTGTCTGGTGTGACTCAGTCCAAGGGAGATGACCAGAGACCTATCCCAGGTCCCTTCCTACCCCACTCTGAAGGTAAGTGACTGGATGAAGAGCAAGAGCTGCTGGAGATCAGTGTCAATTAACAGGTCTAGAGAGAAAGCACAACATACCAGGTTTTTTGTTTGATCGTTCATTTTTGTTTTTGTTTTTGCCAGAGGTGGGGGGGAGTTCAAACTGACCTCCAAGGAGATGAACCTAAAGCTGAACTACCTTCAAAGTCAGAAGGAACAAAAGGAATGTGGTCCTGCGGTCTAGGCAGAAAGTCATGAACTATATCTATCTATGAGCAAACAGTTCAAAGCCAAAAACGGCATCTACATAGAGCATTATTGAGGAGGTGCCCTGGAGGAGAGAAGCACACAGCATCACCAATGGATAACTTGACTTACTCAAGGAAATTTTCAGCAGGAGAATCCACTAGCTCCCAAGGTGGCTCATTCCACTTTTGAATGGCTCTATTTGTTAAGAAGATTTTTCTTGCTTCAAGCCTAAATCCAATTCTCTATAATATCTACCAGTGGTCTCTAGTTCTGGCCTCTGGGGCCAAGTAGAGTGAGCCTAGGCCTTCTTCTATATGACATTCCTTGAAATATTTGAAAAGAACTATCATGCCCCTCTCCACCAAGTCCCCAGGCTACACATTTCCTTCATTTCTTTCAACTCATCGTTATGGTCCTTCACCATCCAGCTATTATATGTCACTAGGCTATATTCCAGACTCCTCCATCATGACCCAGAAAACTCTTTGTCCTGTAAGATCACTGCAGCCCTGGATTTCATACCTAGCAAGTACCATAAATATCTGTAGCACTTCCCTCTGATGGGATGGCTCCTCCCAGAGCCTCCTTTTAAGGAGGACACCCAGGCCAGCCATCAGTTCAGACTCCTCCATCCTGCACCAGTGTTAGATATCTTCCCTACACCCCCTTTCAGCTTGTTTTTACATGCTGTCTTTCCACCCCCACCCCCATTAGATTGTAACCTCCTTGAAGACAAGGGACTGTCTTTCTTTATGCTTATATTTGTATTCTCAGTATTTAGCACAGTGGCTGGCACATAGTAAATACTTAATAAATGCTTGTTAATTGATTGAATTGTGATTGCCTTCCTCTCAATGGTCTCCATTTACTTATCTATCTATCTATCTATCTATACATATATATATATATATATATATAAATATATGTGTTTGTGCATGTGTATGTATACAAATATGTTTACATATTTGTATCTAATGGTAGCCATCTCTAGGGTGGGAGCTGGGGGTGGGGAGAGGGTGGAGAAGGAAGAAAAAAAAGAAATTTACATGAAACTTTATGATATATTTAAAAGGAATAGCAAGTTGTACATAATAAATTTGCAGTTTCATAAGCAATCATCTTTTTTATTATACTATGTTATGGAAATGCTTGTTTTATTCCATAAAATAAAAAATAAGCAAATAAAAATTTTTAAAAGAAAGAAAATGGTACTCTAGGATGACAGAATTCCAGCTCTCTACCTGCTTAGCTGTGCCTTCCCAGATGTGGGACCAGAAAGTTAGACTGGCTGTTCCATTACACTAGAAATGGACCCTACCCTTAAGGACAGGAGACATAAAACAAGAGAGGAAGGGAGGCTAGGCATGCTTCCTTAGACACATTCTTCAAAGCAAGGAAGGGCAACTCAAATATTAAGAAGAAATACATAGAGGCAGCTAGGTAGCACAGTGGATAGAGCACTGGCCCTGAAGTCAGGAAGACCTGAGTTCAAATCTGGCCTCAGACCAAACACTTGACACGTACTAGCTGTGTGACCCTGGGCAAGTCACAACTCCAATTGCCTAAAAAAAGAAAAAAAGAAACACATAAATTAGAAAATCTTCAAATCACATAAATAATCATGTTTATGGAACATGGAAATGTTTCCAATAGGAGAAAAAGAAAATAAAAATTCTTGAAATAGAACAATGGGTTTTTTAGAGCTTGAAAGGGACCTTAGAGATCATGTAATCCAATCCTTTCATGTTAGGTAGAGAAGAATGAAACCTCAAAAACTTAAGTGACTTGGCCAGGGTCATTCAAATAGCTGGTTAGTGGCAGAATCAGGAGGAGTCGTGGGAAAACAGAAGATTTACAGTCAGAAGAGCTAGGTTCAAGCCTCACCTCTGTTGCTTGCTACCTATGTGACCCTGGACAATTGCCCTCTCCATGCTGGGCCTCAGTTTCTTCCTCCAGAAAATGAGGGGATTGAACTATAAGTCTCTTCCAGTTTTCAGTTCCATGATCCTATGAGTTGAGATGCAAATCCGGGTCTCCTAATTTCAAGTACAGTGCCCTTTCATGGGCAACCACAGCATATTGAATTGGAAAATAACATGAATACTTTTTATTAGGTCCCCCAAAACCTAATTTCTTTCTTAATATTACATTTATGAAGTTTTATCAAAAATATCATTAGGTCAGTTGATCATCAATCATTCAGTCTATAAGCTTGTATTAAGTACCTACTATGTGTCAGGCACTGGGAATACAAAGACAAAAATAAAGCAGTCCCTGCCCTCAAAGAGCTTATATTCTTTCATGTTAAGTGAGCTACCCAAAGTCACACATGCACATGTTTATCCACATACAAATTTAAAACAATATAATTGAGGGAAGGGAGGTACTAATTGCTAGGGCAGGAGTTCTTAACTTGGGGTCCACAGAAGGGATCCATGGATAGATTTCAGGAGATCCATGAACTTAGATGGGGAAAGAAAAATTTCATCTTTATTTTCACTAACCTCTAAGTGAACTTCAGCATTTCTTTCAGTTAGGAATGGAGACAATAAAACCTTATCCTAAGAAGGAGTCTGTAGGTTTCACCAGATTGCCAAAATGATCCATGACACAAGCAGGGTTAAGAACTCCTGAGTTAGGGGGATCAGCAAAGGCTTCATGAAGAAGGTGGAGCTTGATCTGACCTTTAGAGGAAATAAGGGCCAATAAGAGAATTAGCAGGCCAACTGACCAATATAAGGAAAGATTCTTCATTAAAGCCATCCTTAGGTGAAGCAAGCACCAAGCCAGGTAAGCTTCCTAAAAATGGATAAATACATCATGAGAAGAATTGGTCACTAAGCACATTAAGCTTTATTTGAATTGCTTATCAAGGGAAATGGTTTTCCATGAATTGGCCCACTCTCCAGGAAGCCTGGGACAGACCAATGGCTGTGGGTGGAGTGTGACGCTCTGGGTGGAGGAGGGTTGCTATGGAAACATTCCTGTGCCAGCAGTCATGTAGACAGCTGGCAGCTGGGACCCGACTCTCCCACTCATCCTGGCATAAGCCCTGTTGGAGGGGAAAATGTGGAGGGAAGATTATTCTCTGTTCCACACCCAGCGGGGTGCATCCATTGCTAACTACTGCCTCTTCTGCTCAAGAGAAGAGGTTCAAGCCATAAAGAGACTGAAAAAGAAAAATGGCCAGTCTCTATGGAAATGCTTGTCTGAAAAGACAAATTCCAAAGTTCTGGGGAAGAGCTAGACCAAGGATCTATATCGTGTGCACACACACACACCAAAACCCAAAAGTTTTCAGGGGGCAGGGTAAAGAGGTGATTTTTGTGATAATTGATGTTAGTGGACTGTCTATACTGGTCAAATTCATTGCAGCAAATATACTGTGGTCAACTATCCCACAACCAGGCCACCCTAGGGTTCTAGTATAACCTTGAGGAATGGGAGAGACAGATGTCACTTGCGTACTACTATTTGCTCAAATCTCAGTGCCCTAGTTCCATTTAACCACTTAACACCAATCAGCTTTTAGAAAAGGATATTTTCTTCAAAGATACAACTACAAAAAGAGTACAAACACATCCCACCCCAACAATTCAGGGGCATACTCTCCCTTTTTCTAGTTCCCACATGATGTTGATCCTACAAAGTTCGCATCCAAATGTGACTTCACTGCTTGGAGTCCTTATCTCAAATGCCACAGGGCTGCACAAAAAGTCACTCTGTGCTACTTGGTACCTTGATGCTGAGCTGGGTGCAAAACCCAGAAGCTGAGATTCCTAGAGGCTGACCTTTTGGCCTCCTGATCTTAAGAATCTCCAGTCTCTTCACCTAAAAGAGAAGAGAACAAATGCAGAAATAAAGGGCTGAGGCCTTTGTCAGCCCTAGAAGGGAGTAGGCCAAAGGCCTCTCTCTTTATGGCATTATCTCTCACCAAACTAGATGGAGGCAGGAAAGGAGTCAAACCAAGGGAGAGCTACCAAAAAGAATGGCCAAGACCATCTAAGGCCTTCTGGAGGTGTCTCCACTTTTGGCTATGCAGACAATCAAAGAGACTTCCATTCGTTACGTTCTGAGTAGACCTTCAGAAGCGGTTATAGAATATCTGTTCCCACTTCTCTGCATTACATGTGATGATGACTCTCCTGAGAAGTGGGCTCTCAATGAAATGGTAAAGAAAAATATGACTCAGGACCAATCTTCAAACTAATCTAGTCCTTACAGCATGGAAGACCATGAACCAGTCAATAAAATGCTTTGCAGATCTGGAGAGTGGAATAAGCGTTTTCCCCCTTGGGACATAGTATTATAAACCCAGATATAAATATTGTAATGAGTTTGGGGGGTTTTTCTCAGAAAAGCAAATATCTTCTCAATATAGTTTTACTTTTGAGTATTCATCACTTTGTCAACCTAGATAACCTTGAGATTCTTCAATACTTTTGTAATCCTGCCTTCTTTTATCTCTATGCCTTGGTACATGCTATTCTTCATGCCTAGGATGGTCCCTGCCTCCCTCCTCCACTGGTTGAAATTCTTTTCTTCCTCATTTATGAAAAACTCACAGAAAAAAAAAAAACAGAAGGAAGACCAGAAAGAATCACAGACAAGCAGGACAATTTTTTTTTGCTTTTTTTTTTTTTTTGGTGAGTGACTTTCCCAGGGTCACACAGCTATTAAGTGTCATGTATCTTTGAACTCAGGTCCTTCTGACTCCAAGGCCAGAGTTCTATCCACTGCACCAAAGCAAGACAATTTTTAAAGGCAGAAGTTGAAATTGATTTAAAAGAAAAGCAAGTTGTACATAATAGGGATTCATGGTTTCCTGTACAATCCTCTTTTTCGGTTCTATTCCACATATGGAAATGCTTGTTTTATTTTGGGTTTAAATTCAGAATAAAGAAATACAATTTTAAAAAAAACAAACAAAAGAAATCTTACCTTCCTTCAAGACTTAATTCAGGCTCCGTCTTCCCCATGAAGCCTTCCCAGATCCCTTCTTCTTCAATTCTCTAGCACACTTTGTCTGGGCCCTTTCTTTGTATTTGCCACGTTCTGACTTATCTATGTTGTGCTTAGGTGTCTTATCGCTTACTAGATTTTGAGCTCCTTGAGGGCAGGGATTGTGGCATTCATTTTTGTATTGCTCAGTGCCTGGCAGAGAGGCCTGTCAATAACAGGGAAGTCATTGGTAAGAGCTTCCAGAAGGTTAACTTGAATAGCTCTACCTGAATAATAGAACAGCCTTCTATGCGTCAACCTAGTTAGAGTATTCTTCTGCAGTTGGACATGTGGAAATGGGAGAGAAATCTGTCCAAATTTTCATCCAGAAGAAAGAAGGTTTGTATTTTTTTTCCCTAAAGCACTTGGGAAAGTATTAAATACTATACAGATGTAACATACTATTACTAATTTTATTACTTTAGGCTATGTGTATTGCCTTAGAGAGAAAATGGCCATGTGTTCTCTCAACTTCAAATTTTATGCAGAGTAACATGTCTAAAGCCCTGTTCTGATACCTCATCATGGTGTGGAGTGATCCTTCGGGGTTTGAGGGCCATACTAATAGGATACAAGCTCTGGCAAATTCTACTGAGCTGGAAGGGCTTCAGGGATGGGCCTGGCAACAGACTGTTGGCCAAGAACCAACCTAAGTGTGGAAAGGCTCATCATCGAAAGGTTGGTCAATCAGTGATGAATTTTTTGGGGGGGGCTGTAGCAACGTACATAGACTAAGGTGTAGAGAGATTACCACCTGCCCTAATGGAGGGTACACTATACCCACCCTCGTAAAATCGCAGATCCCTGAAGTTGTGTGTCCTTCATTTTTTAAGAGGACCAATGACATCACAGGTGATGTCTTGACTTGCACATGAACTGGATTTAAATGGCAGAGTTGTACAAAATCATCAGCCTCACATTCTCTTCCAGAGTCATCAAAATCTAGTGGCGAGATAAAAGTCAAGATGACCGGAGGTGGCCCAGGATGCAGTGGATGACCTTAGCATCTCCGATGTCTGAATGTCTAAATACTAGGTCCCCTAATCCAGGCTCTAGGTAGCAAAGTGTCACAGTGGATAGAGTTCACCAGATCTGAAGCCAAGAAGACCTGAGCTCAAATTTGGTTTCAGACACTTAGTAGCTATAAATGCTGCCTAATTCAATTTCCTCTTCAGTAAAGTAAGAATGACAATAGTACCTTCCTCCCACAGTTGTTGTGAGGATAAAACAAGGTAACATTTGTAAAGTGCTTTGCAAATCTTGAAGTTCTATGTAAATATTAGCTATTATTATTATTATATTGTTCAACCAATACCATTTGTATAGCTCAAGTCACTGAAGAAGGGGGAAAAAAACCTTAATTTTGAAGTTCTAAAGATTCAATGGCAACTACACTGCTATTCCAGATGTTTAATCACCTGGGCTGCCAATAAAATAAAGCGATTTCCAGCCCACTTAGACAGCAATATGAAAATAGACTGCCTTTCCAAGCCAGTGTAGGCCCAGTATTAGTGGAACCGGCTGTTCTTTCCCACACTTTTATTATGAAGGTGAACCTCCAGCCAAGGTCTACGTTGATCCATATTTCATATTCCCAAGCAGAGTTAATATAGGAGACACCATTCCAATCATCAGGGAGACTGGGGATTTCTATCCTATATCTTCCCTTTCAAGAGTAGTTACTAGAGAAGCCAATCTCCTGCCAAGGCGAGGTTGACACCAAGCCTTCATGTGAAAGATGTTCCGGTAGCAAGTGCTAGTGACTCAGTTGGGCCAATCACTTTGCTTAGCAGGAAGTGTTCCTAAGCTGGAGTGACTGCTGACCCTCTAGCTTATTGAAACACACAACGTTCCAGAGGAAATCATTAAACTGGGGTGGGGCACCTAAAATGCACTTACTGTCACCTAGGAGAGGGAAAATATGTTTTAGAAAAAAATGATGACTTCTGGGATAATTGGATAGCCCAGACAGATTTCCATCATGGAGCTCCACATGGTTAGGGCTCTGCAACCAGAGAGGAAAGAAGGAGCTGACTTTCAGAGAACCTCCATTTTTAAAAATATATTACTCAGATTACAGTTAAATATGGTTGTGGTGAACTTTATCCTGCTATTTCCAAAGGATCATATTTAATTAACCAAATTCTTTAAGCAACTATTTCTTTATGTGCGTGCAGAAAAGTCCACCTTTTTTAAAAAAATTTTTTTCAATTAACAGTCATCTGTTTTCTCTCCTTCCTCTCCTACCCCCAATGAAAAGGAAAAGAAAAAGAAAACCCTTATTACAGATAAGCATACTTTCTGCATTTCTGTTTAGATTGTGGTATAGATCTGACTGTCTGGGTCCAGTAGCCTCTGACTGAGAGGGTTCTATAACCTTCAACATAGGCTCACTCAATAGGACTGGGAAGGACTCCAAAGATGTTGTCAAGCACATAGCTTTCAGTGACTTTATGACATAAACCATCCTTACCCAATCCTTCAGTGTTCTCTGAGAGAAAAACAGACAGAAAAGGGGGAGGGAGAGGGAGAGAGAGTGAGAAAAGAGAGGAGAGAGAGAGAGATTAATTCCAAACACAAAAGCAAAGAAACATGCTTTGTGGGTTTAAGGAGAGTCCAATGCTATGGCCAAGTGTTTAATGCTGAGAAGGTGGATGTTTTGGTATGATACAGAGCACACCAGAGAACTAGGTTTGAATCCAGATCTGTCACTTGCTAGCTACCTGTGTGTCCTTGGTACAATTCCTTCTCCTTCTGGGGCCTTTGTAGCGTTCTTTTTTATAAAAGGAAGGTATTGGACCAGATGATCTCTCAGGGCCCTACTAAGCCGTAAATCCAATACTCTGATGAATTTGCTGGAGGCTTCCTTTTGTAAGCATGAGTATTGGCCCTGGGGTTGAGGCCTGAACTGAGTATTTCTGGTCATGCCTTTAGCCCAACAGGAAAGCAGTGTCTAGGCACTGGTATTTCTGCAGCTGAGAAAGGTTGAGAGGGGTTAGCACTCCGCCTCCATATAAGAATACCACCAATACCATCTCGGCTCATGATGGCACCTGAGACAAGTCATCATCTTGCCAGCACCTACGACCTTGGCCTAGTCCCTCTGGCCTTGCCTTCCACAGAATTACCAATTCCAACCTCCAGGTGATTTTCATGCTGACGTTGAAGGAAAAATCAACCCCTCCTTGGTAGAAAAGAAAATGGTTGAAAGAAATTTTCCAAATTTTGGTGAAACTAGGGGGAAAATCAATGTTTGGGTAAGTCCGAGACAGAGGAAATGTGGTTTTGATTTTTTTTTAAGAGTGCATTTGCACTCCCATAATTCAAGCCCACTTGTTTGAAAGACAATTTTTTTCACAGATTATTCATTCTCATAAAGACAAGATTCTCTGCTGAATTTGAATGTCAAAGTGGAAACTTTCTGACTCAAGTGACTTCATTTTTATGGAGAAGTCTTCTTTCCTCTGCCCCCATAAATTCTCCTCCAGGCAAGTCCAAGGTCTCATCGGCATCCTTAGCAAGATAAACACAGCCAATTAATATTTGACAATGATAATGATATCACAATAATTCACATTTTTCAATCCCTTTCTAATTAACAAGTAACTGTCCTAACAAGGGCCCTGTGAGATAGGTAGTACAAGTATTTTTATCCCCATAGAAAGAAGAGGAAACTGAGGCTCAGCCTGAATAACACCTTTGTCCAGGGTCACCCAACAATCTAGTAGCAGAGCCAAGTCTCCCAGACCTAAATCCAGTCTTTTTTCCACTATATGTTAACCAAAGAGAATGTGGAGGAGGAGGAAGAAGAAAAGAATAAAGAAGAAAAAAAAACAGTTCTCTGGCTATGAGAGACCCCCAAAGTTAGTTTCACTGTTCCCTAATCTTAGTATTTACACGTATAGAGACAGAACAAGTAGACCACTTGGGCACAGATGAAGCTTATTTTGGGAAAGTATTATTAAAATTAAACCCACAGAGAAATGCATCCCACATCAAATCTCAAAGATTCGAAAGGCAACAAGGGAATACTATCAGGAGGTATTGAGAGACTGCTAGTGCAAGAGAAGTAGCCTGAGGCTAGGAGACTGGGTACTTAGGGTCTAGTATTAGCTTTGAAGCTAATTCCCTGTGGACTATGACAAATGAATCATTTCTCTCCTCATTTAACTCTGTAAAATATGAAATAAGGAGTTTGGACTAGATGGAGCAGAGAGGGCTTAAGACCCCCTGCAGTATTGGCATATTTTGTTATTTGTTCAACAATTCAAATCAAAAAATATTTGTAAAGTCGCTATGTGCAAGGTACTATTCTAGGTCCTTAGAATACAATGACAAAAATGAAAACTAGTCCCTATATTCAAGGAGTTTATCTTTTCTTGGTCTAAGGTCCCTTACAATGCTGGCAACCTATTTTCCAATTCTAATATCTCTTAAAAATAACTGACATTCTTACCTCCCTATGGCTCCCCAACCGTTTCCCACACTTAATCCTAGCTAGGCTCCATTCTCCCTTGGCCACAAGGTCCAGGTCCCAGGCTTTCTGTTCACCCTAGTTTACTGGCCACTGCCATTCAGATCTTCCTTAGACCCCGCCTCCAGTCAGCCCAGACTACTTGGCCACTCCTAGATCCCTCCCACAGTCTTTCTGTATATAAGGTCCATCTTGTCTCCATTAAGGTGCTCAGATTCTTAAAATCTAGCCACTACTCAGATTCTTATAATCTAGCCAATAGCTCACTAATGTTCAGACTCCTTAAGAGTCTGCCCAATATGACAGATGTTCTAATAAATCTTGTCTTTGGCTGAAAAAAAAATGACATTTCTACAGTCTTTGAGGTTTCATAACATTATTTCATTTAAGACTCATAACAACCCTGTGAAATAGGTGCTATTGTCATCCCCATTATACAGATGAGGAAATTAAAACCCACAGGGGCTAAATATTTTTCCCAGAATCACACAGCTAGGAAGAAGCTAGAAGCTTCTTCCAGGCAGAATTTGAACAAAGATCTTACTTATTTCAAGTTCCAAACTCTCTCCATGACACCAGGTCTCCTCTCTTCTTGTTGTGATGTCCTTGCTAGCTCTGACATCCTGTGATTCTATGAATTTGGCAGTCACCAATAAAGCCAAAGAATTCACAGCTAAGGAACCTCCAATCCCAGGAGCTTCCTTTAACTATTTTCTTCACTGAGAAAAAAAAAATTGAAAAGCATGTAGAGTCCCAAATCAAAACCAGAATAATCTTCAACCACAGGCAGGGGAGTTGGCTTTAATAACGGATGTGTTTGTTGGGAGCAGGGCCTTTGCTACAGGGAAAATATGGAAGCTTAGCCTTGGGCTGGGGGGTGGGGGACTGCACCTGAAGAACTGCTGTGGTTGGGATCCCCAGATAACAGATCTTGAAGCTAAAGCAGTTCTAGGTTTTGGATAGGACAGTGGTTCCCAAAGTGTGGCCCTCAGACCTCAGGAGTCCCTAGATCTTTTCAGGGGGTCAATGAGGTCAAAGTTATGTTCATAATAATACTAAGACATTATGTATATAATCCATACAAACAAAAGCTCTTTGAGGTCCCCAATTTTAAGAGTTTGATGGGGTCCTGAGACCAAACAGTTTGAGAACTGCTAGGATAAAAGCCTCACTAAGCACCATTTTATACATCTACACTCCAACCCTCGGTTGTCAAGTTGGTACTGTAGTTGGGGGAATGTGAGAAAGAGATGCATTTTCATGTTCATCTCAATTCAACTGAGCAAACATTTATTAAGCACTGACTGTGTGCAAGGTATTGTATTAGTCAAATATCAGCTTCACCTACCTTTAATCAGTTACACTTCACCCCATTTCATTCCTCTGAACCTTGTAATAAGAGTTGCCCAGTGTAGATTGGGTTTGCCTTGTGATTTAGTCACTTAATAAGCATTTAACGAGCATCATTGCGCAATGTTTCCACTGCCCTGGATTCAGTAGTGAGAGTGGTGGTAGTAGTAGTAGCAGCAGCAACAGTAATAGTAGTATGGTTATTGTTGTTGTTGTTGTTTTCAATTAACAAGAATTTATTTTCTCTCCTTCCTGTCTCTCTACTCGGAAGGAAGGAAGGAAGGAAGGAAGGAAGGAAGGAAGGAAGGAAGGAAGGAAGGAATAAAATAGAAAGAAAACCTTCATAATAATACACTTAGTTAAACAAAACAAATTCTCATATTGTCCATGAAGAAAAAATGTGCCTCTCATTATTCATCTTGAGTCTATCACCTCTCTGTCATAAGGTGAGCACCAATCTTTATCATCAGTGCTCTGTAATTATGGTTGGATTCTTAAGTTTTAAAAATTAAAAAAGCCAAGATGGTAGAATAAAAGCAGGAATTCATCTGAATTCTCCCAATATTCCCTTCTAAACAACTTTAAAATAATGCCTCAAATTGAATTCTGGAGTGGCAAAGCCAATAAAAGGTCAAGGTAAGACAATTTTCCAACCCAAGATATGGAAAATTTTGCCTGTCACATCTATGAATAAGGGAAGAATTTACAATTAAACAAGAGATAGAGAGCATTATGAGATGTAAAATGGATAATTTTGTTTATATTAAATTTAAAAGGTTTTGCACAAACAAAACAAATGTAGCAAAGATTAGAAGAAAGCATGAAACTGAATAAAAAAAATTACAGCAAGTTTCTCTGATAAAGGCCTCAATTCTCAAACATATATAGAACTGAGTCAAATTTCTAAGAATATGAATCATTCTCCAATTGATAAATGGTCAAAGGATATGAACAGACAGTTTTCAGAAGAAGAAATCAAAGTTAGCTATAGTCATATGGAAAAAAATGCTCTAAATCATTTTTGATTAGACAGCTGTAAATTAAAGCAACTCTAAGATACCACCTCGTGTGTATCAGATTCATTAATATGACAGAAAAGGGAAATAATAAATATTGGAAGAAATGTGGAAAAATTGGGACACCAATGCTTTGTTGATAGAGTTGCGAACTGGTCCAACCATTCTGAAGAACATTTTGGAATTATGCCCCAAGGACTAGAAAACTGTGCATGTCTTCTGATCTAGAAATACCACTACTATCTCAAAGAAAAGGGAAAAGGACCCATTTATACAAATATACTTATAGCAGCTCTTTTTGTGGTGGCAAAGAATTGGAAATTGAGGAGATGCCCATCAACTGGGGAATGGCTAGTATATAATTATGATAGAATACTATAGTACTATAAGAAAATGATGAGCAGGATGCTTTCAGAAAAACCTAGAAAGACTTATATAAAATGATATAAAGTGAAGTGAACAGAACCAGGAGAACATTGTGCACAGTAACAGCAATATTGTACAATGATCCACTGTGAATGACTTAGCTATTCTGATCAATACAATGATCCAAGGTAATTTCAAAGGACTTATGATGAAAATGTTATCCACCTCCAGAGAAAGAACTGATAGAGTCTGAATGCAGATCAAAGCACACTTTTTAAACTTTCTTTTTCTTATTGATCTGTGTTTTCTTTTGTAACATGGTTAGTACGGAAATATGTTTTGCATGACTTCACATGTATAATCTATATCAAATTGCTTGCCTTCTCAAAGAGGAGGGAGGGGGGAAAGGAGGGGGAGAATTTGGAACTCAAAATTTTTTAAAACAAATGTTTAAAGAAAAATGTCCTATATGTACAAAATAATAATAATTTCTTTATGTGGTGTTACATATGTATAGTTCATGAGAATATACGTAAATATAGTAATGGGGAGAGAGAGAGAGAGAGAGAGAGAGAGAGAGAGAGAGAGAGAGAGAGAGAGAGAGAGCGCTCATTTTCACTCTGAGTCCATTTGGAAGAAGGTAGCATTTTTTTAATGAGCCCTCTGGAACACTGGTTTTCACTGTATTGATCAGAGTAAGGAGTTTACTTTCTATCAAAGGAGAAAATGTATACATATCTATAAATACATACATAATTTTTTTTAAAATTGGGGAATGGACAGAGGAATCAAGGAAGGCTTCATTTAGAAGGAAACATTTGTGCTGACTTTTGCCCAAAATAAGGAATTCTAAGAAGCAGAGTTGAGAAGGAAACACATTCCAAGCGTGTCAAGAGCTTGTGCAAAGACACGAGAGATGTTGTGTCGTATATGAGGAGCAGCACGAAGGCCAGTCTAGCTGGACCACAGAGTGCAAGAAAAAGAGTAATATATAACTAGGTTGGAAACATAGGGCGGGACCAGGTTGTAAAAGGCTTGGGAAATCAAATAAAGAATTTTATATTTGATCCTAAAAGAAACAGAAAGCCCCTGCAGTTTATTGAGTGTAGAAGTGACATGGTCAGATCTTTATTTCAGGGAAATCACATTAGCAGTGGTACGAAGGATGGATTATTAGAGTAGGAATAGACTTGAGGCAGGGAGACCAATTAGGATGTTATTACAGTAGTCCAAGTAAGAGGTAATTAGGGCCTGAACTAGGGTAGTGACCATGTGAATAGAGAGAAGAAAATGGAGTCAAGATGATATGGAGAATAATAAGATATGCAGAAATGACAAGATTTGGCAACTGATTGGGTATGTGGGTAAAGGAGAGTAAAGAGTCCAGAACAAAGCTGAGATTGATAACCTGGTCACTTAGAAATGACTTCTAACATTCTATGAAACACTATTTAAAATGGTGGTCCCCTGGTGGCTCAAGAGTTACTGAATCTTCAATATATGATGAATTAACTCCTAGGAAAGAACTTTGTCTACCCTGGCAGAATGTGGTTGGCAAATATGAAAAAATGCCTTTCAGCTACAGTTCCTGAATATTTCATAATTCTTACCATCTAGGAATCTAGAGGCTACTCCTCCAGGGACTGAGATTCACCAGTCTCCAAGAATACCAGGGTCCTTGGAACAGCAGGCAGTCATTCTAGAACCAAATCAACTCATTTGGGCCTTCTGATTTGCCCAAGTCAGAAACATGGCCTGCTATTTGGGTAGCTCAAGGATCTGAGAAGTCCTCCAGCAGTGGACAAATCCATTCCCATCATCCATCAAGGTCATAGGACTGATTTGCATGTTTATTTATTTATGAATGTCTTAAGTTTTTGTACCACAAACATTTCCTGATAAATAATACACATAGACCCTCCATTGTAAGAAAGAAAAACAGTTATGCAAAACATGGCACCTGTCTGAAAGCATATATAGTACTATATACCAAATCTAAAGTCTCTTTATCAAGAGGGAGAAGTAAGCTAAGACTCAGGAAAGAGGAAGTCATTTGGCCAAGGCCATAGGGGTAGGATATATCGTGGAATTCAAACTCAGGTCTTCAAACTCTGACGCCAGAGTTCTTTCCACCGTCACCATCTATCTAGCCCGAACAGTCATGTAGTTAAAGGAGCGCAAGACTTGACATCAGAGAATTTAGGTTCAAATTCAGTCTCTGCTACCATAAGATATTGGGTAAGTTCCTTCTTATCTCTGGGCCCCAGTTTTTTTCTCTGTCAAACGAAGAAAAATTAGACAACTTTTAAGACCTCTACTAAGTGTTAATTCCTAAGCTTCTCTAAACCCCAAATGCACAGTAAAAAAGAGAAGGGCACCAGCCAATCCTCACCCTCTTTATTCTTCCAGAGTCAATAGGCCTTTCCACCATTGATAGGCCTTCAAGACAGACTTACACTCCCCTCCCCACCAGAAACACAAACTTTCACAGTAGTAATTCGGCTGAGAAAAATTATGCAAATGGAGCTTATCACTGATCAGAATAACAAGTGAACTTGATCTTGAATGGGCAGCTTTCCTGGGTAATGAGGATTATTTACACACTATTTCCCTTGCAAATCAGGAACAGGTTCCCAGAGTCACAAGGGCAGAATGGCTGCACCCTAGGTGCAGTTAGTAGGGGGCCCAGCCCAGAGGGATTTTCCCTAAGCATTTGCATGAAAGCAAAGTCCATCCAACTGGGAGGCCGACCTGCCAAATCTTCCTCTTGAGGGAAAGCGCTATTCTTTGCTCATTTCAGAGATGAATTTTTATCTCTTAAATTCTAACTATTCCAGCCTATCTTCAGTACATCCTAACCAGCCTACCTAGCCCTCTTCAGTATAAGTAACAGGGGATCAGAGAGCTGCAGACCTAACTCTTAAAAAAGGGATATTTTTAGTCATTCAGAGCTTGGCGAACAGATGGCTTTCATTATGACCCACCAAGCTTAACCTGAAACATAGATATTTCCTGTCAGTTCCACTTGAAGTCACTGGTGGAAATGCCCAAACCAAAGCTGGTAGATTGTCTTGTCACTGTTCCTACCAGTGCCATAACTAACACAAGACAGGTTAGGCTTTGCCCTTATTGGGTAGGTAAAGACATCAGGGGATCACATTTTCTCCTCCCTAGGAGCATAGGCTTGTTCCCCAGGATGACTACATCCCCATGCCTTGGTATTTTTAGATTACCACCTCAGGTTCATCTAATGAAACTCCAAGGCTTTGCCTGCTATGTGCTCACAGTCATCATGATCCAGGGAAAAGCTCAAAGAGCCAAGCCATGCTCAGTAAATAGGAAAAGAGAAGGGGGGGGGAGCAGAGAAGAGGAGGTTATTCCTTCTAAGGTGCATCGAGTGGCCCACCCCTCCTGGTCCAGTGGCCAATCGTCTTCAATTATGGACATACATATACAAGTAATTACAACATATGTACTAAGTGAATTCAGAGTAATTGGGAAGGGAAAATCACCTTGGCAGTGGCATTTGAACAGAGTTTTAAGGGGAGGAAGGGACTCTAAAGAGGCAGTTGGGTGGCTCAGTGGATAGAGCACCGGCCCTGGAGTCAGGAGGACTTGAGTTCAAATTCAGCCTCAGACCAAACACTTAACACTTATCAGCTGTGTGACCCTGGGCAAGTCACTTAACTCCAATTGCCCTAAAAAAAAAAATCTGACCTCAGACATTCAGTAGTTATATGACCTGAGTAAGTAACTTAACTTCTGTCTGCCTCAGTTTCCTCTTCTATAAAATGAGATGGAGAAGGATATGGTAAACCACTCCAGTATCTTTGCCAAGAAAACCCCAAATGGGGTGTCACAAAGAACCAGACACAGCTAAACAACAACAATGAACTCTAAAAGGCAGACCTGGTGAAGGAGTGCATTCCAAGCTTGGGGGACAGACAGTACAAAGTCAGGGAGGTGGGAGATGGAATGTTGTATATGCAGAAGAACAAACAGGGTTTTGTTTTGTTTTGCTAGAATGTAGAATAAGAGAAGAATAATATGCAATCAACCTGGAAATCTAGGCTATAACTAGACTGTGAAGGGATTTAAATATCAAACATAAGAGTTTCTATTTTATCCTGGAGTCAATAAGAAGGAATGGGAGATTTTTTTTTTATCATTAGATAAGGTTGAACCTGAGGACTAGGAATATCACTCTGGCAAATGTGGAAAAGGGAGGTAGGCCAGTTCGGAGGTTTCGAAACACCTCATGAGAGGTGATGAGGGCCAGGACCAGAATACTGGCTGTGTGAGTAAAGAGGTGGGGTCAGACCCAAGAGAAGTTGTAGAAGAAGGGGCAACAAGATTGGGCCACTAATTATCTGGGATGAAGGAGACTGAAGAGTTGAGAATAACTCTAAGGTTTCAAACCTGAATGACTAGAAGGATATCAAGTCACTGGGATATTTGATTGGGTCAGGGCAGATCTGAGGCTCACCTTAGGTCCTGGACCTGTAAGAGGAAGAAGATAGACCTGGCAGAGTTCAGAGATCTATAGAAATGTGAACTTAGGCATACCAGAAATCAGGATGATCAGGGCCCTGATTAAGGTGACAAAGGGCTAGGGTGGAAGGGAAAATAGAAGTCATTTAAAATGCAGCCACAGGAAGGCCTTTGGTATAAAGCTAGTTGGGGGGTGGGGCTGGGGAGATGGGGGGGAAGATACTTCTTACTAGTAATAACTTAGCCCAACTGAGGTTCTATACTAGGTTTCAACATGTTAATTTTGGGATGAACAGGCTGGTTAATTTGACAAAACATAGCTGGCTAGATCTGACTGCTGTTCAGTCTGTTATAAAATTGCTTTCTTTTGTGAAAGGCCAGGACTGGCTGTGAGGATATGCTTTAATTTAGCCAACACTCTTCCATTGCCCAAAATTCAGGTAGAAGATAAGTGTAGGAAAAGCTATAGAAAAAGCCCTGAGTCTTCTTGGAACTCAATTCATTAAATTCCATCTGGGACAGCTTGCAAATTGAAGGAGTGGGAAGCAGCACTGCTTAGTGGGAAAAACACTGGATTTGGAGTCAGAGGACCTGGATTCAAATTCTTCCACTTTCCCTTTGCTACATTGAACAAGTTCTTCAACTTTTCAGGCCTCATTCTCTTCATCAAATGAAGAGTTTAGAGTACATGACTCCCAGGATCCCTTCCAGCTCTAACGACCCTGTGATCTTAAATCACTTCATCTCTCCGGGCTTTAATTTTCTCCTTGAAAAATGGAACAACTGGCCTAGAATGAACTCCAAGCTAGCACTGGATTTTAAGAGTCATAAGGAATTGTAGAATCTGAAAGTTGGAAGGAACCTCAAAGATCATTCAGTCTCCTCCCAGATCCCATTTCTTACTCTCTGTGTGACCTCTGAGGCAAGTCATTCAGCCTTTTTGGCCTACTTTTCCTCTCTTAGAAAATGAAGAGAGGGCAGCTAGGTGGCGCAGTGGATAGAGCACCTGAGTTCAAATCCAGCATCAGACATATAACACTTACTAGCTGTGTGACCCAGGGCAAGTCACTTAACCCCATTGCCTAGCCAAAAAAAAAATGAAGAGGTTGGCCCAGATGATCTCTAAGGTGCCTTCCAGTTCCAACATTAAATTGTAAGCTCCCTGAAGGCAGGGACTGTCTTTTGCATCTTTTTGTCAAAATCCACAGCACTTAACACCCAATCTGGCACATAGTAGGTGCTTAATAAATGTTTATGGATTGACTGATTAACATTATATGAGTCCCTGCAGATAGAAGGCCACTTCCCTCCCACCCACTTGGCTCTCATTCAGCTATGGCAGAATTGCTGGAGCAAAAGGATGAATATTACATGAACCTCCTGAAGTAGTCAGGACCCATTGGTGCCCAAAACATGCCCATTGTTGTTCAGCTCTTTAAATACATTATAAACTCGAACTTCATTGATTCACTTTCAAAATAAAAGGAGGCTTCAGTTACTTGATTTTCTTGGGGGATTTTATGCAAATGATCCCTCTGTTCTCTGTTTTTTTCTGTTAAAAAGCCAGCTGGAATGGTAACGAGAACAGCAGAGAACTTCGCCTAGATTCCGGCTAAGGAGAGACAGACAGACAGAGACAGAGAGCTGAAGGCAGAGACAGGGACAGAGGAGAGACAAAGATGACAGACAGAGACAAAGCGGCGGCGGGAGGAGGGGGGGGAATGGAGGAGGTGGTGGAGAGAGGGAGAAAGAGGAGGGAGGAGAGGGAAGAGGAAGGAAAAGAAGGAGGGAGGGAGGGAGAGAGAGAGAGAGAGAGAGAGAGAGAAGAGAGAGAGAGAGAGAGAGAGAGAGAGAGAGAGTGCAAAGGAAGAGAACAGGTGGTGAGGGAGTGAGTGCTGGTGCGGAGACAAGGAAACAGCTAATCCCTCACTCCTCACTTAAATATCAAACTGCATGTGTGAGGGGAGCTGAGTGGGGGTTAGAGAAGGAGGAGGAAGGCGGGGGGGGGGGAATGAGGTGCAGCTCCTGAAATAGACTTTTGGGGGAGGAAAGGCTCTCAGCAGGCCCCAGTGCTGGTTGGGCAAGGATCTGCATCGGATGCCAGGCGGCAAAGGAACACCCATCCCACCCCTGCCCCCCTTTTGTCCTAGCTCTGGACTTTTCTTTTTCTCCCCAAGCCCCGGGGCGAAAGAGGCGGGTCAGCGCCAACCCTAGCCCACCCCCACCTCCCTCTAGGGCACATTCCTGAGAAAGAAGAAAGCTCAACTCTGCAAGCTCAATTGGGTTCACAGGCGCTCACCCAGAGCCGCAACAGCCCTCCGCCAAGGGCGACTCGGGACCCGGGCGGCTGGGATTTTAATGAAAGGAAATATTTCAGCCAGCCGCCGGCAGCTCGGATTACACTGACCGAGCCGATGAGGAAATGTCTTCCTATCTCTGAGACCTATTGCTTTTCAGCGCGATGTTTGGAATCACTTCCCAATTCAAACCCCTCGCCCCTCGCCGAGGGGCTGAGCCTTCCAGCTCTGTCCTTGACCCCATCTTTGCGAACAAACGCATGCCCTGGGAAGGTGGGAAGGTGGGAAGGTGCCCACCTGGGGCTTCAGAAAATTTGTTCCTTCCCACCCCCCACTCCCACACACACTCCTGCTTATATCACAGACACACACACACACACACACACATACACAACACAACACGTACACATTAACCTTGTAACCCTGGACAGGTCACTTAAGCTCACACCCTCAGTTCACTCATTTCTAAAACGGAAATAATCCTGCCGACCTTGTGGGGTAATTGTGAGGATCAAAGGAGACGACATGTAAAGTAATTTGCAAACCTTGAAGTGCCATATAAACGCTGGATACTATTATCATACACATGATACACACTATTCAAACACATAAACAAGCTACACACACACCACACACGGGACACATCATACACAAGCCCACAAGTACAACACATCACACCACACATACATATAACATACACAAACCCATACACAACACATGCATGGCAGCCATACCAAATGCATACCATACTCACAAATGCCCACATACCATACATACTACACATACATACACAAACCTCACACATACCATACACAAAACATACACATATTACATATAACACACCCTGTGTTATTTACACACAGTTGGAGCACCTAGTGGGCCACTCTTACTAAGTAGGAAGCAAGTAATCTTTAGCCATCTTTGGGTGCTATAATTGTGAGATGCTGAGCCCATCCACGAGATAAAAAAGCAGTGCCTGTCACTCTAATCTGTTTTCCTCCTAATAAGGACTAACCTTCATAGACTTCCTTTTTGGAAGTGGGTGGCTCTAGGGGTCAACGGAGAGGGGCTCCAGTTCTAAGCAGAGTGGTAGCCTCCCCAACCCCATCCCAATCAAGTGCTAAAGAGATAGAATGGGAATTGAGGGAAGAACAAAAGGGAGGGAGGGGAAAAAAGAGGGAGAAACTGTTTGGAGGAGGATATTTTTTAACAGAGTTTAAGGTAGGTTGGGAAGAGGAAGAGTTGGGAGAAGGGAGGGAGGAAGGAACCAGGGACAAAGAATAGGGGAGGGCCTGAAGGAGGAAGAAGTAGGAGAAAGAAGGGAGAAAAGACATAGGTGAGAAGAAGAAGGGAGAGGTAGGAGAAGGGGTAAAGTAGGGAGGGGTGATTAGGAGGAGGGAAGTAGCCCTGAGAGAAGGAAGGAGAGAAGAGGAAGAAATGGATGAAAAGAAGAAAGGAGGGACTGGAAAAAGGGAGAAAGGAAGAGTTGAAGGGATGGTATAAAAAAAGAGTAGGGAGGAAGGTATGTCAGAATAACTGGAGAGAGAGAGAGAGAGAGAGAGAGAGAGAGAGAGAGAGAGAGAGAGAGAGAGGGAGGGAGGGAGAGGAAGAGAGAGAGAGCTGTGAAAAGGAAGAAAGGAAAGGAGAAATGGATGCATAACCACTCTTGTCTTGGCCATGGAGCCAGAGCCAGAAATAGCAGGTTTACAGATGGAAGGAATGAAGGAGGGACAGATGGAGGGGGAGGGGAGGTGGGTCAGACAGAGGGGATAGATGTATGGATTGAGATTTGCTGCATTTATGTAATGGAGAACAAAAGCAAGAGGTGACTTTACACATCGCCTTCCCTTTTTAACAGCTGATATGGAAAATGTCATTTTTAAGCTTCTACTTTCTTATTTCTCAGAGGAGATGTGAAAGCACAACTTTAAAATGTTAAGAGTCTTCCCCCCTCCTCCCACAACCATTTAAAGAGGTTGAAAGGATCAGCTAAATCTCAGATGGCAGAGACTTATGGGACTTAGAGCAGGCTGCTCCAAAGATTATATGAAGATGGGAAATCTGCTGTTAGAGCAAAATCTGCCTCTAGTGAATGGATTGAAACTGCCTAGATTCCCACAGCGCCTCTGTTCTATGCCTTTTAGGGGCAGACGTAAGGGGTCTTTAACATCAAGTTCCCTCCTGTCTCAAAGCTGATGGGTTTGCTAGTTACAGACAATAATATGAGTAGGGCCTGGGGGAGTAGTTTGAGCTTGAGCTTGCCAGCTCCCCACTCCAGCGGATGGTTGGAAGAGGGTGTAGTCAATGGTAGTTCATGATTAAATGCAGAAATGAGACTTGTCTGCTGATGCCTGAAATGTCCTCCCCCACCCCACTACCCTTTTAGCTTGTTGAATCTATCCTTCGAAATTCAATTGAAATGCCACCTCCTTCAGGAAGCCTTCCCTGATCTACCCACATCTCCAACTCTAATCCTTGGGAATAACTTTCCCCTTCAGACCTTGAATATCACTTTGGTTTGTACCTCTACTGCATTATATTTATCTGTGTTTGTCTTATCTGCTTACCAGATACTGAGCTTCTTGAAGGCAGGTACCCTGTCATCTAAACTTTGCTTTGCACACAGGCGGCACTGATTTCAGGGTTCTTGAGCTTGGAGGTGGTACATTGGTGGGTGATGGCAAGATCAAGGGTGTGACCACCTTTGTGGCTGAGGTGGAGTGGAGGAGCAGCTCATAGGAGGTGAGAAGTGTTTTTCTTCTTTTTGGGGGGTTTTTTGCTGCACTTATAATATCACAGATAGATGCAATCCTTCCTTCAATTTCAGGCCCCCCATCTCCTGCCGCACCTGTCCTTTGAGGGTAGAGGAGTGTCACCCTCTACTTAACAATGAACTTTCTCACACCTGATCATGCCCTTCACAATCCAGTGACTCTGAACTCCCATAGATCCTCATCTATACCCCATTTCTCACCACCCAATTTTTCATTCCCATCTTCCTCAATCTTCCCACCCCAAAGTTTCATTCCTAACTGAACCCAGCCTTTTCACTGTGCCCTCTTGAATGCCTGTTCCATAGGCAACAAACTTGCCTTCATCTATTCCTTTGATCTATTAGCTCTGACTGAAACCTGGCTTTCTGTTAATAGCACAGCCTCCCTGTTTACCCTTTCCTGTAGTGGCTGCACATTAACTAATTCTCCTTGGCTCACTGGTCAAGACATGGGAGTTTGAATGAATATTCCTTGCTCTCCATTGCCACTTGCAAGTTCTCTTCCAACCTCCATCACTCAGGAACCTCTCTTCCTTTGAGGTTCATGCTATTCATATCTACCATCCAATCAAAATCCTAGTAGCTTTTGTCTACAGATCCCCAAGTTACTCCCTTTCCTTCCTCAATGAGTCTGATTCATGGCTTACAATTTTCTCTCCTCTCCAGTTCCTGCCCTCAAACTAAGGGACTTCAAAATACATAGTGATTCTCCTTCAAATGCCCTGTCCATTCGGTTCCTCTACCTGCTCACCTCCCATGAGCTGCTCCCCCACTCCACCTCAGCCACAAAGATGCTTATATCTTTGATCCTGCCATCACCCACAAATGTACCATCTCCATGCTCAAGAACCCTGAAATCTCCTTATCCAACCATAATCTATTGGCTTTTCATCTCTCCTTTTGCCTTCATGTAACCCTACTCTTCATCTACACTATGATCTCTTGACTCCTCAATTCTCTCCCAGATCATCTTCCCTGTGCTAGCCACTCTCCATCTTCACCCTATCTTGATTTGTTGAAGAATCAATTCAACTCTATACTGTCTTCCTCTCTTGAATCTCGTCTCCTTATCATATCACCAATTACACCCAGCCAAGTCTCAGCTTTGGATCACTCGTACTTATTACCTTTATACCTACACATGTGCTACTGAATGATGGTGGAGAAAATTACTGGATCCACTACAAATTTTTGTTACATAGCTATAACTAGGTCCTCAATGCTACTAGGCAATCCTACAATACTTCCTTTATCAACTCACCATCCTCCTCTCTGCAGAGGTTCTTCTGAACTTTTTCATGCCTCCTCAAACCTCCCATGAGTTACACACACACACACACACACACACACACACACCTTTTAGCAGAGAACCTTGCCTCATATTTTATGCCATGAACTCCCTCTTCCTCATCTCCTATAACTCAGATGCCTCCGCCACTCTCTCTTCCTTCACCCCTGTTTCACTTGATGAAATTATTTTACTCCTTACCAAGGCTAACTGCTCTACATATTGAAGTGATCCCTTTCCATCTCATTTCCTTTAATACATTGCTCCCTCTGTCATCCCCATTCTTTTACTTATTTTCAATCTCTCCCTCTTTACTGGCTCATTTCCTACTACTTACAAATATGCCCATATCACCCCAGTCCTGAAAAAAAACCTCACTTCATCCTTATGCTGTCCCTGGTAATTATTGTCCTATATTTCTTCTGCCCATTGCAGCTAAACTCCTCAAAAGGTCATCTGCAATAAATGCCTCCTGTTTCTCTCTTCTCACTCACTTCTTAATCCTTTAATAACCTTATCACTTCACCAAAACTGCTCTCTCCAAAGTTACTGATTACCTCTTAGTTGCCAAGTCCACTGACCTTTCCTCAATCCTCATTCTCCTCCACCACCCTGCAGTCTTTGACACTGTAGATCACTCTCTCCTTCTTGATACTCTCCACTCTCTAGCTTTTCAGGACACTGCTCTTTCCTGGTTGTCCTCCTACCTATATGACCACTCCTTCTCTGTTTCCTTTACTGATCTTTCTCTAGATCACACTCTAGCCATTGCTGTCCTTCAGGGTTCTGTCCTGGGTCCTCTTCTCTTCTCCCTCTATACTACTTCACTTGGTGATCTCATCAGCTCCTATGGATTAAATTACCGTCTCTATACTGACAATTCTCAAATCTGCCTTTCTTGCCCCAAACTGTCTGCTGACCTTCAATCGTACATCTCCAACTGCCTTTCAGTCATCTCAAACTAAATGTCCAATAGACATCTTAAACTCAGTATGTTGGAAACAGAAATCATTATCTTTCCCCTTAAACCTTCCCCCGCTCCCACTTTCCCAATTGCAGTAGAGGGCAACACCACCCTCTCAGTCCCTCAGGCTCACAACCTGAAGATCATCCTGGATTCCTCACTATTTCTCATCTCCCAGATCCAAGCAATTGCCTGGCATGCCCTGACTCTTCCACTCTAATTACTGACCTCCCTGCTTCCTTCAAGTCCCAACTAAAATCCTACCTTCCACAGGAGGCCTTCCCCAATCCATCTTAACTCCAGTGCCTTCCTTCCGTTAATTATTTACTATTTATTTTGAATGTTGCTTGCTTTGTCTATATTTTTTTGTATGGTGTCTCCTCATGTAAGATCCTTGAGGACAGGGACTATTTTTTGCCTCTTTTTGTGTCCCCAGCACTTACCACAGTGCATGGCACACAGTAGGTGTTTAGTAAATGCTTATTGATTGTTTGATTGAATCCCCAGTAAAAAAAAAAAATAATTCTTATCAATGTACATCTAGATCAGGGATGGGGAACCTGCAGCTTCAAGGCTATATGTGGCCCCAAGGCCACCCCTGCTCTAGACCTACTCTGCTACTTAAAATCTTCACCACTTAAGACTGTGAGAGATTAACTAATTTGCCTAGGACCACATGACTGCCAAGTGCCCACAAGGTCCTACTGATCTAGGAGGATGGCATTGGTAAAGGATCCCAGAAGACTTCCTGAAGGACTAGTAGAAATTCAGAAAGACAAGGTATACAGGGAGCATTCTGAGCCTAGGGGAGAGAATGAGCAAAGGCTCAGACAAAGGAGAGCACAAAGCATGTGGAAAGGTGACTAACTGATTTTGGTTGGATTGGGATGGGGAGATGTCGTGGGAGGAATAGTAAGAAACAGAGGCTGAAGCGATAGAATAGCTCAAGAGTATTTGGAGCCTTGAAACTTGAGGATTTTTAGAGCAGGAGAAAAGGGAGTGGGGGAGGATAAAGAAGAGATTTCTCCTTTTAGACTCAGTCTCTAAGTCAGAGGACCTAGGTGTGAATCCTGCTTGTACCACATGCTACCTGTGTGACCTTGAGCAAATTGCTTAACCTCTCTGAGCCTGTCTCCTCATTTATAAAATGAGGGGAGATTGGACTAGATGACTTCAGAAGTCACTTCTAGCTACAAATCTATGATCCTAAAATAATAGCTAACATATGTATGTGTATATATACAGGGTGTCCCAAATTTTTGGGAAACCATGTGCATGCACATATGTATGTGTAAACACATATGTGTGTATATGTGTGTGCACATATGTGTATATACAAAAGCACACATATACATTGTGTATTCTTTATTTTATAGATGTGTGTATTATATACATGGAAACAGAAACGGAAAAAGAGGGAAAGAGGGAGTTAGGGAGAAACAGAGAAACAAAGAGAGAGAGAAACAGGGAGGCAGAGACACAGAGAGAGAGAGACTACTTTTAAGGTTTAGCAAGCATTTTATTTGTATTATCTCATTTGATCCTTACAACAAAGCCTGAGAATTTATTGTAATTATATGATAGGGGTGATGATGTATAATGTAATGTAATATAACAGTATTATAATATTACTATCACTCCCATTTTATGGATGAGCAGCTAAGATTTTGGGGGGGAGGGCTGGGCAATGGGGTTAAGTGACTTGCCCAGGGTCACACAGCTAGTAAGTGTTATGTGTCTAAGGCTGGATTTGAACTCAGGTCCTCCTGAATCCAGGGCTGGTGCTCTATCCACTGCATCACCTAGCTGCCCAAGCAGCTAAGATTAATAGAGGTTAAGTGACTTGCCTAGAATCACGTAGCCAGTAAGTGTCTGAGGCAGGGTTTTAGCTGAGGTCTTCCTGCCTCTCACTCTAGCACTCCATCCACCTACCTGCTTCCACTTCCCTCTCAGGAGCTAGATTCTAAGAGAGAATGTGGCTAGACATTTCTAAGATGCTTACTACCAGTTTCAAACTACTGATCTTAGTACATCTTCATGATATGAGCTAACTTGAAGAACAATCCCTTTGACCCTCCATTCAGCAGACTATAAACTGAGTGGTTTTCCCCAATGTAGGGCTGCTCTCAGCCATTCACACACACACACACACACACACACACGCACACTCACTCTTGTACGATTACATACACTTATGATATTGGAGATTTTTGCCTGATTCTGCTTGTGCTGAGTACGTACATCTCTATATCCCTTCATTAATACTTTTTTGAAGGAGAAAAATTGCCTTCACAGACCTTCACAAGGAAGTACCATCTATTTGGCCTTTTAAATACAACTTTATAAAAAGTTTTCTTCAGCTCTTGAAAGTAGGAGCACAGATAATATTATTTTCTCCTGGTTTGAACTGTCAAAGCAGCTAAAGTCTTCTGGGAGAGAACTGGGGTTGCTAGGGTACCTCCCTACTTGCCTTCTTCTTCTCCTTCAGAAATGAAAGCCGCTCCTCCTAAATGCCTCTAAAATTAACATTCCCACCAAAGATTCAGGAGGCTGTCAGCTGTTGACACTTACCTATTCTGTGATCATACTTGACTTTCCATTGACTAAATGATTCATCTTGTGACACTTGGACTGCTGGGAAGAAATTGCAACATCAAGCCATAGATAATGGGGGTACCCTGTTCTCCCAGATAATCCACTATTCTCTCCTTCCCAAACTCTGCTTGAAAAGCAGTGTGGTTGGAGACAAGAATCAGGGATTTGAAGTCAGAGGGCCTGTGTTTGAATCCTGACTCTTCTTCTTAAGCAGCTTCCCCTCTCTGGACTTCAGTTTCGTCATCTTTAAAATGAGGAAATTTAATGCTTCCTCGTAAATTGGGAAGAGCTCTCAGTTTGGAGTAATAGTAACAACAATAACAACTAACATTTATATAGTGCTTTAAGATTGCAAATGACTTTACAAATACCTCGTTTGATCCTCACAATAATCCTGGTACATAGGTGTTATTATTATCCTCATTTTACAGATGATGAAACTAAGGCAGGCAGAGGTCAATTGACTTACCCAGGATCACACAGCTGGTACAGTCTAAGGCCAGATTTGAACTCATCTTGCTGCCTCCATCCAGTGCACCACCTAGGTACCTGGGTTGAAATCCTATCTCTGTCAATTGTCACTTGTATGACCCTGTATAAGTCCCTAACCTCAATGGGCTTGTTTATCCATAAAATAAGAGAATTGGGGGCAGCTAGGTAGTACAGTGGATAGAGCCCTGGCCCTGGTATCAGGAGGACCTGAGTCCAAACCTGGCCTCTGAAACTTGACACTTGACACTTACTGGTTGTGTGACACTGGGCAAGTCACTTAACCCAGACTGCCTAGCCAAAAAAAAAATGCTCTTGGGGCAGCTAGGTGGCACAGTAGATAGAGCTCTGGCCTTGGAGTCCAAAAGGCCTGAGTTCAAATGCAGCCTTAAACACTTGAGTCTTATTAGCTGTGTGACTCTGGGCAAGTCACTTAACCCCGATTGCCTCACCAAAAAGGGGAAAAAAAAGAATATAAAAAATAAAGGAATTGGACTCAATGACTATGTATGATCATTTCTGATTCTAAACTCTGTGATCTCATTGATGATATTTGATACAATTACTTCCGGTTTTAAATCCTCCTAAACTACTTATGAAAGGAAAATGTTAGTCAAAAAGAAAAAGCACTGAAGAAATGTGAGTTGTTAGTAATCCTGGCTAATATTTGCTATCTAAATAAACATGGGAGCCTCAGTTTCCTCATCCAATTCAAATTAATAAACATTTGTTAAATGTTTATTTATTACTATTTGTAGTAGTGTCTACTATTTATGAGGGCAGCTAGGTGGCACAGTAGATAGAGCATCAGGTCTGGAGTCAGGAAGACATCTTCCTGAATTCAAATCCAGCCTCAGACACTTATAGTTGTGTGACCCTGGGCAAGTCATTTAATCCTGTTTGCCTCAGTTTCCTCATCTGTAAAATGAGCTGGAGAAGAAATGGCAAACCACTCCAGTATCTTTCCCAAGAAAACTCCAAATGGAGTCACAAGGAATCAGACATGACTGAAACTACTAAACAACTACTATTTATTAGGCACTCGGGATATAGACAAAAAAGAAACAACCCCTACCCTCATATAGCTTACATTCTACTGGAGGGGAATAGCATGTACACAGTTAATTACATATCAAATATATACCAAATAAATATAAAATCATTTGAGAGGCAAGAGAATAGTAGCATTTAGGGACATTATAGTAGCGTATAGAGACATCCTATAACAAGTGGCACCCAGAAGGAAGCTAGGGATTCTATAAGATGAAGTGAGGAGAGAGAACTTCCAAACATGAGGAACAGCCTATGCAAAGATACAGAGGTGGGAAATTGAATGTCATTCACAAAGAACAGTCATTACATTAATTATACTAGAGCATCAAGTGGGCAGTGGAGAATCACATTCAATCGTTCTGAAAAACAAGTAGGAGTCAGATTGTGAGAGGCTTTTAAATGTCAAGTAAAGGAGTTTATACTTTAGCCCAGAAGCAATCAGGAGCCAGTGAAAGTTCTTGAGCATGGGAGTTACATGGTTAGACCATGTCATCTGTAAGATGGGAATAAGACGTGCAGGTGTTGTGAGGAAAACACTTTGTAAGCCTTAAATTGCTATACTAATATAAGCTACCATTATTTATAACTTAACTTCCTAAGTAGCTAATTAAACTCTTCCAGGGTACCATTCTATAGTGAAGTTAACCCATTTCTGGATCCATAGTAGACCCACTTAAACTGGCTCTAGGTTAATAATAACAATATTTATACAGACAGCATGGTCTAGAGGAGAGAACATTGGACTAGGAATCAAGATAGATTGGGTCTGAGAGAGTTGGCTCTGTGTCTTTTATGCTTACTCTATTGAATTAATGCCTAAAAAAGAAAAAAAAAGAATACCCATCTTCTCTCTTATACTGCAAGTCTGGGAAGGGCAGAACTGGTAGCTTATTCAACTTTGTATATTTAGTATCAGGCACTAGGTCTTGCATACAAGAGATACTTAAAAGATGTTTAATCTTAAAAGATGTTGAATCCAATACCAGTAGTTGTAGCTAGCACCTGACTGAGCCATTCCCAGATGAGCCATTTCCTTACTACACATGTGGAGACATGCACTATATTTTATAGAATTATAAATTTTGTCTCTGTGGTTTTAAGGGAATGGTCAATTTAGCCTCAATTTCCACCTCTTCTTTACAATGAGGTTATTAAACTAGAACAAGAATGCTTTTTTATTTAATTTTATATATGTTTAATACTATCTTATTTTTCCAATTACAAATAAAGGCAGTTTTTAACATTCATTTTTTAAAATTTTGAGTTCCAAATTTTCTCCTTCCCACTCTCACCATCCCCTCCTTAAGACAATAAGCAATTTTATATAATTTATGTATATGTAGTCATGTAAAACATATTTCCATGTTAGTCATGTTGTAAAAGAAGGCCAAAAGAAAAGAACCATGAAAAAACAAAGAAAGTAAAAATAGCATGCTTCAATCTACATTCAGAAAACCTAGAAAGACTTAGATAAGCTGATGCAAAGTAAAGTGAGCAGAACCAGGAGAACATTACACATAGTATCGGCAACACCTTTGATGATAACTATGACTGACTTAGCTCCTCTCAGCAATACAATGAAGCAAGACAATCCCAAAGTACTCATGATGGAAGATGCTATCCACATCCAGAGAAAGAACTGAAGGAGTCTGAACTAAGGAACTAAGAATGAAGGAATTAATGAAGCATTTATTGAGTACTTACTATATTTTTAACTTAATAAGCATTTATATAGCACCTACTATATGCTAGGCACTGGGCTAAGTATTTTACAAATATCATCTCATATGATCCTCTAAACAGCTCTGAGAGATGGGTGCTATTGTTACCCCATTTTACAGTTTACACTAGTCCAGTACCTGGCATTTAATAAATGTTTGTTGATTAATTGATCTCTACGGAGTTTTCCAATTCTAAATTCTCTAAGGGTAAACAGCTGGCATTTACACAACACTTTAAGAAAGTCAATGTGCACTAATGGATAGAGAGCCAGGAGCAAAACAAGGGAGATCTGGGTCCAAGTCCCACTTCTGACACATACTTGTGACACTGGCCAGGTCCTTCACCTTGAATGCTTAGGCAACTCTGTTAAGAACAGAAATTGCAGAGAAGGTAGTAACTTATAGTAGTAGAAGGAGTTTCCTTCTCTAGGAGTTCCTTGTACTAATTAAATCTGAGGTCCAGTCCTAATCTTCTAAGGTTTCCAAAACACTCTACATTTGAATTTCAAAATTCAAATTTCAAGAAAAAGCAAACTTGGGGGGTAAGTGCTACAGATATCATTATCTCATTTTAAAGATGAAAAAAAAAATGAGCCTTAGAGAGGTTAAGTGATTTGCCAATGGTCACATAGCTAATAAATATTGGAGGTCACATCTGACTGGATTCAGAGTCCAGCATTCTATCTAAATACACTGCTGTGTGAATTGGTACAAGTCTTTTCCCTTCCAGGGGCCCCAGTTTCTTCCTTCCTAAAATTAGAGAACTGGACTAGATGGTCTTTCATATCCCTTCCAACCCTAACAGTCTGAGATTCTGAGAAAATGCACAAAACTATCCATTTAGACCCAGAAAACAAATCAACCAAATCAACTTAAGAGTGGTGCATTACCCAAACTCATTTTTGTTCAAATAAATAATAATTAAGGGGATAATATCTGTTGCCAAAATAAATCAAATGATACATTCTAAGCCAAACAGAAATTATTTCTGGACTATCTGTTGTGTTGAATTATCTGTAACGAGAGAGGTCTTTTTTCCTTGCTCCTCTACTAAAACAGAAAGTTTAAGAATTGACTGCAGAAAGAAGTCCTCCCTATAATCTGCTTTCAAGTCCTTTACAATCAGAGGAGTGCTGGTAAATATTTAAGAACCAGGTTCTCCAAGTATGACAGGATTTTAAATTAATCTGTATTAATCTTCAATCAACAAAACAATAAATCAAGCCCTGCTTTGTAGCACTTGCTAATTTCTAAGATATAAATGCTCACACTGAAAATTTAACAATCAGCTCCCCAGCCATCGGAACTTGCTCCAGCACACCTCCACTTAGAATCTCCATTCAACTCCACTCATTCCTATTTCTCCTCCAGCTTCCGAAGTAGATGCCTGACTGAAAACTGCTGCTAATGACAACTGATTTTTTTTTCGTGGTCAAAGAATATGAAAAATGGCATTTTCATCATTTCTCTATAGATCAGTGTCCCCTAAAATGGACCTGAAACCATTGTTTATAATATGACATTACACTACTGAAAACAGTGTTCTTAAGTAGAAAACTACGAATTGGGTGTGGGTTATAAAATCTGGGTATCAATACTCTTTAGCCAAGAGAACTACTTAATCTCTCTAAGCCTCAGTTTCCCCATCTGAAAAGGGGGGTGACAATTGTAAAGACAATAGTGGATTCATTGTTCAAAGGAATGCAGAACAAAAGAGAAGTAAGACAAAGTCTCCAAATGGAAGCCACACCTTCTTCTTCATCCAGCTTCTTTAATTTGCACGGGTCATGATTGGAATTATATGAATGAAAAGAAATCAAAAGAAATTATCTCACTATAAGTGAAACAAACATTTAGTTTGAGGAAACCTGAGCCAGACAGACTTAAAATGCCTAAGGGTTTTCTCTGGCTAGCTGGTTGGGGTCTGCATCACTAGAAGAGCTAGGATAGCCCCCGAGGCTATAAGCTAAGGAGCTGACAGACCCTTCCCTTTACTGGGGAAGAAACTGCATTGCTGAAGACTGGCAGAGACCAATGGGAGAGCACACAGTAACACCAACAAAGAACATCAGTGGCACTGCAGCGTTGAAGACTCAAGCTTCCCCAAGCAAGGGTGGTTCTGGTTCTTAGCCACACATATTACTTGTGCCTTATAAATGCCCTCATCCAACTCATAGTACAGTAACCTGAGGGGTGATATACCCCTGTGTATTGGAAGAACCTTTTTTGTCACTTATTTTAATGTACAAGTTAAGGAAACTTTGCTTTGAACTAATTTGTACTGCAGTTGGCTTTGTCAAAATAAACCATCAGAAAGGACTCATAGAAATTGTCTTAAGTGGATATTGACCCACAAAATACCTCAAACTTAGAGTAGTTTCTGAAGACCCACAGACATGACATATGTCTCAGGGCTATGGTGAGAATCAAATAGGATGATATGTAGATCTAGATCTAGATAAAGAAAGTGCTCTGTAATACTTAGAATATTATCTAAGTGCCAATTATTATGTCGTTCTTTGACCTACTTAGAAACAGCTCCTTACAGAGTGCATTGCTCGGGGTAGGGGTTTAAATAAAGAGTTGTTTGTTAAGAGAAACTGTATCAATGTATAGTTATATATTGAGGACAATTTAAAGACCTAAAGCCATAGAGCCATCAGGGTCAGTCTAGGGCAGGGAAATCCAACAACTTTGTATCTATGTTAAGTATAACACACACACACACACAAAAGGCACAATTGAGCCCTCCTCGTGTACACTGTAGCTCAAAACGGAGACAAGATTAGCATGGTCTCTAAGAGCAGGAAGAAAGCTGTCAGAAATTAAGTTATCAGGGATAGCTTTAGAAGAGAGCTCAGAAAAGTGATCTTTATCCCCCGCAAGTCTTTGGGGTTCTAGCAAGGTGACGGCTGCATTTTAACACCAGAGGAATGAATCTGCAGCAGAGCTGAATAATACACATCTCAATTAACATTGGCTTTTTTCTTTTACTTTTTTCTAGGACTCTTCCCCAGCAGAGAACAGATTGTTCTCTGATCCCCTGCGCATCAGATACTCAAATTGAATTCAATATTCTTTCCCTTCTCTGGTCCTCAGTTTCCTCATCTGTAAAATGGCGGAGGCATTAGGCTAGATCACGTCGAAGCTCCTTCCTCTAATTCTATTTGTTATGTTATTGTTGCTAGTTGGCACTATCAGGACTCCGTAGATCTGATATCTGGGGATTAATGGGTCCCCAGGCCATAATTCTTCTAAGCAGGCAATTTCTAAATAATAATGACGTGAGCACCGCAACACACAGCTCTGGCGGAAGCCCAGCCCTAGAGTCTCATGTGTGCCGGGGGGAGCCCTGTGAGCTCCTGCCTGCCAACAAATCCTTTTGACTGGCTACTCTACGCCATGCCACACCCGCCCCAACCGCCCAGCCCCAGTGCAGGGTGAAGAAGCTGTCAGCCCCCAGAGCTGAAAGCCTCCAACTTCCATCAGACAGCCAGTTTTCTTTCTTTTCGGGGAGTGAGGGATAGGGGGTGGGGATGGAGAAGGGAGGAGGATGAGGAAAGAAAAGTCTTCTTGGGAATTTGGAGGAAAACACACACACACACACACACACACACACACACAAGTTTCCCCATCTGCACCTAAATATTTACTAACCATTCTCAACCACACACACACAAAAAAAATATTAATAAAACTATTTGTCAGACCCCTTCCAGTCCCTTTGGAAAGTGAAAAATCCCACTTTGTGCATTCTTGTGGCAACCACAATGACTGCAATAGCGAAATCGACAGCATAATAAATAGCGTCACAATGCAAGCATAAAGGACTTTCTGGTAGTGCATACAAAATATAAACTGTGCCCTTCCATTATTATTCTGCAGGCCTCGAGGAAACAGTGCAGTTGAAATTCCACCCCCAATGTGCATCTAATCAGCCATTCAGAGCCCCTTAATGACTTGTCAGTTCTTTGCCCTGCCATTTTCTGTCCAATTAATTCTTTTATTGTGCACCGGATAAAGGGAGACAAAGGCCTTTCCAGGCAATAATGAATCATTAAAATTCAGCAGCTCCTCTCTTGTGCACTTGGCTCCGCACCAGCGGCTCACCCTGTTTTGCATTCGTTATGTGTGCGGTGGTTAAAATTCACTCTACCTCAAACAAGACCTTTCAAAATATTTAACCCCTTCCCTGGTACAGAATTTCACCACTGTCAGGGCCAGAAACAACACACAGACACAAACAAGCACCCTCTCTTCCTTCTCTCCACCCCTTACCCTATATAGGCAAGAGAAGTCCACAAAAGCTACCTCTCCAGGTAATAGAAATATGAAAAATTATAGATTCCTAGGATTCAGAGCTGGAATGGACCTCAGAGACCATTTTGCCCAATCCCTTCAATTTACAGATGAGGAAACTGAGGCCTGAGGGGAAAAAGGGATTGGCCCAAAGTGATGACATTAGTAAGTGGTATAGCTGGGGTAAAACCCAGGTCCTCAGATTCCAAATCCAAGAGCTCTTGCCCCAGTATAGAACATAAGTGAGAAGCCCTGTGTACAAGATTTGGTCAAACCAATGTCATTATGAATACTCACAGTGGGCACCTGCTTTTCTTTAAGAAACAACAACAACAACAAAATCTTCCTGGATATAGTTCAATTAGGAAGAATCTTAATGAAAGGGAACTTTTTTGAAACCATTACAAAAAAAATCTCACAAATTGCTATCTTCCTTGGGAAATCAACAGTGGTGCTTCATACTGACTATGGCACAGGGCCCTGGGGCATAACTAGGGCAGGGCTAATGGGGAAAGTGGACTGGAAGTAAGCCAGAAATATGCATAGAGCAATGCCATTCAATTCTAAAGTTTTTCTCTACTGCTCCAACCCCACAGGAAAAAAGGTCCAGAAGGAAATGATGGGCAAGCCAGGAAAGTCCATTGATGATACTGGGCAAATAGGGGGATGGTATAGAAAGCTAAATAGTGTCGCACAGAAATAAAGGTCAGGGTGGAGGAAGGGAAGTATAGTTATTAGAATTTTTCTTGGGCATATAAATCCCAAATGATGACTTTTCTGGAGACCAGCAGAGAAAGCCTATAGGACTGTTTCTCAACTCACATGACATACCTGGCCCATTCCCTACCTCTGCCAGATTAAAAGGAAATCATCAGGCCCATGATAAAGAGAAATGAGGCAGAATGGAGTAAGAATATACTACAACCCTACTTTTTGCCCACCTCAATTTACTTCCTACCTATCCCAAGGTAGTATCTTTTAGGATAGGTGAATGCTTTCCAAATTCATGCTGGCTTCCATCTCACCAAAATGGACAAGATTATTCTACTAAAGCAGAATTTCTCAAAATACTGGTCATGGAAGAGTTTTGAAGGAGTCTCAGATTGGGGCCACAGAACCCCAGATATTTGTATTATGATCTTGTATCCACAGTAGGTACCTTCTCAAGAGGAGGGGAAAGGGTTCAGCCAGCACAGTCAATTATGCAGCTCAACACTGAAAGGGGGATGCAGGGGCATCATTCACTACTCGGAAGGTCTGTGTCTGGACTTTAAAGCAACACATTAACACAGTGACAGATTCACATAGACCACCCAAGTGACACAGACATCACTTGTGTTCCTTGGTGCTTCTCCCAGAGGAGCTATAACCAGTCTTGTGTGTGTGTGTGTGTGTGTGTGTGTGTGTGTGTGTGTGTTTGTATGAGCTCTTACAGACACACACATGTATCCACACACCTACAGGAGAGAAAAAAAAACAGTTCAAAACACCAGACAATGGCAACTATGAAGCTCCCATGATTTCTCTCTGGCTCCTAATCTTTGAACATTTCTTACAAACTTTTCTCTTCCATTGTAATGATACAGAGTCCAATTTGGGTTCACCTTCAATGAAAGCCTAAATTCTCCCAGTTTAACTGGGCTAGTGATAGGCAGACACTGTCATCATTGAAGAAAAACCAGCAGTGATCCTTATCTTTCCACCCTACAGCAGCCTTTACTTCTCCACTCTGCTAATAACTTGAAGCAAACCACAACAACAAAGTGGTATGCACGTGAATAGTGTGTTTAGTCTGCCTGTGTACTCACCTAAAGACACGAAGCAATATGGTGGTGAAACCAAAGGGCAAACTGGACTCTTCCAGGGGCAGCTAGGTGGCGTGGTGGATAAAGTACCGGCCCTGAAGTCAGGAGGACCTGAGTTCAAATCCAGCCTCAGACCAAACACTTGACACTTACTAGCTGTGTGACCCTAGGCAAGTCACTTAACCCCAATTGCCAAATCAACAAACAAACTGGACTCTTCTGACTCCCAGCAGAATTCAGGTATAAACTGTGAATGTTAAGGGGATGTCTTTGGATTTTGCGGTCTGTGTGTATAATGTATTCAAATAAAATAATAATAGCTTGTGTTTATAGAGGACTAAGAATCAATTTCATTTTCTTTTTCTTAGATTTTCCTTTTGTTTCCCATAGACATTAGTAAAACTGAGAATGGAAGTATACTTGTCAGGGCCAACCAGTGACATGGGTTGGTAATATTCATATTACTCTGCTGAACATTCACCTGGCAATCAGATTGTGCTATTTTTCCCAGGGTATTTCATGTCATGAATGCAAAATGAAAATGCCAAGTAGATTTCTTCAAGGAAAATCACAAGACTTTTCCTGTTTCTCTCTCCTTAGTTTTATGTGCCTTTGGAAATCAGGAAGTCTTTCTCAAGCTCAAGTTTCTTCCACTCCTTGTCCTGAGCAAAGGACACTGTGCTCCTTTTTAAGACTCGATAAAAAATGTAGACCTGCGAAGAGAGACCTATCTGCCCCAGTGAAAAAGTTATGTCATTTCCAATTATAGAACCACTGGAATTTTCTTGCTTTATTGAACCCATTCAATAAGGTCAAACTCACCCTCTGAGTTGTTGTAAGAATAACCACCACTTAAGTAAGCTAAGTGTAAAAAAATAGGAAAAAAATATATAATTATTGAAGTGATGAAACAGGCACTCTAAAGTGCCCACTTAGAAAAAGTGAGTCCCTTTGGGAAACTGCAGTAAGCCTCTCGTAGGCAGGGCCTGGGGTAGGAACAACATATACTATAGTCTTTGCCATGTGGGATGGGCTAGTTTTTCCTTAAAAGAAAGGAAAGCTGTATCCAAGATTTGATTGGTCCAAAGGACTGGGGAATGAGCCCTTGACACAGCTCTTGATCACCCAAGACATAAAATTCACAAGGAATCAGGATCTCTCAGACCTGTTGGACGTCCCATTGCCCTGTAAGTCAATACTCCCTTTTGACAAGATGCACTCATATAGAGAGAATAGGGAAGTTCCACCTACTGGAAGCAGTGTTGTAGACTAGGTGAATATTCTTTCCATGGAACTGTTAAGCAAACTTCCTTTTAGAAAAAAAGTTCAGCGGTCTACAAGTTTCTCTTTTCATTTCAATCCTAAGCCTGAGCAACCAGACCAGCCTAGACTAATTCATGGTTCAAGAACCATGAATTATTCTTTATGTCGTACTTCTTCCCTCCTTACCCTCCCACAGCAGAGCCAAACAGAAATCTTTGCATATAGTAAGTACTCAATAAATGTGTGTTGAATGAATAAACTCTTAAAGGGTTATTACTCTAAAGACATAGCTATTAATAAAAATATTAAGGATATGAATTAATATTAAAAAGAAATAACTATCCTAATGACAAAGAAGAGGGATGGCTATTTCAAAAGGAATTTCATTTAGAATGAGTATGTCATGGCCACATATGCCCAATGATTGCCAAGGTCTCATGACCTCTGACATGGAAGGAAGGAAACATGGGAAAGAAACAACTATTTATTAAGGGTTTACTATATGCAAGCACAGTGCTAAGCACTTTACAAGTATTACCTCATCTTGTGCTCACAACAATCCTGGGAGGTAGGTGCTGTTATTATCCCTATTTTACAGATGAAGAAACTGAGACAGAGGTCAAGTGACTTGCCCAAGGTCATACAGCTAGTAAGTGTCTGAAGTTGAATTTGAATTCACATCTTCCCAACTCCAAGCCCAGCACTTTCTCCACTGTACTACCTAGTTGCCTCTAATGCATCTCTAAGGGATATCTCTGAGGGTCAAGGCAGAGTTCAGAAGGTGTGCAGTCCACAGTCTAACAGGCTAAGGCTGAGATCTCACCTCTTTGCTATAACCTATTATCTATAGGTTATAGGCCTCATAGTAGAAGAGAGGCTGATGTTTTCATTAGTAATAGCTAGCATTTATATAGCACTCTAAGGTTTGCAAAGTGTTTTATATATGTTAATTAATTTGATCCTCACAACAAACCTGTGAAGTAGGTACAATTATTATCATCTTCTCCATTTTACGGATGAGGAAACTGAGACCAAAGGAGGTTAAGTGACTTGCCCAGGGTCACACAACTATACAGTATCCAAGGCAGGATTTGAACTCAGGTCTTCCCGACTCCAAGTCCAACACTCTATCCACCATGACACATAGCTGCCTCCTTAGAAATATTGGTAACAACTGCTGTCTTACTGATCCCACTATTCTACTGTCCTGCTTCCTTTATGTTGACAACCCAGAGCAGCTGTCCAGTTCAAATGCCACCTATTACAAGAAATCTTCCCTTAATTTTCACTACCTCTTCATTCCCCCAGTCTGTAATAATCTTCAGTTCTTGGTTGGGACCTCTCTAGTGCACTCACCACATGTCATTTTGTATGACATCTATGTATGTGTCATACTAAATATGCAGTTCCCAAAAGGCAGCAACCATGACTTATCTAATCTTTGTAACTCTCCCAGGTACCTAATACAGTGCTTTGGGGAAAAAAATGTTTATTGACTGAATGAATGCTATTCATCAGTAATGATGGAATGAATTCAATATGATTTCCATCATTTTCCTCCCCTTGGAGTACTTGTAAGGTGCCACATAATCATAAAGGACTATAGACTCAAGAATTCCAAGAAAGTACTTCCAGAAAAGGGGTTGTTTTATGTTCTATAATTACTATATTATTAAGGATGAAATAAATGTCTACTAGTAGAACAATGTAATGTAACAAATTTTGATCAGCTGGGGGGAGGGGGACTTTGCCCAGCAAAAGTTTGGGAGGTTTTTCAGTCTTTCAAATAACTTATACATTTGGAAATATGTAAGTCAGGTTCTCTCCTTTTTCATTCTCATCTCAGAAGAGAAAATACTTAAATACCTACCAACTGCAGCGCTAGCCCATGCCTATATGCAACCAGACCACCAACAAATTTAGAGAAAAGGCAAAAATCAACTCCAGATTAGGGATGAGCAGATAACACTATATTACAAAAAATAGGGAAAAGATAAAGGTAAAGACATAGACACTGATTATCATCATTTCTTAGAGAAGTTTAACACATGTAAAGCAGACAGATAAATAATGAGAGATAAAATGAAGAAATAATTTCCTGCTGGAGGAATCAAGAAAGGCTTCATAGAGGAGAGAGAATTTGAGCTGAGTCAATGGGAAGATCAATGGGATATTGAAAGACAGAAATGGAGTTGGAGGAATAGTATTCCTTTTCAGCTGCCCTGGTGAATTCAAGAATGAGAAGTCTTCAGCTCCAGAGACAGCCTGTCCAGAGTTCTTAGCATCACTTGTTTCCCTCTTAGGGCCTCAGTTTCCCCTCTATAATGTTACAAGGAAAGATCAATGGTCTTCACGGTACCTTTCAAATCTGACATTCTACAATTCTGAGGTCAAACTATAGTTGAGGGTTTCAGAGACTTCTGAGAATTTTCATAATATTTAGGTGAGGAAGGAAGAACTAGGGTTATAAATGGGAAGAATTACCCTTCCCAGAGTAGTTGCTTTGAATGAAATGTTCCTTCTTCTTTTCCCTTCCTCCCCTCGTGGATGGCAGACATTTTAGATCTGAAACTCCCCTTTCCTGGCCATAAACTTAATTCCAAACAGTAAAATCTACTCATGAAAGTTGATAACATTCCAGGAAAAATGATCGTGTATTAGCACTAGAAGGGACTTTTCCCCATCTATCAGAAATTTGGGGATGGACCATAAAAGCAATTTCCTCTTTCTTTCTTAATAGGGCATTCTATTCAGCTGAGATAAGTAGCAAACACTGTTCTCTTGGTAGAAAAAAGAAATGAGGAACTTTTCCCACTGGACTGAGGAAGTCTCCCTTGTCAACCACAAGTAGTTAAAAGTGCATGGGGCACCTGAATCACTTGTGACTTTGGACAAATAGGCACAAACTACAGTAGGAAAGATCTGGGTTAGATAAAAAAAAAAAGTACTTTCTGGCACTGCAAAACATTTGAATGAATTACTAGCAGAGTTGAGGAAACTGCTTCTCTAGATGGCTTTAGATATAAGATGGATTGATTTTCTTCCATAGCTTGAGGTTTGGCCTGGCTGAATGGACCACTTTTCCTCCCTGGTCCTCAGTTTCCCCATTTGTAAAATGAGGATGTTGGTTTTTAACCTAGTAGAATCCATGAATTTTTTAAAAATATTTTGGTTGCTATTTCAATATACTTAATGTCTTTTATAATCCCATGTATTTTATTTTATGCATTTAATAACATTAACCTAAGAAGGGACCCATAGGCTTCACCAGACTGCTCAAGGGGTCCAGGAGACAAAAAAAGGTTAAGAATTACTGTACTACATAATTTCTAATGTCCCTTCTAGCTCTAAGTCCCAGGAGTCTTAGAGCAGTTCCAAGTTTTTATAACAGAAAATGGCAAAAAGACTGTTGGGGTGCCCTATGTACTATATGATTCTATGTTCGGACATCAAATTTATGCCCCTCAGCTAAAATTTCTATTGTTTATTCAGAAGAAAGGATTTACAAAAAAATTAACATTTGATTTCCTTAAGAGAACAATTGTGGAGTTTCTTTTTCAGACTTTAGCCCATCAAATATTGCAATAAAAATGAAAGTTGTAATTACAAATGAATATTTTCTATTCATTAAAGCAGGCCCCGAAGAACCTTCACATCAAAGCACTTTATAAGTTAATTTGAATTATTCTACATGAAGCTATTAAAATGGCATTAGAAATCATTGAGAATCATTATTAATTTGGTCCAGCCTCCCCCAAAGTGACTCAGGATTCACAAGCTGTTTTTAAACTGAAGGCTGGGCAGAAAGGCCTTAGAAAAGGAGATGTTCTCTGGTTTCTTTTTCCAAGCTTCCCATTGAAATTCATGAAGTGTGATATCTGGACATACCCTTTGTGTAAATGAAATATCGTGGGACCTTGAGAGGTCATGGTAAAGATTAATTCTTACCTATCCATAAAAGTCTAACTTAAATGCTTCCTTCTCCACAGACTCCTATGATTCCTCCCAGTTGGTAATGACCCTTCTCCTCCTTTAAGACTTGGATAAACCATTTTGTTTCTGCTTTTCTACATACTTTTATGTCTTCCTTTATACAATGCTTATTTGTATGTTTTATATCATCATGTGTTTTATATCATCTTTATGTATTTGTATAGATTTCATATCTTTATCTTTTATATCATCTTTATTCAGTAATTATTCATATATGTTTTACATCATCCTTCTAGACTGCAAGCTCCAGAAGAGCAGGAATATTCTCTGATTTATCTCTGTGTATCCCACCCCCCCTTTCCCCACCAGTGTACAGAAGAGTGCTCTGCACACAGCAAGTGTTTAATAAATGCTTGCTGAAAGTACTGTTGCCATCTCCCTGTCTCCAGGCTGGACAACATTGATCACAAAGTTCACCTTTGAGGAAGTAGCATTATTATTTCTCTTTAAAATTCTCCTTATAGATACAAAGTTTTCCATTCCTTAGGAAGAGGACAATCCATCCATTATGTCAGAGTGGGTCTGGGTAATTTCCCCCAAAGAGCAAAAGATCATGGCTCAAGAGAAGTGAAGAGTTAACCTGTATAATGTATAGCATTTTTGAAGCAAGTTGGAACACAATGAAAATATAAACAGGTATTCGTACATGTACAGTGGAAAAACCAGACTTTGGGGTCAAAGGACCTGGATTCAAATCCTGTCTCTGAAATTACCTGTGAGACTTGGCCAAATCACTTAACCTCCCTGGATCTCAATCTCCTCATCTATAAAATGTATATGGTTGGACTCAATAATCTATGTGGTCCCTTCCAGTTCTAGAGCTATGATCTTGTCATCACTGAAGAGAGGAGATATCAGAAGCTGGAATTTTTAAACACAACCCAATGGCATAGTATCATAGGGACATACTTGACCTGTCCCAAGAAGGTCATCCAATCCAGAACTGCTAAGTTTACTTGAAGGTAGAGGCAATTGTTACCATTCAAACCTTCCTTAGATGCTGGTAGGTCCCCTTAGGACAAATAATCTGAATTTACCACCATGATAAAACATGAGAAGTTTGTGAAGGAAAGACAGAAACAGGCTACAAGACCCACAGCTGAGTCTTCTGGAAAAACATAACAAGGATGTCTGTTGACTTAGCATCATGGGCTGTTTAGAAGCAGAGAAATGGAAGTTGACAGGAGCCTCACCCAGTGGGAAGAATCCTTGAATCCAAGGGGAATAAGGCCCTGAGAGAGCTGGGGACAAAAGTCACCACTGAAGAAGTAGGTGAATGTAGGTGAGCAGGGAGGGCTTTGCTGTGTCCTGATGTATCCCCTTCTTCCGAGCACACACAAAATACTCTGATTATTGTCTAATGACATTGTCAGCTCATAGTAATTGGATGTTTAATAAATATTTGAAATGGAGAGATTCTCTTCCTTTCATTTAACCTTTACCCATCTTATAACTGGGAAATACTGCTTGGACAGCAGTAGCCTGAATTATTGGGGGTTGAGAGAAGATAGAAAAAGTGGAGAAGGTGGAGGTGGAAGAGGAGAGAGGAAGGAGGGGGAGGAGGAGGAGATGGAGAAAAAAAGAGGAAAAGAAGAGAAAAAGAAGGTATAGGAAAAGGAGGAGGAGGAAGAGGTAGAGGAGGGAGAATAGGGAGGATAAACAGGAGAAAAATAAGATGGAAGAAAAGGAGGAGTAGAAAAAGATAGAGGAGAAAGAGGAGAAGCAGGAAAGGGGAACCTGTGTGGAAGAGCTATGAAGAAAAGATTCCAAGGGGCCTCAGGCTCAGTGAGTCAGGGGGACCCTGTGACTCCATCAGGAGGGCTCACACAGCCCCTGTGAGTTAACATTCAGGAGAACTAGCCAACTTCAAACAAAACTGGCAAGTTTTGTCCAAGTCCTTGGGAAACTGGCAAGTCCCATAACCAAATCCCAGTGCTGAAAAGGAGGAGGATTAGCAAAAGGAGGATTGGCTTTGTCAGCAAGCCCAATGCCTGGGGTTTGCCTGGTTTCGAGGTTACAATATACAAGCTTTGTGAATCGGGTTGGCTGGCCCAGCCTTTTGCTGGACTTGGGACTGGCCCAGCCCAGGCTGGGGCTGATCCGGATTCCATGTGGTGGGGGAAAGGAAAAGGGAAGGGGTTTGCAATGGACGTTGTGTCTAGCTTTCACCAACCCAATCCCAAGACACTCATACAAACCCACTTGGGAGATTTGGCATACCCCAAACCTCACGGACCATCTTAAATCAGGCATAGCTCTTCCCAAACACTGTTCTTGGCAGGAATAGGACTCCTGGGCCATCGTAATGTGCTTGTTATACAAAGTGAAGGAGAGAAGGATTCATCCTGAATAGCAGAAATGCCGGACACTGCATGTACTATTCCAGGAGATCTTTACAGGGAGGGCCAGAGAACTCAATGCCAATAACACAAAGGTACCTGATTATACTTGCAGATTTGATATTGTCCCTCACTTTTGTTCTGCTGGGGGGGGGGCATGTTTTTGTTTTTTAACCATACACAGCCAATTCCATGCCCTGCTTCCTTGGTGGGTGAGCGAAATTCAGGTTGTATCGCCCAAAAGGAAGATGCTTTTAAAGGCCAACTCCATACACTTCCTGGATGTAACATGAGACATGTAGGCTTAACAGGGTGAAAGACCAAGTCTCCTCCCAAAGAGAGGAACTTTGGCTTAGAACATAATAATGTCATATTGCCAGAACTTTTTGTAAATGTGAACTGGAGGAGGAGGAGGAGGCCTGGGGGCAGCCACTTTCCATGAGGCCCAGGCAACAAGCCAGTTCGCCAAACAGCAAATTTCATTTGGGATGAGGGTCATCTACAGTCTGGTTGATTAGCCATATCCAACTTCTTTGCTTTTATTGTTATAATGAACATATTCTCCACCAAGCTGCATGACAATCCTACATATAAGCTCCCATAATTCAGCCAGAGCAAACTTTATTTAAAACAACAATGGCAGCCACACACTCACAAAGACTCCTCCAAAAGGACTTAGGAGTCTTTCCATCTATGCCTCAGCCTAAGAAATGGCACAGCTGCCTGGAGCCTAGTAGAGATTTTTTCACACTATGCAAAGGTTGCATTTGGCATTTAGAGAGAAAAACAATGTGGCTTCTGAGTGTCATTCACCTTTTGAGTCTGGACAGTCCCATTTACCCAAAAGTTCCCAAAGGAAAGATCTCTGGAAGAGGCCTCCAGAATTCCTCATTAGCTCCAGAAAACAGAACTGCCTTAGGATAAATTCATGCCTAATTCCAGAAAAGGTCCCAATTTGGAGGGAATGTGATTTGGCAAGACGGTTGCTGGAACCAGGAAAAAAAATTACATCTCATGATTTCTAGCCTTGGCTGGGCCCCTGGCTTGCTGTTAGGAGTTTGGGCAAGTCCCTTAGTCTCTCTAATGTTCAACTTCCTCTTTGGAAAGATGAAGACAAGGCCTGTCAATCTGTCTCCCACCTGCTTCTATGTGGTACTGTAAGGGTTAAAGAATGCAAGCTTGTAAAGCCCTTTGGCAAAGAGCAAACGCTGAATAATTCTTTTCTAAGGGCATTTATGAGGGCAAAAGTTCCTTTAAAAACAGGATTTCTTATCCTAAGTCCCAATCCTCGTTTCCAGTACACAGGACTTTAAAAACTACCACCAACAAAAAGACAGGACATGATAGATAAAAAGCATTTTTTTTTAATTTTATCAAATTGATCTGTACAAAAGTTAGCATTGCTTGGTCAGAAACTAGTGAAACAGAGCAGGTAAGTAACAGCTAATGTCTTTCCAAACTTTACACAGAAAAATAGATTGCATAAAAATGAATTTGCGATCATTTTCCCCCCAGAAGGAAATAGGCAAAAAAATAATCTTAGAAAAAGGTAGGAAAAGTAGAAAAAGTAAAAAGAAGATAACCTCTCAAATGTATTTAGATTTACAAAGTTTTAAAGGCACACATTACCATAAAGTAGGTGGTTATTATATGCTCAGCATACAATGGAAGAAACAGAAGCATATCAATGAAATATTAGTCTAAAACTAAGTACCTATGAAAATTTAGTGGAGAAGGTTTTAGTTTCACAGTTCGACAGGTGACATCTGGTCCCTAAAAGCCCAAATTAAAGTGTTAACTCCAGCCCTCCCAGGAGAGAACTGCTCATTATATTCCTCATTTCTAGCCACATGCTGCAGGACTTACATCTACCAAATCCAGAGATGCCTCTGCCTTCCAATCTCATTAAACACTTTGAAAAGCAAGTGGCATCGTGACCAAATTAAAACAAAGGGCCATCCCCAAAAGCAACACCCTTTTCTTGACCTGTCCCCTCACTGTCCTACTGAATTGAATTAGTCATTTTTGCAGCTGTCTGAGTGAACTTCCTTCCCACACCGCTCCCATCCCCTTGCTGACTCCCATCCAGATGTCAATTTTACTTCTGTGATGTCTACACAACCTAAGCTTCACTCTACTTCTTTTGACACTCCTGCTGCAGTGGTTAAAACAGACTCATAACACCAGTTTTTTTTTATTGTCCCATCGTCACTATTTAAGTCTCCAGTCTTTAATTTTTTTTAATTCTACTTTTTTTTTGCACAAATTACTTCATTAATTAAAGACAAAATAATACAGAACATAAATACATATTTAACAGATTTCAAAAAATCAAACACTTTTAAGCTCCCCCCAAAAAATGTTAATTACAGCCAAACCTTGTTTAGAAGAACCCTGACTAAAGCAAAACACCCCCGACACTGAGATGGTTGATCCCCAGAGCCATTCCTAGGGATTTCCACAAGACTGTTTAAAAAAAATGGAATCGTTGGAAATTTATTCATTGGTCCCAGTAAGTTCTTGTCCTCAAGGTTGGTCCGTACCTCTGATTGCAGTAGACCCTTAAAGTCTTGTACCACTTCCTTCTGATTTGTTTGTATTTTGCACTCAATGCAACGCAAAATTAACATGTTCCTGTCAGTCCTCACAGAGGTTGGTTGGCCTTCATTTATTTAAAAGGAATTATCAGTCATCTAAAAAAAAAACAGCAAGAAAATAGAACTCTGTCCATTTAAAGATGCTTGGAGATTTAGAAGCAAAGGGACATGCAGTCAAAAAACAAAAAAAGAGTTAGTGTTCCCTGCAGACCTCAGCAGGCACTTCAAAAACTGGCATGGAATTCCTCTACCTCTTTCCTTCAATAGTGCATATAGTTTAGAAGACCTCAAAGATTTCTTTTTCTTTTTTTGTTTGGGATTTCTTTGTTTTTGTTTTTGTTTTTAACTTTTCCTCTGTAAAGTTCCCTCTTTTCATCCTGATGGCATTTCCTCTAAGGCCTTGTCAGGGTTGTATAGACAGGCTGGTCCCAGTTACTGGTGGGGCTGTGGGCCGGGGGAATGGATAAGCCATTGAGGATGGGGGTGGCATACGGCCGGCGGGAGGAATGGAAGTACGGATACTGGTAAATGCTAGAGGGGTAGCCAGAGTAAGGATTGTAGTAGTTGGAGCTCTGAAGATCAGTGTAATCGCACTGGGAGCTTGAGAAGGAGCTGGCGGCAGCGGCTGTAGAGGCTGTGGTCACACAGGCCTGGGCACTGTAAGACCCGTAGTCAGAGTGGGTTGGGGAGCCGTGGGACTGGTCGCTGTAGTGACTGGGGCTCAGCTGCTCGGTTTTAATGTGTGGCCTCTGCTGGCCCGGCTCATTGGGGGATGAGGAGGAAGCTGAGGAAGGGCTCTTATGAGTCCATACTTGGGGTCCACCACTCCCAGGTGCTGAATGGGAATATGAAGCACCGTATGAGCCTGCTGTAGAGTTCTGCCCAGGGTCAGCAGGGATGGCAGAGTGGCCATTGAGGGGCAGGTACTGGTCAAACTCATGGACATCGAAGGTTTCCATGTTATTGATAACCTCGCTGCTCAGCTCTGAGATGTCCACGTTGCTGAAGTCAATGTTCTGGCGGCCACTGTCCACTAGGCGGCGCCCTTCATGTTTCAGCTCTTGCTTGTTACCGTGATGTAGGTCAGTTTTAGGTGTGGTAGGTGGAGTAGGCGGTCCATGTGTCTGCCCTAAAAAAGAATAAATTTCAGAAATCAAAGTCTTGTTTTAGGGTAAGATGGGGGGGGAGGTGGATCATTAGTTTTCCTATTAAAAAAATTTTTAACAAATATGTAAAAAAAATGCAGTGGAAAGAATGCTGCATATGGAGTGAGAGGAAAGAGGTTTAAACCTGCAATTTATTAACTACATTATGCTGTTTGCTTATAAATCTCTTAACTTATCTGGGTCTCATTCTACTTATATGTAAAATAAGGACTTACATGGTCCCTCAGGTCTCTTCTGGTTCTAAATTTATAATTGATTCTTATAAAATTCACATTAGCAACTTAATGCCTTTGAAATTCTTTTCTTCAAAGTTCACAGAAATTCTAGGGATAAACCATAAACTTAAATCCTAATTGGGATAAATTCCATTCTTTATTAATCAACAGAAATGGTCTAGATTTTTTTATTTAAACAAAAACAATGACATCTTTTCTCATGTGCTTTTTGCACATAGTAGGGACTCAGTAAATATTTGCTGCCTGTGTTCAATTGGACATTTCTGTGGAGTATGAGCGAGCGTGTGTGTGTGTGTGTGTGTGTGTGTGTGTGTGTGTGTGTGTGTTTTCTCGCTATATCCCAACAATACAAATACAAAGAGAAGAATAAAATCCTTCAGACAGGATTTAAACTAGAAAGAACAAACACGTCTGAAATTACAGGATGTTAGCAATTCTATTGGAATCTGTCAACACTTAAAGGTTGCCAATTCTGAGCTCTACTTTAGCATCAGGAATGGTTGTGATTGGACCCATTATGAAGGCCTTTCGGACTAACTTTCAGTCCATCTTAAAAGGCACAATTTAAGAATTAACCTCAATCAGGAGCCTTGATTAGTCCTATTCTGTTTCCCATCCTAGATTCTTTATGCTGGTAGTAAATTACTGAGGCTCAGCATTGCTATTTATTATATTAGATTGTATTGGAATTTCCCTTCCCTCCCTTTCCAGTTTACAAAGGGCCTCTGCCGAAGGATATACATCCTGGCTCAGATTTCTTCAGGGCCCAGCTGCTCTGGGTGAGTTTCCTGGTCTCCTACCTGTATGATCATTATGATGATGGGAATCTCCCAGGCCTCCCAGGCCAGAATCAGCCTTATACATGGGATTCCCTGGATGGTGACCGAGCTCAGCTCCTGAATCTGAGTCACTCTGGCCAGTTTTTACGCTTTTCCTTCTCCGAGGTTGGTACTTATAATCCGGGTGATCCTTCTTATGCTGGACCCTTAGCCTCTCAGCTTCTTCTACAAAAGGGCGTTTCTCATTTTCACTCAATAAGCTGTAAGAATAAGAACAAAAATTTGAGTTAAATGGGAAAGATAATAAAGGTTTGGCAATACAGACAGATAAGTATATGCATATGTTTCCCAAATAATGGTATTTGCATACTTTTCCTTTTAACTTTATGATAACTTCTTTTATTAGGAGTCAGCGTCAGCATGGGTCTACTGTAAGATCTAAATAAATGTCTTCCCTGTGTGATACTGTCTTACAAAGGTCCTCTAAATCTTGGGATTTCCAAGTATCGATATTTTTATACAACACTCTTCTCCACTGGCTGTAAGTTCAGACATTTACTGCATGATAAAAATGGGAAATGGGAGAGTCTATGGAAGTTTCACATTTCAGCCTGATTTGTATTTTTGTTGATTTGCTTTCAAAGAAATAAGCAGTGAAATAATCACCCAAATGTTTCATCTTACTTTTCCTGCTTATGTGTTTTATAAACAGCCCCACTAAAACCAACGGTGATCCGAGGAGAATGTTTTTACTTCGGGCAACTGGGGTCAAGGCCTTATACCGTGAGATAAAAGTATTGCTTTCTGGGAACTGATGCACTACAACTAATAGAACTGATGGGACTGGCTGTTCTTTGATTATAAATTTGGGCAAAAATATGAAGGTGAACGTGATCAGGCATCAGTTATAAACATCACAAGAGTATACCAGGTAACAATACTTTCCAGAAACTTATTCTCAACTTACAAATGTGAAGCCTGTTGAAATGTATAGAAACTTTGGATTTAGGAAAGAATATCAAGAATCATAGACCAACCACCTCTTTTTAAGGCTAGGGATGCTGGGGCCCAAAGGGTGGCTGTCAAAGGAGTAAAATGGGTGATACCCTGAATACCCACATACATTTTGCATACAACACATTCAAAGCTGTCCAGACCCTACAGAAGATGAACTTTCCCCAAACGCACTGTCTGATGCCTATTACAATTGCTCTGTTTTTAAAAAACGCTTCTCCTTCGATGTGGAATTGGAAGTCAGAATATTTTTGCAAATCCAAACTCCTGACAATTATTTTTAAAATCTAAATATATACACCAAGTATAAAGGCTTGAAGACAATCAGAAAGAACATTCAGAAATGACAATGATCTTAAAGCTCAAATTCAGAGAATAGAAAGACAAGCAATTCAGCCTCATTCTTACGAGTTAAAGGAAAGGCCAGTAATTCTATAGCAAGGCCTTCTTCCCAAAATATCCATTGCTCTTCCAACTTGGTTCATTCATTCTACTGGTGTGGGGAAATGTTGTGAGAGATGGGGGGAAAAACCTCAAAATATTGGTGAGAACTAATTTGTAAAATACAAATCAAGCTAGAAAGACTAGGTCCACAATCTGGACTGTGCTGCTAAAAGACAGATTTAGGTAGGTCACACAGGAACTCTGGAAAACTTCCCAAAGGAGAACAAAAACTTTCTCTTTAAGAGCAAACAGCTCCAGCAGTTCCAGATCTGTCTTGGGGAACTGGAGATGGACACAACTCAATCAGCTTGTGGGATAGTCAAGAAGCCATATTTACTTGGGGTGTCTGAGTATATCTCCAGTACCTCTCTTGTCTTTGTTTCTCTAGCATCTAGCCTAGCGATTTGTACATAAGTAGATGCTTAATAAATGTTGAGTTTAATGTAATTTAATTGGTACTGTGCTGGGTACCCTGGAGATCAGATGAAACAAAGCCAGTCTGTTTGGTGACTTGGTGGGAAATGTAATAAATCAATCCCCCAAATTTAGCTTCGAATTCACTGAAGAGGTTTTTGTGCTGTATCAAGCCCTGAATACGTATTCAGAGAGTTACCAGATTTAGCCCTCAAGGCTTCTCTAGGGAGCAGGGTGTTTGGATACCTGGAGATGTTGTCAAAATATACTCAGACCCCCAAAGAACACAGAACTGCTTCAGGTCTTGCCAGAGGGTATTTTTCCACTCAGACCAACCCTATAAATTGTCCAGGGGAGCAGGGAACTCTGGTTCTTGGAATGGTTCCCTCACCCCCACACCCCCACCCTCCTCCTCCTCTTTGGATTTCAACCACAGTATCCCTTCTGTTCAAAATAAGGGTCCAAACTCTGGGTTAATAGAACCGTTGGAGCCAAATCCTCACCCAGGCAGAGTTCACTCTGTGGGGTGGTCCTAATCCAAAACAGCCCATACATATCAAGGGGTGACTCTATGGCACTGTCTTTGTCCCTTTGCTCTTCTGGATCGTTTGAATTGTACTTGCTTAACTCAGGCTCAAGGATGGCCCTTTAAATTCACTCTTCTCACTGCCCCTCTTTCCTCATGAAGTTTTAGTTATGAAGACTCAGCTCCTCAGAACCAGTGGATAGACATAAAGGGGTTTTTTGGTTGTTGACTTGTTTTTTTTTTTCGTTTGTCTCCTCTGGACCACTTAAAAGAAAGATGCTTTCACTCACCCACAGAAAGCACACACCCTAATATCCCCTCCCCTAAGCCCCCCTAATTATGCAAGCCTAACAACTACGTACTCTAGCACTGGTTGGGGGGGGAGGGGGCCAATGTGTGTATGTGGAAAGGTTGCCGTCCTCTCAGCCTCTCTTAGCGTTGGGGCACCCTAAGAGCTTTGTGGACAAGAGTGCCACAAAGCCGGCCCTCGAGGGGCCAAGGAATCAAGTTGATTCGACTTCGGGCTCCCAGATCTATCACCTACTTATCTTTCTTGGGTTCTAGCAACATTTTGGGTAAGCTGGATCAGAAAAAGGTCAAACTTTTCAGATCACCCAGAGAGAGGGAAATCCACATGCCCCTTTTTAATCCTTGTCAGTAACTATAAAACTGGCAGGGAGGAAGGGTTTAGGGAATTCTACCATCAGGATTTCCCCAAGGCGGTTTTACTAGATGTGTGACCTTGGGCAGGTCACTTCTTTGGGCCTTGGGCCTCATTCTCCCCATTTGTAAAACGAAGGAGTCGGTCTAGAGATGATCTCTAAGAGCCCTTCTAGCTCTAAAGTTGATTATAGAGGGTACTCGGTGATCCAAATCTCTGGATGGGTAAGAACCAGTTACTATTTATCTTTGCACCTCGCTCAGGACAGCACAGAGGACCTTGCACAGCATAACTCCATCAAGTATTTGTTAAATGGAATTTCTAATTACGCTTCTGCTCTGGACGGACTGTTTTGTCAGGAGTGTCCCTCTGTCTCCGAATGCCCACCTCTCCTCCCTTCTCTGGGTCAACAAGGGTTCGAGTCCGTGGCCTACCGATTTCCTCCCCAGTTTCCCCGAGGTCACTCACCGCCACAGTTTTCCCAGGGTCTTGCTGAGTTCGGCGTTGTGCAGATGCGGGTACTGGTCAGCCAGCTTCCTTCGAGCAGCCTGTGCCCACACCATGAAGGCGTTCATGGGCCGCTTGACATGAGGCTTAGCCTTGAGTGAGCCATTGCCTCGCACCGGCATGGGCACCAGACTCCAGTCGTATCCCTTCAGCACCTGTGAGACCGCGTCGCGGATGCACGCGGGGAAACGATCGTCCACTTCTCCCGGGTCCACCTTGGAGCCCAGCGCCGCGCCCCCGCCCGCCTGCCGTGGACCGGTCCCAGACGAGCAGCCCAGGCCCTCAGAGCCGGCCGGGGACAGCGGCGTGTCCGAGTCCGAGTCCTCCACGTGCGACATGGAGCTGGTAGTACCCGAAGGGCTGCAAGGCGGCTCCAGGGTCTTCTCGTGTTCTTCGGTCATGTTGAGCATTTGGGATGCGATAAGAAGAGGACGGCGTGGGCAGATGAGTGAAAAGAAAAAGCAAAGCAAAACAAACAAATCCTGCAACTTCAGCGTAGAACTTTTAAGACTAAAGGGATTTTAAAAAATCACTTCGGCGAGCGCATTTGAGCCGACTCTGAGAGGCAGGAGTAGCGTCTGGGTCTGCAAAGACCGTGTCCAGGAGGGGTCGGGCTGTGTCTCTGCTCGTTCTCCTTTCTCCTCCTAGCTCAATGAGGCATAAGCCGCGGACCCCACTGGGGCGCGCCGGGCAAAGATCTCTTCCCAGCTCTGGAATCTGCGATCTGCTCCCTGCGCTTCTGGAGCCAGAAAAACTCGCGCCACCCGCAGTTCCTTAGCCCACAGGTCCGCCCCCCCAGATGGGTGGCAGATGTGCCCTGCAGCTGTGGCGGCCCCGACTGTCTCCACCGGCTGCGCCGAGGACCACCGCCACCCCTCCCTCTGGTACTCTCCTGGGTTAGGGAGCTAAGGCTGCTACCTCCACCGACGCCGCTGCTGCTGCTATCTCGGTCACCAGTACCCCCGAACTTCCCAGCAGCAAGCACAACCGATACAGATACTGCTTCAAAGCGAAATCCTCACTTCGCGCACCCTGCAACAAGTTTCTTTAAGCAGCGGGCGGGGAACCACGCCCCCTCCCCGTCTCCCAATTGGCCCTCGGGGCGATGGGATCATTTGCATAAGCAGCCTGGCTTTACCCACCTACCCAACTCTTAAAGAAAGAGCGGTCCCTTTCCCAGTTCACTCGCAGACACCCCCGCCCCTGCCTTCTTGTTTTAGCCACGTGAGATGAGTGTGTATGGATGTGTAAGTATGTATGTGTGTACTCACCCGAGAGTTCCAAAGCGACTTTTTAACAGAAACTACTTAAGTTAAGAAGGTACCAAGATTTTACTTTTTTTTTCCCTAAATGCATACAAGATGAAATATTCTTTTTCGTGGGGTGGAGGGAAGTTAGGAAGACGTCAGTGGGAAGATTTGGAAGTCAAAATGGAATTTTGGAAAAATTTGGAAGTTAAGATTTTGGTGTCAAAATGAAGAGAGTTTTTATAGGATCACCTGTACATCTCCCTTACAATCTTTTACCAAGACCACGGGATCGTAAACATAGAGCTGGAAGGGACTTTAGAGGTCAGCCAAACCCTTTATTTTCCAGGTGAAGAAACTGAGGTCCAGAAAGAGGGCAAAAGCTATTTAGGATGCGGATTTTCCTGTGTTTAGTTAGAAGCCGCCAAACCAAAGCTGACAGAGCTTCCGAGAGGTCCTGGCTGCGGTTAAGACTAGTGAACCTGGAGTTTCAGACCCTTTGCGGGACTGACACGGAAATTTTTAGCCACGAAAAGAGCCGCGAGTGTTAGCTATCCGTCCCAGGATAAAGACTTGGAACGTTTTCTTAAAATTCACCCCACCCTTGTCCTTGAAGTCAGATTTCCAGGACCAACAGGGAGACAGGGGTAGGGGTTGGAGAGAAGGTTTGGTTTCGGGGGTTTCTGAGTTCTTGCAGACCGCGCGGGAGATACTGGCACTATTTTGCTTGCGTCAAGTTACATAGGATATGCAGAAGCGCGAGAGAAGAGCAAAAAGACCAAGTAGAACTAAACATAAAATCAATAACCGCCTCCCCACCTTCATCCCACCGGCCCAGGCTGGGCGATTCCATCCAGAGCTTCTGCAGGGCTCAGGGGTTCCAGAGCGAGGTTTCAGGGAAAATGTTACCTGCTGCTAAAGCGTCTAAAACGGAAAAAGAGAGGGCGCCAGGAGAGAAGATGGAGAGATGTGTACGTTCTGGGGGTCTAAGGGATGGTGGGTGCAAAAAGGAAACTTTGAGGAAGTGAAAAACCTCATTGGGGAGCTAGAGCGGAGCGGAGCCTAGGTGGCTGGTCCGCATTTGTTTGGTTTGACTTTTAAATCCCCCTTGTGGGAAGATGTGGGGAAGAGAACAAGCAACTTCCAAGCTCGTCTCGCCCCCAGACGATTTAAGAGAGCTTGTGCATGCAGGACAAGGATGGGGGCTGAGATGCTAATTAATTAATTTAGAATCGCAGATGTGGAGGCTGCTACAATCTCACAGAGACCGGCGCCCTGAATCAGGCTAGATAAGTCCTCACCCCCCAATAACTGAGTGCCTCTAGAGTGCAGGACAGAGGGACAGAAGAGACGTGAGACTTGGACTGACTAGCTTTGTCGTTGGTTTGCTTGCTGGTTTGGTTTTTGCTCGTGGCGGCGGGGGCCTTGAAGGGTTGCTGAAGCCCCATTTGGCCAGGCGGTGTCAGGTCCTGCCAGACTAACTCTTCCTTATTTTACTAATTTACAAGGGAACTTGAAGGTCTGGTGCAGGTTGCAAGAGAGGGCCAAGGAAAATCTCCCCAGCTAAGCTTTCAGGGGATGAGCCTGTTACTCCCTTCGCTCCCTCTGGGGTCTTTTCTGTTCACAGACGTAGAAACTCATTTCGAGAGAAATTTGTGAGGGTTGCATTTGCGATGTATGTTTAGTGTGTGCTTGCACCTGTGTGTGTGTGGGTGTGCATGTGAGAGAGAGAGAGAGAGAGAGAGAGAGAGAGAGAGAGAGAGAGAGAGAGACAGAGAGAGATGAAGGGGGAGGTTGTAGCTCAGGGGCAAGAATATTTTAAAGCGCCAGTGATAGGGGAAAAAGGAGGCAAGAGGCGGAAAAGGAAAATATAGGAAAAGTACTATCCTCATCTAAGAAATGTTACATTCCTTTGGGGGAGTTAGAATAAGCACTTTCTAAACGGTAAAGTGCCATATATGAAATGGATGGATGGAGGAGGAGGAGAAGGAGGAGGAGGAGGATAGTAATAGTGGTGGTAGTAAAAATCAGTAAGAAAATTGGTAGTATGAGAAGAACCTTTAAACAAGAGCAAAGCTTGACTTAAGTTCAGCATTCGCTAGAAGCTGCAGCCCCTTCCCTAGTTTCCCTCCCCGCCTCTCAGCTTAAAAATAAATGAATAAACAGCGCGGGCACGAACCTCACTATAAACCTAGCAAAAAATTGCTATCCTGGGAGAAAATGAGGAATTTTTTCCAGATTCCGTTGAAAGAACTCCACTGTTTCTAAAATAGTAATAATAATAAATAATATATTAAATAAAATATTTTTAAAAAGCAATCCCAATAGGACTGTAAGCCTTACTCTAGCTTTCCACGTTTTGCCAATCCTAACCACACTATTTCCCAACTTAAGTCTTAGGGACTTCTCTATGTACCTGAGTCTGGGGAAGAGGAGGAATTGAGGTGGCTGGGGCTGCATTTTGGATTCATTCCTCTCCACCCGATTACATTCCAGACTTTAGGGAGCAATACCTTTTGCCTGATCAATAATGGACACCTTTAAAAATTAAAAGGTATTGGGGAGAAAGAAGTGAGACTTACAGTGAGAAGCTTATTCAGTCTCCCTTTATCTCCTACCACAAAACACACACTCACACGCACACACCTGTATCTGGTTCGTTTTGCGGATTTCCCGCGCCTTCAGGGTGTGAATATAGGTGGGGGTGGGTAGGGGAATGGAGAAATATGGGACTAGCAGCCCTTGCCCAGGCCTCAACACCAGAGGCGTTCGAGTGGTTGCAAACTTTTCCAAGTAAAGAGTACTGCCTTTATATCCTCCCAAGGCAGCCTTCAAACACACTTCTGTGCTGCCATCATCGCCTCTGCAGCGCCAGAGTTTTTGACGCCTAGTACACACTCCCTTCCCCGTAAAATAGCAGGAGTCGATTGAAGGCTGTGGGGGGTAGACAGAGAGGTGCCTTGAGGCTCACTCGGTGTAAGACTGGCCCTCGAGGTTCGTCTCAGGGCTGGTGGCTCTAGAATAAGGAGAGTTAACTCGGAAAGCAAGCCGGGTAACTTCTTTCTCTTGCAGTGTCGGTCCCAGAGTTTCCCGCGCTGTGGGAAACTGTTCTCACCCAACAGGATGAGCAGAGGCCATCTAGGAACCTCTCAGACGGTACCTTTCCCTGTCATCAATGTTAGTGCTGACAACTGCATCCATCGCCCTTAGACGGGACAGAGTGGGCTACCCAACTGCTTGCTTTGGTTTGGATTCGAAGACATAGGTGAGGGAGATTGTTGGGTTTTGATTTTTTGTTTTGTTTTGTTTTGGTTTGTTTTTTCACTCCTAGACAGTCTGGATTTGGAGAGATACCGCAAACATTAAAGGTGGGGAAGGGGAGGTACGGGCGGCCCACCGCACATAAAGGGGTATTTCCGGAAAACGAACTGCTGTGAACTGGCAGCATTAGGGATGAAAGGCTGTGAGTTCCTTCTTTTGCATCTGTATATCCAGCACCTGGCACAGTTATCTAGCAACTAGTAGGTGCTTTAATAAATGCTGGCTGATTGCATCCTACAACTGAGTTCTAAAATCGGATCTCAGACGTCTCAACTTTCTGGGTTTTGTTTGTTTGTTTCTTTGTTCTCCGTTTTTTGTTTGTTTGTTCTGGTTTTTAATGGAAGTTCAGACGCAGCAGCGGGAAAGAGCAGTGTAGGGAAAACGCTGGCAATGGCAGGACTCTTCCTCAGTTTTGACAGCCCCCAACCACCTGTTGCCTGAGCAGCGGCTGCTTCTGAGGGCCCTGAGCCCCGCGTTCTGTCCCTCTACCATCTACTTTCTCCAGATCACTCGTAGTGCTGAAACCTCGCTTCGGGAAAATACTGCACAGAAGATTCCCTGGGGACCGAACATCGGGACCTGCGCCTCTTGGTCCTTCGAGGCGCCGGCATTTCGGGCTGTGCAGGACTGGCTGCCCAGACTCTCAAGTCCCATCTCCTCCAGTCCCAGAATATGAACGCTTTTTAGGGGGAAGCATAGACCTCACCATAAACCACAACTGACAAAAATCTGACCCCGTAGAATCTCCTTGGAAACCACGGAAGTTCGAGTCTTCTAGGCTTCCCTTCTGTCTGCCAACCTAAGCCTAATAGGGCAGCCTAAATTCCTAATAGGGTCAGTGAGCTGAAGGCCCAGAGCTAGACGGGGGCCCAAGGACGCCTCCAGGACAGTTGCGTTCTGTCCTAGGCTGCAAAGATGATTAATAGTCTCAGTACTTAAAGTGTTTGGGAAGATGCTAATTTGTGTGCCACTGATAAAAATTAAACAATATCCTGTGAGGGAAAGATGTTCGCTCCTGTCTGGTGTTTTTTAAAGCTACCAACAGTCTTGTTCTGTTTGCTCCCAGGGGACAAAGTGAACCCGTCAAAATACCTTTACGTCTTACCCTGTTGTTTATCCAGAAAATGCAAGGGAAATTACCCAAAAGAGTCAATCCTTCTTTCTCTTCAGAAAATGCAAGGGAAATTACCCAAAAGAGTCAATCCTTCTTTCTCTCGCTACCCCATCCCCCAGCAATTGATGATCTCAGGAGACTGAACCGTGGGTGGAAATGAAATGGCTTTTCTAGCTGTTTCTCCCTTCCTAACAGGCTACTTCTCTATGCCCCCCCTTTTTTCTTATTTTTCTTTCTGTGGTTTGTCCTCCTTACTTCTTTCTGTTCCTTCCTTCCCTTTTTCAGGCCAGCAAGCCATTCCCACTTCCCCTGCTCATTCCAAGTGAAGGGACTCCTGGAGCTGCTTCTGGATGTGAAAAAGAACCCAGTCTGCCTGGGAGACAAGATAGAGATGCTCGGCTTCCTGCAGACCTGGACAGAGGCCTTTGTAGAGGCCCTGAGGGAGAAACATGTGGAATGCTGAGCCAGCGAACACCAGAGATGCTGAATGAGCCAAAGAGGCTCGGACAGAGCAAAGGCACCCAAGGGGAACTAGATAGGCAGATCTGAACTGGAGAGTCAGAGAGGCCTGCTTGTTTCAAAAGATCGTTCCCTACTAGTGGGTCCTACTTTTCCCGTTGAGTCATTAGAGTGTCAACTTCTGTCCCAGCACCTTGAGGGTCCACATGGCACTAAGGGCATAGGGAAGGGTCCTCCACTTAATGGTGCTGTATTTACCTTGCTGCTGGGTACCTGTTATTTCCTGTCGCTGTTTTTGCTCATCTTTCCCCTCCCCTCCTCCCCAAAACACACACACACACACACACACACACACACACACACACACACACACACACACACTTAGCCTACCCCAGGGTCTTTCTGGTTAAGGTTGGGCTTTCTTCCTTGCCTCCTTGCCTCTTTCTAGGGCTTTCTCCCTTACCTCCTTGCCTCTCTCTAGGTCCAGGATAGGTGCAACCCCCTCCAAGCCACATTCTTCCCATCTGGCCCACTGTTGCCTACAAGTCTTGGGCCGTGTTCTAATTCTCCCGCTGTGTTTCCGTAGCAGTTTCAGCGTCTCCAGCTGGCGCTGGCTTCTCGGTGCATGTAGTTCCCTGCAGGGGCCGAGCCTGCGGGTGTTCAGGCCTCTCCAAATCCTCATGCTGCTTGAGCAGCTCAGCGTCTCTGTCTTGCTCCTTGCAGAACCCAGTGTTCCTGCTTACACTCGGAAGCCTCTCCAGGAATTCCCTGGGGACTAAGGGGGTGAGGGGATTAGGCTGGTCTAGGGAGGGGCTTACCTGCATGCCCTCTACAACTTTCCTCCTTTCCAGAGAGAGGCCAGAGGATAATGATTTATTTCAGGGGAAGGACCAAAGTTGTGTCTGATTTCAGCATCAAAGAGTGATCACAACTTTACTCTGATTTGGACTGTCCCACCATATGTCCTGAGAGAAGTTGTACTTTTCCCAGCTATGAGTGAATGAAGGGATACTGCTTTCAATCTCTTCAGAAAGACTTAAATTGGTTTCTCTCAAGGTGAAATTCTATGTAGTTTCAAACTGAAATTGCAGACAGCTTTTGAAACAATTTCCTACCACCTTTTCTTTTCCTCTCTATTTTATAGGCTATGATTTTCTTGGAAATAAATACGTTTTCACTTTCTCCTTTCTCAGTTCCTCTACTGGGCACTTTCCTTCAGCCTGGGAGTCTCAGCTGCAAATACACATTATAGGGCTTCCTTTTTCCAAGCACTGCATTAGCAAGACCTAGTATGAGCACATTTTTGGAAAGTTCAGTCTCTGAGGTTCAGTTCTGAGGCTCAGAGTTTTCTGGGAACTATAAAACAGGGCAGAGTAAATGGCAGAGCCAAGAAGTTCCTGCTCCTCTGTTAAGGTGATGTGGTGTTATATATCTGAATCCCATCCCAGCTTCCACAGTGGGCTATTTAGCATTCATGGAAATACATGCTTGTCATCAGCTGATAGGGAAACAGAAAATGGTGAGCCAAAGGAAATTGCACCTTTTGGAAAATAACAATATTAGACATTATTGTCATTTTTTTCCCTAAAGTCTGTGTCAAGTAATGTGAAATTATTGAATTAACCTCGAAGCCAGGTAGCGACCACAGAAGAAATACAGACTTTAGAGGCAAGACTGGGGGAGATTTCTTGATTGTGAGGTTAGGCTTTAAAAGACATCTCAGACCCAAACACTTACATTGATTGTAAGTGCTTATGCACTTCTAAGAATCTAAAAGGAAGAGAAGGAATGGAAAAGGGAGGTTTGCAAGGATAACAAAGATTTTGCTATGGGCAAGCTGCCCTGGGGGGTAGGAGGGGTGAGCTATTTAGAAAGATGGGGTGGGTAGCTTGAGTTGGAAACTGTCCTGGAAAGAAAGAGTGAAAAATACCTGGTGCTCCTATTCTTGTCTGTTTGGACATAGCACAAAATACAGGCCCAACCTGGCACTGGTCTTGATTGTCCTTGGGATGTAACTGGATCACTGAATTAAAAGTATATGCATATATTATATGTATATATATATATATATATACATATATATATATACATATATATATATATACATATATATATATATACACTTAGCCCATCCTCAATGTGTTAGTAGAGACACAATTTAGCAAGTTTGGATCCCAAGGCAACATAATTGTGTAAAATTTTATTGGTACCATTTGTTTTTACATCACATTCAGTTCTGACTATATCTTCCCCTACTCAGTGAGAATTTCCTTGTAACAATTATTTTTTTTTGGAAAGTCACATAGATAAGCATTTATAAAGTTATCTACTACGTGCCAGGCTTGGTGTTAAGCTCTGGGGATACAAAGAAAAGAAAAAAAAAAGTCCCTACCCTCTAGGAGCTCACAATACAATGAGCAGAGAAAAAATATGAACAACTATGTACAAATAAGATATATACAGGATAAACTGGAGATAATCTTAGAGGGAAGGCACCCATATTAAGGAGGACTCTGAAAGGCTTCCTGTAGAAGGTGAGATTTTAGCTGAAACTTGAAAAAAGCCAGGGAAGCCAGGAGACAAAAGCATCTAGGGAGAGAATTCTGGCATGGGGTATAGACAGTGAAAATATGCAGAGTTGGGTAATAGAGGTTGTGCATTTTCCTCGCAACAACCATGTGAAATAAGTAATGCAAGATGATCCCCACTTCACAGAAGAAACTGAGGCCCAGACAGTTTATATGATTTGCCCATGATTGCACAGTTAGTAATTGGAACTGAAACTCCTGACACTGTATGATGGTCTTTTCATTATGGCACAGAAGATAGCTGGCCCTTGCTGTTTTAATAAAATAATCTTCCGTTATTTAAAAAAAAAGTTCTCTATTTTTTTGTTATTGATTGTCTTTTGTTTTTGAAGAGAATCAATGACATCACAGGGTAATATTGACTCCTGGGTGATTTGGATTTAAGTGAGGCAGAGCTACACAAAGTCATCAACCTCATTCACTCTTCCAGAGTCATCTAAGTCCAGTAGGAAGACAAAAGTCAAGATGACTGGCAATGGCCTGATGTTGGACCAAGCTCTAAGTGCTCTACAGAGCCTGCTTCAGCTGTCTTCATGGCCACTGGAACAAATTGTTCTCATCTGCCCATTGCTCTGGGAGAAGTCTTCACATACTTGGGGTGGACACTCCCCTGACTCACCAATGGGTTTGAGAACCCTCAGTGCCCCTCAAACTGGTTTAGCCCATGTGGCCACTGCTCATGCTACAGCTTCTTGGAGCCACAGGTGAGTTAGGTGGATCAGGCAGACACCAGAGGTGGAAAGCAGTGAAAAGGGCATTCCTCACACCAGAGGAGTTAATCCTCCTTGAACACTCCATATACCCCTCTATTTTTGTAAAAAAGAAAGTGAAAGAGAAGAATGGATAACATCACAGACTTTTCTCATCTGCTTATGACATTATACCTTAAATTGTGGCTATATGTATAAGGCATTCTGTGTGTGAGCTGCTTGGAAACAGAGACCGTCAGAAGATAATTGGATCCAAAGCTGGAAGAGGCCATATAGATCATTTAATATTCAACAGTCTCAGTTTACAGTAGGGAAACAAAAAAACTTCAGCCTAAATGATTTGTCCAAGGTCACTCAGTTAGTGGCAGAGTAAAGGTTAGAATCCAGGTCCTAGGATTCCAAATCCAGTATTCTTTCTGCTACACCATAGATCTTGTTCCTCCTCATATTCCTTGTAATAATAATACAAAACATTGATATAACACTTACTACGTGCCAAATGTTTAACAAATATCATCTCATTCGATCCTCACAACAACCCTGGAAGATAGGTACTATTATTATTATTTCTGTTTTACAGATGAGGAAACTGAAGATGACTTGCCCAGGGTCACATGCCTAGTAAGTGCTTGAGGTAGCACTTGAATTCAGGTCTTTCCTGACTCCAGATTCATCATTTTATCCACCTTGCCACCTAGCTGCCAACACCCAGCACAGAGCTCTGATTACAATCTCTGCTTTAATGTCTTTGTTGAATCAATGAATGAAGAAAGCATGCTTATTCTCACTTCAGAAAAACCACAAGCATAAAAAGCTGCCAGAGAAGTGGATTGAGACCATAAATGAGCCACTGCCATTTGGTGTCCAGGTATCCTAATCGCAGGCAAAATACAGGATACAAATACAAATTTAAGATAGTCCCTGCCCTCAAGGAGTTTACATTCTAATAAGAGGAGCAACACAAGTAGGAAAATTAGCTTCCAGAAGGATGGCAGGGCCCTTCAGATACATCTGCAAACCAAAACAAAGTGACAGTAGTAACATTTTAAGGGACTCTGTGCTGGAGGTTGAGAGTTAAATGCAGAAAAGATTGGGACTATCAGAGAGAGTCCTGCAACAAAGCACAATTCCATTACAGGCTTAGGAACACTTGGGCCCTGTCTAGTTTGGCAGCTATCAATATTTCATATTTCATACTCATAGGAATGGGAAAATGCCATTTCCCATGGTTCCTAGCCCACCCTTTTTTCAGGAAGTTCAGTCCCAAGGCTTTGGACAGAGCTGGAAATGAGTTAATATTCTTACTTGCCCAGAAGGGGGTTGAAGAGTTCCCACTTCTAGGGTTCTAGAGGAATATCTGTAGATTAAAAGAAGAGGCAGATGGTAAGGTTTGAGAGTTTCATCAGTCGAGCCTTTAAAAATGAAAATCTGTTATCTGTAAAGAGTGTCACATTAAGTCATCACTCATTAACACCTTCAATTATAACAGACTTTGTTGTTTGTCCTTCATTCTCAAAGACACCATGACATTGGGGAAGGTGATATCATGACTTGCAAGTGAATTAGATATAAGAGAGGCAGGGCTATGCAAAATCACCAGCCTCATTCTCTCCTCTGGAGCCCTTTGGGTCAAGTGGCAAGATATGGATCAGGATGATTAGAGTTGGCCCAGGATACAGTGGAAGATCTCAGCCTTTTTAAGCTAAGGTCTTTCCCATGTCTCAGTTTGTCTGAGGCAACATAGACTTCATTAGTATCCTGAGCAGGCATAACACTGGTAAGTTTGATTGGGGAAAATATAGGGAAAGCCCCAAACCTGTAGGCATACATGGAGGGGATGATCAGGATAATAGTATTCAATTAGATTTTGTTGATTTCATTACATTCATTCATTTGATTCCATTCATTCATTCATTCATTTCATTCATTCATTCATTATTACAATTCAGTTCAACAGATTAAGAGGATTCTAGATTGCAGCCTGGTGAGCAATAGCCTGGGCCACTTCCTTAAATGGAGGTTTATGAAGAAACTATCTAATCAGAAAGAATTATAGAATCTAGACCTGGAAGTGACCTTAGGGATCATCTCATCTATTTTCCTTATTTTACAGATAAGAAAACTGAGACCTAGAGAGTTAAGTGACTTGATCAAGGTCATGTAGGTAGCAATTGGCAGAGGCATGATTTGAATCCAGGTCCTATGACTTCACATCTGGTTCTCTTTTCAATATATACTCAACTAATGTAATGAATAAGTGGGAAGTCATAGTAGGATGATCCAAGGACTCCAAAAGCAACAGGAAGATGCAGAGCTATTAGATAGTCAAAGACGGAATGAGGAACGAAACAGCTGTATCTCTCCTATTCCCCAACTTCACTGAAGATTATACACATAAACACCCTGCTTCTGGGGAATAAGAGGCATGAAAGACCCAGAGTTTCTGTCAGAAGCTGGGTTAGGTAGGATATAAAGAAATGGAAGTAAGGGGACCTCAGCAAAAGCCAAAAATGGAAGGGGCAGATGGTAGTAGTCTTTTAAGAAGGAAGGGTGCAGGAGCAGTTAGGTGGCACAGTGAATAGAACTCCAGCCTTGGAGCCAGGAGGACCTGAGCTCAAATCTGGCCTCAGACACTTGACATTTACTAACTGTGTGACCCTGGGCAAGTCACTTAATCCTGATTGCCTCATCAAAAAAGCACAAAAAAAAAAAAGAGGAGGAGTGCAGGGGTTGAATGAAAGGGAGAAAGAATGAAGTGTCCAGAGAAGGAGAGTTGTTTCTCTAAGGTTTGCTGTCTTCCATGGGAACAGCCACATACCTGGGCCCCAACCAGTGCTTTTAGTTATTTGTTTTTCTGAGCTATGTACTCATCCATTGATCTTTTTTTTTTTTAACATGGATTCCTGCCTCACCATTTCCCTTTGATAGCCAGGCTAAGAGTGTAAAGATGACATCAAAGAAAAAATAATGGAGGAAAAGAAGAGGCTGAGCTCTCTTTCTTTCTCTCTCTCTCTTTCTTTCTCTCTCTCTGTGTGTCTCTGTCTCTCTCTGTCTCTCTCTCTCTCTTAGACAACTACTTGGAAGAGAACATTAAAGGAACATAGAAAAGGCAGAATGAGGATCTGGGCTGAAAAAGCTATCATTTCAAAAGGATCTGGATGCCATTTTTGCCTCAAGACCAACTCTTAGTAAAGGCATGTAAAAGTTTAGGAGAATAAGCAATAAAAAGGATGGACATGAAAATTTCCTGTATGCCAGAGCTCTTTTTTTTTTCTTGGCTCTTTCTTGTTACCTCTGTTCTTCATTTTTGTTTTCTTTGTTTACTTTCACGACTGTTACATCCATCTCAAAGGCCTGGAAAATTTGGATCTCTTGAAGACAGACCAAATTTCCCCCTGATGTTCATGAGAATTCTATATATAGGAAGCAGAACCCTAATAACTAAAATTACATGATGGTGGCATAAAGTGCTCCAATTATCCAATCCAAGCTATAGGATACTTGGCACCAAGTGGATGCCAGTAGTATGCAAATGGCCAAGTGTTCAAGTAGTAGTGTCTGCTCTCCTGGGAAAGTCCAGGCCATTCATCAAGAGCCCCTAATGACTTGTTGCCATTCCAAATTCCATTGGCATTAACTCTTGGACAATCACAGAACTGCTTCTGAGATTAATTGGCGCTGTTTAATTAGTGGCCAATTTGGAGGAAATGAAATGTACAAAAGAAAGATGAGTAAGCATGGCTTGGAAAGAAATCATCTTTAAAAAACCAACCCCCATTCTGGTTCTTTCTCACTCTCTGGAAAAATTTGTTGTGTGATCTATGGCTACCTCATGCTCAGGAATCATCCCTTCACTTCTCCCCATCCTGTTTGATGTTTTGACAGGAATATTTCTTCATAAAGTCATTTCTGGATCCCTGCCTGTTTGTGAACTGCCCTATGCAATTCATAAGGCTGAGCTGAAATTTTACAGTAACCACAGGCATACTTTGCTATCTTATTTAATGATGCTTTATAGACAGCTGCAAACAAGTCTGTGTGAGTAAATGTAGGCAACTCTTCATAAAAGGTGAAAGACAGAAGAGAGGTCAGACAAAGAAGCTTATTATTGATGTTGTTTTAAGGATAGGGGAGACCTGAATGTTGGCATGCAGAGAAGAAGAGGGAGCTGAGGAGAGAAAGAGAGAGAGAAAGAGAGAGAGAGAGAGAGAGAGAGAGAGAGAGAGAGAGAGAGAGAGAGAGAGAGAGAGAGAAATAGCCCATATTTATAATAGTATTTCCTTTGCAACAATCTTTCAAGATAGGTGATACAAATATTATTTCCATTTTATAGATGAGGAAACTGAGGGTTAGAGAAGCTAAGCTGCTTGCTCAAGCTCACACAATTAGTAAGTGACAGAACCAGAATTTGAACTCAGGTCTTTTGACTTCAAATCTGATTCTCTTTTTAACTGAAACATGTTATAAGGCATGCGAGAAGATGAGAGATGGAGTAAGGTTGTGGAAGAACTAATAGAAAAGGGGATGATGAGTGAAAGGACTTGCCTTGGTAAGTAGGAGGTAGGGTATCACCTCCCCTGAAACTGGAGGCAAATAGGAGAGGCTACATCAGGAACCACAGAGTTTTAGAGGATGAAAGGAAGGGAATAGAATTGTAATTTAACACTTATTAGCTGTTGTCATTGAACTCTTTGCTACCTCTTATCTTGTCCCTCCCAAGCCTGACTCCATATCTCCATCATTCTTTTTCTGTCCTAAATAGAGTATCAAGGAGAGGGAGAAGGAGAATGTTAGGTCCTGTGTTCCCAGGGCTATTGTGGTCTCACCTTGGAGGTAGACATGGAGTAGAGCCCCTCTCTTTGACTCTTCTGGCCTTCTGCCTGACCCCAGCTGGGTTAAGCTGCTCTTATGAACATCTCCCTTCTAGATTATGAACTCCATTAAGGCAGGGAACATGTCTTATTTAGTATTTATTTGTTCCCCAGTACTAAGAACAGTGCTCTACACATAGTGGGAGCTCAATAAATGTTTGTTGAAAGACACAAAAAAGTGGGGGAAGGACTAATTTGTACAAAAATATTTCTAGCAGCTCTTTTTGTGGTTGCTAAGAATTGAGAATCAAAGGGATGCCTATCAACTGGGGAGTGATTGAGCAAGCTGTGGTACATGATTGTAATGGAATATTGTTGTGCTATTAGAAAGGACAATCAGGATGATTTCAGAAAAACCTGGAAAGCCTTACGTCAACTGATGCGAGGTTAAAGTGAGCAGAACCAAGAGAATATTATACACAGTAACAGCAATATTGTTGAATGAAGAATTCTGAATGACTTAGCTATTCTCAGCAATATAATGATCCAAGAAAATCCCAAAGGACTAATGATGAAGCATACTTTCTGCTTCCAGAGAAAGAACTGATACTGTTTGAATACAGACTGAAGCATGCTATTTTCACTTTCTTTTTTTCATTCTTTTTCTTTTATTTGAGTCTTCTTGTATAAAATGACTAATACACAAAAGGTTTTACGTGATTGCACGTGTATAACCTATATCTGATTGCTTACCATCTTAAGGAGCGGGGAGGAGAGAGAAGGAGGAAGGTATAGAATTTGGAACTCAAAACTTTTAAAAAACCAAATATTTAAAGAATGTTTCAACATGTAATTGGGGGGGAAATAAAATATATTAAAACATTTCGTTGAAGTAACCATTCCTTTCTCACCCTACCGCACCCCCTCCCCACTTCTCCATTCTTTGCTTAGGCAATACACCTATTAGTGAGGGGAAGTTAGGGACTAGAATCAAGGAGACCTGAGTTTAAATCTGACCTCAGACACTAGCTGTGTGACCTTGGGCAAGTCACGTAATCCTATTTGCCTCAGTTTCCTTACCTGTAAAATGAGCTGGAGAAGGAAATGACAAATCACTCCAATAACTTTGCCAAGAAAACCTCAAATGGAGTCACAGACATGACTGAATAACAACTATTGGTGAGAGCCTGTAAAGGAACCTGAAGCAGGTTTTTGAGGGATAGCAAACAGAAAGTATGGGCAGGTGTATCTTATGTCATTCTTGGTTACACATCCTATGCCTTGAAGGTTTATACTCATTAACTTATCACAGATCCTGGGCCACTAGGCCCCAAAAGTTAAACATTTGCCAAGATCCCAAGATTTAAAGGAAAGTAGAAGCATCTGTGTGAGTGAGTCAGAGACCATGAAGCAATAGAGCTTGAAAGGGACTTTGCAGGCAGCCAGGTAACACAGCAGAGCACTAAACCTCAAGTCAGGAAGATCTAAATTCAAGTCCTACCTCTGGTACTTTCTAGGTGTGTGACCCTGGGCAAGTCTCTTTCTATCTGTCTCAGTTTCATCATCTTTCAAATGGGAGATGATAATAACACCTACCTCCCAGGGTTATTTTGAGGATCAAATGAGATAATATTTGTAAAGTGCTTTGTAAACCATGAAGTGTTATAAAGATGCTAGTTATCTTTATTGCTACAAATCATCTAGCTCAACCCTCTTGCTTAAGTAAAAGTATGTATAGAACAATTTTACTCATGGACCTATTTGTGTCTAATGGTAGCTATCTCTAGGGTGGGGCAGAGGGTAGAAGGAAGAAAAAAGATTAAAAAAAGAAATTTACACGATTACTTCATTATATATTTAAAAGGAATAGTAAGTTATACATAATGGAATGGCAGTTTCATATGCAATCATCTTTTTATTATACTATGTTATGGAAGTGCTTGTTTTATTCCATAAATTAAGAATAAAATAAAATTTTAAAAGTTAATAATAAATTTATTTTAATATAACTGACCAATAAGCAAAACATAAACTCCAAACAAAGTATTTTCCCTGGGAGCCTTTAAGATTAGTTAAATGAAAAGTAGGCTGAATGCTTTAACTTTAAGGGCACTCTCTAATCCAACCCCCACATAGCTGCCATATTGATATTCCTAAAACAGAAATACTATGTTACTCCCCTGTTCAAAAAGCTCCAGTGGCTTCCAGGATAAAATAAAAGCTGCTTAGTTTAGCACTGAAAACTCTTCACAATCTAGCTCCAATCTACCTTTCCAGACTGATTTCACATTCATCTTCTTTATGCTCTATTTTCTTTTTTAAAATTAATTTTTAAATTAAATTTTCTTTTTTTACTATGATCTTAACAATCACCAACAAAAGCAAATATTTCTTATATACAAAAATCAAGAAAGAGGACTATATATGAAACTGAGCTTCTGTTAAATACAGTTCTTAAAGAAGCTTTAACAACTTAAGCCTGTGCAAAGACTTTTGGAACATGTTCTATACCAAATCTAGAAAGCTAGGAATGAAACTGCTATAGTTGTGTCCCTTTCTACACTTTTTCCTTTGTTTTTCACTCCACTTAAATAATGTTTTATTAATGATTTTTTTTCTGAATCAATCACCACCCGTTATCACTACCATCTCTCCCCTTTCTCTCTCCCATCTCCCTACCCCTTCCCTGGCAAGAAATATGTATAGTCCATCAAAACAAATCAACACATTGGTCTTCTCTGGGAATGAATATCTGATTCTGCATCTCAGTTCCATTATCTCTCTTGCTGAGAAGTGTAAGGTATGTTTTATCATCAGCCTTTTGAAGTCACCTTTATTCACTACTCTGGTCTGAGCTCTAAGACCTTTCAGTTATTTTCTTTCATTTTGTGTACATTATTCTCTTGGTTCTGCTCATTTCTCCAACATTTGGCACCAGTCATCCCCTATTCTCCAGATCTATCACATGTCATTTCTATTTGCACAGGAATACCCCATTACATTCCTACATCATGACGTATTCAGCCATTCTTTGTTCTTTGCCACTGCCTCTTGGAATCCCTGGTTTCCTTCAAGGATAGTTCAGATGCCATCTTCTATAAAGGCCCTTCGTTTTCTTCCAAAAATGTACTTTGTGTATATTTTGGATTTACTTATCCATGTGCATATGGTTTCTGTTAGGGTGAGGAAATTGATTCATTCAAACCCATCCCACTTAAGGTAAGTGATAGGATGCCTTATCAATCAATTCAATCATAGGCTTTAAACTAAGAAGGAGACAGAAATAGAACTGGAATGGCCAAATCAAAAAACCATGAGGTTGTATCTTGCAACCTGAAAATTGGCAAAGATGAGAAAAGATGGGATGAGTCAGTGTTGGAGGGGTTGTGGGAAAATAAGTCCAACACCATTACATTGTTGGTGGAGCTGTGAATTAGTTCAACCATTTTATAAAGCAATTTGGAATTATACATAAAGTGACTAAGCTATTTATATCCTTTGGCTCAAAGATTTCATTATTAGGCTTATACCCAAAGGAGGCCATTGGTATACCCCACAGTATTTATAGTAGCAAATTTTGTGATGGCAAAAAAAAAAGTCAAAGCTCATTGATTAGGAAATGGATAAACAAGTTGTGGTACATGAATGTACATGAGTATTACTGTGCTGTAAGAAATGATGAATATGATAAATACAGAAAAGCATCAACATGAATTGATGCAGAATGAAGTAAAGAGAGCCAAGAAAGTAACATAGACAATGACTTCAATAATGTAAATGGGAAAATGAAAAAAAAGTGAATGTTTCAAAAATATAAACAACAAACATGTCTAGAAGGAATGTAAGAAGATACTCCTACCCCACCCCTTTGGGGTGGCAGTTCTGCAAGTGTGGTATATGGCACATATTTCCAGATTTTTTTTTTGTTTGTTCATCAGTTATGCTTATTTTCCTCTTCTTTTTTTTTTCTCTCAAAAATACTAATTGTTATATGGAGTGGCTGTTGATGGGGAGGAAGGCATACTGGGGGAAACTACAGTGATTTTTTTAAATGCATCAATAAAAATTTATTTAAAAAACTGGAATGACATTGTACAAGAAGTGTGTAAAACTGTGTTCAGATAAGCTGAAGAAATCTGCAAAGTCCCAGGGATCATTTATAAATTATCAAATGAATCGAAAAGGGATCGATTTGAGAAGTTGGAGCAAGAGTGGCTTTCTAGCACATCTGTGAGGAGGAATATCTGGTGGGAGGAGTTGGAGTGGGGTGGAGATTATAAGGGAAGTGACTTGGAGACCTTTCATGAATTAAAGGGTCCAGAGGATTTTGGACTTCCTATCTTCCTATCAATGTCCTATCTGAAACTCTGGTTGAGTTGACGGCTGTGTCTATGTTGGGAGCCAAAGCTAGAAGCCTGCAGATTCAGAAGCTTTAGGGAAACCATATGAGCCCCTCATGAATGGAAGAAAACGACTTCCAGTAAGTGAGTTCTGAGTTACCTCTGTCACATCTGATCTCTTTAAGCTTTAGACCACTTTTCTCTGGATTCTGTATTTACTTCTGGGACAGTTTGTCACAGTTAGTCTTACTGCACCACCTAAGTAAATATCTCTTTCTGAAAGCTACTTAAGGCTGGTTGACTTAATTGATCCTCAACTGATAATTGTGGAGGGGGAAAGGAAAGCATACCAGTGGGAGTTCAGTCTGATGGCATTAGAGAATTGCTCCTGACCCCTAAGGGAACCCTGAGGGGGAGATGTAGTCAAATTCTGGGGTCCTGACTTGTCACTAAGAGTGAGAATTGGGATAAGTGTCCTCAGAGCTTCCACTCCTTTGTCAAAATATTTGGAGACACCCTCTTTCCCAGAGGTAAGGCCCAGCAAGCAGGCTGTGCCCTGTGCTTGGCATAACAATCCTTTGCGCTCTGGATGATCTCACCCTCTGGCAAAGGGTATTGCTTTAACCAACACCAGGTGTTCACTGCCCCCTATTTCCAAGGGACCTGAAAGCCATCCATCACACCTCTTGACACGTTCACAATCCCTGTTTCTTGCAACAGCTAAGTGAACCAAACCAGGTACTGCACTCCTGTTCCCTCCATGCTAATTCTGGTTCTGTACCCCACTGTGAGACAATCAACTTGGAGACTGCTCCCGCAGGACCCAGGAATGCCTGCATTGTCCACATATGAGCCTGTTGTGGGAAAAGCTACTCAAGACTTAACAATGATTTTGTCATGTCCAATCCACTTGTGGTTTTTTATGTATTTAAAACATTGCCTTGCCCCAGCATTAAGCCTTTCTACTCAGAAGGACTTCCGCTTGAGGCATTTCCCCACAGGTTAGAGGCCCGTTCCTGCCTGGATGACACTTTGAAGGCAGAAACTGTTTTATTTATGTCTTTGTGTCTTGAGCACTTAGCCCAGTCCCTGACACACAATAGACACTTAAATGATTATTGAATTGTGTTGAATTGTACTTAAACCTGAGTTTTCTATTGTTTAATATTATCTTCATTTATGTAGATGTAGTCAGTTTGCATATCAACCTTTGGATATGGTTTCCACAGCTATATCACTTCATAGAAGTCTTTCCTAACTTCTAATTCCTCATAATTAGAGTCCCTTATGGGTCAACCTCCTCTTTTTACAGCTGAGGAAAAAGTGACTCACCCACGGTCATACAGAGAGAAGTAGTGGTTGAACTTGGAACTAGAACCTAGATTTTCTGACTCCCTGGACAGAATTCTTCCCACTGTGGCTGCTCTGCACTGCCTTCCCAATAAGTGAGATGGGTAGGCTGGGATCAGATTGTAGGTGATGATTATTAGTATCAAAGATTTCTGTTCCCCAGGCTCTTCACTGACCCCAGACTCATTTGTTTCCTTCTGTCTCTGGGACTTCACTTCTCCATCCACCCTATGGCATGAGGTAGTGGAGAGAATACTGATTTTAGAGTCAGATCATTTGGGTCCAGGTGCTGGCTCTGTCACTTAGTAATGGTGTGACTTTGGGTGAGTCTCATTTTACTCATCTGGAAAATAGCACAAATATTTGAACTACCTATCTCTCAGGGCTATTGTGAGAAAAACCTTTACTTACAAAACTTTAAAATGCCCTACATAAATGTGAGCTATTACTCACAGTAATTTTTATTTTATCTTTGTAACTCTAGTACCTAGCATACTTCCTTGCATGTGGCAGGCACTTCTGATAGATTCTTGAATTGTATTGAATTAGGCACTTTATGTGGTTTATTCTTTTAAAAAACTAATCAAAAAAGATAGAAAAACTTTCTGTACAGCAGATCAGTTTATCTGTATCCAGTTAGGCTACTGAAAACTAAGTTCATCTCTTCAAAACTCATTTTCCCCCTCCAGGGATTCACCAAAGTCAGATGGAGCTAATAAAGGACATTGCCTGTAACATTCTCCCTTCCTTTGTCCCCAGGCGTCAGAATGATGGCTCCAGAGCTTGAGTCTTCTGAACTTCTTCCTTTGATTACAAGAGACTGAACAATCACATTGGCTTTTTGGTTTATTTAAATTGGTTGCCAGAGATTTTCAACTTTTTGTCCTCCCAAACTGGGGATCTCAATTATTGTTTTAATTGTAACAGGGAAAAAGGCAAACAGTTGATTAATGTAAACATGTCAAATAAGAAAATTGTTCCCTTCCATGTGAGTAAAGTTATTACTGCCTACAGAGCTATTTGCTCCCTGAAAAGCTACTGAATTAGGAAATCCCTGTGACCAGCCCACAAAGATCATCACACATTAGTGCCAGAGGTAAATTTTTTAAAAGACTACATAAGGTGATATCAGTTGCCTCTGATATATATTTTTTTCTGATCATGGCTTAAAGAGCATTTAATTAATACCATTTTCTGAAGGAAAAAGAAAATGTAGCATTTCTTCCAGAAGATGACCCCATAAATAATGCCTATGAAGCTCAGTCTGTTTGGGGAGCCTGGTATAGAGGGTTTACAGAGGTGAGGCAGTATTTATATGGTGTATATGTTGGGGAGGGGAGAGAAGCATTGCATTTGGACACCTGTGTTTACATCCTGTCTCTTTGACTTACTGATTGGGTCAGTTGAGACACTCTTTTCTGGGTTTCAGTATCCTTCTCTGTAAAATGATGAGGTTGGAAGGCAGGATGGTACAGTGGGAAAATGCTGGATTTGGTTTCTGTGCTCTGGGTTCAAATGCTATCTTTGATAATTATTACCTTTGGATAGTCATTCTGGGACTCAGCTTCTTCAAATGTAAAAGGGAAAGAGATTAGACTAGAAGACCTCTAATAGGCACTTAAGCTTTAAATTTTTCAAGCTTTAAATCCTAACACCCTGTATCTGTTCAAATGAACAAAATAGGAGAAGGAGCTAGCCTGGCTTCATCCTCAAGCAACAGTTGGGCTGGGGCTTGCAAAGACCTGACTTGTGGGCAAGGATTCCCAGCTGATCAGGGATATTTTAGCCCTAGGGATCGGGTTGAAAGAGTATTTTCCCCTATAGTTTTGGGAAATAATGAATTTTGAAAGCAATAGAAAGAAAATACCCTGAATTCCCAAAGGATCACTTTACTATATAGGGATAAATGGGAAACCAAACCCAATAAAGGAGAAACCAAGTAGACAATGTAAGAGACCCACATTAATTTCACATACATTGAAGTCACATACATTGAAGTCAAGGGCAATTACATAAATTTTAAAGGAGGAGTATACACAAAATGATAGGATACATTTTTTCATTAACATGATATTCTGATTTTAAGTGGTTCCACCACGTTTTTCTCTCACTCAAAATAAAAATGTCCTTTTCTTAGCAAAGTATTGAATGGATACAGTCATCCAACAAGGAGATTCTATTTATATAGCCCTTGTCTTGCTTGTCAACAGCACTGACTTCTTGTCCTAATTCTTCCATAGCCTCACTGTTGCCCCGGACAAGTCCCTTAACTGATTTGGTTCATCTGCCTTTGAAGATACCAATTTTGTCCTCTGCCATCAAGTTGTAGGAACATAGAACTTTGACCTCAAAGGTCATCTAGTCCAACCTTATTTTATAGCTAGAGAAACCAAGGCCTAGAGAAGTTGCATGGGATTGCCCATGATCACGCAGGGAAGCATGATCTGAAATCAAGACCTCTGACTCCAAATCCAACATTTTTTTCTGTAGCAGAATTATCTCTGGGCTTCACTTCTCCCCCTTTCCTGAAGGCACAATGGGAAACAGAAAGATTCATCCTAGCCACATTGGATCATGAAAAATTTCCCAACAATTCAATTCCATTCAACAAGCAATTTTAAAGTGCAGACTGTCAGTTTTCAGAAGAAATCAAAACCATCTATAGTCACATAAAAATGTTCTAAATTACTATTGATTAGAGAAACACAAATCAAACAACTTTGAGGTACCACTTTACAACTATTAGATTGACTAACAAGACAGAAAAAGAAAATGACAAATGCTAGGGGGGATGTGAAAAAACAAAACAAAACAGGCACACTAACATGCTGTTGGTCCAACCACTTGGAGAGCAATTTGGAACTCTGGCCAAAAGACTATGAAACTGTGCATACCTTTTGATCCAGCAAAACCATTACTAGATCTGTATCTTAAAGAGATGAAAGAAAAATAAAAAGCACTTCTATGAACAAAAATATTTATAGCAGCTCTTTTTGTGGTGGCAGAGAATTGGGAAATGGCTGCACAAGTCATGGTATAAGCTTGTGATGGAATACTATTCTGCTATAAGAAATGACAAGCAGGATGGTTTCAGAAAAACCTGAGAAGATGTATATGAACTCTTTCAGAGTAAAGTGAAGAGAACCAGCAGATCATTTTACCCAGTAAAAGCAATATTGTAATGGTGGTCAACTGTGAAAGACTTAATCTACTCTGAACAGTACAATGATACAAGACCTTTCTGAAAGATAAGCAAACTAGGAGAGCAAGGGATAGTTTACTTGTCACATTTATGGAGAACAGAAGAATTTATGACAAACAAGATATAGAGAACATTATGAAATGCAAAATGGAGAATTTTGATTACATTGAATTGAAATGCTTTTGCACAAACAAAGCCAACGCAACCAAGATTAGAAGGGAAGCAGAAAGCTGGGAAACAATTTTTACAACCAGTGTCTCTGATAAAGGCCTCATTTCTAAGATACATAGAGAAATGAGTCAAATTTATAAGAATATAAGTCATTCCCCAATTGATAAATGGTTAAAGGGTATGAACAGGCAACTTTCAGATGAAGAAATTAAAGCTATCTATAGCCATATGAAAAAATGCTCTAAATCACTATTAATTAGAGAAACGCAAATCAAAACAGCTTGAGGTACCATATCACACCTATCAGATTTGCTAACATGACAAAACAGGAAAATGATAAATGTTGGAGAAGATATGGGAAAATTGGAACACTAATGCTTTGTTGGTGGAGTTATGAATTGATCCAACCATTCTGGATAATAATTTGGAACTATGCCCAAAGGGCTATAAAACTGTTCACACCCTTTGACCCAGCAATGCTACTTCTAGGCTTGTATCCCAAAGAGATCATAAAACAGGAAAAGACCCACATGTACAAAAATATTTATAGCAGCTCTTTTTGTGGTGGCCAAGAATTGGAAATTGAGGGGATGCCCATCAATTGGGCAATGGCTAGACAAGTTGTGGTTTATGAATGTAATGTAATACTATTGTTCCATAAGAAATGATAAGCAAGCAGACTTCAGAAAAACTTGGAAAGGTTTGCATGAACTGATGCCAAGTGAAGTGAACAGAACCAGAATATTGCACACTGTAACAGCAACATTGTGTGATGACTAACTTTGATAGACTTATCTCTTCTCAGCAATGCAATGATCTAAGACAATGCCAAAAGATTCATGATGGAAAATGCCATCCACATCTAGAAAAAGAACTATGGAGTCTGAATGTAGATTGAAGCATATTATTTGCTGTTTTGGTTTTTGTTTGTTTCTTTTTTTCTTATGGCTCCTCCCATTGCTTCTAATTCTTCTTTACAACATAGCTAATATGAAAATATGTTTAATATGAATGTATATGTAGAGCCTATATCAGATTGTATGCTATTTTGGGGAGGGGGAAGGAGAGAGTGGGGGAGAAAATTTAGAACTCAAAATCTTATGGAAGTGAATGTTAAAAACTAAAAATAAGTTAATTTAAAACAAACAAAAAAAGACTCATGATGAAAAATGCTATCTACTTCAAGAGACAGAACTGATGAACTCTGAATGCAAATTGAAGTATAATTTTTTCACCTTTTTTTCCAACATAGTTAAAATGGAAATATGTTTTACATGATTTCATATGTATAATTGATATATTGCTTGCTTTCTCAATGAGTGGGGAAGGGCTACAGGAAGGAAAAGAACTTGAACTCACAATTTTAAAATAAAGAATGCTAAAAATAAAGAGTAAATAAAAATGGGAAAAATAAAGTATTGACTGTGAGAGGCACCTCATCAGGTTTTAGGGATGTAAAAATGAAACAACCTCTCCTCATTCAGATAGAACAACATGTAAACGTGAAGGAACATCAATACATACATTAATTACGTTACAAACGGGAAAATAAAAAAGACACACAAAGTCATTTGGGGAGGACAGGGAAAGCACCAATTCTAGGAGAGATCAGAAACAGCTTCTTTAGAAGGTGGCATGTGAAGTAATCATTGAAGATAGCTAGATATTCTGAGAAGCAGAGAGAAGAGAGGGAAGAGAGTGCATGAAATACTTACTCAGAACTTCAGCTTTGCTGCCAGTTGAGAAATACATCTCCCTGAATTCCCCCTGATATTTTGTGACCCAGAAAAACAATGTTTCCATAGTTACAACTACCAATGTACATCTCTTGACATATTATAAAGAGAGTAATCTTTCAGACTTCCAAGGCTTCATCTGGTTAGAGCACTGGACATATTTTAGGGGCTCAGATGATAACTACTAATGGATTGATTATCTGATTGCTATTTCTGTTCCTGAAGTGAATTGCCTTTTCTTACTCTAGTAACCCACAGAAAGGCAACGAGACAATGAGTTAGCTCAATTGGTTGGAACAAGGAGGCCAATTTGCAAAACTGATATGTATTTGGAAAAGGAAGAAAAATACTGATTCCTAGGCCCAGATTGCACCATTAACTTATAGTTGATGCTATTTAAGAGTAAGAGAGTGTGTGTATCTTATTACAATTCATCACCATGACAAGAAAGAAAAATGAATGTGTCCTACTACTGGGGGGTCATTAGCATTATTTCTGTATGCCAAAGGAAAACTCAAAGATCACATAGGTTGGTCCAAACTTTCATTTTACAGATGAGGAAACTGTGGCCCATAGATATTAAATGGCTTTAATAAGCTCATTGATGGCTTTAGATGTGATTGAGCCTAAATCCTTCCACTCACAGACGAAGAAACTGGGGCCTAAGAGGTTAAGCGACTTTTTTAGGAAGCCATAGCTAGTCAGGGTCCCAGGAAAGATTTGAACTTCAGTCTGCCTCACTCCAAATTCATCACTCTTATCTGCTCTACTCTGTGGTCAAGCAGATGATGTTTAGGGCAGAACTTGAATTCAGACCCAGAGCTGATGATTTTACTAACTGCTCCTTTCAAGCACAGATTGTGTTGTATGGTAGGAGGAGGGCTGGACCTGGAGTCATGAGAGCTCTGAGTTTTAATCCTTCTTCTGATATTTATTCAATGCATGACCTTGGGCAAACTACTGCTTTTTGAATGTCAGTTTCTTCGTTTGTAAAATGAGGATGATAAGACTTGTAGTATCTAATTCATAATGTTTTTGTGAGAATTAAAAAACAAATTAAAGCACTTACTACAGTGCCTGGCACATAGGAGGTACTTAATAAATGTGTATTAATTGATCGAATGCAGCTATTATTATATATTCTACGGAAGGAGATATATGCTTCTCTAGCAAGCCAGTTTTAGGAAGAAGGTCTACAAACTTACTAACCACACATTTAGAGAAAGAAATAAAATTGGTATTCCTTATTCTTTACACTGCCTAGAAATCATTATGTTTATTGAGTACTCTTTCCATCTTCTCTGTATTTATCTTACATGAGTTCTTACTCATATCTAGTGTCTCTTCCAATAGAATATAAACTCCTTGAGGCCAGGAGTTATTTTTGCTTTTTCTTTCTACCTCCAGCACATAGTAAGTTCTTTCTGAATGCTTGTTGATTAATTTATTAATTGATTTGCAAAGGAGTACTGTGCCTAAGGCCAGAAGGAGAGCAAAACAACTGGAACTCTGTCCCATGGCTTAAAATTGGGGTAGGGAGTGCATCCTCCCCACCTGATTTTTTTGGTCTTCAGTCCTATACCTCATGGTCCTTGTTACTCATTCTACATCATGGCTATTTGCATCTGCTGTTTTTATTTGTTTATTTATTTATTTTGCCTGGCTTGGGGCACTTGGCAGCTAGGTGGTGCAGCGGATAAAGTGCCAGGTGTGGAGTCAGGAAGACTCATCTTCTTGAACTAAAATCCAGCTTCAGACACTTATTAGCTGTGTGACCATGGGCAACTGTTTGCCTCAGTTTCCTTATCTGCAAAATGAACTGGAGAAGGAAGTGGCAATTTCTTTCCTAAGAAAACCCCAAATGGGGTCATGAAAATTCAGATATGAATGAAACAACTTAACAACAACAACTAGGGTACTATCTTTGAGGGTCCCATCACCATTATGCCCAACTTTTTCCATGACTGAGCCTCCAGATAACTGTCTCTTACTATCTCAGACCTGATCTGAGATAGCCCAGGACCCTGAACCCTAGAGCTCTAGGAATAGTTGTCCCCCAGTTCAGTAAAACTGTTTCTAGCCTAGATCCCGCGACCATCAGTGAAGGGAAAAATATAAGTGGAGAAGGGGCTTACCTTTCTTTTTAATACCAGTAACAGCTACTAACCAACTGGGCATGTAAGTGCAGGAACCCTAGGGGGTGGCAGAACCCCTTAGATCAGCAATTCTGATTCATCTCTCACAGTTATTATCTAGGGAGGTAGCTGCTATGGAGAAGGGTCCAGCCATGCCCCCCAACTGCCACTCAGAGTAAAAGGCAAGTCAGTCTAGTTGAAGCAGCGTTATCCTGAGGGAAAGCAGGGGGCAGTATGTGTCAGGAAGGTCAAGCTACTACCACCACCAGCACCAGAGTTACCTCCATCTCCCCTCAGATCCTGGAGACAGCCCAGGACCCTAAAGCCTTTGGAAAAGCAGTACTTCTAGCCCAGTGTCAAATTGTTCAATGTCAGAAACTGATATGATTTTATCACTGGAAAAGTTATTAATGAATTGGCATTACCATCTGCTTTGCTTTCCTAAGGACCTTGGGATCTTTCTATCTGACTTGCAACTCAGACAATCCATATATTTTGTCCCTCTCATTAGAATGTGAGTTCCTTGTCTTACTTTTCAATTTATATCCCCAGCACTTAGCATAGTGCTTTATACATAGTAAGTACTTAAGAAATGCTTCATTCATTCTTCTAGCTTATTTATGTATCCTAGAAGGTAGGGGGAATCTTCAAGTGGGCCTTGAAAGCCTGATTTCTATATTCTAATCAGGACAACTACACCCTCTTGAGATAGACTATTGCTCTCCTCCTTAACCTACCCAAACTTCTATTGATTTTTGCCCCAGGTGCCAGATTTTGTAGTATGGTTCTACCTGGGCTATTGCCTTTGTAGAGTCTCAAACATGTTGCATGGTTAGAGAAACACAGTCTAAGGATCCTACTTGAGAGTTCGGGCTAAATTTCTCTGCTGTGCCAGAAATTTCATTACTCCCAGGCAGTGACAAGAGTTGGTCATAAGGCCCAGAACAAATGGCATGTGGCTGTTGGGATTCTGACTGTATTAAAAGAAAAGACTCCACTTGCCTTATCAGCCCATACTAGGTCATTTGGTGATTGAGCAATTATTTAAGACACTTTCCCCCAAGAAAATAAATCAAACAGACCAAAAAACAACCATTTTTTTAAGAACGAGGGGACAGATTTTAGCATAGACTTTTAATTATTATTTTTTCCCAGCATAAATTATCCTCAAGAAATGAAAAATTGGGGGAAATGAAGGGTGTAAGATTAGATTCAGGCACAAGCTGTGTCCTTTTGGGTGCCAGAGACAGCTGCACTAGCATGCCAGGGACAATTGGTCTGGGGTGCCAAGGAGAGCTAGGTTAGGATGCCAAGGGCAGCTGGATTAGGAACTCAAGGACAGCTGGATTGGGCGCTGACAGTAAAGGTTCATTCCTCTGTGATGCCCTTTTGCAGCTGCTGGGATGGCAGCCAAAGCGTGTATGTGTGTGTGTGTGTGTGTGTGTGTGTGTGTGTGTGTTGTCCTTCCAGAGCTCTGAAAGAAGAGGGTCTACAAATTCTTTCTCTCTTAGAATTCAAAACCCAGTGCAAACCCCACATGTGAGTAGTTTTCTTTCTGTTTCTTCCTCTTACTCCCCTGAAACAAAATAGACCAGGCACCTTTTTTTCCAAGCACCTCAAGAAGGGGAACTGACAAATTAGGTCAACAAATCCGATGTCTAAAAACCTAGCTGCTCTCCACAGCTAAAGCTACATACTTATAGGGTTATTGAATGTAACAGCTGGAAGGAACATTTTAGCAATCAAGTGAGGAACCTGCAGCCTCAAGGCCACATGTGGCCCTCTAAGTCCTCAAGTGTGGCCCTTCGACTGAATCCAAACCCCTGATAGTTGCACTTCTCATTTTATAGATGAGAAACAGAGGTCCCCAAAACACTTGTCAAGGTTCCAACCTTAAGTCCATATCTGTCTTTGAAGTCTTACAGAAGAAAGATTCTAAACTTTATATTTTATAATCATATCCACAATCTCATTTGATCCTCAGAGGCACTGCTTTTTCTATCAAATCATTTTTCTCCTGTCTCTAAGGATTGTCGCTGTAACCAAATGAAGTCACTCCCTTATCTTTTATTCCTCTTTCCCTGGCCCTCCCTTGAAATGGAATTTCATTGACTGCAAATGTGTCCTGTTGAGAAGACTCAAGGTTAAGTCCTTTGCACTGGTGTAGTAACAACAACAACACCACCTCACATTTTTATAGCACTTTAAGGTTTGCAAAGTTCAGCTAGGTGGCACAGTAGCTGGAGTGCTGTACCTGGAGTCAGGAAGACTCATCTTCAAGAGTTCAGATCTGGCTTCAAACACTTACTAGCTGTGTGACCCTGGGTAAGTCACTGAACCCTGTTTTTCCTTAGTTGTTCATCTGTAAAATGAACTGGAGAACAAAATGGCAAACCACTCTAGTATCTTTGCCAAGAAAACCCCAAATGGGATCACAAAAAGTTGGAAACCACTGAAACGACCCAACAATAAACAACAACGGTTTGCAAAACTGTTTACATGTATTGTCTCATTCGATTTGCTTCCTTGGCACAAGGGACGTCTGGCTTTTTGGACCCCTGAGAGGAGAGAGAGAGAGAGAGAGAGAGCGCGCTGGCCTGCTAATCAAGAACTGGATCCAGTATTCTCTCTGCCGAGAACTGAGTGTTCCTGGGCTAGTCACTTAACTTTTTAGTGCCCAGACAACTTTTAAAAACTAATAAGGCACTGACTGTATTGGTATGGATGAGTTCCTAATGAGGAACTCCCTTTACTAAAGAATCCACAGACTAGCTGGTTTTTTTTTTTAGTGTTTCTTCAGAGAGAGCCAACCAAAGCTCATATTTTTAAAGGCTCAAAGACATACTCTCCCTTGCCGAATTCTCTGCCTAAATCCCTGCTTTTTCCTTAGTAATTTTCCCAATTATCTATTTTCTTTCATAGACCTTGAGACCTGATGTGGAATTTGTTGTGCTTCATACATATTTCACAAAGTACACCCTTAGCTAGCACCCAGAGAAGTTTATCTATCAAACCCTGTGGCTAATCCAAAGGGAAGCATGGGAATATAAGGGAGCCTGGACAAATGGGCTATTTTTCTTTTTCTGTACAATGCACCATTATGTACTTTTCTAAAGAGAACAATACAACCAGTGGTGATGGGAAAACCAAAGACAAAAGAGGCTTTTATTAGGATTCCAGCTACATCCTGAAAAGCATTGAATAATGTTACACCTGACCTGATAACAGAGACTTACTCACAGGTCTCCTTTTAACCCAGGGTCCCAGTCCCTTTTATTTTATATTGAGGTTAAATATGTTTTGAAAGAGTTAGATTTGTAAAATGCAACTTTCAGAGTTGCTTCTGAAGCAGCTTTGCGGATCCCATCTTGAAATGTGGATAAAGAGAGGTAGAGGCTCTGTAGCTTTTCTGTTATTTTTTATCTTTTTTTTTCCTGCTTAACTAAGGTACAGATAAAGAAGTAACCCTTAATCCCACACTCCTACCCATAAACAGGAAAGGACATGATATATGCCAGTATTTATGTTTGTTGATCAAGTGATTATTTCTAGTTAACTTTTTGCAGGTTTGGTTCTTGAACTGAAATTGGGGCCTCAAAGTGTCGGAAAGCCTCATAGGGCAAAGGGATGGCAGCCAAATTCATCACTGAATTTGAAAATGTTTCCTTGAATCTCTAGCTCAGTTATCAACTTGGGTAGCAGGCAGCATGGCATGGAGAAACCGTTCCCTCTGAATCTGAAGTCAGAAGACTTAGGTTGAAACCCTGCCTTCACTGTCAGCCTCTCTGTGCCATGGCTCCTCTAATCTGGAAAACATGTTTAGAATAGGTGTTCTCTACGGTCTTGTCCAGCTTTCAAATCCTGTAATTCCTGCCCTCTCTGGGCTTGAGGGAACTCCTTTGTATGATGAGGGGGTTAACCTAGATGACCTTTAAGGTTCTTTCCCAGCTGTATAATTCTGTTTGTTTTTTTTTCATTGTAGTCTTCATCTAAGCTATTTCAAATTAATTCTTCACTTTCCTTGGCTCCTATCACTCAGCTCAGGTCCTCCTTTCCTTTCTCACATCCCTAGGCCTCAAGTGTATTCCTTGCCTTATTTCTTCTTCCTTCAAACCATTCCCCAAATTCCTCTTCCTCTGTGGTCTTTCCTGGATTCAAGTTCCCTTGGAGTACAAAATTCAACTTTTATAATTCCATGTACTACCCTACAGCATTTTTTAAAAAGAGATTTACTTAATGCTTTTTATTCATTTATTGAACTTGGAGTTAGGAGGTCAAACTCCAAGCCTTATTAACTGTGTGACTCTGGGCAAGCAACAGTCAATCAGTCAATAAACATTTATTAAACATATTATTTATTATTAATTAAGCATTTATTATGTGTCAGGCAAGTAGGTGGCGCAGTGGATAGTGTCAAGCCTGATTCCAGGAAGCCTCATCTTCATGAGTTCAAACCCAGCTTCAGATGCTGACTAGCTGTGTGACCCTGTCCGCCTTGTTTCCTCACCTATAAAGTGAGCTGGAGAAGGAAATGGCAAGCCACTCCACAGTCTTTGCCAAGAAAACCCCAAATAGGGTCAGGAAGAGTCAGACATTACTGAAGGAGTAATCAACAATTAGAACAAATGTGTCAGGTACAAATACAAAAAAGAAAGATACTCTCTGCCCTCAGGGAGTTTAGGGAAGACAACTAACAAGAGAAAGCTGAAAAAGGAGGGGAGGAGAAGGTGCACTGTATGGGGACAGGATGGAGAAGTTCAGAGGCTGAGCTGGGCTCTGTCCTTAAATGGAGGTTTTGGAGCTAACAGCTGTAGAGGCAGAAGGTACTGATGTGGTGATCTGATGATAAGATTTCCCAATGATGAGGTTCTTAGGGTCATGATGCACAAGTCCAAAAGGAGTATAACCACAGTGAGAGAGTGAGGAAGTAAGGAGATGACCGGTATGGGCTGTCATAAAAGAGAGTTGGGTTTGAATCCTGCAATTGTTGTTGCCCTTCAATCTCAAAGAGGACCAATGACATCATGAGGGTGAGGTCTTGACTTGCTCCTGAATTGGATTTAAGTGAGGCAGAGCTGTGCAAAGTCGCCAGCCTCATTCTGTCCTCCAGAGCCACTGGAGTCCAGAGGCAGGACAAAAGTGAAGAGAACTGGACACTGCCCAGCCCTGAAATACTTACTATCTATGTAACCTTGGGCATGTAATTTGACCTATTTGACTTTAGTTTCCTCGTCTATAAAACAAGGGGATTTGAGTAGATGACCTCTGAAGTTCTTCCAGCTCTAGGGCTACAATCTGATGATCCATGAAATGAGGGTGGTGGGTGTGAAACAGAGGACCACTGAGGTTCCTCCTTTCCAGCTCTAAATCTAAGATTCAGTTTCCTCTTTCGTAAAATACTATTAATAATGCTAGTACTATCTACCTCACAAGGTGGCTCTGAGGAAAATACTTGATACATTGTAAAATACAATATAAGTACGTTATCTTTTTTTTTTTAAGGCAGTTGGGGTTAAGTGACTTGCCCAGGGTCACACAACCAGTAAGTGTCAAGTATTTGGTCTGAGGCTGGATTTGAACTCAAGTCCTCCTGACTCCAGGGTCAGTGCTCTATTAACTGTACCACCTAGCCCCTTAGTTATCATCTTTAAACATTTTTTCTGCTTTCCAACTATCCTATTAAGATTATGTCCACTAAGTTGAATCTTTACAGTTTAGTGAGTGGTATTATGAAATTTATTTTAAGTGACTGGTTCGTAGACATAAAGTAGAAATATAAGGTCTTAGGCATTTTGAATTAATTTTACTTGATAACCTGAAAGAGAAGACCTGAGCTCTGGTCCTGGCTCTGCCACACTGTGACCTTAAGGAAGTCACCCCTTCAATTCTGAACCTGTTTTCTCATTTAAAAAAGGAAAGAAGTGGGGCAGCTAGGTGGTGCAGTGGATAGAGCACCGACCCTGGAGTCAGGAGGACCTGAGTTCAAATCCAGCCTCAGACACATAACACTTACTAGCTGTGTGACTGTGGGCAAGTCACTTAACTCCACTGCCTAACCGACCCCCCAATAATAATTATTAAATGAAAGGAAAGAGGTGAACTATATGATACTGTAGAATCATTGACTATTAGATCTGAAACCAAAAGTTCACTGCTTGGGACTTTAAAATTTTTATTTCAAAATTAAACATGAAAAAGAAATACTTCTGTAATTACAGCAAAACACAAAAAGAAGACTTTATATGAAACGGTGATTCTCCATTTCATACTGCTTATTTAAAGTACTTAATAAATTCTACACATTATGGTCCTGATTGTGCTTCCTTCCGAACTTCCTTCTTTTCTCTCCTGTGCACTTAAAAATTGTTTCATTGGCCCTCTTTTTGGGCATCAGTATTGCTATTCACCCTCTCCCTCCACATTCTATTTCCAAAGAGAAAGAAAAAAAAATGTAACAAGTAAGCAAAGTCAAACAATACAAATTTACACAGTGGTTATGTTAAAAAAAAAAAAGCATGCCTCTTTTTAAACCTTGAATCCATTACCTCTCTGGGAAGATGTGGGTAACATGTTTCATCACATGACCTCTGGAGCAATGGTTGTTGATTCTGCTAATCAGAATTCTTAAACCTTTCAAAAGTGTTTTTTTCTACACTGTTGCTGTACATGTACAAATTATTTTTCTGCTTCTGCTCCCTTCAACATTCATCAATTCATAATAGTCAGGATTCTCTATAATTGTTTCTTTGGTCATTCCTTATGTTGCAATAATATTCTATTACAAGCCACATTTTGTTCAACCATTGCCCAATTGTGGGACCCTCCTTTCGAGGGTCTTTCTCATGGAGCTGCTGATTTCTCTAACCTGAGGATTGTCACTACTACCCCACATTTCCAATTGGGGACTTCCAAATGGTGCCTCCAGGACCATTTCTAGTCCCTAACCCAGGATTGTCACTACTACCCCACATTTCCAATTGGGGACTTCCAAATGGTGCCTCCAGGACCATTTCTAGTCACTAACCCTCTGTTTTTCCTTTCCTTTTTTTTTGTTTTTTAATCCTTTTTTCAGGATCAGGTAGTTTGTTTTGCTTGTAGCTACTTCTTCCTTGTGGTATTATTATCCCTCTTAATCACCCTTTGTCTATCCCTATTGTTTTCCTGTTAAATTTGATATAATTGAACAGTGAACTGTGTATGCATATTTAACCCTCCTTTGTCCATTTCAAATGAGTTATCAGATGCCCACTACCCTCATCTCTTCTTCCATGTTCGGTATACTCTTCTTTTCATGCACCCCAATTATGAAAAATAGCAAGTTCTACCTACCATTTCTTCCTTCTTTGTATACTAGAATATTCTTTTTATTCTCTTTTCTCTTTCCCCTCTAAAAACCCTTGGTACAGAATTAATCCATCCCTATGTCTTCTGTTTTTTTCTTATTTAATTCCCTCAATACCCTTTGAGGACATTAAGGTTCTGAAGGACACTTGTTTCTTTTTTCAATTATCAGAATATTAGCACTATGACATCATATAGTGTCTTCCAATTGCTCCAATTTCTAGGTTTCTCTTGATTCTTGTGTTTGCATTTTAAGGTTTTCATTCAAATACAGTCTTTTCCTTAAAAAAATGCTTGAAAGTCCTTTGCTCCATTCAAAATTCATTTTCCCTCCTGATGGATGGTACTCAGATTTCAGGGGAAGTTATTCTTGGTTGTATCTTTTGCCTTTTTGAATATACTATTCCAAGATCTTCTCTTGTTGTTAGTAGAAGCTGCCAGGTCTTTTGTGATTCTGACTGTGATTCTTAGGTACTTGAATTCCATCTTTCTGGATGCTTGTAGTATTTTTTTTTTGATGGGGGAATTCTGGATTTTGATTATGACATTCTTAGGACTTTTCCTTTTGGAGTTTCTTTCATGGGTTTATCTGTTGATTCTTTCTATCTTTACCTTACCCTTTGATTCAAATAGGTTTGGACAATTTCTATTTATGATTTTTTGAAATAAAGAGTCTGGGCTTTTTTGCTATGATTTATTTTTAGTCATGGTTTTCAAGGAGTCCAGTGATTTTTAAATGATCTCTTCTTAACCCATTTTTCAGGTCCGTTTTTAAAAATTATCTCAGATATCTTCTATTTTTTTCAATCTTTTAATTTTGTTCTAATATTTCTTCTCTCATGGAATTACTGATTTCATTTTGGCCTTTTTTTCAGTTTTCAGGGAAATCTATTTATTGATCAAGACCAATACTTATCTCTTCTAAGTTCTTTATCCTTCTTCTAATTCTTTGAGTTTTTATTTCATTTTTAAAAATCTCTTCCTTCATTTCTTCAAGTTATTCATGTAGTTGTGGAAAATCTGTTTGGTCCTTTAAGCCTCTTTTTGCAGTCATTATGGAGTTACTCTGTGCAACACTCTTTGACACTGGTCAATATCTTCACTTTACTTATCTTTCCAGCTTTAGCTTCTGAATTGAGACTTTGTGCTAGAGTCAGGCTTCACTCCATGGGGCACTGATTTCCTTCTAAGATCTTATTTGTCCAGGCCCCCGTTGGACCTTTGGGGTTCAGGGTTTTAGATCTTCAAGGCTCTCTATAGTCTCAGTTCAGAATGCTAGGGGCTAGTAGTTGCAAGAGGAGTGTCTCCCCTCCCCCATCTCCAATCCTTTTCTAATGGCACTTGGAGGCTTCAGGGTTGTTTGCCTCTGCTGGCAGTGATTTTGCTGGTGGTCTTCTTTCCTACTGCTTGACAGATAATTGAGCAGATTTTTTTTTTGGCAGTTCTAGGTAGAAGAAGTCTCTTTCTATTGCTTTTCATTGGATTTCTTCAGCAGTATTTGATCTAGGGTAAATTTCAGGTCTTTGTTAAAGTAGATATTAGGACCCAGGCCTCCATTTAGGCAGCCATCTCAGTCAGAAGTCCTCTAAGCATTTTTAAAAAGAATTTTTATTGGTGTCTTTTGCTTTTAAATCAGTTATTTCCTGGGGCAGCTAGGTGGTGCAGTGCTGACCCTGGAGTCTGGAAGACGAGTTAAAATTTGACTTCAGACACTTTTTGTGTGACCCTTGGCAAGTCACTTTACCCTCTTTGTCTCAGTTCCTCATCTATAAAGAAGGAAATGGCAAACTCCTTCAGTATCTTTGCCAAGAAAACCCCAAAATGGGATCACGGAGAGTTGGACACAACTGAAACCACTCAACATTTCCAAATGTCCTCAACTAATGCTCTCCAATAACGAAGGAAAAGTTAAAGAAAACTAAACAGTGACCAAGCCTGATGTAGTATGAAATGTTTTGTGCTTGTCATCTCTCACCTGGTTACCAAAAGAGGAAATGCCATTTATCATCTGCTCCCTGAGCCTGTTTCTTAGTATTAAGCAGAATTCATTTCCCTTTTAGCATTCTTTTCTTCTACATTATTGTACTCATTGTGTATATATTTCTGTTGGTTCTGCTTATTTCCCTATGCATTACTTCATGCAGGTCCTCTCTTGCTTTTCTGAATTGCTCATTTTCTTCATTTCTTATAGTGTAATATTCCACTACATTCATATACCACTGTTTGTTCCGTTATTCCCAATCAATGGGCACTTACTTTGTTTCTAGCTTTTTTTGCTGCCTTAAAACAGTGCTGCTATGAATATTATGGTCTATATGGGACTTTTCTGTTATTGATCGTCTAGGAATATATGCTCAGTAGTGAGATTGCTGGGTTAAAGGGTATGAACAATTTAGTGACTTTTCTTGAATTGTTTCAAATTGGTTTCCAAAACAAGTTTGCAGCAATTTGCAGCTCTACCAAGAGCATATTAGCTCCTGCATCATGACTGTTTTAGTCTCTCAGCATCTTTCTCAATTTACTGGGTTTGAATTGAAACCTCAAAGTTATTTTAATTTGCATTTCTCATAATACCAATTTGGTTGTTGATAATTTTTCAATTCTTTCTTTGAAAACTGTTCCTTTCCTATCCTTTGGCCAATGACTTATTTGTGGAATCTCTAAGGATTTGAATACACTTTCCCATTTAGAGAAGCCATCTGGCATGGTTTTGTTTGTTAAGTAGAATAACAAATTACAGGTATGTTCTGCAGATCTCGGTGGGAATTGCTGAAGGGATGATCGTAGGTTCTTTAGGGCACGGCGAATACAATCACCTCACCGAGAGCTGATGGCTGGCTAGTTCTTTCCCTTCACTCAGGATCAGCAATCCCACGATGGCCGTCTGTCCTTCATGCCATCGGGCTGGAAACGAATGCTCAGCCCTAGTGACCTGAAAACAGAAAGTATGAAAACCTCTCCCTAATAGAAATAATTAGGGATATCCTCGGCTGGTCCCAGCAAAGCTCTGAAATGCTTCTCCCCTAAGAGGTGAAGGTGAGGGCGGGGGAAAGGAGACAACCGAGCCCAGTTTAATCCTGTAATAGGAAACAAATGTTTTCAACCAATTTTTTCACTTTCGGAGTTCGTGGTCTTGGCAGGTGACTTTCTGCGAGAGCAGAGAAAGTTACCCAATGCAGCTAGGAAAGGAGAGTCTCGAGTCAGCCAACGGTTTGAACAGGGGGAAGCCTGGAGCGGTGGACTCTGCTTGGGACTGACTGATCCCTCTTCGGCAGCTCTGACGAGAGAGGGGATGGATGGCACCGGCTGATACAGACAGCTGCCACTCTCCACCACTCCAGGGCCTTGTTTTCTCCACTTAGGGAGTGAGCAGGTGCAAGAGGCTGGGAATATATCTCCCTTCCCCTCCTCTACAGAACTACTGCCTGGTAGGGTGATCTTTTATTTTTATTACAAGTAATCGTTCGTTAATAAATGGAGTCACTGATTAAGGAAAGGGGTGGGATGGATTGGGAGGGAAGTCTCAGAGAGGGCTTTATATCTAAAAAGCAGGAAATCTTTGCTGCTTCATTCCCAGGCAGTAATTTGGCTCATCTCAGAAGTATGTGGGTAATTGCGGGTGGGGAGAGGACTGTGGGGCCAAGGAGGGGAGGAGGGGAGCGGGGCGGGACGGGGAGAAGAGAACTGATTTAGAAAACTCTTCCCGCACCCCCCCCCCGCCCACTTTATAGATGCTGCAACTTGCAGCGGTAAATTACGACTTGCCCAAAAGGAACATGTGACAAACCTGAGGATCTGAATTTAGGTTCTCCTGACCCCAAACCCTGGGCTCTAACTACTGCCCCACATTTCCATTTGGGGGTTTCTAATCCCTAATCCCCTGTACTACCCCAAGTGTTTAGACCCTGATAAAGTGAGGCCTTGAATGCTAGTTATGCTTGCAATAAACCTACAGGACAACACCGAAGTTTTTGAAATCAAGGCCCGCCTTGGGGGTGACAGACATACAGAGGACAGGGAGCAGGAAAAACTCACTATCACTCACTCCCTCTCACACTCCCGCTCTGGCCTCGTGGCCCACTATTGAGCCTTTGGGCGGGGCCTCTAAGGGGCGTGTCCACAGAGGCGTGACCTCCACTTCCGCGGCCTCCAGAGTCGTCTTCTCGTGGTGGGCAAGCTAGCGGGCGTCCGTGCGTGCGCATGCGCCTCAAGGGTTTCCTCTTTTAGTCTCCCCCGCCAGTTATGGCTGCGCCCATGGAATCTCTGAGGAAGAGGAGAGGAGGGGGCGATGCTCCCCAGCCCGAGCTCCTGAAGGCCCCCGGGCGGGAGCCTCCGACCTGTCCGCCCGGTCTCCTGCCGGGCACCTTCTGGCTGACCAGGATAGTGCTCCTGAGGGCCCTGGCTTTCATTTACTGTGAGTCCTAAGCCGGGCCGAGAGGACCCGGAGCCGCCCCCCGCGTCGTCCCCGCCCTCTGAGGCCGCGATCCGCACAGCCCGCCCCGCCGTTGGCTCCTCCCCCTTCCATTCCCGGCCTGGCGCGTCTCTCTCGCCTTGGGAAGAGAGAAGAAAACTCGCCCCACCTTCCACGTGCCCCTGTGGGGCACTCTCCCTTCCCCCACTATCTCCCCCTCCCTCCCCAGCCAAGGGTCCGAGGGCCTGGATCCCGCGCTCCCTGACCTCGGGTCGGGCAGCTCATTAACCAGGGGCAGGCCTCAGTGTTCCTAGCTGTCAAATGGGAGGGTAGGAGATGCTCCGGAAGACCCCTCCTAGCGCTAGCATTCTATCTGGGTGGAATTCAGGGTTCTAGAGCAGGGATTCTTTACCTTTTTGGAGAACCTGACAAAAGCCTTTGGCTGAAGTCCGTGGACCCCTCCTCAAAGCGGTGTTTTTAAATGCGTAAAATAAAACTCATAGGATTACAAAGGGAAACAATTATATTGAAATACATAGTAATAATGACAAGTTAAAGGACCCTCATTACGAATACTTGCCCTAATTCCAAAACAATCTTAGAAATCATTTACTCCAATTTCTTTGCCCTGCCCCTCTGCCCTCTTACAGATGGTAAAATTAAAGTTGAGAAAGTTCCTCAGACTTCAGATATTTTGTTCTTCCCTTCCTCCTCTCCCACTTTTATAGATCAAGCATTTGATGATAAAGGCTTGTGTACTGCTTAAGACTCTGGGTGAAAAGGACTTTGGGGGATATGGGAAAAATACAAATTATAAAGGTGAGGACTTGAATGTGGTATTCTCCTAGGAAGGGAATGAATCTTTGGGGGTAAACCCACCACATTTTTATTCCTCAACTCATTATTTCTGGCTGGAAGAGCCAAAGTACCCCGCTGGAGGGGATCCTTTCTCAGGACCTGGGCATCGCCACCCCATTACCTTCAAAAGATGGGTCTCTATATTTGACAGGTTGGAGAATGGAAAGGGGTCTCTTACACCTGGTAATGTTCTGCCCCTAACTTATATCTGCCTCATAGCTATATCTCTTTTGCTAGCTGTTGCTACAAAGACTTAGAATGTTTGCTAGCACTTTTACTGATATTCATTTTTTCTATTTGTAGGAGTTGGGCAATTTTTTTTTTCCAGAGGTGGAAAATTTGAGAGGTTCAGGGGATTGAAACGACTGACTCAGGACATCCAGGATGGATAGTAGTGAATCAAAGCTTCCTTGTACTGGTTCCCAGAACAATTATTTTTCTCTCTATTTTGCCTTACTGAAACCTGTATATTTCATAGATGGTGTTTCTAAAGAGTTGTTTCTGTATGAGAGGGGTTTAGGATTATGTGAGTCTATGGTGCTCTGATGAATTGCTGCAAGTATTTAATTTCTAATCAAAACAATGTTAAAATCACCTTTCTTGTCCACCAGGTGATCTTTCTAGTTAAACATTTATTTCTGGACTAAATTATGTGGTTGTGTGACCTGGGCTTTTAGGCAGGAGTATCCGAAGTCTATGATATGTATTTAAAAACTATGTAGTTATAATTTATTAAATAGGGCCTATTTCACCAAAAGTAATTACAAAGTCATTGTCATTACTACTAAATGGGTTATCACTGACATTTTTGTCTTGTGGCTAAGTTGACGTCTGCCTAGAGGCCGAAGGAGATCCGAGATTTTAGATAGTTTTTGATATAGAATAGTCTGAAACAGGAAGGCAAATTATATCCAAGTTACACAAATGTTGATCTATACAACCTTGTTTATGAAAGAAAAGAAAAAGACATCATAAGACAACAAAAATTTTATATTGTAATTTAAGACTCTTAAATTTCAAAGTTAAATAGTTGTAAACAAAAATAAACTGTTTCTAGTCATTTATAATGATGGACTCTGGTGCATATTCCTTTAATTGCTGTCATAGATGTGTTGGACTTGGAAAGGACCTTAGAAAGCATGCAGTCCAGTTCCCCATAGTTTATAGATAAAGAAGTTAAGGCCCCCCCCAAAATGAAAATATTTGCCATTGTTTACAAAGTGGGGCCTCCAATCCAGGTCTTCTAGCTCTGATTCTAGTTCTTTTCTCTTCTATACTGTCACCAACTCCTGTGTTACTAAACTGACATCATGCATATATGAACGTTGGCGTGAGGGTTTAAGTCAGCCCTTCACAGAACCCATGATATTTTACTTTACTTTATAATACCCCCAATGGGGTTCTCTGTTCCTTTTCCACACTACTGCATTTTGTTCAGACTTTACATAGCATTCTTTCATTATTTTTGCTTACGTGATACAATATGATGAGTTAAGGAAAAACCTAGAAACTTAAAGTATGGGTGTTTTTTACAATTCAAATCATGTTAAGTACTTCTTTTTGTCTTTGTTGATTTGTTGAAACTGACATTTAAATAACCTTGGTGCTGAGGATACAAAGATGAAAACAGAAAGTCAGTTTGATTTTTGTCTCTCTATCCCTAGTGCCTAGCTCCGTGACTGGCACATAGGTGCTCAATAAATACTTGTTGATTGAATAAGTAAAAAACTTCTCAAAGTAAGCTGTCTGGAAATAACCAATATACTTTACAGAGCTATGAGGAGTGAGTAGGATCATAGATAAGAGAACTGGAGGGGCCTTAGTCCAACTCCTTTATTCTACACATCCTTAGTCCAACTCCTTTATTCTACACATCAGGAAATTAAGGCAGAGGGCTTAAGTAACTTGCCCAAGATCATACAGGTCATAAGGGTCAGAGTTGGGATTTGAATCCTAGTTGCCTGATGCAACCCAGCATTCTTTCTGTTACACATATGCTGTCTCTCAAATGAGGTAATGGGTATGAAATATTTAGAAAAGTATAAAGCTATGTACAAATGTAAGGATATTGGAACTGAAGGAATCTTAGTGATCCTTCCAATCATAAATCTTTGATCATTTTACAGAGTTTCAAATGGGCCAGGGTAGAAGGTCACTATTAAGTAGTGGACTAGTAAGTCAGCTAGTGAATGGCAGAACCAGGACTCAGACCCAGGTTTTCTCACTTCTTCCACAGTACCATCATTAATTGTACTTGCAAAAAATTGAAAATAGAAAACAGTCTCAATAATATTGTCTATTCCTCACAAACGCCTTTCTTTTCTATTTCCTAATCATATTATCATGGATTTATAGCTGGAAGGGACCTCGCAGATCATTTAATCAGATCCCTTCAATTTACAAATGAAGAAACTGAGGTCCAGGAAGGCAGTGATTTGCCCAAGGCAATGAAGATTAGTAAGTTGCAAAACTAAGATTTCACCTGGAATCTTCTCACTTTAAATTCAGGGCTCTTTCCACTTGTCCTTTGCTATACATGTCATTTCTTTCTCTTTTCATGATTGTGTTCTCATTTTGCTATTTGGCACTTATGTTTTTCATCCTTTTATTTTGAGCATTCCTTTTTATGCCTATGTATGTATATTGATATATGTATGAATGGATAAGGATATAGATAGTCAAGATTGTCACTGAGTCTTGATTTGACTCTTAATTGATTTCTGTACTTAAGGTTTTCTTCCCTATCACTGTCCTGCCTAGTAAACTTCTGTGGCTCCCTGCTACTATAAATTTCTCTGTTTGTCATTTAAAGCCTGTCCCACCTGGCTTCAACCTTGTTTTACGGTTTTTTTATACATTGCTCTCTGTCATGAGCTCTTCATGAAGTTCAGCCATTGAGACCTTAATGTTCCTCACTCAGGAGATACAGCTTTTTCACCTTTACACAGGTTGTCCCCCCTGCCTGGAAGGCTTATCCTCCTCCCTCAGCTCTGAAGCAACAAATGAGGCTGTTCTTGATCCTTAGGCTCCAGGCGTCCTCATTTGCCCAAATGCCTAGAAGTGGTGAAACTGTGAAGCACCATATAAGTGCCCATCATTGTTATTACTCTTCTCTTTTATCATCACTAGAAGTGGCTGCCTTTAGTCACACAGCAAGTCCAGGAAGTACCATCAAACTCTGGAAGAATGGCAGGAGATTGACAGGAATTTGTCGAGAGACAGACAGTGGTGGCAGCTTATGTAGTAGCACCAGGGCCCTTGTTCTTGCTCTGCACAAAAGTAGACACTTCCTTCTGAATTAGCTGGACCTTTTAAATTCACAAAACATTTGTTTCTCCACTTCATTAAATTCTTCTTGGGGAATGTTAATTATGCCTTTTTCAAATTTTGCTGATAATTTTCTTGAATACTAAGCTAAGGGCAATTGATTCTGATAGTCATTTACTACAACTTGTCCTTTAATGTGATTTTCAAGTAACAGAAGCAGTGTGTGTAGCCTGTAATTCAGTGGTTGGACTTAATAAGTCTTCTCATTCTATTGTGGTAGGAATTGGGAGAGGGAGAAGGAGCAGCTTAGATTATTTCATCAGCTGATGAAGCCATGACTTTTCACTTTAGGGATTTGGTTGGAATCTAGGTTTGATTGACTGACCAAACACCTGACAGTGCCAGTCCAGTTCAGGGACAAGCTTCTGGTAGCAGAGTGTTAGGAAAAGTACATTCCCATCACAGAACCCCTGAACTTCTTGACTGTTTTGGTGCCATGAACCTCCTATTCTTTGCCACTCCTCCCTATTACTCTGAAACTTGCCCCAAAACTGATTTGGAAGAGAACATCTACTTACATTAAAAAACCATTAGTAACGTTCGCAGAAATTTTATGTTTGATTTGTACTTGGGAAGTAACTAAAGACAGACTTGTTGACATGTTTGTTTCCCCTCCACTTAAAGAAGTAAAAAAGCTTCAGGAGACAAGATATTGTGCTATTGTAATCTTAGCAGCAGATTTTGGCACCATGCAATAATACCACCCCCAGACTGAGTTTACCTCAGGTCTAGTACTGGTTTAAGTTCCAACAACGGATATTTTTTCATTCCTTCAGTTTTCTTGTGCAGATTGTTAAGCAGATCACTTTAGAGTAACCACTGAAGACACCCTGTAGTGCTCATTCTAAGCTATATGTGATTAGCACAGCATCATTACTAAAGCTGAGCATCTGGAGGACCTCATCATTTATAGAGAATTTTTCTTCTATGGGGGAGTATAGAAAGAATAAACTTTTTTTTTTTGTCTTACGTATCTTCACGGAATAGGGATTTTGAAGGACAGGACTGAATTGGCCATTCTTTTCCTTCTTCCTTAAGTACCTACAAGGATTTTTCTACCTTTCTAAAATCCATTGAATTATGATTCTAATTTTAAAAAAGACTTATGCACACATAATATGTTGTGAATAATTTGTGCTTATGAGGGAAATGAGTGGCAAGAAAATCCAAAACAGATTACTGTGGGCAATTAAAAAACAAAACAAAAACCAAAAACAACTTTTTCCTGTCACATCTATAAAAGAAAGTTGAACATCAGTAGTCTTTTGTGCTGATTCCAAATATGGCTTTAGATTCTTACTTGCTGTTTTAGAAATTTTTTAATTAAACAAAATTTTGCTTCTTTAATTCACCTAAAATGTATCTACTGATAATTTCTGTTGTATTTCACCTATGAAAATTATTTCCTCAATGTCTAACAGTCATCAGCGAGCGTGTTTGGATTCCACTTGTCCTGGTATTACTTTTCCATTGTGGATATTTCACAATGGAAGTGTTCTACAAACTCATTAATGATATTGCACAAGTTTTCCATTTAGAAGTGTAAATGTGAATACAAGAAACAAATCTTGCATGATATGTTATATTTTATATATATATATATATATATATATGTACATATTATATGTAGTTTTTTGAAAAAGCATTGCTATTTCTTGGTAATTTTTTTTTATTCCAGATTTTTGGTTACTTAAAAAAATTATTTCTTTGTAGCTTCTTGAATTTCAGTTAACTTCTTCAAAATGTTTTTCTTTATCACTCCCCATAGTTGAGAACCCTCAAATATTCCATTTTTGGTTTTTGCCTCAGTGATTCTTGCAAATTTATTTTTTGGTAAATCTGCCCCCATTTTGATTTGTCACCTTGGAGTCTTTCCTTAAAACAAGTTTATTGTGTAATGATGCTAAATTTTTTTCTGTGCTAGCTTACCACATTTTTCTTTTATGAAATCTGTTCTTTCCTTTAAAATCAATGTTTTTTAATATGGTGGGTTTATTTTATGATTCTGCTGTACCATTAAATAAATATGTGTGGTAATCCTGGTAAAAGAGCAGTCACTTTCAGATCCCCACAGATAAGACAAGAATACCTCTTGTATTTAATACATTTCAAGAGAAGTTTCGAGTTTTGAACATATTTTGGTGCCCATTGTAGGGGATTCTAGGATTTTAGTACAAAAGTTGAAAGTTCAGCTTGATTTTTGGATAAGACGTTAAAAAGATCAGTTAGGTCTGCTTGAGTTATTAAGTGAGTATCTGAAAATAGAAAAATCTCTTCAGAAAGGGGATTGCAGCCTTTCTGGAGGACTCTTCCTTTGTCATACTGACTGTCATCATTACAGTGTGATTCAGAAAGTTTAAGTTATCTAAATTCCAAGTTTCTGGTGGTTTCAGTATGGTGTAAAACTTTTCACTGTATAAAGCAGATCTTATAGCTGATGGTAGATTTTGTTATTGCATAGTGTATTTAGACTTTAAGATTATCTCTGATATGTTTGTTCAGCAAAAATAGCAATTCATTAAATGATCTTTTTGTGTTCTCCAGATTATAGGAACTACATATGATGAGATCATATGTCCAACCAGTCATTAGCCTAAAACAAGTGATACAGTGCAAATGAAGGGCTCAGGCCTTATTCTAATCACCTATTTTGTAACCTAAATAAAGTTGTAAAGTTCTTTAATTAGAGGAGTAAAATTTTGTCTTTGAAATTTAAGTTAGCTCACTGCATATATAACAAAAGCTATTAAGATGATTGACATACACATAAACCATACTGAGAATTTAAGTAACATATACCAATATCAACAAAATACACAACACTTGAGAAAACAAGATTAGAAATGATAATTATATTTACCAGGTGAAACCTGGCACACAACTGACAGAGCAATCTGCTACATGTTGAGAGTTTTATTGCGTAACAGAACATATGTGAACATGTTCTATCCTGTCTTATTATTCAGCACATAAGCTGGGAATTCATTCAGCATGTAAAAACAAGCCAAATAGTGACTTCTCACTACTTCCACCCAATCTCATCCAAACCACCTTTTTTACTACCTCATTTTGTGTGATTTGTATCAAAATTCCTGTACCATTCAAGAGTGGATGATAAAAATACCATTTCTATTTTTGAATTCATCCAAAAAATAGATAGATAAAATACCAATAAATTTCTATATGATGCATCTATGTAATTCTTTTAATTCAAGGCCCTATTTAAAGTCAACTAGTAATATTATTCCTATATAAGTATGTAATGTATTTTTTTCTGAGAAACTAAATGTTACAAAAATTATGTAATCTCATAGTTTCTTAGGAATGACCAGGAGAGGGGGGGTAGAGGTGGTAGGGAGAGAAAGAGAGAGACAGTGTGTGTGTGCATGTGTGCATGCATGCGTGTGTGTAAAAGAGTAATAGCCCAGTCACTGCCATCTTCTACTCTCCAGGAAGGTAGAAATCAAAGTATCCCTTGGAAACATTTTATAGAAGAGGAAATAGAAGAACACCAGAAAAATGTGAGTCAGTTAAGGCCATTCAGAGTTAAGATCGAAAATATATCAGGTTCTTATTTCTAATGTAGTGTTCTGTCATATCTTCTAATATAGTGTATCACCTGTCATATAGTGCTCTATAGCTTCACTAATATCAGGAACTCAGAGGCTATCTAGGCTTCTAAGCCATGTCTGAGTAATAATTTCCTTTGTAACATAGCCAACAAGTGGCTGTCCATTCTTGGCTTATAGCCTTCTGGTGAGGGAGGAACATACTACACTCCCAAGCAGTAACTCAACATTTCTGTAAGAGTTTGAACTGGGCCACAGACACTCAGGACAGCTTGTGTTGCAGGGATTTATTTAAATGAGAATGTCATGGAATGTCCCATTCCGTGTTTCCAAGGGATACTTTGATTTCTACCTTCCTGGAGAGTAGAAGATGGCAGTGACGGGGCTATTACTCTTTTACACACACGCATGCATGCACACATGCACACACACACTGTCTCTCTTTCTCTCCCTACCACCTCTACCCCCCCTCTTTCTCTGGAACTGCTCTGTATCTGTTACAATCAGATATTTGCGTTTTAGGAATATAATGTTCTTTTAGGGGCTCAGGATAGGTAGTCCCATCCCAGAATGGGAAGGTAATGGTTAGCTTATTTTCACTGGCGTCTTAGTTTCTCACCTACCAGATACATTACACAAAAGACACTCATGGGTAGCAAACAAACACTTGTCAAAGTAAGAAATACAACTATAAGGTGAAATTGGGGGAGGGGGAGGGAAACTTATACAGAATAGGCAATAGAACATATGAGAGCCCAGAAGTTTTTGACTTGTTGAATGAGATGAAAGCTCAGCCAAGGAAAAAATAGTACTACCTGGAAAGTTTGTTCTTAGTCTTTGTGGTTCCAAGCACAGGAACTCAAGGAATGTGGTGGTGGGGTCAGATTTTTCCATGTGCTTAGAGCTCTGGAAAGGTCACCTATATGTCATTCAAAGTCCACGCTTTACCTCCCCCGCTATCTCTTAAATTCTCTCAGTTTGAAGTGTCTTTCTACATACACATCATAAAGTGTGTGTATGTATATGCGTATGCATATGTTTGCCACTTCCTCCATTTCCCCCTCTACCATAAAAGCTCTTTCCTGCTCACATCTCTTATGTGAGAAAATTTTCCCCTTTCTACCTCTCCTTCCCTGTTGTCCCAGCGTATTCCTCTTTCTCACCCATTCATTTCCTTTGAGATCATCCCAACATAATTGACTCACACCTGTGCACTCTGTCTATGTAGACTGCTTCTAATTGCTCCAGTAATCATAAAGTTCCTAGGAATTACATGTATCATCTTCCCATATAGGAATGTAAACAGTTTAATTTTATTGAGTCTCTTATGTTTTCTCTTTGATGTTTACCTATTTAGTACTTTTCTTGAGTCTTGTGTTTGAATGTCAGATTTTTTATTCAGCTCTGGTCTTTTCATCGGGAATGCTTGAAAGTCTTCTGTTTCATTAAATATCAATTTTTTCCCCCGAAGGATTGTACTCAGTTTTGCTGGGTAAGTTATGCCTGGTTGTTATCCTAGCTCCTTTGCCTTCTGGAATGTCATATTCCAGGCTCTTTAGTGTGGAAGCTACTAAATCTTGTGTGATCCTGACTGTGGCTCCACAATATTTGAATAATTTCTTTTTGGCTACTTGCAATATTTTGTCCTTGACATGGGAGCTCTGGAATCTGACTATAATATTTTTAGGAGTTTTCATTTTGGGATCTCTTGCAGGAGGTGATCAGTGGATTCTTTCAATTTCTATTTTATCCTCTGGATTTAAGATACTGGGGCAGTTTTCCTTTATAATATTTCGAAATATTGTGTCTAGGCTCCTTTTTTGATCATGGCTTTCAAGTAATCCAGTAATTCTTAAATTATCTCTCCTTAGTCTGTTTTCAAGGTCAGTTGTTTTTCCACTGAGATATTTCACATTTTCTGCTTCTTCCATTCCGCCCCCTTCACATTCTTCTGACTTTGTTTTATTGTTTTTTTTTTTCATGGAGTCATCAGCTTCTACTTGCCCAATTCTAATTTTTAAGGAATTATTATTTTCTTCAGAGAGCTTTTGTAACTCTTTCTCTATTTGATTAATTCTACTTTTAAGAAGTTTTTTTTCAGTGAATTTTTGTTCCTCTTTTACCATTTAGCCAATTCTATTTATTTATTTATTTGTTCATAGGCAATTGGGATTAAGTGACTTGCCCAGGGTCACACAGCTAGTAAGTGTCAAATGTTTGATCTAAGTCCGGATTTGAACTCGTTGTCCTCCTGACTTCAGGGCTGGTGCTCTATCCACTGCACCACCTAGCTACCCCCTAATTCTGTTTTTAAGGTACAGTTTTCTTTAGTATTTTTGGTCCCTCTTTTACCAAGCTGTTAATTCTCGTTTTGTAATTTTCTTGCATCACTCATTTCTTTTCCCAGTGTTTCCTCTACCACTCCTATCTCTTTCTTTAACTGTTCTAGGAATTCTTGTTGGGATTGGGTCCAATTAGCATTTTTCTTTGAGACTTTGGTTGTAGGTGTTTTCACACTATTGTCATCTTCTGAGTTAGTGTCTTGGTTTTCCCTGCCACTATAGTAGCTTTTTATGGTCGTGCTATTTTTTTATTATTTGCTCATTTTTCTAATATATTTCTTGATTTGAACTTTATGTTAAAGATGGGCTCTGCTCACCTAGGGGTAGAGAGGCACTGTCCTAAGCTTCAGGCTTTCTCGTATTGCTGTATTCAGAACTACTTCTGGGGTGTCTGCAAATTTTCAGTCTTCCAAGGTCATGTGATCTGTGGAGAGTTGTAGTCAGTGCTTTCTGAGTGTTTGCTTTGGTTTTTACCTAGGAAGGGCCCCAGCTCCTTTGCAGCCTTTGTTTTCTGAAGCCTTTGCTTTTGATCACCAGCAGCAATGAAAAGTCACTTGTGATTCCCAAAATCTTTAGTTTCTGCCATAAATTTGATAATCTTTGGCAGTGCTTTCTGGAGGCTTCTAGGTTGTGCAGGGAATGAGTGCTGGACCTGTAGTCAGGAAGACCTGAGTTCAAATATAGCTTTTAGACATCTGTGTAATCCTGGGCAACTCAGTGAACCTCTGCTTGCCTCACTTTCTTTACTTGTAAAATTCCAATAATGATAGCACCAACTTGCAAGGGTTATGACAGTTTTGCTTTGCAAACCTTAAAGCATGACATAAATACTAATTATTGTTATTGTTATTATTATAATTACAGTATCATTGATGCCTGCATGAGTCACCAGAAGTGTTATAGTAGTCCAGTTTTTGACCAATCTGAGGAGTTTATCATGTGCTAAAACATGCCCTCAATTGACATTAAACTTTTTTAGTCAAATTGTTCTCCAGAAAAGTTGGCCGCTGGGGCTACTGGCATTAATGACAAAGGGTGAGGAGCTTGCTTCTAGTGAGTATGGAGAGCACGGGATTGTTTGTATTCTTATTGTCAGAAGAAGAAATAGCTGCCTCTGTAACCCTTATCAGGGCATCACCATGAACTACTACTATTCTTTTCTTACATGGACTCTTACTGGATGACATTTTACTTTGTGGCATAAGTGAATCTTCCTTATCACTCTTTGAAGGACAAGTAGCTGCTCTTTCTTCTTCAGAAGAATGTGTCACATTCTTCCATCCTATCCTGACCCAAGTCATGATTCTACTTAGCTTCTTGAGATAATTTTTCTTTTTTTTTTGCTTTTTGACAGAGTGTCCCTTCTATTTTTTAAAAAACGAACACTTCATTCTCCCTGATAACCTACAATGTAGGTAAAAAAGAACACTTCATTCTCCCTGGTAACTTAGGATGGCTTTGATCCCCTCTAACTTCCTTTCTTGAGAGGAAAGCCAGTCTTTATTAAGAACAATTATGTGAGGGAGACAGAGGTGCTTTCTATGCCAGCCACTGAAAAATGCTCCCCTGCTTTACTTACCTTTGGGAAGCAAACTCCTCATTCCTTGGTCATTCTTGCCAGTAGCCCTTGTGGCCAACTTTTCTGGAGAGCTAGTTGACTAAAACAGTTTAATATGTTGGGCAAAAATGTGTTGTTTTATCTGTAACTATGACTTCTTTTGCCGTCTAAAAGAAGGAATTGTTTCTTTCCTTAATCTTCTATAGTACTTATTTAGAGCCTGTACACAGTAAGATTTTTTCCCCAGCTGACTAGTCTAGTACCATTTGATCAAGTATTATTAGTTAAAGTAGGTTATTGAGCTTTTCAGAATCATTTTGATAATTCTCTCTCTATCTTTATTCCCTCTGTGCCATGCTTAACACGTTATCTCAGATGATTTCAAATTATACTCATTGTGGAAGATTAGTTATTCCTTGACGATTGGGCAAGCACAACTGCTCAGCTATTGAATGTGCTGGGTGCTTATGCTGTCTAGGAAGCTGAGAAAACATACCTCATTTGGCTGATGGTTTTTTTAGTCTATAATGAATATTGTTAAAAGAGAAGGAAGTAGTGAGAACACAGGGATATTGAAAAGTAATTTGCCTTTGTTTGCTAAGAGTAAGTACTCCACAGTCACCTGTAATTCTTCACTGGGAACTAAAGGGCTTGTCCTAGGGTGTCCTTGTTTCTGTTTCCCTAAATGTTCACCTTTGCTGGTCATTGATTTTTATGCAAATGGATATTAGGAGCAAAGTGGATAAAATGACTAGGCTCACATTGATTATTTGGCCTTCACTGGGCAGAAATAACAAAACTGTAGCTACAGATGGTAGCTGATAGAGCACACTGCTTTTGGTATATGTTTTGGAGAATCACAAAAAAACATAGAATCTATTCCAGAGTTTAATTTTTAGCTAGAAATCCTTGCTATGCGCCTTCAAATAAAAGTTATATTGTGATGGTACGTCTAATTTTGTTAACTTTTTAGAGATAACTAATAAGTTACCTATTGATATTTTGCAAGTGGTATGTTCTTCTTTGTAGTGATACCATGTCCTTACTTTTCCCATTAATAGCTCTCACGATCAGTTTGCTAGGACTGAAACAAAAAGAAAAATAATCTCTATTATTAGAAATTTTGATTACAGTTTTCATTTAAGTTCTAGTGGGAGCAGAACAGAGAAAACAGACCATCAGGAATAAGTTTCCTCTTTACTGTTCTTCATAACCCATTCCTTCCTCTTTTGCTCTAGTCTGAGAGAGTGGAGGCTCTTCTTTTTGCCGAGGCTAGCCTTCTATACCTGTGCCTTAGATCTTATCTCTGCTTGTCTTTTCTGGGAGCTTATCCCTACCACATCTTTCATCTCTAATTATCTACTAGTTCCTTACCCACTGGCTATAAATATGCCCAGGTCTTCCCAATTCTTAAGTATCCTTTCAGTTTGTTCTTTTATTCCCTTAAGCTATCTTACCTTATTTATATTTCTCCTCTAGTTCATAGCCAGACTCTTAGCAAAAAGTTGTATTTGCTCTTGCATCTACTTCATCTTGCACTCCACTTCTTCACCTCTCACAGACCTCTTTCCAAGCTCACCACTGGATTAAAACAACTATTTCCAAGGCTAAATTCCCCTTAATTGACCAATCTAATAGCATTTTCTCAGCCTTCTTCTTTATTGATCTCTCTGAAGTTTTGACACAAGTGACCAACCCCCTTCTCCTGAACATCTTCTCTTTCATTGACATCTGTAACTGTTCTGTTCTGTTTCCCCTTCCTTTCTGACTATTCTTTCTTAGTTTCTTTTGCTGTGTTATTATCCATGTCTCACCCCGTAAGTATGGGTATTAGTCAGGGGTTTGATCATAGTTGCTGTCTTCTCTCTCTGTATTGGAGAGCTCATCTATAATCTCTATGAAGATGATTTCCATATCTATACAATTAATGCTAATCTCTCTTTTAAACTCCAGGCCTAAGCGACCAGCTTCTTGTTAGGTATCTCCACCTTGGATGCTCCAAAGACATCTCAAATTCAGCATGTCTAAAATGGAACTCATTTTCACTTGAACCTGCTTTCCCCCACTCTTTTAAAAATGTCATGTGAATGAAAAGATCTTGCAAAATAGAGATAATACCAGAGTTGTTTCTCTTTAGAAATGTGAGAGCCACAATTTAGTGGTCCCAGAGGAAGAAGTTTTAAACTAAAGAAACTTTTCTTATGCCAGACAATGTACTTTATATTTTATAAAATAGTCTGTTAGTTATAGGCCGGGGTGGGCAACCTGCAGCCTCGAGGCCACATGTGGCCTTCTAGATACTTAGGTACAGCCTTTTGTTTTACCAAACAAATAATTTTTATTAGGAGAGTTTGTTCTATGAAGTTTGGATTCAGTCAAAGGGCCGTACTTGAGGACCTAGAGGGCCACCTGTGGCCTCAAGGCTGCAGATTCCCCACCCTGGCATAGGCACTGATTGCCATAGAGGGGTGATGATGATGGTAAGAGAGAATATGGGGCTTAGAAATTAAAGCTAGGTTTGGATTGCTGTTGTTGTGTTGTTTTCAGTCATGTCCAACTCGCTGTGACCCCATTTGAGGTCTTTTTGGCAAAGATACTGGAGTGATTTGCCATTTGCTTCTCGAGCTCATTTTATAGATGAGGAACTGAGGCAAACAGTGACCTAGGGTCACACAGCCAGTAAGTGTCTCAGGCCAGATTTGAATTAAGAAAGATGAGTCTTCCTAACTCTAGGCACAGCCCTCTATTCACTGTGCTACCTAGCTGCCTCAGGTTTAGATAGTTTAGTTTTATTTAAAAATATTTTAGAGTACTCCCTGTGTTTGGTACATTCATTTTACTAAGATTTAGAATTTATTTTCCTCTAGGGAAATAATTTTTCTTCTGATGAAAGGGTGCTTATGCTTTTAAATCAAAGATTACATTGACTTTTAAAATAATTTGTTTTCAAGGAGTAGTTAAATTGCATTAAAATATCCACTAAATTGTATATTACATATCATTGTCTTCTTTTGGAGGCAGTTCCGATATCATAGAGCCTTGGGTTTGAAGTGAAAAGATAGGTTTTGAGTACAAGTTCTAATACTTGACTAGTTATATGATTTCCCCTCTCAGGTTTCCGTATTTGTAAAGTGGAAATAATAATACTCAGACACTGGCTACCTAATAGGGTTGTTGTAGGGGTCAAATGAGAAAATGTATATAAAGCACTGTGTAAACTGTAAAGTTCTATATAATTGTGTGCTGTTATTATTTTGTAGTGTAAAAAAGCTTATTTTCTTATTTATCTTGTCAAAATGAAATTGGAATTAGTTACTCAAAAGAAAAATTATGCAGTAAAATTAGTCAGATAGAAGAGCAGTAGGAGGATTTGAATCGATAAACCTGAAGAAATGTTTTTCTTTAACCAGTCACTAATGATGGAGTTATGCTTTGATTTTTATTTATTTTTTACTTCCTTAAAATGGACATAGATCTCTTTTGCCTCATGTGTCTCCACTGTTTTGCCCAGTCCTTTTGTGTGTCTAAAAACATGATGTTGCCAGTTGACTGGTTGGGATTAAGGATACATTTTATGTCCATGGAATGGACTGAAGCTTACTGGCCTATGGGAATTTTATTCTGGTTAGATAATGAAATTAACAGTTGTTTAAATGTTTGTAATCTTTTTCATTTTGTGGTTGTACATTGCTGTTAAGTTTGGGTTTTTTTCTTTTTGTTAGAAATAATGAAAGTTCTTACCTTTGATCATATATCATGATATTTCTACTCTTATAAATACTTTTCTCTCCCCTTCACAAAATCATATTTTATTCTTAAATAAATAGGCTGTGTTCCTTTGACATAGAAAGATTTGGAAAATACTTTTCCAGGGTATAGGGATAGCTGATGTATGACTTTATGCCATAAAAATACATCCTCAAAACTAGTTTGGTTTTCTTGTGAATGCTTTATACCTGTACTTAATTTCTTTCTGTGGTTTGGCCTAATGTTTAAGTTGAGACATAATAGGGAAAAAATGTGACCAGAGAGTTTTATATTTCACATCTTTGAGTCTTTACAGAGCATGAAGAATGGGATTCTCTCTCCTCAATACCATGACAGACTGTGGTTGGATTGGAAAATGGGAATAAGGTGACAGGGCAAAAAATATAGACCAAATAACTGCCAGTGCTTTGTGATTCTAGAGGGTAATGTTTCTACTACCAGGGGTTATTAGTAACATATGGAGTAAGAGATTACATGTTCTGTTTGTTTCTATGGGATTAGAAAAAAGATGATGAGGTACTTTCATAGGTGAGAATAAATCCTGTTAATAATTTACGAGACCCACATTTAAAAGATTAGCTTCCATGAGGTCAGGAAAGAAACAGTCTTAGATGGCCTGCAAGCAGCACTGACTTTTAAAGAAGTTTATGATTTATGAGTTACTGGTGTTTTTATATGTGTGCTATATAAGTGTTGTTAAATCCGGTTTGTAGGTAGGGTAGAGAAAGACTGAGATTAGCTCAGTTTATCAGATTTTCCATTAGAAATCTCTTCTTATTTTCTCATTTATTCTTTAGGACTCAAATGGCTGATTCTGTTTTAATTGATTAAAATATGAAAAGCTTCAAGACAAATTTACATGAAGTCATGATTAGCGAGTATAATTTAAGCCACTACTGTAAATACTGTATGTATATAAATACACATGTCTGTGCAGCACACATATATACTGCCTTATACTCAAAATACTCAAATGGATCTTCAGTCTCATTGATTTGGGATTTCATGCCGATGGTGAAGATTTAACCTATTCATGCATGCCCATCCTGGTGTGACTCTTATCTATGTCCTTCCATAGCTTCCCAGCAGTTATTCCCTCCAACATGGTAGAAGCCTTTCTTGATTTCTCTTGACATTGGAAGTGTACCATAGTAACATAGAATCGTAAATTTAGAGCTGAAAGGATCTTAGAGGTCATTGAATCCACTCTCATTTTAGAGATGTCACACAGCTTGTTTGAAGGAGGGTTGGAATCCAGGACTTCCTGACTCTAAGTCTAGTATTCTACAACATCATGCTACCATGCTCAGGCAGAAGATCACTCTTCCTGACTTTCTGCCATATCTTTTTATGGCTACACAGTCAACCTATCTTTTCTTCCTGTAAAACAGTTCTTTGATGATGTATTTTACTCCTGTTTTTTAGAGTTCATGATTGGTTGTATGTTGCAGTTTGCCTATATTCACTGTGTATATTTCTGTCACTTGCTGGAATACTCATTTGGAGGGAGTTGTATCCCATATCTTGCTGCCATATAATAACACTGGTAGAATGTTAGTACTACAAAGATAGGCCTTTAATTTTATGGAGAGCTTGGGGTTAGTAAAGAAGTTTTGCAACTTCATGAAGATAATCTAGTCTGCTCTCCTCCATTTTAGTGGGATTAATTCATTATCTATTTTTATTATTTGTTCCAGATATACATGCTGTTAGATAAGCTTTATGAGGTAACCATTTAAAGTTACCTTAAAATCTTGGCAATAGACATGTTTCATCCACTTGGTATTTCCTATATGGATGGACAGGCCAGTCTCCTTTGAGTGATTAAAGATTTCTGCCAGGAGTGATTAAAGATCTCTTTCAGGAGGCTTTGCAATATCCTGGGGTTTAATGCCATATCATTAACAAATAGGAATATCTGGGGGCAGCTAGGTAGCGCAGTGGATAGAGCACCGGCCCTGAAGTCAGGAGTACCTGAGTTCAAATCCGGCCTCAGACCAAACACTTGACACGTACTAGCTGTGTGACCCTGGGCAAGTCACTTAACCCCAAATGCCTAAAAAGTAAAAACAAAACAAAACAAAAACAAATAGGAATATCTGGAAGACCTCACCATCCACAGAGAGTTGTTCCTGGATTTTGTACTAAATCTCTCTCTCTCTCTCTCTCTCCATATATATATATAATGTATATATATCTCCCCCTCTCCCCCTCTTGAGGCATTTGGGGTTAACTGACTTGCCCTGAGTCATACAGCTACTAAGTATTATGTGTCTGAGGCCGAATTTGAACTCAGGTCTTCCTGACTCCAGGGCCAGTGCTCTATCTACTGTGCCACCTAGTTGTCCCCTAAATCTCTTTTATCACAAATCTGTCTCCTTGTTTCATGTCTTGCCTGATGTTTATGATCAGGATTATTTCTGTTGCTCTATCTTCCAAAGAGATATCAGATGATTTTGAGGTATGAACGGGATATACTTTGTTGTAAAAGAAACCGTCAATCAGGTAGTGAAAAGAGTTTTTTGGTAATCAATAAGCAGAAAGCACAATGAGATCTTATTTTCTTTATGTCTTTCAGTTAATTGTAAAACAGTTAAGATGTGGTTCGTTGTTGAGTATTACTTGCAAAAGTCTGCTTGTTCTCTACTAATATCCTTATTGGGAATGTCCTCAAATTATAATTTTCATAGACAATTTGTACAAATTGGAATGTAGGCAGTTAGGTCAGTAGTTATTGATATTCTCTTGGTTGATCTTTTTTTTTTTTTGGTATTGATAAGTTCTAAGATTATTTTTACCATTCCTTTTGGAATCTTTCCATTTTTCAGATACCTTGTATCTTGATGCCTCAATACCCTCACAATTGTGGCACCTGTAGTGCTGATTTACTCTATATGTAATTGGTCCAATATAACTGATTTTCCCACCTTTAGTGTCATTTCTGCTTCCTTTATAAGCACTTGTGGGACTGTGATATTTGGGTACAAATGTGATGGTTCCATTGTCTTTGATGGAGAAAACAGTTTGGCATGATCTTTGTAATTCTTTTCCATTTTTCTTTTGTTTGTAGCCCTCATTCCATCTTCATCCTTGAATGTCCTTGAGATGATTTTGCTTTGGTGTATATCATGCTAGATTTTCTTTTAATTGGTTTTATTATCCTTTTTGTTTGTAATGCCATTTATTGGTCCTCTTCTAGAATGAAGGATAAACAACAATCTGTGAGTAGTAGTAGCTGACCCATTGGGGACCCAACAGGCCAGTTCCAGTTGGGTAATGCTGCTCCTTCCTTCCTTGCTCCTTCTTCCTTCTGTCCACATGAGGAAGCATACACTTACATGTGGGTGCTCTGCCCAAAGAAAAGTGGATTTCTTGGAATAGAACTCTAGAAAAACCAGGCTTTGGCAAGTCTTTTTGGGAATCAACTGGAGCTACTTGAGTATGCCTTAAGCCCAAATCACTGGCTCTCACTGATAGCCAATTATAAGTCCCAGCCCAAGCCTCTGTTGGTCATTGTTTGGGTTTTGATGGCTCAGAGTGAGTATAAATAGCAGTTGTTTCTGTTCTGACCAGAAACCCTGAGAGTCTTCCTCCCAGATTGATTTTTTTTTGAGTAGGTAAAAGAGGTTGTCTTTTGCCTCATTTCTTACCTAGCCTAGTGACTGAATGGGTGTTGCCTCAGGCAAACTGAGACCTAGAAAAGACATGCTTAAAAAGGCCAAAGTCTCCCACTGCATCTGGGGTGATCTCCAGTTGTCCTGATCTCTGTCTTGCCACTGGACCCAGATGTCTCTGGAGGAGAGAGAGTGGCTGGTGACTTTACACAGCTCTGCTTCACTTAAATCCAGTTCATTGGAAGTCAAGATATCATCTTCCTGTTGTCATTGTCCTTCAAGAATAAAGGAAAACAGCAACAAACAATGTCATTCATAATCTCCCATCATACTTCTTTATAAGATTTTTAGAGACAAATTTATATTCTAATCTGGTGCTACCTTTTGCAGCCATCTCTACTTGCCAAGTAATTCAGATGATTGCTGATGAAGACACTTTCTGGGCTTGGTTTCCTTTTTGGGCAGTAAATTTTCATTGGTTAACTCTTGGAATCATGGATAATCATTACATTCATTGACCATAATTCTTATAGTTTTTGAAGTTGTCTTTACAACATTTTTATTGTATAAATTATTTGCCTGGTTTTGCACATTTCATTCTTCAACAATTTACAAAAGTCTTCAAAATTGTTTGCTTTTTAATATTGATGTTACAATATAAATCACTCTTCTGGTTCTCCTTACTTCAGTCTACATCAGTTTATACAAATCTGTCCCTGTCTCTTTGAAATAATTTCTTTCCCTCATTTCTTATAATAATATTCTATCACATTCATATATACAGTTTGTTCAGCTATATATAGAATATTTTTTTCATTTTTTGATCTCTTTTGGGTATGGTCCTAATAGTGGTATAATTGGATCAAAGATTATATAGTGAGCTTTTATGTATAATTCCAATTTGCTGTCCAGAGTGGTTCTATTTATTGACAGATCCACCAACAGTATATCAAGCAACCCCTCCAACATTTGTCATTTGTCATTTTTCCCCATCTTTGCCAATTGGATTAATTGAGGTGAAATGTCAGAATTGCTTTAATTTGCATTTCTCTGATTTTTAGTGTTTTGGAGCATTTTTTCACATGCCTATAGATAACCTGGGTTTCTTGAGAACTGTCTGTTCATATCTTTAGACCATCTATTATCTGGGAAGTGCATTTTATTCTTATGAATTTGAATCAGTTCTTATATTTCTTGGAGCTAAGAACTTCATCAGAGAAACTTGATGCAAAGGTTTTACCCCTTTCTCCCGCCCCCATTTAACTGTTTCCCTTTTAATCTTAGCTTTCTTGGATTTGTTTGTGAAAAAAACCTTTTTAATTTTATGTAAAGTTATTCATTTTATCTTCTGTGATCCTCTCTGTCCCTTCATTGATCATATACTTTTTTTTAGTTTTTTCCCCATATTTCTCTACTTTTTTATGATATAACAAAATCTTTTAAATTTCAATTTCATCATCTTTCTCTGTCTCCTTTGTAAAGTGGAGATGGAGGTAAAAAGAGGAAAAACTGTAATAATATGATGGAGTTAAATAAATGATAATAACATTGGTTGTTAATGAGATGAACTCATCCATAAACAGAAGAGGTAAATAATGTCCTAGAAAGCAAAATCTAGCAACATATTGTTAGGAGAGATATACTTAAAACATGAAGATTCACACAATTAGAGTGAGGGGATGAAGCAGAATTTATTTAGTAATTTAAAAAACAAGCATAGCAATCATGAAATAAGATAAAACAGCAATAAATATAAGGTTATGGAGTAGATCTTAGATTTCGGAGGTATGTGGTAGTTTTTTTCTCTTAATTATAATAATTTATAATATACAATAATAAATTAACAGTAATTGAAATAATCAACTGATCACCTCTTTAAAGTGATCCAAAAAAGAAAACTCTTAGGAATATTGTAGCCAAATTCCAGAACTCTCAGGTCAAGGAGAACATACTGCAAGTAGCCAGAAAGAAACAATTCGAATATCAAGGAACCACAGTTAGATTTTGTTGGTGTAGGGTAGCACTTCTTGGTCACATAACTGAATGTGAGGTTTGTGAAAAAATTTGACAACAATAAAAGGTTTCTGAATGTGCAACGACCAAAAATTAAATCAAAATCAAATGCATAATGAATATGAGGTGTTTCTGGCAGTGCTTGCCCATGTTGCATCACATGACTTCACTGCAGCCTTGCTTCTGAACACACAGCTCATGTGCATTTTGCATGGTGCGTACTGACATGCCATGCAATGCTAACAAACGCTGCCAGAAACACCTTGGCTCAGATTCGAGATTATTGTATGTTATGAATTGCAGTGATTTTTACTCTACATACAAAGTTTTCTGCTCTTACAGAACCATAGTAGTTTAATTATGGAAAATAAAGACTTTTAATATTTTCCTACTGTCATTCCTCAGCATGTAAGTATCAAATAAGCATATCTTTGGATTGTATTATTTTAGAATATTTGATTTTAAAAATTGCTGTTATCTCCTTCTTTTACAGAAACATAAGTTTAATTGCAGCAAGTAAAAACAAAAGCCATTTAATATTTTTCTGTCATCACCGTTATGTATAAAAGTGTAAACATCAATTTTAAAAATTATTCACAAATATAATTTCATAAACTAAAGCTAGTATTTATTTGAGAAATTATTAGCAATATTTATTTATATTTTAGGACAAAAATATTTTTTGGTTATGGATAAGTGGCTAAATTTAGACAGAAGAGGTAAAAATACTGATGACAATGTGGCAGAGTCTTCGCTATCAGGTTGTAGTACACCTAAATTGACAAGAAAAAGAAAATATGTCAAATTTTTTTCAATATAGATTTACTTCTAATAATGATGATAGTGTGGAAAAGACTCTTTGCTTAATTTGTAATGAAGTTTTGGCTGTGGAGGGCATGAAAGCAGCCAAACTAAAATGATGTCTTAGTACAAGCATACAGCATACTGCAATAAACCAAAGGAACATTTTGAACGACTTTTAAAATCTTCAAATAAAGAAAAACAGTGTTTTAAGAAATTTATTACTGTCAACAGAAAGTATTTACTTGTATCTTATGAAACTTCTTATTTAATCGCAAAAACTAAAAAGCCCTATGTGATAGAAGATCTCGTGTTACCTGCTGCTATTAAAATGTTAGAAAGTGTTCATGGGAAAAAGGATGGGGATGAAATTCATAAAATTCCTTTATCAAGTGATACTGTTTCCAAAAGAATTTCTGAAATTAGTAATGACCAATTCTAGCAGCTTACTACTAGGCTTAAGGGCAGTCCAAAATTTGCAATTCAGTTAGGTGAAACAACTGATATTTCTAACATAGCACAGTTGTTACCTTATGTAAGACATATTTATGAAGAAAGCATACACGAGAAATTATTGTTTTGTCACCCTTTGGAAGGGCACACAAGAAGGAAAGATATATATCTTAAAGGTGATGAATTTTTCACAAATGAAAGTTTACAAAAATCGCTTTGGAGTCAGTACATATGGTGCTAGAGCAATAATGGGTAAGAATGTTGGATTTGTAGCAGAAGTTAAAGCTAGTGGCAAGGACATACCACTTTTACCCAGTGTATGATCCATTGGGAGGCACTTGTAGCCAAAAAATATCTCAGAGTTAGATGTTGTGCTTCGAAATACTATCAAAATCATTAACTTTGTTAAAAGCCATGCTCTTAGCAGTTGTTTGTTTTCAAAACTTTGGAAAGACATGGATTCCAGTGATAAAAGCTTATTACTACATGCAGAGGTAAGATGGCTCTCAAGAGGACGAAGTTTAAACAGATTACTGAAACTGAAAATGAAATTGTTATATTTTTGACTGAGCAGAAGTCTGATTTTGTTAAATTTTTTCATAATGAATTATGGCTTTTAAAACTGTTATTTATTGGATATTTTCGAAAAACTCAAAGATTTAAACATGTTACTTCAAGGAAAAAATTGTGACACATTTATGTTAAAAGATACAATTGAATATCTTACTTTAAAAAGTTACATATGGAAGAATAGGGTGGAAAATGGTTCTTTAGAAATGTTTACAGATGGGGCAGCTGGGTGGCACAGTAGATGGAGCACAGGCCCTGTAGTTGGGAGGACCTGGGTTCAAATCTGACCTCAGACACATAACACTCACTAGCTGTGTGACCCTGAGCAGGTCACTTAACCCCAATTGCCCTCACCAAAAAAAAAAATGTTTACGGCTACAGATGATTTTATAATTGAAAATAACCTTCCCAAAGATTTAATTGTAAGTTATAACTGATCATCTGAAGTGCCTGGAGATACAGTTTCAGAAATACTTTCCTTCAAATTTTGATTCTAAAAAACTAAGCTGGGTTCATAAACCATACTCAATTGAAATAAAAAAGTCAGTCATCTGCAATTAAAAGTTCAAGAAAGAATTTACTGAGTTAACAAGGGACACAGGTTTAAAACTTGAGTTTCTTAAAAAAACCATTAAATGAATTTTGGGTTGGGATTAGGATAGAATTCCCAACAATTTCTGAAATGGCCCTAAACACTCTTCTGCCTTTTTGTACTATGTATTTTTGTTAAGCAACATTCTCAGCATTCACAATTATAAAATCAAAATATCAATCAACTGAAAAACATTGAAGATGTTATACATCCTGTAGTATCAAATATTCTACCAAGATTTAATTCTTTATGTAAAAATAAATAAGTGCATCTATCTCATTAGTATACAGATTTGTTTTCATCTTTAATAAATGGCAAAATTACATGTATAGCAAAGAATTGTTTTAAAATAAATTTATTTGTGATTCATTATCAGTAAATGTTTGATTTGAATACATATTTTATATACCTATATACACGGGGTGGCATAAAAATTTAAATTTCTAGGGCAGCTAGGTAGTGTAGTGGATAGAGCACCAGCCCTGGAGTCAGGAGGACCTGAGTTCAAATCCGGCCTCACACATATAACACTCACCAGCGGTATTACCCTGGGCAAGTCACTTAACCCCATTGCCTAGCCAAAAAAAAAATTTTAATTTCTCAGATGAAAAGGGGTAGCTAGTGGAAAAAGTTTAAGAAGCCCTGGTAGAGGGAACTCCTGATAAATAACCTCTTTCAGTGTAGGTCAACACTTTTTCTGCAACTTATAGTTTTAGAGAGGTTCCTAGACTACTGAAAGGTTATCCAGGGTTACACAGTCAGTATGTGTTAAAGGTGGGACTTAAATCTAGGTCTTCCTGGCTAAGGTGCCAGCTTTCTCTTTACTATGCCATGCTACCTTTCCTAAGAGTAAAAATAGACATGGTTAAACTAGATAAGTATACTTATACTTAAGGGTACCATAGGTAATATCAATATGTAATATATATGTACCAGTATAGCATCTAAATATTTAAAAGAACAGTTTCTTTAAATAGAGTTTTAAAGGAAGCTCTTTAAAACTTTAAAGGAAGTTTCTTTAAATAGAGCTCAGGATCTGCAGTCAAATGTAACCTCAGATACTTGCAAGCTTGTATATACTTGGGCAAATCACTTAACCTTTTTTGGATGGGTACAGGTTTTAGCTATAAAAGGTAATATTTTAAAAAGGTATATTTATAAAAGGTAAACTTGAGGATCAGGGATGGATACACCTTTGTCAGCTATGAATAGGAGAAGAATTTTTTTTAATAGGGATAAATAAATATAATAGGAATAAACTTAGGTTCAAAAATCAATTTTGCAATGACAATTAAGACATGACTAGATTGTATTTCACATAAAAAAAATTCAGTTTTTAATAGATTGCAAATTTCAATTTTTTTTATATTTTTATATTCAATTCAACAGAGTAAGCAAAGCCCTGTATAAGCAATGGGGATAAAACACTAATGAACATCTTAGCCCTTAAAGAATGTAGCTGGAGGGGAAAGGGGGGTGAATACTATATGTATGCAGATGATAATAGAAGATCATTGAGAAAAGGGAGACTTAAGTGGTGAGGAGATTTAGAAAGGCTATGTGGAAGAGGTTGAACCTTATCTGAGTTGGAAGGAAACCAAGGATTCTGATAAGTAGAGGATGAGGAAATGCAGTGTGACTTGGAAGCCGCAAAAGCTAATTGGGCCATTTTCTTTTGACCAGATTTGTGATTTCATCGGTTTAGGCAATTTCCAGTGAATAACTCTGTCTACTAATGTGAATTAGCACCTTCCTCACAACTCCAGACACCTCAGACTGTATTAATAGAAGGAACATACGAAGTGATAGACCCATTGCCTTCTGTCTTGTTCAGACCACATCTGGAATGTTGTGTTCAGTACTGGGTACTCTGTCTAAGAAGTACAATAATAAATAGGAACCCGTCCAAACAGAGAATGGGTGTCAAGGTGATGACAAACAAAAATTGATTAAAGGAACTGAGAATACTTATCTAGTAAAAAGACTTTGAAAAAAAAAAGACTTTAAGAGACATGATTGCTCTCTTAAAGTATATAAAGAGCTATAATATGGAAGAATAGCACCAGCGAGCTATATAAATTTAACATACTTTGGGGGATTTATGAGAGAAGAGTCCTCCTTGCACCTCACTCAACTTCAGAACAGTTTATTTAATATTCTTCTGAGACTCAACTCTGCTAAGATATTAAAGAGGGAATCTTTCTGTCTCAGACCATTATTTTTCGTATCTTAATGTATACAGACAACTCTTTGATCTCCAAAAGGCCAGGGAGGTAAAGCATTTCTGCCTACTAGTCCTGGCCCCCTGAAGGTGTGAGTAGGAGAAGAATTCTTGACCAAAGAAGGGATAAAAGGTATCATAAAAGATAACACAGAGAATTTTGATTACCTAAAATTGAAAAGTTTTTGTGCAAACAAACCAGTGTTGTCAGAGTTAGAAATGAAATAGTTAATTGGGAAAAATCTTTGTAGCAAATTTCTCTGATAAAGGTTTGATACCCAAGATAAGTAAGAGACTGATTCAAATATATAAGAACATGAGATATTCCCCAGTAGATGAATGGTCAAAGGATATGATCAAGCAGTTAAAAAAAAAAGTTTGGTTATCAAAAACCCTATAAAGAAATTTTCTAAATCAGTTGCAAGAGAAATGCAAATTAAAATGACTCCAAGGTTCTACTTCATACCCATCAGATTGACAAAAATGATAAAAATAGGAAAATGATGATTGTTGGAGAGGTTGTGTGAGAACAGGAGCATGGTGCTCTGTTGGAACTGTGAACCAGTCTAACCATTTTGGAAAACAATTTGAATGTTTTTCTCTCCACTCCCACCCCCATCACTAAAATGTGTATATCCTTTTAATCAGCAATACCACTATTAGGCATATGCTCTGTAGAAATTAAAAAAAGGGAAATGTCAATATGCATACAAATATTTAACTTTTTTTGTGCTGGAAGCAAAGTTGCTACCCATCTATTGAGAAATGGCTGAACAAAGTGTGGTATATGAATATAATAGAGTATTGTTATGCTGTAAGAAATTATGAGAGAGAGGTAATTCTGAGAAACCTGAGAGGACTTATATGAACTGATACAAAGTGAAGTAAGTAGAACCAGGAGAATCATTTATACAGTGACAATACCATTGTAAAGGAAAACAACTGTGAAATACTTAAGAATTCAGATTGATACAAGAACTAACCCCTATGAGAAACTAATAAAGATTCACAATACCTACCTTTTAGCAAAGAAATGATAGCCAAAATGTGAGACATGAGATTTATGTTTTCAGACATGTCTAGTGTATGGAGTGGTTTTGCTTGACTTTACTTATTTGTTACAAGGCAGGGTTATTTTTTATGGGGAGAAGTGGAGGGTGGTGGAAATTTATAAGATGGCAATAATAGTAATAAAAAATAAAAACATTAAAATAATACAAAAAAGAGAACAGAAAGAAGTTCAGAATGGGTCACATACAAGTAGAAGAATATTGGAAATACCGTGTTGAATGTAACATATGCTATTGAAATTTTTTGGTTATAAATATTTATGATAATCATATCCAGTCTTTTTTTTGTATGTGGAAATGTTCATCTTTGTTGAGGCCTATAAAATTCATGATAAAAATGGAGAGCCTAAAAAAAGTTTATACTTTTATGGTAGGCAATGGAGAAATGAAGTCTGTTTTTTTAAAGTAGAGGAGAGCCATGTCCATAGGGGCTTAGTAATAAGATTCCTTGGGCAGTAATGTGAAGAAAAGATCGAAACACAGAAACTAGAGGTAGAAGATGCAGTTAACTGAAGCAGGCAAAAATCAAAGGGAATTAGAGGTTGTCTTGTTGCAAAGAACTTGGCAGTGTGTTGGAGATAGGCTGTACTTGGCAGAATCCCAGGTTGCATTCCTAGACCAAACACTTGGAGATGTTCAGTGTGCTACAATATTTGAAAATGCTTTTCTAAAATCAAGTTTTAAGTGTTCCATTTGTTTTGTAATTTGTAACCAAGAGCAATAGCAATTCTAACATCACTTACATTTTGCCTACAGGTATTGGATCTAAAATACTTGCAATGTTCTGAAACCATGGGTAAATTGCAGAAGTTTTAGAAATAATTTTGGAGGTGTAAAGGCTGTGTAGAAATAAATATATCTTACGTCTTCTCTTAAATATTTTCATAAGATCATGGGATTTGGGCTTGAGGAAACTGAATCAGAGAGGGTAAGTGATTAGCCAAAGGTCACAACAAAGATAGCAGAACTGGTACTCAAATCATGTCCTCTAACTCCAAATTCAGGGCTCTTGGTACTACACTATGGCCATCTCTTCTAGACCAAAGATTGAAAATAACATAGACCAAAATTTCACTTTTTTCCATTTTAAGAAGTAGGAGAGGAGAGGAAATTCTTCCGTCTTTCAGCCCTCTCCATAACATGAAATGTCCTAAATCCCTGATGGTAACAACTGAGCCAGAGAAACTTTCAGACAGATGTGTTAGGTGGCAGCTATGCACAAAGAAGTGGGATTTAAGTGGACAGAAAAAAAACTTGTTACAAGGCATCAGTTGAACAAACCCATGAAGACTTTTGCCTATTGTCTAAAGCGTGAGCCAGTATAGAAGAAGCAAATTTTGGTCTCCATCAAAATCTCAAATGCTTCTAAGTGGTGACTAGACCAAAGGTATCTACCTGAACTTCAAATTAGACTTGCAATCCAGTTCAGGCTGGTTCCTGCCCATCCAAACAGTAGCTGCTTGTCCTAGAAAGGATCTTCTTCAGTTCCAACTGATAGGCCTCCCTCCCCTGCAGCTCCCACTCCAGAAATCTAGCCTTGACCATCTCTTCCTTATCAAAGCAAATTTAGAGCTGGGACTGCAATTAATGTACAGAGATTTATATTAATTCGTTAATATTAAGAACCTATTCTACATACATATATATATGTGTGTATATACATGTATATGTGTATATATATGTGTGTGTGTGTATATATATATATTTATATATTCATATATATATATATATATATATATATATATGTATGTATATGAAGCTACTGGGAGAGAGTGAGGAAGGCTTTCAGCACCTTATATGATTGCCCTTCAGTGAACTTTTGGGGAGAATGTGGACAAGAGTCGACACACAATATACATATTAATGTTATTTGCATTGTTGGAGGGAACCACTGGGACAATGAGATCACAGATTATTTGAATATTAAGATTATAAAACACTTTATGTACTTGATTTCATTTGATCCTTACAACTGCCCTCTGTAGTAGGTAGTTTTAAGCATTTTATCCCCATTTAATAGATAAAGAAACTAAAGGTCAGAGAAGTGATGATTTGCCTAAGGCCATATTCCTGGTTATGTTTTCAAAACTTTATGACTCCAAGTTTGGGGCCCTCTTCACTATATGTACTATGCTGCCTTTTTATTATGGATGTAGAGTGTTTGAAAAAACATTTAAGATGCAGTGTCTGACATCAAGGAGTTTATACTCCCAGGTAGTTTTGAGTAACAGAATCTGACTGCCCTGCTGTCTTTCAACTCATGTAAATGTGCCCATTTTACATTTACCCTTTATTCCAACTCTTCTCCTTCCTTAGTTATGTAAATAATAATAGCAGCTACTATTTATATAATGCCTACTATGTGCCAGGCATTGTGCTAAGCATTTTACAAATAACTCATTGGATCCCTACAACAACCCTGCAAGGTAGATGGTATTATTATCTCCATTTTACAGATGAGGAAATCAGAGGTAAAGTGACTTGTCCAGTGTCACACAGCTAATGAGTGTCTCAGGCTAGAATTAAACTCTGGTCTTCTTGACCCCAGTCCTGGTACCATCCAGCTGTCTCTTTCTCAGGAATACTATATTTATTTGTAAAAGATCTTAATTTGAATTGTGTTTGCTCATGGAACTAATGGAGCTGGAAATCAAAGGTACCTGATTTGTTGGTTCAGCTTTAATCTGAAAGGCCAAACTGTCTTGTATAACATTTTTATACTGTTCCTTCCCTCTTCCAGTGTTTTGGGTCTTTGGCTACTGTTGTCTCTACTTTTCAATAAATTTAACAATGAAGCAAAGTGTGCTGCTGTAAGGCATATTTTTTGTTAACTGAATTAATATTATGGATTTATGTATATTATTATGTTTTCTTATATTTTACGTCTTTACTGCTTTTTATGTGCTTGAAGATAAGATTTCTAAAAGTTCATCACCACATAGCTCTATTGATAAGAAAATTAAAATATGATAGGTGTTTTATAGATAGATAATAGATTGAACTGTCTAAAAGTAAATTTGTAATTATTGTTTGGATAAGCTGTTTTCTGAAATTTAGTATGTCAGACAAAATTTATGAACAATATTTGCCGAATAAATCAGCTAAGATCTGTGTAGAATTAAAAACAACAACAACAAAGTGTCAAGCTTGGTGCAATAACTGAAGCAATAAAATTCTCATGTCACTAACGTTGTGGAAATTTGAAGCCATAAGCAGGAGGATGTAGGGTTTATCCCCATGATGGGGGAATATTTAGGAGAAAATAAAAATTAAGGAAGACTTTTGAAATATTACATTTTATTTTTTTCAATTATCAATTATTTTTTTCTTCTACATCTTCTTTGCAGAGTTGAGGAAGGGGAGAAAAACAAAACCTTAAGCATAGTCAAGCAAAACAAATTCCCATTTTTGTCATATCCAAAAATTTCTCATTCTGCATATTAGTCTGTTACCTCTCTGTCTAGAGGTGAATACTATTCTTCATCATTGGTCGTCTGGAGGCATAACTGATCATTGTTTTTAAGTTTTTTCAGAATTGTTCATTTTTGCAATATTGATGTTATAGCATAAATTATTCTGGTTCTGTTCAGTTCACTCTGTATCAGTTGATACAAGTCTTCCCTTGTTTCTCTGAAAATCAATTCTTCATTTCTTACAACATAGTAGTATAGCAAAGCTTGTAATAGTATGAATGATGGATTCCCCCTGCATGAATTTGCGCTGCTCAAAATTATAATTGTGTAAAATACCACAGTTGGTTCCAGCCCAATGGAAATATATGAATTTGTGTGCTTCTGCTTCAGAGGATTCGTTGTTCACACTGATTGGAATCTAGCTGTATTCAATTATATTCTTATACAACTTTAAAAAAAAATTCATTTACAGGTCTAAAGTCACCTTTTCATTTAGGAACACAAACTATATATGCAAGCACAGATGTATATGTACACATGCACTAATTCCTGACCTTAGTCTCTACGAATCCTTAGCTTTCTTCAAAGGTCATGGCAGGCACCATCTGCCATATAAAGATCTCTCCTGGTTCTGATTTGGCAATCCCTTCCCACCTTCCAATTACTGTTTTATATTTACTTATGTGTATACATACGTTGGTGTTATTTATGTCCCTAAATGAAAAAGTTGCTTTGAGTGTTTCAGGGAAACTTGCAAAAAGTTTTGCATAATTTTGATTTTCCTTACAATTGATTTTAATAGTCTCAAATAGGGATGGAACATTTTGGCATTTAGTTGTACTATAATTTTAGTGTATTGGATATTGCACTGTTCCTAGGACTTGTAGTTTTTATATTGTATAGGAATTTTGGCTCCGTCATTCAGCAGATATTTAGCTCTTAGAATGTGATAACCATATTCAGCTATGTAAGCTACACAATAAATATGTAGATATTTAAAATACAGTCCTTGCTGTTAAGAAATTTACAATTTAACTGCTGTATATGCCCATATATATGTTATACCTATACATATATGTGTACTTAGACTTTGGATTTACATACACAGATGTTTAAATAATAATTGAAGGTAGTATTTGGTTAAATACAAAATGAAAAATATACATAGTAAAGGGTTTGAGAGGAAGGAGAGAACATTGTGGACAGGAATGGTCAAGGCAAGAGTACTGACCAAAGTGGGAGGATTCATGTTAGGGAATAAATAGTGGGAGATAGTTTTTGATAGATAGATGTAAGGCAGATTTTGGAGGACCTCGAATGGCAGACTTAGACATTCTTTAGACAGCCCCTTTGTATTGAAGAATTCCGTTAATAGATAATATTGTCTCAGTGTGAATGCAAAAGGACAAGTATGATATGGAGCTATCTTTATGATTCTCAGCTGAAACTATCTGGTCAGCCATAGCAGCATTCAAATTCTAACTGAATGGAAATATATTGAATAAGGAAGTGAGTTCCTGTGCTGGTACAAATCATCATCATCATCATCATCTAGTATTTATAGTAGCTCTTTGATGTTTACACAATGATATATATAATGCATACACACACACACATACATACATACATACATACACACACATACACATATATAAACTCATTTGATCCTCACGATAACTCTGAGAGGTAGGTGCTATTATTATCCCTATTTTGCAAGTGAAGAAACTGACTAAGAGATGAAGTGATTTACCTCAGTTTACGCAGCTAGCAAGCTCTGTGGCATGCTTTTAATCTGTGCTACCTACCTGCCTCATCATATAATATAATGCAGAATTAGGTATAATAATAATATTAATAATAGCTAGTGTTTATGTAGCTATTACTTTTATAACTATTATTAGCTAAATTTTTAAGGTTTGGAAAATGTTTTATATATGGCAGTCAACAAATATTTAGGCTCTTACTATGTGCTGGCACTGAGGATACAAAGAAAGGCAGAAACACTGTCCTTGCCCTCCAGGTGCTCACCTTGGAGAGGAGCTCACAAGGAGACAACATGCAGAAAAATTGTACTTGCAAAATGTATGCTTTGTAAATAGAAGATATTTTATCTCACAATATTCCTGGGAGATAGGTGCTATTATTATACCCATTTTACAGTTGGGGAAACAGATTGAGACAGGTTAAATGACTTGCCTATAGTCATATAGTCCTCAGTGTCTGAGGCAGAATTTGAACCTCAGTGTTTATAGACACTAAGTCAAAACACTTTATGTACTGTGACATCTAGCTGCTTGTAAAACATGTAAGTGGGATCAAAAGTGATTGTCAAATAAAGGGGCTTAAGTGTAGACTCTTATGATACTTGGATCAGAATTATCTAAACATTCTTCCCAGTGTCCAAAAACCTTCTATTCAAATCATTTGGCAAGCTACTGTCAGGAGAACCTGTTACTTTTTTCTCTCGTATTCTATAAATACTTATTAAACACCTAGTTTATGGCACTTCTAGGTCCTGATATTTACCTTTAACTACAAAATTACTCCTTTAATTTAGCTTCAAAATTATTTTTCTGTTCTCTACCTTATCCTCTACTCCATTTGTGTAAACAGATTGTTTTAGTTTTCCTTAGTAAAATGTAAAGGCTTTTTTAAAAAAAAAATTGGAATCACTGCCATTTTTTCTTAGCAAAATTTCTAAAACTGGCAGATGGATTGATTATACAATTGTTCTTTTTTGGGGGGCCTGATGTTTTTCCCATCTCTTGCTAGTTGCAGCAGTTAATACTAGATTACCCACCTGGACTTTGCATTTTCTATCGTTCACTGACAGTTTTATCATCCAGGATTCAAGAGAAAAATACTGTTTTAATTAAACCCAAACTTGTAAATAGCAGATCTTTGAACACAGGGGAAGTTGTTGTCCTACAAAGGACACAGCTGGTAACCGAAGCTATGAGCACCTCTTTGAATAAGGCCATGTGCCCCAAAGACTGATTGAAAATCTATTAAAACAACCTGGGTAAGTGACCAAACCAAGGACAGATGTGGATAAATCATTAACCAGCACTAGCATTGAGGCAGAAAATTTATTAAATAAGTTTTGTGACTTTCCTGGTAGAAATTGGATTTACTTAATCTAGGATCATAGAGTTAGATGGGGGGTCATCTAAGAGTATAACACCCTCGTTTCACACATGAAGAAACTGAGTCCCAGAATGGTTAAGTGACCCTACTAAGGCTACATACATAGTAGTAGATGACAGAGCCAAAATTTGAGCCAAATTAAAGGAAAAGGGGTGAAGAGCTTTCTGATAATACTCATCTTCATTTAGGTAATAAAGTTCTCAGGGCACTGAGAAGAACAAACCATGTTTAAATATGATCTGTCCCTAAATACTTTGGTTATCTTGCTTACTGACAACTTGAAATAGATGGAACCTTTACACTTCTCTGATTAGTAGTGATTTGGAATTTTTTTTCACATGGCTTTTTCTTTCTCTTTATTCCCCAATGTAGTAAGGGGGCAATAGTAAAAAAAAAAAAAAGATTTCTGTTAATTAAAAAAATAGAAGGGGGTGCTACAGTTGTGGAATGTTGCATGTACTTTCAGAGGAGGTCATTGTATTATCTTTACTTGTTTTACTTTGCTGGAGATCTCACACCTTTACCTGAGATTAGGAATACCACTTAATTAGACCTAGATAAGTATTGCTCTAGAATCTAGCCATATCTCTGTAGCTCAAAAAATATGTTGCTGTGGCTATCCCATTTAGAGGGTGCCTCTAATAAGAATAATTGAAGAGGCTATGAACAGTGGTGCTAACCATTTTTGAAGTGTTTTGAAGAAGTTTATTTTTGTTGCTTTTATTTAGTGCCTTCTATATATACACCCCCTACTAGCATGCACCTAGACCAAAACCAGGTTTTGGTCTTGGAAAAAAAAAAGACTCAGCAAAATGAAATGAATGTGCTGATTGTGGTTTTCAGATACAGTAGAATGACGACATTCCTAAACTCCTGAAGGTATAAGAAAATTATTGAATATTAATGGTACTTATAGGTGGCATCTAAGAAATTTACCCATACCTCTCAAGAGTCCAGAGTTCTAATACTTAAGAAATCTGTTCATATATGTGAGAAAGTTTTAGAATTTCATGAGAAAACAGCTTTTTATTTTTAAGAAAATGCTTTTTAGGATTTAAAAATAAAAGTAGATGACCTGTTTCCCAGGACAGAAAGGCATATTTTTAATTGATGGATTTTTATGGCAGTAACAGATGATAGCCATTGTCTGAACCGTTCAGGGATATAGCAAAAAGTAGTGTTTCTATTAATTCTCATCACCCTCAACTCTGAAAATGTATTCCTCTGGGTTTCTTTTTGTGTTATATATTTTTTCTTTTAAAAATGTTCTTTTCTCTCTGCTGTCCCTTATTTTCTAATTCCTTCTGTCCCTTCACTTCTATTATATGCAAATTAAAAATACTCCTTTTTTTTGTATTTTCTGACTGTTTAATCTTTTGCTTTGTTTTTTACTTGGTGAGTGAGAGATTATGGAGTTGTCAAAAAGAGTTTTAGACTAGAAATCAGAAAACCTGGGTTATAAATCCAGTTCTAATTCTTATTGGCTATGTAATCTTGGACAAATCAACTCACTCTTCTGAACTTCATTTTTCTCTTTTGTATAATGAGGAATTAAACCAGATCATCTTTAAGACTCCTGGTTCTAAAATTCTAATTGTCTAAGATATACATTATGTTTCTTTCAGTTTAGTTTGTTTTACAAGTAATTTTCTCCTTCTATGTGTACCTCTTGAAAGAAAAAAAAAGTTTCCTATTCCTGACTTACTAGAAAAGTCAGTTCACTAAATGGATTCTAATGGTCCAAACAAAACCTTGAACAAAGACATCATGCTCATTGAGATTTTAATTCTTTCTTCTAATTCTCTCAAATAGAAGATATTAGGACTCTTTTCACTATTATATAGGAAAACAATGTAAAGCTAATATTGCCCTCAGTTTCCACAGATCATCCTATTTGCTCCCTAATTCCTCCCTTTTACTTTTTTTCTTTCTTACCTTTTCTGCAGAAGGGTTCTGCAGCATGTAGATAAAACATGTAATTCAAACAAACAAACAAATGTTTAGACTTGCTTCCAAGTCTCAGGTAATGACTTACCTGGGAATATAGGGTCATATCCTGCTCAAGAAAGAGCTGACTTGTGTGGATAATTAGGATCTGCAGAAGTAACATACAAATTGGGAAATTGACATAAACCACAGTCAGGCCAACTTGGTACCACGGTGTTTGCAGAGTGCTAAAATTCAGGAGATGTAGATGAGCAGCAGAATTTGTTGCCACAACAGAAATTTAGGTTGAGAAGTCCAAGGGAGAAAAGGAAGAAAAATTCAGAGAATTGTGAGTAGTTGACTGTTTGGCTCATTTTCTATGTTCTCTATAGCCACTGATAAGATGGTGAGCATGGAATGAAGTCTGAATTTTTTAGGGGGTACCTGTGTTGATAAGAGTGCTAATTTATTGGAATATTGAGAGTGCTTTTTTTTCCCTCTAGGAGTATTTAGAGATCTAAAGTCACTTTGTTATTTTGGGAACATACATACTCATAAAATATCTTGTATGGCATACTACAATTAAAAGAGTAGCTTATTCAAGCAGTAATTACAAATTTAATAATGAATTTTTCTTGTGAACATTTTCTGTGTTTGTTTCAAATGGAAGTATCAGCTGTTGAACTTTAAGCAATCAAGCATCTCTTGGATGATAAATATGAATTTGCTGATTTATTATAAAACGAAGATAATCTAATTTCTGGATTAAATGCTTTTAGCATTGTCAGGCATATACAGAAAATGCTAATTTTCAGAAAAGCAGTAGAGAACTTACTCTCCCCTTTTCCTCAGTCTCTCTTCGTCCCCCTCCCCGTTCCCCTATCTCCCCAACACACCACACACTCCAAGCTTAATGATACAATTTTTGCCATATGGAACTTTGTCAAATCAGGTTTATATTCTAATCTGTCACTATTAGTAGTTTATTTTCTCTTTTTATCATATTTGTGGATTTCTGAAAACTGAAAGTTTGTCTTGATTGAGGCTTAACATTTTTACCCTTTCACAAATTAGCATTTTAAAATTTAATTTAATGTACTTCCAAGTAAAACAATTGCTTTAATATGCTGCAGAAAACAGACGAAATTGAAGCAGGGAAGAAACAAGGAAAGTCAGAGGCTGTCTTGTTGCACAGGCCTTGGCAGCATGTTGAGGAAGGCTGTATTTGGCAGAATCCCAGATATGTGAATATAGTTTGTGTTTTGTAACACTTGAAAGTATTTTTTCCAGCGTTAGTGTAGTTTTAAAAAATAATCTGGTCAAATGCAATAGTAGTGTATTATTTATGTAAATTTCACCTTTCAGATATTTCATCCAGGCTATAAGAATTGGCTGGCAACAAAATTCTTCCAGATTATTTTTTCTTAAAAATACATTTTAATTGATATCTTTTGGTTTTATATAAACTACATTTCCAGTTATGATTTCTCTCCCCATCCCCTCCCAGAGAGCCATTGCTGATAAGAACAAAAAAGGAGAGAGAAAAAATTCATTAAAACTAACCAACATATTGAAAAAGTCTGGTATTATATGAAGTGCTCAATACCTATATTCCCCTGCCTCTTCAAAGAAGAAAGGATGGGAAGTAGGGAAGTGTCTTCTCAAATCTGCTTTGGGGCCAAACTTAGCCATTAGAATTTCTCAGCATTCAGTTCACTTATTTTGTTGTTCTTTTCATTTACATTATTGCACTCATTTGTTTTTCTGGTTTTGCTTACTTCACTTTGCATCAGTTCATTTTAAGTGTTTTCATGCTCTTTTACATTCATCATATCCATTGTTACCTACAGCACAGTAATTAATATTCTACTATATTCACATGCCACAATTTGTTTAGCAGTTTCTTTATTGATGAGCAACTTTGCTTTCAGTTTTTTGTTACCACAAAAATGTGCTGCTGTAATATTATGGTATGTATGAGATCTTTCTGTTATTGACCTCCTTAGAGTTTATATTGCTGGTTGTAGAATCTCTGGGTCAGTGGGTATAGGCATTTTATTCATTCTAAATAATTCCAAAATGCTTTTCACAATGGCTGGACCAATTCACAGCTCCAGGATACATTTAGTGTACCCATCTTTCCACAACCTCTGCAACTTTGACTATTCCCATCTTTGTTAATTTTATAGCTGTGAAGTGAAACCCCTCAGGGTTGTTTTGATTTGTATTACCCTTAATAGTAATTTAGAGGAAACTTTAATTTGTTTTGCCATTGTTTTGAAAAATTTTTCGTATCATTTGACCACTTTCCCACAAATGACTTTTGGTCTTATTTATTCCTGCTAGTTGACTGTATATATTGGATATCCAAATCTTTACAAAGATATTTGACATAAACTCTTTTTTTTGCTAGTTGACCACTTCCCTTTTTATCCTAGATGCATTAATTTTGTTCATGCAAAAAGCTTTTCAAATTCATGTAATCAAAATTCTCCATTTTATCTTTTTGTAATTGTCGCTGTTCTTTATTTGGTTAAAAACTTACCTCCTAGCATGACGATCAAAAATATGTGAAATGATTCTCTTCTAATTTTTTATGATACTTAATATTGACATTATATACTCATTTTGAATTTATTTTGGAATATGATACAATATATTAGACCAAAATTAATTTCTGACAGATTTTTTTTTTCAGTTTTCCCAGCAAGTCTTGTTAAATAGCAAATTCCTTCCTATGTAATTTATATTTTAAGATTTGAACATTGTTAATGAGTTTGATTATTTCTTATTCTTCCTTGTTTGGTATATTTGATTTAACTGCTTTTCCATTTTTTAGGGGGAGAGCTAGGCAGTGGGATTAAGTCACATGCCCTGGGTCATGCAGCTAGTAAGTGTCAAGTGTCTGAGGTCAGATTTGAACTCAAGTCCTCCTGACCCTAGAGCCGATGCTCTATCTGCTGAGCTACCTACCTGCCCTTTTTCCTTTTTTTTTTTTTAAATAACAGCAGCAAATAGTTCTGATGATTGTTAATCTGTATTATAGCTTGATATCAGAAAGTGGTGTTCCCTCTTCATTTCTATTTTTCTCATTATTCTCTTTGACATTCTAGATCTTTTGTTCGTCATAGTTAACTTTGCTGTTATTTTTGTCTAGCTCTGTAAAACATCTTTTTTGTAGACTGACATAGCATTTAATCTGTGAATTTACTGTCTAAGTAGTACTATTTTTATCATGTTGGTATGGCCCCACCATGAGCACTGAATATCCTTTCAGTTATTTAAGTTGTTCTTGATTTTTAAAAGTCAGATAGAATTCTTCTGTAAACCATCTGGCTCAGTTTTATTCTTTTGGTAGTTCTTTACATCTAGTTCATTTTATTTTTAAAAAATATTGGATTATTTAATGTCTCTATTTAGAGTTCTGTTAACTTATTTTATATTTTTCTGGATGATACTCAGTTTTGGGTCCTCAAGGGTTTTTGCTTATTGGATTGTTTAACACATTCTTACTTGAAGTTATGAGGGTTGGGTTTGTATTTTCATCAATTTGTGCCTTTATTATTTTTCAAAAAGATTATTTGATTCCCTTCCTCTTTTCAGTCCATATTCATTCAATATAATTCAATTTGTTTAAATTACTTTGGTGCACCCTTACTCTCATAGATTTTCTTCCCCATTCTCAATCTCCACTTTCATTTGTCAACCTTTTCCCTGCTTTTGGAATTTTATTTATATTAATTTCCTTGTCTGTTTAAACATTTATTAACTATATTTTCTCCTGCTTTTCCTATGTTCTCCCTCTTAAGTAAGTGGTTGGTTCAAAAGCCCCCCTTCTTTATTCCTCTCCAACTAATTATATTTTAGTTTTTTTCTGTGCCTTTTTCTAAGAAGTTTTTCTTTGCTTTGCTCTCTTCATTAATTCTTTTCTTTTCTGGTATATTGTGAAATTTCATTCATGTGGTCTATATCCTTATTGTTTCTTTAATCATTTTGTGTTCCTCATGGGGTTAAAGATTTTTAAGTATTGGATTTGAGCTTCCTTTTTGAACCAACTTCTGTAATATTGCTTTTAAAACTGTTACCCTTTTTTCTCCTTATTTTTTCTGTTGTGCTTCACTTTTAGAAGTATCAAGTCATGAGGGAAGTAGTATATACAGAAGCAGTACCCCATAACAGAAATTACCCTGGGTGCTGACTAGTATGAGAATTTGCTTTGCTTGACTATGCATATTTGCTATAAGGGTTTTTGCTTTTGTTTTCTTGCTTCCTCTCCACCCCACCCCATTTCGAAGGGGTGTGGTAACTTGGAGGGAGAGAGTAGCTGACAAGAGGTTTGCTAAAAAGAAAAAAAAAGTGGAAAAGAGGGTTATTGACACATTTAAAAATGTATTGAAGGGAGTGTAATTTCCTTGTTTATCTTTATTGATAAACATAGAAGAGAACAAAAGAAAGACCAGAAGAAAACACAGGCAAGCAGGACAACTTTGAAAATTACATATTGAATTTACTATATACCTAAATGGAAAAACAAGCTGTACGTAATAGAGATTCATGGTGTTATGTGTAATCCTTCTTCTTTTTCTATTTTGTGTAAGGAAATTTTCATTTTATTTGTTTAAATTTAGAATAAAAAATAAAAATAAACAAAAAAGGAGTTACCCTATATCTGAAATCTTGTGGTCCAAATTTTATCCCCTGTCCACCCCCTTGATTGTTTCCCATTGGCCATACTCTCTCATCGCTGTATCCATCTCCTCCTTACTTTTCTCAATTGTAGCTGGGTCTAGTAGATTGCAGATCCTTCCTTTTAGGCCAAGATAGTGCTGTACCCCAGTGCTTCAGCCTCCTCCCTACCCCCAGTAAACTCATTATGAAGTCCCCATTTCATTTTGCTGGTATATACTTCTTTCCTTGAGTAAATGTTCTTCATTGTGACCCTTTACCCCCGATTAGGGCTCTCTTCTATTATTTTTCCTCCAGTTGCAATCCTTCCCTTTTGCCTTATCTCTCATTCCCATACAGTCTCATTTCTTGCTGAGAGAAGTCAGTTCTTCTTAAGACTTCTTATAGAGTCATTCTTTCACTGTTCGCTGACCAACTTAATAAAAGTACATCACCTATTCCCCCTATCTAAACCTCTCCTCTGCCCACTTATGAACCTTCCAACTCTGGAATTTTCCCTCACAAAATATATTACTTCACCTATAGGATGATTGTACATTTTAGATCACATTACATTTCTTGTTGCTTTAATTTTACTTACATTTCTACCCCTTTGTGTGCTTCTTAATTGCTGGACGATCCCCCTTGTCTCTTTTTCTTTAAAAAAAAACAACAAACCAAACCTCTCTAAATGTGGGATAATTTATTATATTATGTATTTTTCTTTGGTAATTGTACATACTTATGTTTACATTTTTGTGAGGTAAGTATTCTGCTTTTTTTCCTGCAGAAATGTATTAAATGCTTTTCTTGTTGAATATCTAGCATATTATTTCTGCTTTTCTTTTTAGGTTATATTATTCCATTCCAAGCTGTGATTAATGGAATTTGTTCTGTGAATTCTTTCTATGAGTACTTTGTTTTATATATTCAGAAGTTCTGGGCGGTTTCCTTCTCTTACTGATTTTATCATGGCATTCAAGTTAGTTATTATTTTCTTCTTGGAGGCTACAATCTTTAAGTTGTCTTTGTGCATCTTGTCTTCAAGTTCAGTGGCCTTGGTTTATAAAATTATCTTGTTTACTTTTACCATTATTGCCTTTTACTTTTCTTCTACAAAATTTTTCTCCCTATCAGTATTTTTGTATTACAAAATTGTTGATGTCTCTTTCAGTTCTTTGTCGAAACTCTTAACTGTGTACAAAAGTTTTTTTAATCTACTGATTTTTTAAAACTTTCCCTCCAAGCACTATGAATTATAACATATTTATCCCTAATTTCTTATCTTGTATATTTTGTTTATCCTGTAAATCTTTCTGGAATTTCTTGTTCCAGCCTTTTGGATTCTGTGTTTAATCAGTAATTGGTTCATTTTCCTTTTTATTATAATATTTAAAAAACATTTTTATTGTTATCTTCATTTTTACATCACTTAATTTTCTCCCTCTATCCTCTCTTCCCCCTCTCAGAGAACCATCCTACATAACAAAGAATATTCTAAAAGGTAATGAAAAGATTTCGAGAAAGAAATCAGCAAAAAACAATCGATTATTGAAAAAAATCTGAAAATATATGTAACATTCAACACCATCAGATGTGTCAACTCTGCAAACATGTCTTTTCATATCTCTTCTTTGAATCATACTTGTACTTTGTAATTTTGCATATTTACTCTCAATCGTTTTGTAACAGTTGCTCTTTCCTATTTACATTGTGGTAGTCTTTGTATATGTTGTTTTCTTGGCTCTACTTATTTCACTCTGAATCACTTCATGTAAGTGTTTCCATGCTTCTCTGTATAAATTATATTCATTATTTATTATAGCACAGTAATGTTCTATTATATTTATGTACTGCATTTTATTTAGTTATTCCTTAACTGATGATCATGTATTTTGTTTCTAGTTATTTGCTATCGCAAAAAGTGCTGCCACAAGTATCATGCTATATAATGACCTTCCTTCTTGAGGTGTATACCTGTTAGAATATTTGGCTCAAAAGATTGTTGTTGTTTAGGTGTTCAGTCATATCCAACTCTTCATGACCATGTGGACTATAGTATGCCAGGCCCTTTTATCCTCCAGTGTCTCTCAAAGTCTGTCCAAGTTCATGTTTATGGTTTTCCATAACACTATCTACCGATCTTATCATGTACCGTCCCCTTTTCCATTTGCCTTTATTTTTTCCCAACTTTAGGGTTTTTTCCAGTGAGTCCCATCTTCTCATTTTGTGGCCAAAGTATTTAATCCTCAGCATCAGTATTTGACCTTCCGGTGAATAGCCTGAATTAATATCTTTGTATTGACTGATTTGATTTCCTTGATGTCCAAGAGACTTTCAAAAGTCTTCTCCAGCACCACAGTTCAAAAGCGTTGATTCTGTGGTGTTCAGCCTTCTTTGTAGTACCACTCTCACAGCCATACATTGCTACTGGAAAAACCATAGCTTTGACTATATAGATCTTTGTCAGCAAAGTGATGTCTCTGTTTTTTAGTACATTGTCGAGATTTGTGATAGCTTTCCTTCAAAGGAGCAAACATCTTTTAATTTCATGGTTACGGTCAGCATCTGCAGTAATCTTTGAGCTCAAGAATATAAAATCTGATACTGCTTCCATTTCTCCTCCCTTTTATATTTTAGGAAGTGATGAGACCAGTTGCCAAGATCTTTGTGGGTTTTTTTTTTTGATGTTGAGCTTTAAGCTAGATTTTACACTCTCCTCTTTTACCCTCATCAGGAGGGCATTTTCTGCATTGAGAGTGGTATTGTCTGCATATCTGAGATTGTTGATATTTCTCCCAGCAACCTTAATGATGACTTTTGATTCATCTAACTTGGCGTTTTGCTTGATATACTCTGCATGTAAGTTAAATAAATAAGATGACAATATACAACCTTGTTGTATTCCTTTTCTAATCTTAAACCAATCAGTTGTTGTTCCATGTTCAGTTCTAACTGTTGCTTCTTGGCTTGAATATAGGTTCTTTCTTTCCTTTTTTTTTTTTTAGGATAGGCAATGGGGTTAAGTGACTTGCCCAGAGTCACACAGCTAGTAAGTGTTATGTGTCTGAGGCTGGATTTGAACTCAGATCCTCCTGAATCCAGGGCCAGTGCTTTATCCACTGTGCCACCTAGCTGTCCCTTGAATATAGGTTCTTAAGGAAACAAGATGATCTGCACTCCTATCTTTTTTGAGGACTTGCCATATTTTGTTGTGATCCATACAGCCAAAGGATTTAGTGTAGTCAATGAAACAGAAGTAGGTATTTTTCTGAAACTCCCTTGCTTTCTCCATAATTCAGCAAATGTTGAAAATTTGGTCTCTAGTTCCTCTGTTTCAAAAACCAGCCTGCTTTTCTCACAATTCTTGGTTCACTTATTGCTGAAGCTTAGCTTGGGGAATCTTAGGTATAACCTTGCTGGAATGTAAAATGAGTGCAATTGTTTGGTAATTTGAACATTCCTTGGCATTGCCTTTCCTTAGGACTGGGACATAAACTGATCTTTTCCAGTATAGTGGCCACTATTGAATTTGCCAAATGTGCTGGTGTGTTGAGTGCAGCACTTTAAGAGCATCAACTTTTAGGGTTTGAAATGGCTCAGCTGGAATTCCATCAACTCCACTAACCTTATTGTTATCGATGCTTCCTAAGGCTCACTTGACTTCATTCTCTAGGATGTCTAACTCTAGATCAATAACCACACCATCATGGTTATCAGTAATGTTAAGATCTTTCTTGTATAGTTCTTTTGTGTGTTCTTGCCACTTCTTAATCTGTTCTTTTCTGCTTCTGTTAAGTCCCTACCGTTTTTGTCTTTTATCATGCACATTTTTGCATGAAGCCATTCCTTGATGTCTCTAATTTTCTTGAAGAAATTTCTTCTTTCCTATTCCATTGCTTTCTCCTTTTCTTTGCATTGCTTATTTAAGAAAACCCTTTCTCTCCTTACTTTTCTCTGGAATTCTGCATTCAATTGGGTATAGCTTTCCCTTTCTCCTTTCCCTTTTGCTTTCTTTCTTTCCTCAGCTATTTGGAAAGCCTTATCAGACGTTCATTTTGCTTTCTTGCTTTTCTTTTTCTTTGTAATTTTTTTGTTGCTGCCTCTTGTACAGTATTGTGAACTTCTGTCCATAGTTCTTCAGACACTGTCTACCAGATCTAATCCCTTAAATCTGTTCATCACCTCCACTTCATATTCATAAGGGATGTTATTTAGGTCATACATGGTCTGATGATTTTCCCTACTTTCTTCAATTTAAGTTTGAATTTTGCAATAAGAAGCTCATGGTCTGAGTCAGCTCCGAGTCTTATTTTAACTGACTATACAGAGCTTCCCCAACTTTGTCTGAAAAGTATATAATTAATCTGATTTTTGTGTTGATCATGTGGTGATATGCATGTGTAGAGTTATCTTTTGGGTTATAGAAAAAGAGTGTTTGCTATGACTAGTGAGTTATCTTGACAAAACTATTAGTCTCTGCCCTGCTTCATTTTGTACTCCAAGGCCAAACTTACCTGTTATTCCAATTATCTTTTGATTTTCTACTTTAGCATTCCAATCCCCTATGGTAAACATCTTTTTTTTTTTTGCATTATTTCTAGAAGATGTTGTAGGTCTTCATAGAACTGATCAACTTTGCTCCCTTTGGCATCAGTGGTTGGAGCATAGACCTGTTTACTGTGATAATGAACTGTTTGTCTTAGATTCAAACAGATATCATTCTGTTATTTTTGAGATTTTATCCTAGTACTGCTTTTCTCATCCTTTTATTGACTCTGAGGACTACTCCATTTCTTCTAAGGGATTCTTGCCCACACTAGAATATGTAGTGATTAAATTCACCCATTCCTGTCCCTTTAAGTTCACTAACACCCAAGATGTTGATGTTAAATCTTCCATCTCCTGTTTGGCCATATCTAGCTTACCTTGGTTCGTAGATCTCATATTCCAGGTTCCAATGCAATAAAGAGTTTTAGAGTACCGGACTTTCTTTTTGTCATCAGATGTACCTGCAGCTGAGCTTCCTTTTGGTTTCATTAGTTAGTTAGTTTTATTAGCTGCTTCATTAGTGCTGGAACCACTTGGAATTGTCCTCCACGGAACTGTCCTCCACTCTTCCCCAGTAGTATGTTAGACACCTTCCAAACTGAGGGGACTCAACTTCTGATGTCATCTCTTCTATCATTTTAGTACTATCCATTTAGTACTGGGTTTTCTTGGCAAAGATACTGGGGTGGTTTGCCATTTCTTTCTCCATTGGTCAAAGGGTATGGACATCTTGTTTTCTTCATTTGTATTATTTTAAATTACTTTCTGAAATGGTTGTACTGATTCATAGTTCAATACCCTAATGTACCTATATTCCCACAACCCCTCTGACATTGGTTATTTCCATATTTTGTCATCTTTGTCAATTTGCTGAGTAGGAGGTAAAATCTTTGGTTTATTTTGATTTGTTTTACTCTTATTATTGGTAATATTGAGCATTCTTTCATGTTTTTGTTAATAGTTTGCAGTCCTTTTGAGAACTATTCCAATCTTTCCACTACTTATCTATTGGGGGAATGGCTTTTGGTCATACATGCATGCACATATATATACATAATACATGCATATATGTGAGTTGCCTATATCTTAGATATCAAGCACTTAGTTGAGAAATTTGATCCTTTTTCCCCATTTGATTATTGCTATTCTTATCTTAGTTATACTAGTTTTGTTTGTGCAGAAGCTTTTCAATTTTATATAACCAAAATTATTTGTTCATTGTTTTGTTAATTGGCTGTATTCTTTTTTGGTTAATAAAGGTGTATGATCTGCTTCTTTTCTAATTTTTATGTGTTATTTTTAATATTTAGTCACATATCCATTTGTGGAATATGTTATAAGGGGAACCTGCGGCCTTGAGACCATATATTGCCCTCTAGTTCCTCAAGTGTGGCCCTTTGACTGAATCCAAACTTCACAGTTCTTTAAAACTTGGACTAATCAAGAAGCCATACCTGAGGACCTAGAAAGCCACATGTGGCCTCGAGGCCACAGGTTTCCCACTCCTGTAAGGTGTTGGTTTAAACCTAATTTCTGACGAACTTTTTTTCAGTGTTCCCCGGAGTTTTGTTTTGTTTCCTTTTTTAATCAAGTTGGGATTCTTCCCCCCCACCCCCACCCCTGTTGATGTGTCTGGGTAGAATCATTGTTAGCTCCTTTTTCTGGGTGGGAAGTGTATTATATAGGCAGTGAGGTAAGTTGGCCAATTCTCAGGGTGGGGGGAGGGGTCTTAATATTGACTCCATGCATAAGCATTCACGGTAGGTTTGTGGCCTTTCTGGGATTATAGTGGTTCTTGGGAAGAGGAGGTTTTGAGTGAGCACTTTAAGGATTAGTGTTCTCTAGTGTTAATTCATAATTTTATAAAATCTTAAGTCACATTTTTTGGGTGCAAAGTTACCCTTTTTGTGAGTTTTTGAGAGTTAATGGGCTCTAGCTAAGTATCTATGCTGCTGTCTTGTTGGTCAGATGAGCCAGAAGCTCCTCTTTCAATTTTTAAGAATATTTTCACTTAAATGAGCAGAACCAGGGGAACATTGTAAATAGTAACAGCCACATTGTGTGATAGTTGCTTTGATACACTTAGCTCTTCTTAGCAGTCCAAGGATCTAAGATAACTCCAAAAGACTCACAGTGGAAAATGCAATCCACATCCAGAGAAAGAACTTTGGAGTCTGAATGCAAATGGAAGCATACTATTTGCTCTCTCTCTTTTTTTTGTTGTTTTTTTTCTTCTTTTTTGTGGTTCATTCCATTAGTTCTAATTCTTCTTTACATCATGACTAGTGTGAAAAAATGTTTAATATGAATGCATAAGTAGAGCCGATATCAGATTGCGTGCCATCTTGGGGAGGGGAGAGGATAGGGAAGGGGAGAAAATTTAAAACTCAAAATCTTAGGGAATTGAATGTTGAAAAGTAAGAATAAGGGGGCAGAGCTAACATGGCGGAGTAAAAGCAATGACTTGCTTGAGCTCTCCCCCAAACCCCTTCAAATACTTGTAAAAAATGGCTCTAAATAAATTCTAGACCAGGAGAACCCACAAAAAGACAGAGTGAAACAAATTTCTAGCCCAAGACAACCTGGATGGTTGATTGGAAAGGTCTATTGTACTGGGCTGGGAGAGGAGCACAGTTTGGCATGGTCAAATTCCAGAATTCCCAGGTCAAATAGAAAATATTGCAAGCAGCCAGAAAGAAACAATTCAAGTATTGTGGAAACGAAAGATTTAGTAGCTTCTATATTAAGGGACTGAAGGGCTTGGAATGTGATATTCTGGAGGTCAAAGAAAATAGGATTACAACCAAGAATCACCTACCCAGCAAAACTGAGTATAATCCTTCAGGGGAAAAAATGGGTATTTAGTGAAATAGAGGACTTTGAAGCATTCTTGATGAAAAGACCAGAGCTGAATAGAAAATTTGACTTTCAAATACAAGACTCAAGAGAAGCATGAAAGGGTAAATAGGAACAAGAAATCATAAGGGACTTATTAAAGTTGAACTGTTTACATTCCTAGATGGAAAGATGATATTTGTAACTCATGAGACCTTTGTCAGTATTTTAGGGTAGTTGGAGGGAAAAAATTATATGTGTGTATATATATTTGTATGTATGTATGTAGATAGATAGATAAATAGAGGGTGTAGGGTGAGTTGAAGATGTAGGAGTGATATCTAAAAAATAAAATTAAGGGATGAGAGAGGATTATACTGGGAGAAGGAGAAAGGGAGAGGTAGAATGGCGTAAATTATCTCACATGAAACAAACAAGAAAGCTTTTACAATGGAGGGGAAGTTGGGGGAAGGTGAGAGGGAATGAGTAAATCTTATTCTCATCAGATTTGGCATAAGGAGGGAATACCATACACACTCAATTGGTTATGGAAGTCTATCTTACAATATAGGAAAATAGGGGGTAAGGGGATAAGAGAGCAGGGGGATAGAAGGGAGTGCAGATTGAGGGAGGGGGTAATCAGAAGCAAACACTTCTGAGGAAGGACAGAGTCAAAAGAGAGAATATAATAAACAGGGAGTGAGATAGGATGAAGGGAAATATAGTTAGTTTTTCACAACATGACTACTATGGAAGTGTTTTGTGTGACCACACATGTATAACCTGTATCAAGTGGCTTGCCTTCTCAATAAGGGTGGGTGAGGAGTGAGCAAAGGAGAAAATTTAGAACCCAAAGTTTTAAAAGCAAACGTTAAAAATTGTTTTCACATGCAACTGGGAAATGAGATATACAGGCAGTGGGGTATAGAAAGCTATCCTGCCCTATAGGAAAATTGAAGGAGAAAGGAATAAGAGAAGGGGGGTGTGTGATAGAAAGGAGGTCAGATTAGGGGAAGGGGTATTCAGAATGCATGCCGTCTTGGGGTGAGGGAGGGGCAGGATGGGGAGAAAATTTGGAACTCAAAATCTTGTGGAAGTGAATGTTGAAAACTAAAAATAAATTAGAATAAGAAAAAAGAAAACTAAAAATAAGTTTAAAAAATTTTCACTTTACCTTCCTTCATTTGTACTTGTAAATAGAGATACTTTTATCAGTATTTATGTGGATAGGTGATATCTACATGATATCTAACAATGTAGATTGCAGACCATTCATACCTTATCCTTTTATGAGTCTTGTGTATGTACCTTGTGCTAGTGAGTTAACTACTCTGAGCCTACTCTATTCATTTGTAAAATGAGGTTCTTGAACTAGATGGTCTCTGAGATCCCTTCCAGCTTGAGAGTTAGGATCCTATGATCTTCCATATGTTCTCAAGAGGAAAGCTTCCAAATCTGCTCTGGTACATCCTTTGTATCTAATAACATTAGATGGACACTAATGCAGTACTTGGTCTGTCAGTCTGTTATCTTTAGGTTATGTTACATGATGAGCCTATGCTCTTTTCTGATCATATTTCTCTTTGATGGGTATTTTAAAGCCTTTGTGGGTGCCCATTTCATTCTATGCAGCAGTAGCTTATTTATGCTTCTTATTTCTATTACTCATTGAATGATATACCTAAGATCTCAGACTATACACACACATTTGTCTATGTGTGTATGTGTGTGTATGTGTGTGTATATGAATATATTTTAAATCCAAGCCATCTGATAAGGAATTGTCTTCTAAAAGTGTACTGTAAGATACTTTATGTAGTAATGCAGTAACTATTAAAGAAATTCCTCTTAGAATTTTCAGGTAGTTCTGTAGCTACTTCTGTACTTGTGATTGTATTAAAATCCTTAGTTCTTGTGCTTTTTAGAGCTTTTAAAAATAACTCATTACCACTGTATCTCATCAGATTTTACTATAACAGTGTCATTGTTTTATTAAGTACATTTTTGGTTGCTTCTTGAAGACAGCATCTACTATGTGAATAATTTTTCTATGCCTTATAATTTTGTTTGCTTTTCTATAGATTTGGGAGTGTCTAGCTTGATGATGTTATTAAAGAGAAGGTTTTGGTCATATGATGAATATTCTCTTGCAACAGTATGTTGATATTAATCATTCAGTCAGTGCATTTGTATTTCTGCTGTTCAAAGTACTTTCATTATATTCTTCCCTATTGCCTTCCTGTTTGCATTGTCAGTGTGCCAAGCAAATATTTCCTACTTTCAGTCTTCTTTAGGACTTTATGTTTTACAATTAATGTGCTCTTGTAATGTAGCTCTTCTTGCCTATTTCATTATTTAAGTAAAAGATTGAAGTGTTAGCAGTTTGATTTGTTAGTTGATTTTACCTTCTTGCATGTTCTACCATTTTGTTTAGCATGGATTGTTTGATTCTTTAAAAAAGAAAAGGAAAAGAAGATTATAAAATGAAAGAATGCTGGGCACGTGATAGGATGAAATGATCTTAGTAATGGAGTAGTTTTTTGACATAATGCATATTCTTCTAGTGTTCTGGGAAAGCCATATTGCTCAAGCAAGACACTGATTTTTTTTCTTGGTCTTCTGGTGTCATCTTGTTCACAAGTAAGATTGAGAAAATTTTGTCTAAAGCTCCTTACAGTATTTGGCTACTTGGGAATATTGATTGGAACACACTTTTTGGTGTTGCTCATAGAGCAAGAGGACTTCTAGGTCTGGGAGATGGGATAACAGTGAAATATATATGTGTATATATGTGTATATATGTGTGTGTGTGTGTATATGTATATACACACACATACACATATAGAATATTTATAATGTAAATATATACATAAATATTTATATCTACATAATTATAATGTATGTTATATTATAAATGAGTTAATTTGAAAATGTTGCCAAATGACATGTATAATTTAAACTGCTGCTAGGATATTTTCTGTATATAAGAAGTTTCCTGCAAAACATGATATATATGTATACACATATACATGTATACATTTTATATATTATAAATGCATTATGTATTGAATTATATTGCAAATATATACATTTACACATGTGTATATATGCAATGTACATGTATATATGTAATATACATGTAGATATTTCATATATGCATGTATGTATAAATATTTAAATTATGCCCAGCATATATGATTGCATATGATATATTATGATATGGAATATATTATATATGTGTACTTTGTATGTATATGTATATTCATGTGTATATGCATTTCATCAGATAGGAGAGACTTCTTAATTTGAGTAAACTTGGTCCGTTGCACTTCTCATTAAAAGTTCTGTCTTTTAATATTTGTCTGAAGAGACAGCTTGGTGTAATGATAAGAATTCTGGACTTGGAGTTAGAACCCCTGGGGTTCTGATCCCAAATCTGTTACTTATAAGTTATGTGAGTGAACTATATACTTTTGCATTCATTTTGTGAAAAAAGTACTTTATAAATCTTAAAGAACTCTACACATGTGAACTATTATTTTTATGTAAGATGTTTTATAACTACAGAATCTTAGAGTTGGAATTCCAAAACCATCTCAGAGTCCATCTAGTTAAGCACTTCCTTGAATAAGGGTCCTGTCTCCAGTATTGCCAATAAGTGATCATCCTGACTGTCCACACTAGAATACTTCAAGTAAGACAGCCGGTTCTACTTCTGGCCACTTTTAATTGTTAGGAAGTTGCTTTTTCTTTGTCTGTTTTTAATATCAAGCCTAAATCTGTTTCTCAGCAGCTTCCACCTGCTGTTTCTCATTCTGCCCTTCAGGGCAAATCAGAACAAGTCTATCTCTCTCTCTCTCTTCTGTATAACTGCTCTCTATTTCCTTGAAGAAAGCTATTATCCCCACCCTCCACCCTCAACCCCCCACCCCAGTTCTTCTGTACTCTGTGCTAACCATTAGCTTAGTTCCTCCCAACTATCCTTTAATGACATTCTCTAGTCCTCTTAGACAATTAGGTGGCACAGTAGATAGAGCACTGGTCCTGGACTCAGGAAGACTTGAATTCAAATCTAGTCTTAGATACTTGCAGACTGTGTGCCCAATGGCAAGTCACTTAACTTCATTCTGTTTCAGATTCCTCAACCTACCAGGGCTGTTGTAAGTTAACGAGACATTTGTAAAGTGCTTTGTTTGTGCCTGACATGTACTAGACCCTTAATAAACACTTGTTTCTCTTCTTTCCTCCCTCCCTCCCTACTTCTTTCCTTCCTTCCTTTCCTTCTACATAAACATAAAGTATTATACAAATGTAAGTTATTAATTTTAATAAACTAAGAAGTATTTGGATGTAGCTCTAGAAATATATAGGAGTGAAATTTTGTAGTATCTTAGATATGATGCTCCCTTTTTTAGTTATACTAGTGATAGTGTGTTTTGATGTGTATGCAAAGAAGAGGATGGAAAATATGCTAAGTTAGCATAGCCTAGAGATTTTCCTTTTACCATTAGAAATCAAGGATGTGACTTGATATTTGTGACCACTTTTTGAGGACTACACAGAAAATTTAAGAAGGAACTTGGAGTACTTCTCAGGGTAAGAGGCAGTTTTTAACATGTAAGAAAAATTACTTTTCTTATTGGTTCCAGGATTATTACCTTAGTATTCCAGTGATAAAATTGCTTTTTAAAATTGTACTGTGAAAGTATTGCTATTTTTCTGTTTGTTTTTTGGACCAAATGCTGTGATTCATGGCTTTACTCTATATGCCAGTTTAGAATAATGTCTTTTCTTCTAAATTGCTATGCCCTGTGCAATATTATATGTCTAATGTATACTTTATGCAGTTTCCATAGTGTATATTTTTTTCCAATTCACTCTTCCCTTGTTTACATTGTATATGGCACAGGGGCTGATTTAAATTTTTCTAAACTGATTAGCAGTTATAGATTCTGTAGCATTTTGAGGGAAATTTGATTAGCACTTTTTGAAAATTGTATAGCTTATTGCCCCGTTAATTAAGGTAAATTATGCCTTACCAGTGCTTTTTTAGCTCAGGCTTCTTTTAAAAACAAAACCAAAGTACAAGATGATTGAAGCTGCAAAGCCTACTTATCTCAGTTTACGTGCATATTTGCTAACCTCTTAGTTGCTTTTTGGAGAGTTGGAGAAGAAAAATGGTACCAAAGGATATATAAAATGTTGCTTCATTTTATGTTATTTTTGAGTGTCCATTGGTTCTTAAACTTTATGGGAAATTTGTTCTTTTCCTCTCTTCCAGTCCACCCTTGTTCTAATGAAATGGTCTGCTTGGTTTTATAAGCTTTTCTGTAAAATGCTTTTAGTTTATAAAAAAAAAAAGCAAGCAAGGGAGAGAGAGTAGCTGTACCTTTATTTTATTTTTTACTATTTGTAAGGTTTGTATGCCATAGTGTAGAATTTTAACTGGATTAAAGAAGAACCACTAGAGAGAGAACAGAGTTCTGAGTTGGTCCTCTTTTAGTATTATAGCATTTATCTGAAAGAAGAAAAATTAAATCTGATTCAATTACATTTTCCATGTTGAATTGAAAAAAGGAAATACTTATGAAATATGTTGATTTATTTCTAACTGAAGTTGAAATCCCTTTACACATCTTTACAGTAAGACCAGTATCACTTCTTTCTGGATGAAATTTAATAGAAAGGTGGAGATATGTCATAGTTACTTACAGTGTAACTTGTCTGTATTCTCAGTGATTATCATTGTTTGAAATGTTCATTTATTCTTGTTTGTTCACAGCCTTTTTTATAACATTATTATACTGAAGGAAGGAATAACATTTTCATTCCTCAAATTGTAATTTCATCTGTTTTCATATTCTTAGATTTTACTTTGAGGTGTCAAATTTCCCATTTTACTTCTCACTTCTTACACTTACACTTACTTTTCTCAGGTACATTTGAAAATGTAAACAATATTCTGTGTATTTTCATGAATTACGTTCTTAGCTTCTGAGTACAAAACTTCTTAGAGTTAATATAGCTCTTTGAAATAATAAGGACCTTTTGGGCCTTTTTAATAAAGCATTTTGTGGTCAGATAATTTTTTTCTTTCAAGTGAAGAGCAGTGTTATTTTGACACAGTTTATAGAGATGTATCAAAGTTTATATACAACTCCAAATATAGTCTGCACAATTCATAAATTTTACTGTTTCAATAAAGTTGTTGCTTTTTAACAATCTTACATTAGAGATTGTGTTATGTAGAACAATGTAAGATAGGTTGGGTCTTAATCAAGTGGGAAATTCAGCTGTGTAGCTGTTACTAATTAGAGCTGAGGTTGCTGAGGTTGCTGACCTTTGGAGGCTCCTGATGACTTATGATAGGAATCACAAATGATTTGGAATTGGGATTCAGTGTCTTGCTTCCAAACTTATTAGCATTACTAAAACATGTCCTATCATTTCTTGCGTCTTTGCCTTCATGTGTGTCATTCCTTCTCCTTATAATGTCCTCCTCACCCAGTTTTTCTCACGTAATTCCTGTTGGTCCTTTGGAGTTCTATTGATATGTGATTTCTCCTAAGAAAGTTTTCTGTTTTCTCCAGCTGTTTTTAACCTTTCCCTTCCTGGAAAACAAACAAACAAACAAACAAACAAACAAACATGTTTTATGCTTCCAATATAGCAACTTCGTATTAGACCTTATATTCTAGTTATTTGTATCGTGTCTCTCTTGCACCATAAGCTCTAACAAGGGAGGAGCTGAGTTGTACTCTTTTTATCCTCAATACTGTTAAGAACAATACTGTGTCTTTAGTTGCTGCTTGATAAATGTTTGCTGATGATTGGCAGAGTATGTAATAAAAAATAGTTGGATTTGGCAGTAGAGATTTTAGGTTTAGAGATTTCACTTTATGTCTCCATTAACTGATGTGAACTACCATTAATTTGATGATTTAGTATGTTACATAATCATTCATTTGCTATAAACTCTTGTTTATAGGTTAGGAAATTAATGCAAATGTTGCTACTGAAGAGATAGTGAAACTTATTGTAAGCTGAAAACCTGATGACTTTGGATAAGTCATTTCCTGCTTTGGTCCCCAGTTTTCCATCTGCACAATAAGAGGATTGGACTAGATGATGACCAAGGTCCCTCTGAGCTTTAACATATAAGTGACCATGGCCTAACAGGGATTCTGAAAAATGTAAGAGAACCTAGGAGAGAGCCAGTTTTTTTTCCCCCCGTGGCACATCAAATTCTAGCTTTGTGTCATATAATTAATTGAGGGTTGTAATGTTTTTAAAAACTTTTGATGCTTATTTTTAGCTTGTTCAGTACTTAGCTAAAGTAGAAAACTACAGTGACTTGTTAAAATCACAATTTTGAAGACCAAATGCATTTTAAGAGATGACCCTGGAGACCTTGGTGGGTTTGAGCCAGAAACAAAATGACTCGCTTTTACTACAGAAATCTTTTCAGTAATGCTGGCAAAACAAATAAACAACTCCTGCCCTCCCTCCTACAAAAAAAAATCCCAACAAAATACTAAAAATCTTGCTCCATTGAACGAAGTCGCCAATCTTAATATGAACTGTCCATAGCTTCTAAAAATTGGCTCCCAATACGAATCTGCACTTTTTGTTGGAATTTGTTCTTTTGGGATATAATCCCACTTAAAATAGGAACTGTTTCCCTTATACTGTTCCTTGCAATGAGAAATGTCATTACGTTTTGAGAATTTGTACCCATGAAAATTAATTTTGATAAATACAATAAATAAGCTTATTATTTGGCAAAAGGAAAAATTAGAACTGTTGTTTTTATGTGGGAAGTTGGTCTTCTAATCAGTGTGCCTTCTATAGGTTGTATTATCTGAATCAGAAATGAAATAGTGATGAAAATTAGAATCTAAGAAAGGATTCTGGAAGCTGTTTTATTTTTCTACGTTCCTAGGAACAGATATTTTTATGAAGCTAAAAAAAACCTAGATTTTTGGTCTCCAGAGGTCTTAGTATCACCTTCAAAAATGTAATTCTAAATTGTCGTGATTACTGTCACACAAAATCATATTAGGTATGTATGTTAGTGAAAACTTGAGAAGAATGAGCTTTATATGATAGCTTATATTTATGTCATGTTTTATAGTTTATAAAGTCCAAGTGTTGTTACCATTTTATGGATAAAAAAATTGAGGTTTAACAAAATGAAGTAGTTTACATACAATCACACATCTAGCAGGTCAGAGTCAACTGCGAAATTCTTTAACAAAAAGCCTTTCCTGATGCCGTTTAATTCTAGTGCCCTTCCTGCCTTCAGTGATAATCTCCAATTTATACTTTATATATCTTATTTGTGCATAATTGTTTTCGTGTTATCTCCCCCATTAGATTGTGAGCTCCTTGAGTGAAGTGACCTTTTTTTTTTAACCTTTCTTTGTATCTCCAACGGTGCCTTGGCACATAGTAAGAAAAAGAAGACAAACATTTGTTAAGCACCTACTATGTGCCAGGTACTGTACCAACTGCTTTACAAATGTCTTATTTAATCCTCAAAACAACTCTTTGAGGTGTAGATGCTGTTATTATCCCCTTAGCTTAATAAATGCTTGTTGACTGACTGACAGAATTAGAATCAAATGGTTACAAGAAAGAAGATTTTGTTTCATATGCATGCTTTTTTTCCCCTCTTGTTCAGAGATTTTGGCATCCTTACAGCAATAGCGTATTGTGGAGATACCTTACTTCAATACACTTTACTCCAAGGTGAAGAAGTCCAGGCTAAATTACAGAATACTTAGATTCAGAAGTGACTGAGGGTCTGAATCGCCAAAGTATTGACTAATGGGTTGATATCTAGGCATAGGCTGATATGGACCCTTTTATTGATTTTATTGATAGAGGGGCCAGTGGAGGTGGTTAATTCACATTAAGGGTATCTTGGAGGTAATACACAATCAGAACAGCTGTAGGATCAGCAGGGATTGGTTGGTTACTTAATTTATTGTGCAACAGGGGTGTTCCATATAGATAACTGCAGTGGCTTCATCAGAACCCTAGGTACAGCAACACTGTTGTCCGAGACTACCTTTATTTCTTTGCCCATATTCTAGAAGAAGTGGGAGTAGGCACTGGTCACCATTGGGATCAGGTCTTTAAAAGACTCAGTCACAAACCTAGTCAATCAGTCAATAAATATTTTTAAAGCACCTACTATATGCTAGGCACTGACCTAAGTGCTTTTTAGCAGATGTGCAAGGGTGTCCCAGAAATTGGGCAGTTCCTTGGAAGAGAGCCCCATTCTGGGTCTTTATGGTGGGGTTACTGGTTCCCTGATCATCCCAGCTCTGCCACTTACTATTTGTGTGGGCCTGAGAAGTGATAGCTTCCCTGGGCCTCAGTTTCCTTCTTTGTAACATGAGGGTATTGGATTAGATAATCTTTAAGATCCCTTTTAGCTTTGAATATTATGATACTATAATTCAAACCCATGTCTTCTGATTACAAGTTCAGTGATCTTTCCTGTACCCTGAGCTGCTAATGATAGTTTATGTTTTAGGTAGAAAATGATGCCTATTGACTGTCTTAAACTCTTTGACCCATTTAACCTAACATATTTAAAATGGAATTTATTATCTTTCTTCTCAAACCCTCTCTTCTTCCTAACTTTCCTATTATTGTTGAGGGTACCACCATCCTCCCAGTTACGCAGACTCATCAATCTAGGTGTTCTCCTTGATTCCTCACTCTTACTCCCTATATTCAATTAGTTTCCAAGCCCTGTCATTTCTACCTTCATAACATCTCTCATAATCACCCTTCTCTTTTCTGACACTTTAACCACTCTGGTGCAGGCTCTTTCCACCTAATGCATGAACTATTGCAATAGCCTGCTAGTTGGTCTCTCCCCACTCCCGTTCATCCTCATTCAGGTTTTCTGAATCATTTCTCTTTTTTGAAAGAAAGGTGACAGATCTTTTGATTGGATTATTTTCATTGTAGTAAGAAATTTTGAGAGCATTTTCCACATACCTCAAAATACTATTTTCTAAATGGTAGATGAATTAAAATATGGTAAGCCAAAAACTTTATTTATCTTGTTTATCTTTTTTGGAAAGAAGAGCTTATTCATTCTGCTATCCTTCCTGCCATATCTCTCTTCTAAGGTATTACAACAACTTCAGAATTCCTTAAAACCATAAACTCATGACCAGTAGGTTAACTTTTTTGTTTTCTACTCACACAACATGCTTTCATCTATACACCTAAGCAATTCTCATTGGATTCAAGTAACTGGTTTTAATTCATTTTTCATATTTGCTCTTTAATTGTGTTTCTTTCACAGTTGTGGCATTCTTGGTGGCTTATAATCAAAATAAACAGTTGATTGGAGAAAAGGGACTCCTGCCAACCAAACTGTACCTAAAGCAAATTCAGCAGTACTTCAGAGGTAAATCTGCCTGGGATTCCTTCAGTTACTCTCCAACAGTCATCTGGTTCCTGGATTGGTCGTATATGGACCTCATCTTGGATTCAGTATCTCTTCTTGGCCTAGGAGTTTCAGCTTTCATAATAATAACCAGTTGTGCAAATATGATTCTCATGGCTATACTCTGGATTCTCTACTTTTCGCTGGCCCATGTAGGACAGATCTGGTAAGTGGAATAAATATCACCCTCTCCCCACTTTTATCTCCAAATTTGTGATCTTTGAAAATTGCTGTATTTGCCTGTTAATATAGTCTGCCACATCTAAGCTGAACTGTTCTGTTCTCTGTAGTGAAAGCCTTTCTTTCATATATATGAATGTTAAACTACTTGGTAACTAGAGTTAAATAAGAATTACCATTTTAATGAGATGAAGTATTTTCAGTTTAGCATTGAAAACATTTTTCACTCAAGTTCTTGATGCCTCTTATTGTGGCATGAAGAATTATCCTGTAATCTTAAAATCTATATCAGCAGAATGCACAAAGCTGAAAAGCCTGACCACAGACTGTATACCTGTTGTCCAAGGAACAGTAGCCTAGCCAAGTTTAGATTTAGCCACCAGGTATTGATATTTTTCTTCATAGGAAATCATGAAGATTTTTACCAAGATAAGGAGATTGTGTTCTGCATTGTAGGATTTCACAAGTACAAGATGGAGGAGGCATAGCTAGAAAGTCATTTACTTAAAAAAATTCTGGGAGTTTTAATCGACTACAAGCCCTGTCCAAATTATCAGGGTGATGTGGCAACCAAAAAAACCTAAACAAACCAGAAACTAATGTAGACTTACACTACATTAACAGAGACATAGTGTCTGTAAAGAGAGAAATCATAGATCCCTTGGATTCTCTTCTACTTGGACCATACCTGAACTACAGCGTTCAGTTCCCGGCACCTCGATGACAAGTGATGAATTGGATGTTTCCAAAACAGAGTAGCTAGTACAGTGGCATATGAGGATCAGTTAAAAGAAGAACTAAGGAAGATACCCTAAAGGAAAGAAGACATGAGAGGGAGTGGAACATCATGGAGATCTGAGAATATCTGAACAGATGTTATGGGGAAAGTGGGATTGGATTGTTCCACTTGACTTCAGAGGATAGAACTATGAGAAATGAGTGGAATTTGCAAAGATTTAAACATTTAGGTTTTATGTAAAAAAAAATTACTAAGAATTACAGCAGCCAGAAGTGCAATGAGGTGCCTTAGAGGTAGAAGACCTCCTTACTTGAGGTCCTCCAGCAGTCAAAATGACCACTTGCTAGTAATCAGATTTGTAGCTGAAACCTCCTATTAGAGAGTGAAATCCTTGAGTTCAGAGACTGCCTTATTTTTCTGTTTGCAAACCCAGTGCTTGGCACAGTGTTTTACACATTTTTTCTTCTTCTTCATTCTTATTGAAGTGGAGCCCTTTATTCAGGTAAGCATTAGATATGGAGAAGCTGAGGTTGCTTTCAGTTCTGAGATTCTATGATTATATGACGTTCTGTAAGAATCCCATGGATGGAGTCATAAGTCCTTTCAAATACTAAAGAAGTTGGAGAGCATGAATTCTCTCACAGGCACAAATAAATTAACTCTTTTCAAAGTTATAAATATAGAAAACATTTCAGAGGTGTAAATATAGAAACTGACTTTTCATAGGCAATTGATATCATGGTACCTTTGCCAAGAAAACCCCAAATAGGATCATGGAGGATCAGACATGACTGAAACAACTGAATATCCACATCATGGTACAGTGGATATAGTTCTGAGTTGAGAAGGCCTGAGTTCAAATCCAGCCTCAGACACTAGCTGTGTGACCTTGGGCAAGTCACTTAACCATGTTTTCTTCAATTTCCTCATCTGTAAAATGGGGATAATAATAGACATACCTCACAGGCTTGTTTTGAGGTTCAAATGAGATAATTATAAAGCACTTAGCACAGTATCTGGCACATAATAAGCACTACGTAAGTGTTAGCTATTATTATTATCATTCCTTCATGATCTTTTTTTCATAATTCTGTTCTGTTTTCATGTATAAAATCAGCTTTTTAGCAGGATATGGTAATTTAATTAAAATTGTTAAAGTTCTTATCAGGTGTTCACATTTTTATAGGTGGTAGAAAACCTTTATAGATCTAGAACCATTTTGATTTTTGCTGTTGCCTTGTCTGAGATCATGGTTGCCAAGCCACTATGGTTGGCCTTTTTTAATTCACTAGAGGCATAATAAATTTTGTTCCAGCCCCTCATTTCCTTGTATTTTTAATACAGAATTAGCATGAGGACCCCCCCCCATCCCCAAGTTAATTGTGTGTGGTGAGGAAGTCTGTTCTCTCTCAGTTATTGACTTCATTGCTCATTCTTCATACCCTTCAACTGATCTCACTAATGTACCACACTTTTCTCCCCCTCTACCCTCCCCTTCAACTTTCAGTAATAGGCATATTACAGCAAAGGTGTGACCTTTTCTCCACAGGGGGTAGAGGTGTAACATTCTTCCAGAGTTACTGAGTTGCTGCCAAAATAAAGAAAAAACACCATTTTGCAATATGTGCCAATTTAAAGGCTGTCAAATGGCTACTGTTGCTTTGGGGGGCAGGGGAGGAGAGAGAGAGAGAGAGAGAGAGAGAGAGAAAGAATATGCAAACTTTTAATCTTTTTTTTTCTTAAGGTGGTTTCCATTGCTTCAAAATATAAGGAATTATGATGATGATTGGTGACATAATTTATGGGATTGACATTTAAGTCAAAATAGGATAGGGTTTTGACAGCTTAGAATCTTAAAACTTTTACAATCATTAAGTCAAAGGAATTTGGAACTACAAGGGATCTTAAAGATCATTTAGTTTAATCCCTCATTTTACATATAGGGAAACTGATGGCCAGAGGAGGAGTGATCTGCCTAATATCACAGTGCTTATTAATTCCAGATCCAGGGATAGAACACAGGTCTTTTGTCTCTTTAAGTTCCATGCTGTTTCTGCTATATCACACAAACTCTTTATAGTTGGGTATTGTTTACTAATTTTGAAGGTGTGTGCAAATTTCCTTTCAGTCTTTATTGTTCTTGATCTCTCTGCTACATGATATGGTGGATCCTCTCTTTCACAACACCTTTCCTCCTTGTGTTTTCATGACACTCTTCTCTCCTCCTTTTCCTACCTGTCTGTATGCTTTTCAGTTCCTTTGCAGGAACACCTTTCTCATTCCCCCTCTTAGGTAGAGATTATCTCACTGCCTTGTCCTGGGCACTTTTCTCTTTCATTTCTGCATTCTGTTTCTTGGTGATTTCATTAACTCTCATGGGATTATGAAGATGACCCCCATGTACATAGATCTAGCCCCATTTTCTCTTCTGACCTCCAGTCCTGAATTACCAATTTCCAATTGGATGTGTCCATATGGAAACTTTATAGCCACCTCAAACTCAACTTGTCCAAAACAGAACTCAGATCTTTTCCCCTCAACCCTCTCCATTTCCTAACTTTTCTCTGTCATAGGCAGCACCATACTTTGGGTCACTCAGGTTCACAATCTGAGTTACCTATAATTCTTTCTTCTTCCAATTAGTTGCTAAGGTCTGGTTGATTCTACCTCTATGATATAGTCTCACATGCTTCTGCTTTTTTTTTTTTACCCCCACTCACATGACTATCTTAGTTTTACTAGCTTATCACTACTTGCCTGGTGTCTTAGGTCAGGTCTGTGTTGATACAGAATGCAAATTTAGGATCCAGGGAGAATGAATCAATGAACCAGGTAATGAAAATATTTTTTAATAAATAATAATACTTGGCAAGAGTATATACTGACAAATGCACCTCTCTAGGTGCCATGATTGATAAAAGTAATAGCCCACATAGGAATAAACAGTCTCTCAGGTCTAAAGAGCTAAACCCCATCCTTGATACTGGTTTATATAGGCTTCATCAGAAAAGTCTTAATGCATATAGCCTATCTTTGCTCTGGGTTTCAAAGACTAATTGCTATGCATGGATATTCAATTATTAAAGCTATATGGCTTAGCTGTTCCACTCCTTGGCCCTAGTCCTATCCTGGCTGCAGTGGGACCAACCAAGACCATATTTGAAGCCTAATGGTCAGTGACTCAGACATCAGTTCTAGGTACTAATGAATAGTACTCCCAAGAGGAACAATGACAGCCTAAACAAATAAAAAAAGTAATCATAGCTAAAACTACAACCATCCTGAGTGAGAATAATTGTGTGCCAAGGTAGTAAACCAGTCTGAATAGTACAGAAGAGCTGGAGGCTAAGTGAAGAAGATAAAGCCTGGAGGACAACATTTGGGAGTGTAAAGCTCACTATCAGAACTGGAAGGGCTAAAAGGATGTCTCTTCTCCAAAATCATATCAAATGCAGAAGCCAAGAGTTTATAATTCCCTGGCCTGCAATTTGTCCCTAGGCCTGAGTTATCTTTTATTGTTTGGCTTTACAACTTGTTCTGTGTAGCCTACTCCCTTACCTACCACTTTTCCTTCATGGAAACATCTACCTATATGCAAATGAAACTGCATTTTCTGGCCTAGGGTGTAATGATTTCAAGTTTCTCTGATGGTCCCATTGCCTATTCTTTGACTTTCATTCACATTCGAGGCAGAAGGATTCATTGGATGGCACCCTCCCTTTTCCCCTGTTCTACCTCTCCAACATGGTCAGGATCTTCTATCCATCACCTCTACCGCCAAAACCTCTTTAGATTTTAGGAGTGATTTTCTAAAACCATGCAGGGAGGAAAGTAAATGTAAGGTTCAGAGGGATATCCTACCTGTCTCCTTTTTTTATAGTTCTCAACAAAATTGGATTAGGGATAAAAATTTTTCCGGTGGTCATATTGGTGTTATATTAAGCAGCAGTAAAATATCCTTGCTATCACCACTTACCCCTTTCACTCTACAACTGGCATTATAGAAATGCTGAGCTGGGAAACAGCTCTCCCTACCTTCATCCCTCTACGTCCTTCTCCCCAATCCCAAATTGGCAATGTTTGAGGGTAGTCAACACCTCCACAAGGTAATTAGTCATTTGTCAAAGTTGGGGGCCAAAAAAAATCTAGTCTTTAAGAAATCCATTCCAACCCTCAACAAATCCTGTTGCCTCAAGGAGATAGGCCAAATGAAAGTGCCAAAGGACATTATGGGATTTATCATAAACCTCCCAAGTTCTATAGATGAATAATTACATCACTTGATCAAAGTAAAGGATGAGGAATGGTTATAAGGAACAAATCTGTCCACAGCATTATTCCGTTTGACTGAGGGAAAATGTCTTTGTGCTGGCATGGCCCAACTAAACATGCCAATGGTCAGTTTAGTTTTATCACTAATTCTATTGGCAGAGTACTGTCATTTGTCCTGCCCCCACCAGAAACCCCCACATAGATCCATAGAAACAGAATAAAACTGTAGGAAAAAAAAAACCAAAACCTTTTTCTCAGTTAAGCAGCCTTACAGGCCATCCAAATGCCTGAAGCTCAGTCTACTGGGAATACAGTTAAATTTCTGCCCCTGGGGATAAACCCAGATTAACAACAACCCACATAATGAAAAAAGTAGCCCATCCATTCTAAAGGGTTACACATCCTTCTTGCTACTGGTATATAGAATTCTCCAAAAAGTAGTACATGTAAGCCATTCCTTAGTCCTTTTAGCTCATTCCTGCTTCAGTCCTCCATGACTAAGAAATATGCAGACACTTTAAGTCACTATTGCCAGGGAGAATAGCTAGCCCCTTAGGACTCAAGGCTTGGGCATAAAGAATAATCCTGGGGCAGCTAGGTGGCGCAGTGGACAGAACGCTGGCCTTGGAATCAGGAGGATCTGAGTTCAAATCCAGCCTTGGACACATAACACTCACTAGCTGTGTGACTGGGCAAGTCACTTAACCCCAACTGCCTAATCAAAAAAAAAAAAAAAGAATACTCCTAAAACACTTGGATTATTGCAAGAGCTTCTCAATTGGTCTCTAGTTCCCTCTTCAGTCCATTTTCCACATGCACTTGCCAAGGATATACCTAAAGTTTGACCATTCAGTGATTCTTTCTTGCTCCTCAAATAAAATACAAAGTCTTCTATTTGTCTTTTAAAGCCCTTTGCTTTCTGGCTCCAGCATCATTTTCTAGGCTTGTTGATCATTGTTCTCCATACATTTTGTGGTCTAATCACACTGGCTTTGTTTACCATTCCTGAACATGACATTTTACCTTTCATCCCTATGCTTTTTGCACAGGCCATCTCTGATCCTTCGAATGCACTCTACCATTGCCTTGAAGAATCCTTCACTTCCTTCAAAGTTCACTTGCCATCCCACTTCATATGTGAAGTTTATTCTGATTCTGCTAGTTCATGATGTTTCCTCCTGAAATTGCTAGTGTTTTCCTACCTGCCCTGCAGGTTTTCTTATATATGTTACATCCTTTCATAAATCGTTTGGTCTAGCCAAAATGGCATTCTTCTTGTTCTTCATACGGGGCAATCCATCTTATTTTTCTGTGTCTTTGCCTCATTCCTGGCATGCATTCCTTTCTCACTGTGGACTCCTAGAATCCCTAGTTTTCTTAAAAACTCAGCTCAAATTCCATTTTCTTTGAGGTCTTCCCTCATACCTCTTAACTATTAGTGCTCCCCCTGAAATTACTTGGCATATGTTTTGTATATACTTATATGTGCATGTAAAGTTATATGTACTCCAAATAAATTGTAAGCTCTTTGAGGACAGAGATTTTCTTTGTGTTTTTTTATTAATTTATGTTGATTTATCAACAATCACTTCCATAAGCTTTTGAGTTTAAAATTTTTCTCCCCTTCTCACTCTACCTCCCTCCCCAAGATGACATGCAATCTGATATAGGCTATACATATACATTCCTATTAAACATATTTTCACATTAGTCATGTTGTTAGGAAGAATTAGAATCAATAGAAGGAACCACAAGAAAGAGGAAGCAAAACAAAACAGAAGAACAAAAAAGAGCAAATAGTATGCTTCAATTTGCGTTCAAACTTCATAGTTTTTTCTTTGGATATGGATAGCATTTTCCATTATGAGACTTTTGGAGATGTCTTAGATCCTTGCATTGCTGAGAAGGGCTAGGGCTATCAAAGTTAGTCATCATACAACGTGGCTACTACTGTGTACAATGTTCTCCTGGTTCTTCTCACTTCACTCAGCATCAGTTCATACAAGTCTTTCCAGGTTTTTCTGAAGTCTGCCTGCTCATCATTTCTTATAGCACAATAGTATTCTGTTACATTTGTATACCACAACTTGTTCAGCCATTCCCCAACTGATGGGCATCCCCTCAATTTCCAGTTCTTGGCCACCACAAAAAGAGTTGCTATAAATATTTTTGTACATGTGGGTCCTTTTCCCATTTGTATGATCTCTTTTGGACACAGCCCTAGATGTGCTATTGCTAGGTCAAAGAGGATGCACATTTTTGTAGCCCTTTGGGCAGAGTGAGGATAGAGAATTTCATCTTTGTCTTTTTATTCCCAGCACCTAGCACAGTGCCTGGTATATATAGTGGGTTCTTCATAAATTTGTTTTTGGTTAACAGGCACACAGTAGGTGCTTAATAAATGCTTGATGAATTGAATTGGAATTTATTTGGGGAGCAGATTAGTAAAAAAAAAAAGTCATGAACTCAGAGTCAAAAAGTCCTATCCTCAGGATCTTGGGAAATGCTCATGGCCATCATATTATGAAGTTGAGTGTGCTTTCTTACCCTCCTGGTGGCATCCTGGGTCCTCTGTTATTGACATAAACATCCTAAGGGGGTACTCCAAGATACAGTCTAGTTAGCATTTTTAGGAAATGATTAAGGACTGCTGTAAGCCCTCCTCATGTGAGCTTTGGAAAGAGAATATAGCAAGTCCGAATTGTTGGCCTAATGCCAATCCAGAGCCAGTAGATTAACCATCCAGAGTCACTTTATTGCCATGGTTATATTAGCTATAAAGAGATCTTAGGAAACCTTATATATTGGAAATTTTTTTTGAAGTAATTTAAGATCTTTGGGAGAGTGATGTTTTTAAAAATGCTATCATTAGTACTTTAGTGATATTCAAATACTCAGATGAATTTGCATCTCATTGATTTGTTCTTCAGTGATAAAGATCAGAACCCATCCATACTTTCTAGTCTTGTAAGACTTTTCTCCATGTTCTCTCAAAAATTGCTACAGGGGATCCACTCAACATTAACAGAGACTTTCCTTGCTTTCTCCCAATATTAGGATGACAGAACACTTGGTTATTTACCTGTCTTCTTTTGCTCTTGCCACATGATAGCCCATCTCTTCTTCCTATCATGCAATATCCTTTGCTTCTTTTTTTTCTTAGAGTTTCTCCATGGTTATGTGTTGTCTTCTCCCACCCACCATGCTCCTTTCCTTTGCTCTCTGTGTGATATTCATCTTTAGTTCTTCAGAGAGAGTAGTGTTCTGTATATTGCTGCCACATAGAAACATATCATCATAAAGTATTAGTATTGAAAAGATGGGTCTTTGCTTTCATGGGAGGTTGCTGTCAGTAAAAGAACCTTGCAGCTTCTGAAGGCAAAGCAGCTCTAGCTCCTCCTCCTGTTTAACTGATGGCCCAATTTGTTGTCTGTCTACTCTCTTTCCTAGGTATACTGTTGGACGTGCTCTAAGACATGTTGAAATCTCTGCAATAGATATTTTTCATCCTTTTAGTCCTTCCTGTGTGGATGGCCAGGCCACTCATTTGAGTGACTGCTGATGTGTTTAATGAAAGTCTGCAGTTTTCTGGGTCTTCATGCAGTTAGCACAAAGTTGTATGAAAATAGAAGCATCTGAAGGACCTCTCTGTCTACAAGGGATCTCTCTTTGTCCTGTACTCTTGGATCGGCACACATCTCCCTCTTCTGTGCCTTGTCTGATGTTTATTATCAGAGGGCTATTGAACAGGATTATTTCTGTTGTTATGTCTTCCAAGGAATTCTGAATGACCTTGATATATTTCATGAGAGATCTTGCTATAAAAGAGCCTGTGAGGTGCCAAATCAAAATTTTTTTAAATAATCTGTAACAGTAAGCACAGTGAGATCTTATATTATCAAGTTTTTCAGTTAATTGTGAGATGCTAAAGATGTGGTGTTTTGTTGAATATTGCTTGTGAAAGCCTAGTCCACTACTATCTCACCAAGGATACCTTTGTTTCATGTAAAATTTTTGCAGAGGTGAAAGAATAGGTATATAGATTAGTAGTTATCGATGTTTTCTGAGTCACTTTTTTCTGTATTAATAAAATATGAGATTTTTCTTCCCATGCTGAGATATGTTATCCTTAGTGCCACACTCTATTAGGCACCGTAGAGATACAGACTGAATTCATCCTATTTGCAACAGCCTAGCTAAGGTAAGGAAAGCACCTCTTACATTTTGTAATCTTTACTACTAAATATAGTACTGAAAGAGTACCCTCATATCCCAGTATAGTAATAAAAGTACTAAAGAGTATTTAGGACTCTTTACCAATAAATACTATAACTATTGCTTTTTCCTGGCTACAGGCTGCTGCAAATAGGTGTGAATTCAATTTGTAATTTTGTAGTCCATAATGGCTCATTCTGATCTTCCCCTAAGTACTCTCTAATTCAATGAAATAGCTGATAAGTTATGCTCAAGATAATGCACTAAATATGGGGGTGTAAATATAGATTGATACATATACAATTGTCATGGAACTTTCAATTTAATTGGGGGTGGGGAAGACATATCTAGATAGCTATGATAAAAAGAAGGAAGATAAATACAAAGAGAGAAATCCAAGCAAAGTATTATGATTAACTTGAGGAGGGAGAGATCATTTTCACCTAGAGTGGCCCCTTGGATTGGGCCTTGAAGGAAAAGAGGTAATTCAACAAATTCAATAAATGATGGGGATCTAGGTGGAATGGTATGATTAGAGGTATAGGGATAGGAGAGAAAATTCAGTAGTCTAGTTTCGTTGGAATGTAGAGTACTTTAAGGAAAGTAGTATGAGCTGGACTAATTGATTGGAACCAGATCGTGGAGGGTCTTAAATGCCAAGATAAGTATTTCATGCTTTATTTGGTAAGCAATGGAGAGCCACTGGAAATTTTTGTGTATAGAATGACATGACTAGAGCAGTGCTTTTGACTATTAAACTGTGTATACACCTTCACTGCTATGAGGTTTATACCCCAAGGGAATCAAAGAAATAGGAACAGGGCCCATATGTACAAAAATTTTTATATCAGCTCTTTTTTTTAGTGGCAAAGAATTGGAAACTGAGGGTATGCTCAACAATTGAGGAATGGCTAAACAAATTATGGTATTTGCATGTGATGTAATACTTTCATGCTATAAGAAATTATGAAGGGAAGGGGTTCGGAAAAACCTGGGAAGACTTGTATGAACTGAAGCGAAGGGAGCAGAACCAGGAGAAAAATCTACACGATAACAAGAATATTGTAAACTGAAAGGCTCAGGAACTCTGACAGCCACAATTTCAAAGGCCTCATTATTGAACTTGATGTTCCCTTCCAGAGAGAAAGCTGATGAATTCAGAGTTCAGATTGAATCTTCTTCCCTGTCCTCCCCTTTCCTTTCCTCCCCTTTTTCTCCCTCCCTCCCTCTCCCTCCCTCTCCCTCCCTCCCTCCTCCCTCCCTCCCTTCCTCCCTTCCTTCCTTCCTTCCTTCCTTGTTAATGCAGGAATTTGTTTTGAATGATTATACATTCTTTGTAATAAGTTTGGTTTTTCTTTCCCTCCTGATGGTGTGGGGCAGTGGGAGGAGGTAGGTAGAGAATTTGGAATTGAAAATAAATTAAATTGAAAAAAAGAACAGTGCTTTAGGAAAACTACTTGAGCATCATTGTGAAGACTGAACCCGAAGAAAGAACAATGTGGAAGTGGAAAGGATAGCTAGGAGGCTAATTCAGCAGTCTAAGCCAGCATTTCTCAAAGTTTTCTTCAAGACCTTTTCTTTTTTGGTTAGGCAATTGAGGTTAAGTGACTTGACCAGGGTCACATAGCTAGTAAGTGTCAAGTGTTTGGTCTGAGGCTGGATTTGAACTTAGATCTTCCTGACTTCAGGGCCAGTGCTCTATCTACTATGCCACCTAACTGTGCCCTTCAAGTGTCTTTAAGGTAAAAACTATTTTCATAATAATACTGATTTTAAAATTTCTAATATAGGATATATTGATAGATATAACCTATGTAAACCAAAGTTCTTGAGGCCTTCAATAATTTTTAAGAATGTAAAGGAGTCCAGAGACCAAAAAAAATTGAGAAATGCTTTTCCAGACTACAAGAGCTGAATTCCTGAACCAGAGTGGTTGAAATGGATATAAAAACGGAGGATGAATTTGAGAGATATGTTGGGGAGGTAGAGTTGACAGGGTCTTGATGAAAACATGCACCTCACCAGCTTTAATTTTGTCACTCACAAACTTTTGAGCTTTCCATAACATTATTACTTTGATTAATCTGATTGTGGTGTATTATAGCTGTGTATCTCTGTGATATATGGTGTTCCCCTTTCACCTTATTGTATGTGTACCTAGGCTGTAGTGTATTTCTTGTCATTACAGTTATATTGCATAAGTAATCTGACTTCATATGGCAGGGAGAAGATAGAATAATTACAGGATATATGAGTTTAGTTGTGGCAGGCATGTGCGGGAGAGAAATGATTAGAAATAATGATTAAGAAAACAAGAAAGTAGCAACTGGAGCCTTTCAGTGAATGGGGATGAAGTTAGAGAGACCATGGAGGAGTTGCTATAGACTGCATGCTTAGGGAAAGAGAATCGTTAAAGGGATTTCAGATTATAAGAAAATTAAAGCAACCAGCTTGTTTTAGGAAACTGACCAGAAGAACAGCTTTGGTCTTAACCTGAGTGTCACATCTGGATGAACTGACAAAAATAGCTTTATTTGATAAGATTGTTAGGTCTCAAAGAAATCTGTGATAGTAACAAGTCCAATCCTTTCCTTTTAGAGCAGTGGAAACTAGGGCACAGAGAAGTTACGCCATTAGCCTGGGGTCACAGAGCTAGATGGTGGTAGAGAGACTAAAACCAGATCTCCTGAGTATCAGCGTTAGGTCCTGCCTTGTGATCGGAGGTTTTGCTCTAATTTTGTGGAAGGGATATGACAGCAAAAGTTTGTGGCACTCTAGAGATATCTTTTTCTTGCCTGAGAAACAACATAGATTGGAACTGGGAAACTATAAGGAATGGCAGAAAGTTGGAGAGAGAGGGAGGAAAACTATTCTGTCCCTTATTAAAGTGGCCTGTGTTGTAACAGCTGTCATATTAAGAAATACTACTCTAGAGATTTACACCTGTCTTTGGGATGGTTGTTCATTTAAGGGTCTCTTATTTTACTTTAATTTTTCTTTAAAAAAACTCTCTTTTGTAATATTGTAAACTTACTCTTCACAGATAATCACTTTTGCATGATGGTTTCACCCAGATTCTATATTAGAAAAATAAGTGGTTTTAGTTTTTCCTTTTCGTTGTTGTTTAGTCGTTTTTCAGTCATGTCCAGTTCTTCATGGCCCCATTTGGGGTTTTCTTGGCAAAGATATTGGAGTGGTTTGCTATTTTTTCTCCAGCTCATTTTACAGATAAGGAACTGAGGCAAACAAGGTTAAGTGACTTGTGGAGGGTCACACAGCTAGTAAGTGTTTGAGGTGAATTTGAACTCAGGACTACAAGTCCAGCACTCTGTGCTCTATGGCATCACCTGGCTTTCCATTACACTTCACCCCCTTACCAAAACATTTTCTGCTTTTTGCCTTCCATGATGTACCCAACACTACATGTCCCATGTTCATTTATTCAGTAAACACTTAATAAGTGCCTACTATGTGCCACCTAGTGGGACATAAATATGAAAGTCAAGGAGCCACTATATTCCTTTTGTAAAGTGGTAGCTCCATTTCAGGCCCCAGCGTAACAGAAAAATGACATTCATGTAAGTAAATGCTGCATATGATATTGAAAGTAAACCATATACTACTTTCTGTTGTGACATCAGTTACTACTTTTGTACAGTCAAACTAGAGGTAGTATGGGCTAGTGGAAAAAAAGGCAATTGGACTGAGCATTATCAGGGTTTTTATGTTCTAGTTCTAGCTTTGCCACTAAAAGTGAGTAGGGCTATTTTTTTTTTCCTTTCTGGGATACAGTAAAATGAGGTCATTGTCGGCATGATTCAGTAGAGAGTGTGCAGCAATTCTAGGACTTAGGTTTGACTCTTACTGCTTATGTTCTATGTGACCCTGGGCAAATAACTTTAGTTTTCTGAGCCTCAGACTTCTCATGCATAAAATGAGAGGGCTGGACTAGATAGAATATTGCTAAGATGTCTTCTGTCTCTGAATCTGTGATCCTGTGATTTCTAAAATTCTGAGATCCCATGACTGAAAAACATCGAGAAATAAAGAGATGAAAAGAAAGCTATTTTGGTCCCCTAAAATCTTATCATATCTTTGTGAGTTTATATTGTATTTTGCAATGTATATAAAGCAGTTATCATCATGCTGTATGGAAAATAATTTTATAGTAATTCAATCAGACAAAAAGATGTTATGTTAATCTCAATTCATCTCATTTTGGTTTAGTTTTACATGACATATTAAACAGGAAATTAGGTTCATATTCTGTGTGTGCATGTGTGTGAGTGTGAGTCAGAATGACCCATTGCAACAGTTCATTCAACCATGGATGCATTTTTCATTAAATACCCTGCAATGGGTCACTGGTTGGTCAAAAACACTATTATTGTGCATGAACTATAACATTGAGTTGTATAGAAAAATGACTGTTGCCTAGTAAGAAAGAAAAATTTTTGGGGGGTGGGGGTGGTGAAGTAGGATGATGTAAATAACAGATGTTGAATAGCAGTTTTGTTTTTATAGGTTCTTTTTTTTTTTTATCAGTTCTGCTATATTTAAAAGGTACTTGTGAAAGGACTGCTGAAGTAGTAAGGAGAACCATGCTCCTTTTATACCCATTTAACCTTAATAAATATTTTGACATATAAGTGTGACAGAAAGGAACTTATCTTCAGGTGACTAGAATCTGCTTATTTCCATCAGGGGCAGTTAATGTTCGTTCTAAGTTTCATTAGGACTTCCAGTAACTATATTGAAGTAAACAGGGGTCCTGAACATAGTTTTCTATCTGTCAGAGTAGTTGATGAGGGTTGCTCGTTGGCTGGAACTTTGAGATATTGCTGTTTCTTAATCTATAAAAGAGAGTTTAAATAACAAAAAAAACCCCTAGTTGTAATAATATGGAGTTATTTTCTGCATCTGTTGGTTTTAGAAATCAGTATCCCATCTATACGAGCTCAGAGGACTAAAACTCTAGGATTGTGTTGTATGTAACTGGCAAATTTTTGTACCCTGTTTGGAAAAAATATTTTTTTATTTTAAAGTTATTTCCAACCACACCTAGATTCAACTCATCAAAAAAAAAAAAAAGACTAGCCCCATGTGTAGTTTAAAATATTAAGAGCCAGTCTGTAAATGTGCATGGCCAAAAATATTACATTTATTTTTCATTGGAAAAATATATCTTTCCTATTTGTATTTATCAAAAAGTAGCCAACTCAGATTAGCTTAAACTTTCCAAAAATCTAATATTTTTCTCAGAAATGATTCTTTGGGACTTTTGGATGAGAAGAAAAAAAAAGCAGCATTGGCAGCTAAAAACAATGGCTTATCATGATAGCATTTTAAAGTCTGAAAACTAATTTTATACTTGAATATATAACATTATGTATGTAATACAGCAGTATATATTGTGAATTTGGGAAATTTTCATAGTAAAGTATAATGACTATTTTAATTAGCTTCATCTAGCACAAGAAGATGGACTGTGTATGGTGAAGTTAAATAGAGTTTTCTTCATTATATTTAACACTTAACATTCCTCCCCACCCCCACCCCCATTTCGATGGTTGTCTTCATATTAATAAAAACTTGAGAGAAAGAGAGAGGATAACAAAGACATTTCCAGGGAGTGATGACTGAGAAGAAAACAGATTTTTTTCCTTTTCATGATACCACATAATGAAAATGAGACACAATTTATTCTTTTTATGTCCTCATTATTTTAATTTGAAGGGGGAAAATGTATTTGTTTTGGGTGCAAGGATACAGATACCAGATACCGCTGATTGAATAGTTCTTTCAACTCCTGCCCAGCTGGCTTCATCTCAGTGAAAAGAGGAAGCTTCAGTGGAATAACTCTACCCTTTGAAAGACAGGAAGGTATTTATTGCAGGCAATAGGTATGTTTGATTTCCACATCTTTGAATCTCAGTAGCTTGGAAATAGGGTTGGGTTTCGTGAGCTATTCATAATGCTATTGCGTTATGGTAGAGATAATTAAGATTCTCCCCTGTTTGACTTACTTGGTAATATTTATGAATGGGGCCCTGGTCATTAAGGTTTTAATTTTGGGTCTTCTGATGATTTGGCTGATTGAAATTAGTACTTGTATCATTTGGTACCGTAGCTTATGTGATTATTAAATGATTACCATTGGGATTTTTCCCTAACTTAAAGACTACTTTTGTACATTTTTCCCTCATCCACGGGGGTGCTCCATCTTGGACCTATCTATGTCTTCTCATCCTACAGTCTCTTCTTGAATCATTTTTCCAGGAGATTCTCCCTGGGGAGTCCATACATGTGTTGGGGCCCTTTCTCTAACTCTTTTAAAGAATATTGAGGATTATTGAGGGAGTTTGAGTTGTGTGGAAGAAATAATCTTTATAAATACAAGGCAAAATTCTTATTTTCAGTTTAGTTCAAGCAATGTATTCAGTGATGAATAATGTTATTTATATTTTAGCTTTCAGTAAGATTAGATAGAGGAAGGATTAATAAGTTAGCTTCAGATTGTTTCCTGAGTTTTACTAAATGATTCTGGGATAGTATTCAAAATGAAGTTTCAAAGTTCCTCTTGATTAGGTATACTTTGTTCCCAGCCCCTACCAGAAGTATTTCTCATGACTTGTCAACACAGATGAAAGCTTCATGAGGTTTTTTTAGTGATTATTGTGATCATAGGTGCCATCTCCAGTGAAGTCTTCTTTGATCTCCCTTCCCAAATTCTGAATAATCTTTCACTCTTGGACCTTTCATATCATTCTTACTGTTTCTCTTGTTTGCATGATTTATTTTATATTTTGGTTATTTGTGCATATATTCCTATTCTCACTCCATAATAGGTTATAGGCTCCATTAGAACAGGCATCCTTTTCCTATCATTTTATCTCCCAAAGTATGACACATAACAGTTTGCAAATGGTAGGCATGCTTACTGAATTGAGTAGAATTTAATCACAAGTGCCATGTTGTTTTAAGGGTTTTCTCAGATGGCCATGGCTTAAAACATCTATGAAGAAGCTTTATTAGTGCATGGCATAAGCTTAGAATACATGAAGATAAGACTTGGATCCTTTAAAAGGCTCCTAAAGGTGTTTGTGTAGGCCTGTTAAATTATTCACATTGATGTGGCAGAAGATACCATAGAGATTATGGACTGGACCAGGCCAATCATTTTTATACAGAGGTGAGATTCAGGCATGAGTAAAAGAAATTTTTTTAAACCCCATGGCTTTGATCTAAGCATAACTTGTCAAATTAGTAATGATCCAAGGTACATAAATAGCAGCAGAAATTTTTGTCTTTAGGTCTTCAACTATTGAATGACTCATTACTGACTTTTTTTGTGTATAGTGCCATTTATAGTCAATATACATAGTAAAAATTTGTAGTAGGAAAAACACTGCACTGAAAATCAGGAGATCTAAGTTTTTACTCCCAATTCTGTTACCAGAATTGAGTGGAAATCATTCTGAAAGCAGAACTAGCTGTGTGACCTTGGCCAAATCACTGTACGGCCACAGGTTTTGGGGAGGTTCAACTAGATGGTTTTTAAGCTTTCTCCAGGTTGAAAAATATTTTAAAATGTGAATTAGCTTGCCTGGTTCCTTTGAGGAATGAAAAAGCCTGTGGCTGAATTTTCTATAAAAAGTGAGTATGCTGCTAACTATAAAAAAATGCCTTTTCACATTAGGCTTAAAAATGTGTGATGAGAGAATCTGATTAGTTTTGCCTTTGGCTGCACAGTGGACTGAGGATTTATTTCTGGTAATCATCTCACTCAAGACTGAAAATTGAAACCGTATTGCCAGGTAGACAGAATATAGAGAGCATTGTATTGGCATTTAGAATGCAGACGGTGGCATAGTTAAAACATCATTAGTTGGTTAAATTGTGAAGCTGTACCCTGGGATCTCTTGCCACTCCTTCTTAGAAGGAAGGAAACAAGATAGATCCTGCTGTGACTATAGAGAATGTTTCCCATATTTTTTGAGAATAATGATAAATTTTGTAAAATATGAGTATTTCTGATTTCAGCTTGGTATCAGATAGAATGTGCATGCCTCAGAACTTGGGGGTAGATGGAGAAAACACGTGCAGAATAAAATGATTTTAGCTAGTCAGGTCATCCTGAGTTGGCCAATGAAAAAGGAGAATAGATTCTAAGTTATTAAACAGGGCCCAGATTCTCTTCCTACTCTGTTCGATTCTGTTCTTGTTTTTAGTGCTTTATATACGTGACTATTCGAATTAGAAAAAGTCAGAAACTATCTCCCTTCTGGATTAAACAACATAAAGACAATTGTGGGGAAGGACATTTTAAATTGTTACGTTTCTTTTAAGATACTTTGTAAAGGTTACTGAAACTCAAGGGACCGTATTATACAAGGCAATAAATATTAAAAATGTTATAGTACTGAGTGGTTACGACATTTTTTTCAGTGCTTCTCTCCTGTGGAAAAATGTTGAAGGAGCTACTGTTAACAGAATGTTAGAATAATATAAGACCAAACAATTCTCTTTCTCCGTGAAATATTAAATCAAAGCTCATTTCATTCAAGTATTTCACTCTTAGATTGTTAGTCAAGTAAATACAATCAACTTCATGCTAGAATGCCCATTCAGAGCCATTATTCCCAGATGTATTTTTTTCAGGCAATTGGGGTTAAGTGACTTGCCCAGGGTCACACAGCTAGGAAGTGTCAAGTGTTTGGTATGGAGTCGAATTTGAACTCAAGTCCCGCTGAGTTCAGGGCCAGTGCTCTATCCACTGTGCCACCTAGCTGCCCCTCCCAGACAGTTTTCAAGTAGATACAGATGCTTTAATATTGAACTAAAGTTTAGAGGAAGAACACATGATAGTTTGTTACCATGGTGTGGGCCTTCCTGTAGCTCAGCATTTTGACATCATGAGCTGATTGAATATAATTTTAATCTCTTTTGATTTAACATTGTTACAAGAGCAGAAATAATATAAGTTGCAAAAAGTATGTCTCTGGGGGTGTATATCGGGGCAGTTAAATTACCATTCTTTATTTTTTTTAAGAAGAAAGGTAGATTTATTTTGAGAGTTTTGCAATTTTTAAGCCTTATTAAAATCCACTTGACTTATCTCAGATTTTAATCATAGTCTAGTGCCTTCTAGCAAATAGAATGTGGAACAGTTTCAGGAAAAACAGCAGTGAGTGACTAGAAGTCAGCAAGATGTGCAATGATTATTTTGCAACTAAAGAGTGGCACCAGTTTTTTCCTTCTCATGATCGTTTTTAGGAAAAAAAAATCTCCTTGTCTTTTTCTTTCTTTTCCTGATCCCAAATTGCATTTGTTATCTTCCCATCGTTCAGTGTCAAGGACATGGTTGCCTGGAGGAATGGCAAGGAGCGATCTGAAATTAGTAGGAAAGGGGCTGCTTGGCAGCAGTAAGGGAAACGCTAGAACTTCTTTGGAAGAAGTGAATTTGTTTCCTTATGATCATGTGCACCCCTAGACAAAAGGAAGCTGCCAGATAGAATTTCGATGGAAAAGACACTCAGTTCTAAAGATGGAGAGTTTAGATTGACCCTCAAGCATGCCTCTACTTTTCAGTAGCTGGGGTATTTATTGTCTCAATGGATCTGAGTGCTGGGATTGGTGCAGTGGAGGCCAGTAGAGCAACCCTTTGCTTCCTTCCTCTCCCCAACTGAACCCTGTTCTTTTGTTTGGAAGCCCAGTCTGGCTCTTTTTCCAAGACCCTAGGGGGCATAAATATTGTGCCTGCCAGGGAAGTAGGGAGGAGGGAAAAAAGAGAGATTGGCTAGAGAAGGAAGGAGAGTTAGACCAGGAGTAGTCAGAGACATGTTGTAATTATGGCGTTAGACTTCTAGTATTGAACTAATATTTTCTTTTCATGCTTGGCTGCAGTGGGGCCAAGATCTGAAGTGATTTTTTTTCAGAACAAGTATAAGAATCCATGAAGCTTCTACTTTTGTATAACTAGCAGATTTGTCTTGAACTTTTTTCTTAATCCAGGAAGGTAAATACAGTAACAAAACAGCAAAGTGATATTGATTCTGCTAGATTGAAAAAGAGGTTGTGGTATTGTTTTGGTTAGATATTGCACAGTTATCTTGAGTTGTCAAGATGAGGCCTGATTTTAAGTGAGGGAAAAGAAAATGGAAAAATACAGTGTTAATAGCTAGTTTTATTGTTTCTTTCTTAAAGAAAAAAAAAAGATTCTCTCCATCTCCACCCCCAAACAACAACAGAATTGCATTGAGAATTGATTTTGAGCTAAAAAGCTATACTGTGTCCTCAGGTATAAACACCTTAAAAAGAACTTTAAAAACAAACAAACAAACAAACATGTGTTGGCAAAAAAAATAATAAGGAAGTAATTACAGGTCTAATTCACCCATCAAAATCATTTTAGAAAGTAGTAAGATAATGTAGGATCCTTTCTGTTTTGTTATAGAAAAACTTTGATAAAGACAATTTAAGATTTTTCACAGATTGAGGTCCGAGCTCTGACCTATGGTTAGTGAATAAGAATATGGAGTTAACAGTTGGCTACCTTCTTCTTCCCTCCCCCAACTTTATAAGATATTGGAGTAAATGTCTTGTTGGCTTACTCTCAAACTGCAAATGTTACCCTTGCTATTGTGTCCTATTTGGAGGGGGGAGGTAAATGTGAGGTGAAGGCTCACTGTGTACAAAGAATCACAGAATGATAGCAGTAGAATAGATTTTAGAGAGGATTTAGTCCAACTTCCTTATTTCATATATTTGTAATGAGAGATTTGTGGCTTTTAAATCTTAAAATTTATTTGACCTATCTAGGCATTTTATCATAGTCTGGTGCCTTCTAGCAAATAGATCATAGAACAGTTTTAGGTATAGCTAGAGGGATAGAGATATAAACATGACAGTTTTTGACTTTAATGAAATTCTGTCTTATTAGGGGGAATAGAAGACATAAATACAATTAGCTGTAAGACAACAAATATATTTATAAATGGTACAGATATTTTAGTATAAAAGTTTGTAGGAGAGGAGATGGGCCAACTTATGAGTAGATTGATCTGGGAAGGCTTCATAGAGGAAGATTGATATTATTTCTACAGGAAGAGATGGCCTATAGTTAAATGTTTTGGGCATCTTTTGGGTTACTAAAATTTTTTTAAAAGTTTATCTTATTTTTATTGATGCCTTTTGTTTAGAAATTATATTAATTTAAAATATATTCTCCTCTTTCTTATCTCCTAGCTTATCAACAAGCCAGTCTTTGTAAAAAAAGATTAAATAAAAAGTAACTATTCAGCTAAACTAAAGAACATGTTCATGCTTAGTAAGTGCCAGTTGCTCCCTTTTTTCCAGCATTTGATATGAAGTACTCTTTTGACCTTTAAAGCTTTATCTAACCTGACTCCTTCCTACCTTTCCAGTTTTCTCATACTTTATTCTCTCCTATTTTATTCTATAATGCAGTCCCATTGGCCTGCTTAAAATTTACTGAATATAACCCTCTATCTCTTGTCTCTAGTGCCTTTGTACTTGCTCACTTCCATGCCTAGGATGCTCCGCTCCTAACATTTTAGTTATGATGATGATGATGATGATGATGATGACCAATTATTTATGCAGTGCCTGCTCTGCTAAGTACTTTAAAATATCTCCTTTGATCCTTACAACATCCTTATCCCCATTTTTATAGATGAAGAAACAGGTTAAGTGATTTGCCTAGGGTCACACAGCCAGTAAATGTCCGAGCCTGGATGTGAACTTAGTTTTTCCTGACTCTAGGCCAAGAACTGATTCCTCCATGCTACCTAGGTGCCCTGCTTTTTTGCCTTTCATTATTCAGTGCTTAGTACAGTGCCTGCACATAATAATTGATTGACTTACATCACCTTGGCCAGTGTATTTGTTTGTCAGCAGAGTGTTCCACACTCATAGTCCTCCATTTATCCAGTGAAAGGATATAGGTGCAATTTCTCAATGGACAAGCTTGTTCACTGTAATTGCACAGCCTTCAGTTGCTTTTTTTTCTTTTGTTGTTTCCATTTACATTATTGTAATTGTATGTATTTTTTTCTTTGTGTGTCTGTTTTTAGATATGTTTCTTGATTGTAATAAATTATTGGTTTGCATTTTCTTATCCATTCTGCCACTCATTTTACTAAATTGTTTATTCCATTTAAGGTTAGGATTGTTAGGTTTGTGTGTCTTGGAGTCATTCTTGATTCTTCTTTTTTCTTCTTCATTCTCCACATTCGGTCAGTTGACAGGTCCTGTCTATTCTACCTCCAAATTACTTCTAATGTTTGTTTTCTTCTTCCCTTGTTTTTCCCAGTTCCATGACCCTAATTTTGGTCCTTAAAAAAAGCAACATTTTTTTTACTATAGTCTTTATCATCATTTAAAAATTGTTTTTTCAATTATTAAACATTGTTTTCCTCTCACCTCCTCCTACCTACTGAAAAAAATGAAATACAGAACCCCTGTATCACATATGCACAGTCAAGCAAAACAAATTCACACATTGGTCACGTCTGAAAATATATTTATTATTATGTGTTAGTTTATGATCTCTCTGTCGTGGGCAGTATTTTTTTTAATCAGTCCTCTAGAATAATGGTGTATGATAGCCTTTTACATGATACCCTGCCTTCAGTATCTCCCCTCAACAATTTATCTTTCACTCTGCTTCAGAAATCATCTTTTATTAGAAATACCCCAAATTACTGACTTGCTTTAATTGAGTCTCATTTTCTATCAAATTGGGTACCAATACTTTATCCATGGATTCAATGGCTTTCACAGTCTGCCTTTACTACCTTACAATACTAGCCTTATTTTGCAGTGTTCCTCTTCACATGCACTCTTCTTTAAGCCAATTGGTTCCCAGATCTTATCCTCCCTATCCCATGCCTTTATATGGACCTTGTCCTTCTATTTCTAGAATAATATCTGCCTTCAAACTCCATTCTCTGACTATTGACATTCTTAACTTTTCCTCAAGGTTTGGCTCAGATGCCATTTTCTCCATGATGCTGCCTTTCCTGATTTTGCTGACCAGAAGCAATCTGGTTTTTCTTAAAACTCTCAGGCCAGTCTTTTTTATTTTTTCCTGTGTTTTATATTTAAACATATTCTAAGCAGTTATTTATGTACATGACTTATCTTTCTGCTAAGTTTTAAAGTTCTTGAAGACCAGAATTGGCTCACTTTTTGTCTTTGTATTGCCATTATCTAGGACAGTTCCTTGGATGTAGTAGATTATTTCTAAATGTTTGAATTAATGATTACCAATGTGGCCTTAAAGTCACAGAACTCAAAGTACTATTGTCTTAGCTCAGTTAGACTTCCTCAGGGAGCCTGCCATTCCTGGTTGTGGGAATTTCTATGATGAATCTTGGAGGAAGTTTTGGGAGGGAACTTGAGAGTTAATTTGGGGACAACTGTTATAGACTCATTGAGTGATAATGGTGCTGGTAATTGTGGTGGCTGCCAGGTTTGTACTCCAGAATAGAAATCCCCAACTTTTTCTGATCTAGTTCAGTATTTAATGGCATTCTGGTTCCCAGCAGATGTGTTGCCATCCTTCTCTGTATATAGCCTCAAGTTTAAGTACTTGATTTATATTCTTAGAGTAATCACTGATTCATTACTCCATTATGCTCATTACACTTATTCATTACTACACGTACTGTTGGCACTTGATGTATAGTCTCCATTGGCCAATATTTGTCAGTTTGGTACTTCATGCTTTATTGATGTATAAAAGGTTTGTTCAACATTCAATTAATTTTCATCCTTCTGATGAAATTACTACCATAGTTTTAGTCCTTTAAATTATCTTAAAGTACAACCTATTTAGCCCTGGCTTATTTTAATTTAAAAAACAAACTTCAGCTTCTCAGCAGTACTACCCCCTCCACTCCCACTTATCTTTGTTAAGTAACAGCTTCACCAGAAAGCTGACTATTTTATTCTATGTGTGCTTTACTTTGGCAAGGATCTTAAAGAATTTCTTTGTTGCTGTTTAAGATCACTGTATAACCTTCCCTTTCTCTTCTTTACTTTCTTGATCCCCCCCCCCAAAAAAAGAAGAAAAGATTATCTCTAGAAATTTAAACCCAAAGTAGAGGGATCTCAGGGGGTCATCCTTCCTGTAGAGGAAGCTGCTTTTGGCACTTCCTACTCAGACAGAAAGAACAGAGTATCAGTTTCAAAGAATGCTGTGAGCAAAAGTAAGTCGTTGATATGACATATTAATGAAGCAAAGATTAATACCATGTGACATTGTGCTTTGCAATACAATTGTTGACTAATGATGATAATGAAAAACACATTTAAGTTTTTGAAATTAAATTTAGTGGTGATTGATGTCATAAATTCACTATTTAATCCTTTGCTTCTATATTGACATTTTAGACATATTTGAACTGATGATTGTTAAACTTTTAAAAGGATATTTGTGTTGCTTATTTTTTTAATTAAGAATTTCTATGAGAATTTTTTTCCCTTAAAAAATTCTGGGCAATCTTATTTAATATAGTCTATTGCAATTTACAGACAGTTGTCTCTATCTTGCAAATATGGTTTACTTTTATTTTTTAAAAGCAAATAATGTACTCTATAGAGATAAAATTTTTACTAGTATAGACTCCAAGAAAGAGGCATATTGGTACCTCCCATTTTATAGCTGGAGAGTGATTTAAATTATTCATAATAATAATCTTTCTATAAGTAAGCAGTAAATAGAATTGCAAAGTAAATCTAAATTCTGACAGAATTATGAGAAGTTAATATCAGTAGTAAATATTTAGCAACTTGATAAATTCTTTTAGGTACTTAGAGTCTATGGATGTTATAATTTTGTTCAGTTTATGTTTGTTACCTCCTAAGATGGATTAGCATAGAGAGTAATTTTTACATAGAAAGTGAATAAATTCCAATTATGTGATTTTCCTATAATCTAATTCATTTTGGAAATCGCTTTTCAACTTTTGTATTTTAATTGGTATTTAGAGTATTTTGTACCTCTGTTAGTGAACTCTGTCAAGCTGTGCATTTCAGTGGTCCAATTGCCTTTTTAAAAAAGTTCACATCACTGTCATGTCCCAGTTACTCCATCCCTAGATTTCTCTTATAAGAAAATAAAGACAAACCAACACATTTGATCTTCTAATACTCTGTACCTCATTCTGTATTTGTAGTTTGCTGCAAGTCTACCAAAAGAAAGAAGGTATACATCTCTTCAATAATCCTTTGGAATTAATATTGGTTAATGCATTGATCTGAATTTTCATATCTTGTGGTCTTTTCCTTTATACTATCATGGCAATTGTATATACTGTTCTCTTGGTTTTGCTTATTTTGCTGTGTCAGGTCATACAAGTCTTTGCAAATTTCTCTGAATTCTTCATAATCATAAGTTTCATCGTACTTAATATTCTGTCATGCTTGTATACCACAGTTTGTTTTATCAGTCCTCAGTAGGCACTCATCTTGTTTCGAGTTTCTTGCTTCCACCAAAAGTGTTGATATAAAGATGTTGGTATATGCAGGAACCTTTCTTGTTTATCTTTGGCTTTCTTGGATGAAAAATACCCAGCAATAGTATCACTGAGTTGTAGAATATGAATAAGTGAACTAATTTTCTCTGGTAGTAGTTTTTTTTTTTTCTGGTGGTTTTGAGTAGCCATTTATTGAAAGCATCCCACTTGGGATATTTATTTTTCTTGTCAACTTCATCAAAACATTTCTTTTTTAAAATTAATTTATTTATTTTTAGTTTTCAACATTCACTTCTACAAGATTCTGAGTTCCAAATTTTCTCCCCATCTCACCCCTCCCTACACTTCAAGATGGCATGAATTCTGAATACCCCTTCTCCTAATCTGCCCTCCGTTCTTTCTCCCCCCTTTCTCTTATTCCCTTCCCCTTCAATTTTCCTGTAGGGTAGGATAGATTTCTATACTCCATTTCCTGTATATATTATTTCTCAGTTGCATGTGAAAACATTTTTTTTAAACATTTGTTTTTAAAACTTTGGGTTCCAAATTTTCTTCCTGCCTCCCTCCCCACCCACCCTCATTGAGAAGGCAAGCAACTCGATACAGGTTATACATGTGTAGTCATGCAAAACATTTCTATAGTAGTCATGTGAAAAACTAAGTATATTTCCCTCAATCCTATCCCACCCCCTGTTTATTCTATTGTCTCTTTTGACCCTATCTCTCCTTAGAAGTGTTTGCTTCTGATTACCTCCTTCCTCAGTCTACCCTTCCCTCCCTATTTTCCTATAGGGTAAGATGGATGTCCATACCCAGTTGAGTATGTATGTTATTCCCTTCTTAAGCCAAATCTGATGAGAATAAGATTCACTCATTCCCTCTCACTTTCCCCCACTTCCCCTCCACTATAAAAGCCTTTTCTTGTCTGTTTTATGTGAAATAATTTATCCCATTCTACCTCTCCCTTTCTCCTCTCAATATAATCCTCTTTCACCCCTTAATTTTATTCTCCAGATATCACCCCTTCATCTTCAACTTACCCTGTGCCCTCTATCTATCTATCTATATACATACATATAATTTTTTTCTCTCCAACTACTCTAATACTGACAGAGGACTCATGAGTTACAAATATCATCTTTCCATGCAGGAATGTAAACAGTTCAACCTTAATAAGTCTGTTATGATTTCTCTTTCCTGTTTACTTCTTCATGTTTCTCTTGAGTCTTGTATTTGAAAGTCAAATTTTCTGTTCAGCTCTGGTCTTTTCATCAAGAATGCTTGAAAGTCCTCTGTTTCACTAAATTCCCAATTCTTCCCCTGAAGAATTATACTCAGTTTTTCTGGGTAGGTGATTCTTGATTGTAATCCCATCTCCTTTGCCCTCCTGAATATTATATTCCAAGCTCTGTGGTCCTTTAATGTAGAAGCTGCTAAATCTTGTGTTATCCTGATTGTGTTTCCACAATACTTGAATTGATTATTTCTGTCTGCTTGCGATATTTTCTCCTTGACCTGGGAACTGTGGAATTTGGCTACAATATTCCTAATTTTCCTTTGGGGATCTCTTTCAGGAGGTGATCCATGGATTCCTTCAATTTCTATTTTGCCCTCTGGTTCATGGCAGTTTTCCTTGATAATTTCTTGAAAGATGATGTCTAGGCTCTTTTTTTGATGATGGCTTTCACATAATCCAATAATTTTTAAATTATCTCTCCTGGATCTATTTTCCAGGTCAGTTATTTTTCCAATAAGGTATTTCACATAGTTTTCTATTTTTTCATTCTTTTGGATTTGTTTTACAATGTCTTAATTTCTCATAAAGTCTTAATTTTTCATAAAGCTCCATTCTAATTTTTAAGGAAGTATTTTCTTCAGTAATCTTTTGGACTTCCTTTTCCATTTGGCCAATTTTGCTTTTTAAGACATTCTTCTCCTTGTAGGCTTTTTGGATTTCTTTTGCCATTTGGGTTAGGCTATTTTTTTAAGATGTTATTTTCATCAGTATTTTTGGGGTCTTCTTTAGCAAGCTGTTGACTTGTTTTTCGTGATTTTCTTGCATCCCTCTCCTTTCTCTTCCCAGTTTTTCCTTTACTTCTCTTACTTGCTTCTCAAAATCCTTTTTGAGCTCTTTCATGGCCTGAGACCAATTCATATTTTTCTTAGAGGCTTTGGATGTAGGAGCTTTGACTTTGTTGCCTTCTTCTGGTTGTATGTTTTGGTCTTCTTTGTCACCAAAGTAAGATTCTATGGTGTGACTCTTTTTGCCCTGCTTGCTCATGATCCCAGCTAATTTCTTGAGTTACAAACTCTTTGTTAAGATAGGGGTCTGCTTCCAGTGTGGAGAATGTACTGTCCCAAGCTTTGGGGGTTTTGTGCAGCTGTTTTCAGAGATTCTTTAGGGATCTGTAAATTTTCAGTTCTTCCAAAGTGGTATGATCAAGGGCAAGGTGTTTACTCCTTTCCTAGCCTGTGCTCTGGTCTATGAGTGGCCACAAACACTCTTTCTGCCTTAGAACTGTGAAGAGGATTTTCTCTGCACTGCCACTACAAGCTCCACCATGGCAGTGCTCCTTCTCACCCCAGGACCGCCACCCAGAATGGTGACCTGGATCCAAGCATGGGCAAAGCAAGAGAATCCTGCCTCAGCACCGGCAAAGAGATCCCTGCAATCCCCCTCTGATCAGCCACTTGATTCCCCCTCAGTCTGTGGGCCAGAAGCTTCAGAAGCAGCCGTAGCCTGGGGCTGCGCTTAGGCACTGGGAGTAGGACCATGCTTCTCTCTCTCACCACAGTCACAGACTTTTTCCATTGACCTTCTAAGTACTCTTTGGCCTTCATGGGTTTAGAAGTCTGGAAACCACCACAGCTGCCCGTGATTCAGTCCTTTGAGGCTTGTTCCAGGTTTGCTGAGGCCTGGTTTGCCTGCATGCCCACGCCAAACTGCATTCCTCTCCATGCCTGGCACGATTTACCATTCTGATCAACCATCCACGTTGTTTTGGGCTAGAAATTTGTTTCACTCTTTTTTGTGGGTTCTGCTGCTTTAGAATTTGTTTAGAGCCATTTTTATAGCTGTTTGGAGGGGTTTGGGGGAGAGCTTAAGCAAGTCACTGCTTTTACACTGCCATCTTGGCTCTGCCCCCCATAGTTGTTGTTTTTTAAGAAGCGCTGATAGGTAGTTGCAAGTGGAAAAAGCTTAAGAAGCCCTGTTCTAGAGTTACCTCTGCAAATATTTTTCTTTACATATATATTCTGAGAGGTAGAGGTAACATGGTACAATAAATTAAGTGGTAGACTTAGAGTCTGGCAGTCCTTAATTCAAATTCTACCTCCAACCCCTGGGATGCTTCTACTTTGCATTTCAGTTTTTGTAGATAATCTTTTCTTTTCTTATTTTTTTTTTGGGGGGGGGATTAGGCAAGTAAAGAAGAGAAAGAGAATGATATGTTGTGATCTTAAATAGCAACAAAGAAATTCCTTAGGATGGCTGCCAAGGTAAAGCACATATAATAGAATTTGTGAAATAGTCAGCTTTCTGATGAGTCTGCTACTTTACAAAAATAATTAAGGTGTGGGGGGGTGTTGCTGGGAAGTAGTAGTTTATTTTTTAAATTAATATAATAGAGTATATTACCATAATTGCCCTGTCTTGGGCAACCCTCTAGGACTTATCTAGTAAGTTACAAACTGGTTGCACCCTGAATTAGTGAAGGTGTTTCCACGTATGGAGTTCCCTAAATTGAAGAAGTTACATATCCTTTGAACATTCATATATATTTTGAAAAGGCTTAATTTACTGATCTCTACATATAAGGCAGGATGATAGGCTTTAGAAATCAGGTTTCTTAAAACTTTTATTTGTGTAACTTCATGTATCCATGAGTTAGCTGTGGATAAAAATATGTTGATTTTTAAACTAGCTATGGATAAACATGTGTTAATTTTTAAATTATTAAAAATAAATGAGGAATTCATTGCCTGAAAGTAATCATAAGAATTTGACTTGTCTTCAGATTTTATCTCTGGAGAGAATTTTTAAAACTATAGGTAGTAGTTAGCTCTTAATTTTTTATCTGTGTGTAGAATTCTTTGCATGAATCTCAGGTGTTTCTAAAAGGTGCCTTCTCAAGCACCACTTTCAGCTACTTCCTTTATTTAAAAAAAAAAAGATTTGTTATCTAAAGGAATATTAGAATTTGATCTATGGTCAAACTTTATGTTTTATCTTACAGATTCATAATATATTCTTCATTTTTCTTTCTCTCTCTTCTGGACTCCATAGCACTTTCTTTTTATTTTTCTTATGATTTTTATAGTATTTTCTCTTGAAGTTGAATTATTTCTATTATGTTAGTTATACCTGTTTTATTGGCAACAATAGATAAACCACATTTAGACTCTACCAGAATCTGTTGTACTATATGAGGAAGTGTCATTTATTCTGTATCATCTGGAAAAAGTTTGTGTCTGATATAATAATTTTGTCTACCAAAGCCCTACTCTGCTTCATTCTTGTGTTGGAGTACCTCTGGATTCTTAAAGGCTGTGCTAGCAGTGGGAGTGCAAGCTCTGGTAGGTCTTACCAAGCTGGCAAGGCCTAGTGATGGACTGGGTGCCTCTCATATGAATGTCAGACAAAGCAGGTTCAGAGAAGTTCCTCACCAGGTTGGTCACACTGTGATGAAATTTTCACCTATTGGAGTTCTCAAAGATTAACTATTAAGTTGTACAGATTACAGTTGGTATTAGTGAAGGGGTAATACCCACATCAGTCAAATCATGTATCCTTAAAATATTGAGTATACCTATCCAAAGTATACCTAAAACTCAGTTTTGTTTGCCCAAGTTCTACCTGTAGAGATTTGCCCCACTTGTGAGAACACTATGCTTTCTTTCAATTGAGTAGAGTTAAAGCAGCCTGTAGTCACTATAAAACCAGGCGTTTTAGTGCTGTAGATGGACTCAGCAAGATTTTGATGGATGGTTCTCAGGGGAGTCTTTCAGTTTTTTGGAGGATTTGATTATAGCTACGTGAACACATGCTTTAATTGAGGGGAGGAGAGTCCGACTAATGCTTAGATCAAAGCTACTGGGGTACTTGCTGATTCAGAGTCATATTGTGGAACAGAGTAATTTAAAAGTAGGATTCTGTGAGTTACCACATAAATTCTGGTTTTGGCACTGCAATGATTGAACCAAAGCAAATTTAATTTGAAACTGGCTACTTTTGTGTTTCATAAGCCAGGTTCCATAATGACTTTTAGCTTTGGAAATGAACATAGACAGAAGACTTGGCTTAAGTTAGTCTTCAATTGCATAATTCAATTTTCAGATGATTTTTAACTGGTTCCTGGTCTGTACTCTCAGGGCAAAAAGTTTTAAAAAGTACAATCTAGGTGTTGACACTGCAAAATAATTTTTGTTACCCATATCCATAACGCTATGAAAATATAACATAAAAGCATCAAGTCAGTAGTCTCATAGAATCCACATGCAGGAAAATACTTAAAAGAGCACTATTGCATAGAGTTTTATTTCTCAGCTTGCCAGAATGCTTTGCTTTTATTTTTTCCTCCAACCTCTCCTTCCTCTGCTGCCCCTTCTCACTAAGTATTCATCAGGAGAAAAAACTTCCTTCGAGCCCATATTTTTGTTATTCTCTTTCCCTCCTTTTAAATGTGGACGTTGTAATTACAGAGCTCAGGATCCCAGTTTTTAGAGATCTGTGACCACAAGAAAGTGAATCCAGAAAGCAGACAAGTGGTTTCGTTTACTACAATTCTAGCTTATTTCCTTCCCTTGTGACCGCTATGGAATACTGAGGCTTGGCAACAACCAAAACCAGCTGTCAGAGATGTTACCTACCCCCATACTTTGGCCTAATAATGCTTTGTAAATTCATTTTTCTTAAAGGAAAATGGTTCTGCTGAATCATTGGTTGAACTGCTAACCTTGCAGGTAACCATACTTGAATTTGTCAAAGAAATGCAATGGAGGATGTAGTGTTTGCTTTCTTTTAAATATTATTTTTCTTTATCAGTTAAAAATCATTAAAAATGTCTGACATATATTACCAAACAAGAACCATATAATTATACAACAAGGGGAAAGTTTCAGTTAATCAAGCATTCAGAAATTTTATGTGATCCTGTCACATGTGATACTGAAGTTCTCATTGGTCTACTTTGAATCTGTTCACATGAACTATACAATTAACACTTATCAAGTAATACCAAGCAGATCCATTAGATAATAAACCATGTGCAAGTTACTTCATTTTTTTTTTTAGTAGAGTGAACTCTTCTGAGCCATGTAGCATAGGGATTTTCAAGGATTTTAAGGGAGCATCAATTTTAATATTTAGCATCCTCTTTTGTTCCAATAGACAGTACTTTGCTGCCATCGTAATAATAGTAATAACTCACATTTCTTTATTACTGTAAGGTTTAAAATACTTTTATAATAACCCTATGAGCTAAGCAGTTCAAATATTATCATTCCCATTTTGCAGATGAGGAAACTGAAGTTTAGTAAGCTGACTTGCCATAAGTCACATTGATGATAAATGTCAGAGCTGAGATTGAGCTTCAGTTTTTTGACCCCCAGAGCATTCCAGCCTCTTACCTTCCAGTAACAGGAATGAGCTTCAGAAGTTTTAATTAATCCCTTATCTCCAAAGAGTACTGTCTTACAGTTGTCCAAGAACATTAATGAGAAAGAGTTTTGATCACCACTTACATGTATGGGGCAAAATAGTAAGAAGGGATAAGAATGGATTTGAAGTTCTAAATCTTGGTGATGGGGAGAACTAAGAATGTTTACCTAAATATGAAAGTCAGGAGAGGTATAGTTGCATTTGTTAGGAAGATGATGAGTTTAGTATAGATAAATTGAAATTGAAGTGTTATAGGACCTATAAATGGAAATGTCCAGCAGGCATTTGGAGGTTTGGTATTAGAGCTTGAGGGAAAGGTCAAGGTTAGGGATATAGATTTGGAGGTCTCTAGCATAGCAGCGAACAATGAATCCTTCATGGGGTAGAAAAATAGAGAGATGAATACATAGTCAAGAGCAGAGTTCTGAGGATAACTGTACTTAGTAGATTGGAAGAATAAGGGAAACTAGCACATGAGACTGGAATTGTCATTAAGGTAGAAGGGAGAGAAGGTTAGTGTGGTTTCAGGTGGAAAAAAAAGGAGAGAAGAGAGTTTCCAAAAGAATTGGGTGGTCCATCGTTCCAGATCTTACAGAGAAATGAAGGGTAATGATGATTGAAAAAAGGTCTTTTGATTTCATTAGGTTCTTTGTGACTGCTCTTCCTTCATACTTTTCTGTCTTAACTTATTATAAGTTGTTGTTAATTTAGCTGAGATTCAGATAGATGGAACATAGAGCTAAATAACTTAGTTTATTACTATGACACCACCAAGTTTCTTCCTCTCCACCCTCTGCAATTATCCTATTCTCTTTCTCTTCATTTTTGCTTCTCTGTTTTTCTGTTAGAGATACTGCCCCTTTATTCTTCTATTATGATGAACCATTTTTAGGGGTGTGTACAGTGTGTGTGTGTGAAAAACTAGTCCTTTACATGAATTTGTCAGGGCTTCTTTATTTCTGTTCAGTGAGTTAACCATTTACATTGAATTGGGCATGATTTTCTGGTCTAGTTCTTCTCTGCTTTTTTCATCCCTGCTTATTGTTCAAATATTCTTTTGTTTCTAAAGATACTTTTTTCTTTTTCTTTCTCCAGGTTCTAAGTAATTCAGGATTCCCATGGTTATCAAAAGATTGATCCTTGGATAAGCCTAAATTTTACTATATTTTGTTGTTTTTCCTCTTTTCAGGTTGTTGTAATGAGTGATAGGCTTTGTCTTAATGATCATGAAGAACCCATGCTTTTATTTTCCACTAGCCTTTAATGTGTATCCTCCGTGCTAGTTGTCACTATAGTCATTTCAGACCAATAGTAATAATAATAATAATAATAATAATAAGCATTGCTTATCATTCATAGAGGCTAAGGGAGGAAACAGATAAGTTAGGAAATCTCAGCCAAGTTGGCACTCTATGTCCTGAGAGTATATGGAGTTTTGAAGACTTATTGGAAACTGAAATACTGGCCACTGGGGCCCTGCTGATACCATTGATATGGTTACCACCAGGGGGTACTGGAGCTAACTCAAACAGGCTCAAGTGCTGATTGTTAAATTTTCAGGGTGAGCATTAAAGTTTTTTTTAATTAAATTTTTTAAAAAGTTTATTTAGTTTTAGTTTTCACATTCACTTCTGTAAGATTTTGAGTTCCAAGTTTTTTTCCCTCCCTTCTCTCGCCCTACCCCAAGATGGTGTACAATCTGATATAGGCTCTACATATTCATTCATATTAAACATATTTTAACATTAGTCATGTTGTAAAGAAGAATTAGAACCAATGGGAGGAACCATGAGAAAGAAGAAACAAACAAACAAAAAAAGAGCAAATACTATGCTTTGATCTGCATTCAGACTCCATAGTTCTTTTTCTGGATGTGGATAGCGTTTTCCATCATGAGTCTTTTGGAGTTGTCTTAGATCCTTGCGTTGCTAAGAAGAGGTAAGTATGTCAAAGTTAGTCTTCACACATGTAGCAGTTACTGTGTACAGTGTTCTCCTGGTTCTGCTCACTTTACTCAGCATCAATTCATGCAAGTCTTTCCATGTTTTTCTGAAGTCTGCCTACTCACCATTTCTTATGGAACAATAGTATTCCATTACATGCATATACCACAACTTGTTCAGCCATTCTCCAACTGATGGACGTCACCTCAATTTCCAATTCTTGGCCACCACAAAAAGAGCTGCTATAAATATTTTTGTACATGTAGGTCTTTTTCCCATTTGTGTGATCTCTTTGGCATACAGACCTAGAAATAATATTGCTGGGTCAAAGGGTATGCACATTTTTATAGACTTTTGGGCATAGTTCCAAATTGTTCTCCAGAATAGTTGGATGAGTTCATGACTTCACCAACAATGCATTAGTGTTCCAATTTTCCCACATCTTCTCCAACATATACCATTGTCCTGTTTTGTCATGTTAGCCAATCTGATAGGTGTGATGTACCTCAGAGTTGTTTTGATTTGCATTTCTCTAATCGGTAGTAATTTAGAGCATTTTTTTTCATATGACTACAGATAGCTTTAATTTCTTTATCTGTTCATATCCTTTGACCATTTATCAATTGGAGAATCACTTGTGTTCTTAGAAATTTGACTCAGTTCTCCATGTATTTTAGAAATGAGGCCTTTATCAGAGACACTGGCTGTAAAAATTGTTTCCCAGCATTCTGCTTCCCTCTTAATCTTGGTTGCATTGGTTTTGTTTGTGCAAAAACTTTTCAATTTAATGTAATCAGAATTGTCTATTTTGCATTTTTTAATGTTCTCTATCTCTTATTTGGTTATTCTTTCATTCTCCATAAATCTGAGAGGTAAGCTCTTCTTTGCTCTCTAGTTTGATTAGTATCAAGCCGTTATATCTAAATTGTGTAGAGGGTCAGCATTTTTGCTCTGGGGATTGATAAATGTTACAAACCAGGGCTTGATTGATTCTTTTGTTAGTTTTCTAGACTTTAGAAAGTAATGGAGAAAATGTTAATAATGCAGATTAAGCTAAAAAATGTCGTGTGTGAGAGCCAATTGTTAAACTTTTACCACCATACTAGTTGTTAAATATTTACCTGGTTAGCACCCTGGGCAATGTGATGAAACTGGTCTTGTTGAAACTAAAAAATAGACAAGCTGGCATAGGCATGCAGGGTAGCTCTCTTCAAAGCTATCATAATGATCAGCTTAACAGAGGATAGTAGCGTAAGTGGTGTGTTTTTGCTTTTTGGTACCTCTAGAAATCAAGGTACTTCAAAACAGATCAGAAATACCAGTATGTCTCTTGATGGAATTGCTTCATTTGGAGACCTACTGACCTAAGTGGGTGAACCATGAGTGGACACAAAATGGAATGAAGATGTGAATATTTTGCTTATACGTTATAACAAAATTGGAAACGGGTCTCACTAATTACAGGTAAGGGCTTCATAATTCTTTTAGTCATTGTGCCCTCATCTCCAGGTCATACAACAATATATTGCCAACCAGTGTGGGCAGTCTAGATGAAATAAGAGATGAAATTGAAAAGCTGCTAAAATCAGAAAAGGGAAAAGTTGAAAACCTCAAATTCATTAAGAAATCTTCACTTAAAACTCCAGCAATTACCTCTAATAATGAAATGGATGATAGAAGTGGCACAAATGTCTCAAATTATTTTTAAAAGGGGATGAGCATGCTTAGACTGTAATAATCAGAAATCTCCTTTTGAGTTTGATGACATTAAACCAACTAGCAGGTGAATTATACCAAAATAGAGTAATTAAAAAAAGGTATCTTCTGTAATTATCCTGAATGAACACATCCTCTAATAGTATTTGACAGAAACCGTACACGTTTCAGGAGACCATCATGCAACAAATATATGTAATATCCATTGCCACAGTAACATCCATTGAAAGAAAGGTGGATATCTCAAGGAATAACCCTAAGAAGAGGTATCAAACACTACCACTGAAGAAGTAACTTGAGTGAATCAGAAAACTTGAAAAGTAGCAAAAAATTATATCAATATCTTGCTGCTAGAAAATTGGTGCACTATATTGCCCAATTAAAGGCAACAAAAAGAAATCCAGGGGAAAGGAATCTGTAAAAGAAAAGCAAATCAGAACTTCCACATTCTCTTAGTCAACACTTGATAACCAAGGTCAAAAAGTTAAAATGGCATAAGAGGTCGAAACTGCAAAAGAACAAAATAAAAATTTAAAATCAGTCAATAACTTGATCATAGAGTCTTGAGAAGTAAAGAGATCGAATAACCCCTGAGGGAGAAAAATTTCTGGTCATCTCTGTGGTTGTGAGAAGTTCAATTCAATGAAAATGCAATTTGGATTACAAGAAACAGAAACCTTGTGCACCATTATTGTAGTTAATGACTGTACATTTATGCCAGGGGAGGTGAATGAAATTCTAGCTGCTCTGGAAGTTAATAAACTGAATAAAATCAATAATTCTTGACTCAAACACTTTCCAGTGGTGCATAGATTACTGGCAATATTTTATCACTTTTCCTCTTAGACCCAGTTTTGAGCTTGCATACTAATGCAGAATAGCAGAAGGCATCACATATCTATTATCTGAAAAATGGAGCACCAGTGATGCCTCCACATGCAGGTTAATTTCATGTTGATGTATCATATACAAAGTAGTCACAGCTTGTCTATCCAAAAAAAAAAATTCTAACACAAGAAATCAATTGACTGAGGAGCGAAAAGACTGTGCCAAAAGTCTGAGGGGTATAAAGAGCAACTTATCTTTCATTCATGAATTATCAAACAAACCACCTGAAAGTTCTATAACATTTATTACTTCTTTTGTTGCTTATCACAAAGTCTTTGCCTCAGTTCTACAGTTATTGGCTTATTCATGCCCTACAAATTTATAAAATAGACTCAAACATAATGAGCACACAAGAGTATTTGGTGTCTACATAAAAAGGTATTGCATATTTAAAATATACTCCAAACACCATAATGTCAAAGACAAGTGACATAAAATGTGGATTTTTTAAAAACAGAGATTGTAGTGGATAGCTAGACAGAGCTGTAATGGGTTTAAATTGCCTCCCTAAAAAAAAAACTATATAACTAAGCATGGCTTCCAAATTAAAGGGGGAATCAAACCAAAACATCTTGTTAATTATTTGATGAATAAGGATGGCATTAAGATTGTGAGCTCTTATCATGAAAAAGAGAAAAGGACCTATATATGCAAAAATATTTCTGCAGCCCTTTTCGTGGTGGAAAAATATTGGAAATTGAGGGGATGCCCATCAATTGGGGAATGGCTGAACAAGCTGTGGTATAGGGATGTAATGGAGTACTGTTTTGCAATAAGAAACGATGACCAGGCAGATTTCAGAAAAACCTGGAAAGATTTGTATGAAAACATGTATACACTATCAGCAACATTGTATGATAACCAACTATGAATGACTGAGCTCTTCTCAGCAACACAATGATCCAAGACAAATACAAAGGGCTCATGAAGGAAAAATGCCATTCATATGCAGTTAAAGAACTGATGGACTCTGAATGCAGTTTGAAGCATACTTTTTTCACTTTTTATTCTTTTTCATGTTTTTTTTTCCATTTGATATGTTTCTTCTTACAACTGCAATATGGAAATATGTTTTACATGATGGCACATGTGTAACCTATATCAAATTGCCCACCATTTTCAGAAGAGGGGAGGGAGAAAAATTTTGAACTCGAAATCTTGTAAAAATGAATGCTAAAAATTGTCCTGACATGTAATGAGGAAAAAAATAAAATACTATTAAAAAGAAAAAACTGCAACTCAGTTTGGTTAGAAAGCAAAAACAGAAATGAAAACAAAATTGTGAGCTCTTTGAAGGCAAGGGCTGTCTTTTGCCTCATTTTCTGACCCCAGCAATTAACAGTGTCTGGTACATAATAAGCACTTATTAAATATTTATTGACTGATTGATTGAGATGACCCTACTGAAAAATATGTCAAAAAATATGTCAAAAATACCTCTTTTTTCCCATGAAATCTTTATCAATTATATTCAAAATGTCATTTCAATTCAATAAATGTTTTCTAAGGAAAGAGAAATTTAAATCTTTAAGTTTGAATCTAAAGATTATATTGGAACTATTGAATGAAAATAATGTTTACAAATATCTTGATCTCCTTTAATCAAGATTTATTAAGCATGAAGATAATATTAAGAGACTTAACTGGAAAGCGAAGTAACCAAAAGTAGTTCAGCTCTAGATACAGCCTTTGCAGTGGCTAAGATCCAAGAATGGAATCAAAAAAGCCAGTGATACGTTGACAAGTATTAAACAAATGGCTGATTCATACAGTTGTGTTTCTGAAAATGGATGGACTGATGATAGCAATTCAAAACCAGATCATTCCACCAGAAATTACAGAAGGGTTATCCTTAAGAATTCTGGACTAAGTGATCTGGACTAAATTATGTCAATAAAATTATAGAAATTATGCATATCATTAATGCAGGGTGTTAAAATTTAGCACCTGTGAAATATGTAGCAAGGCATAACCTGGTGACTAGTATTATCCGTGGGAAGCTTGCTATTTTTCATGGATTAACAAATTATACTGCAAATACAGACTTCAAAATGTTGTATAGGACTCAACCAATCAAACTGATTTGGAATTGGATCATTGTCACAGACTGAATTATTGCCCACAGTTGTCAAGCCGCAATTCATAAAAATTTAAGAACAATGTTTATTGGCAAAAATGTTAACTAAAGTCCTCATACTCTTCAAACTACGTGAGGGAACAAGCTTTCAAAATATAGAGACGTAGCAGAGGAGATAAAAATCACGTGGAAAGAGGATGAAGCACATTCTGTTGTCCTATCTGCTACTGTAGTCATACCAAGAATGGTTTTGGTGATCTTACAGAAGATGAGCTTATTTCTTTATACTTTTATTCAGCTACAAATAGCAGTCATTTTATTCAACTATGGACTATAGTCCATGAAACATTAAATATAAAAGAACAATAGCAGAATAGTAACCTGTCCTAAGATATTTTCTATCTGAATTGCATAGAAAAATATGAGAAAATGATAATAATGTGTACCACAAATAAATAAAATAGATATAAGTATAATGAACATGGAAAACTGTTCTCTAAAATATATTGCTTATACAATAATGTCAAGAAAAATTGTTTATCTTCTAGAGAGACAATTTAATATGACCCTGCTAATGTTAAATCAATTATCATCACTCCTGAACAGACTGAACATGATTTTCCAGTCTTGAGGAGTTATATTAAAATGTATGAATTACTCGATGGACATGGATAATTTCAAGTTATATGATTCCACTGAAAGGTACATTGACTTGTCACCTCATGGAAACTTTCTCCAGTGACATGAAAATGTTAAATGTAATGTGTGCCAAGGAAGGATAGAGACCAAAAGCTTTGAGCTTGATTCTGGAAGTCAAATTGAATATTTGGATGAGGGCAGTATGTCTTCTCTAGGCAAGACACATTGAGCATAAAGATATCCATGAGAAGGCTGAGTATCTTAGAGTAAGAGACTAGCTTTACAAAGTTACAATTTATAAAAAAAATTTTATATAAAAAATAATGTATCTGAGGACCTCATGAAACCATTGAACCGGTAATAGTAATATATGATATATACAAAGGTTAGGGACTTAATCAAAAGAAGCTTATGAGTTGTACTTACTAGAAATTATAGTATTGTAAAGAAAAACAATTTTACTACTACAACGTTGTAAATAAAAACAATTATGAATATTTAAGAATTCTAATCAATGCAATGACCAAGCATAATTTCAGATGATAAAACATGCTACCCATTTTATTGACAGAAAGCTTGATTCTGGACTAAAGGTGCAGAATAAAATACATATTTTGGGGACGTGACCAATGTGCAATTCTTTTTTTCCTTCACTATGCCAATTTTTTTTTACAAGAGTTATCTTTTTTTTTTAAGTAGGTAGGATTGGGAAGGACAATAAATGCTTGTTAATTAAAAATAATTTTATTGATCTTTAATTTTTAACACAGCCTTTATTTTTTACTTATATCTCTATCCTTCCAGAGAGTCATTTCATATGACAAGGAATTTTCCTCAAAAGAAAAAAATAAAAAGAAGAGAAAAAAATCAACATAACCAATCGATACATTGAAAAAAATCTGACAATATATGCAGTGGTCTACATTGGGGGACCCCCTAACTTGCAAAGTAGTTGGAGGAGGTGTTTTCTTGTATTTCTTCTTTGTGGCCAAGCTTGTTCTTTGTAATTCTGCGGCATTCTTTTTTATTGTTCTGTAGTTATTGATTTCCATTTACATTGTTGTAGTCACTGTGCATATTATTTGCTTTGTTCTGCTTATTTCCTTTTGCATTAGTTCACTTAAGTCTTTCTATGAATCTTTGTACTCTTTGTATAAGATCATTTTGTACCCTTTGTATAGTCTTTGAACAAGATTCAATACAATTAATATACTACAGAATGATAATATTCCATTACATTCATGTACTATAATTTGTTTGGCCATTACTCAGTTGGTGGGCATCTGCTTTGTTCCTGTTCTTTGCTACCACTAAATGTGCTTAAATATTCATGAACTGAAAACAAATAAATTTTAAGAAAGGAAAATGAAAAAAAACCTGTTTATACAACCTTTGCTGCAAGTTTCAATAATGTATTATCTACCAGATTCTTTAAAAGACATGTTCATTTGGCTAGAATTATGTACCAGAAGGTCTCTCCACTTTATAAACTAACAGATGACAAATCACACTACTACATATATAAACCCCAAGATATCTTTGAGAATTCAACAGACTATATTGGAACCAGTCTCTTTGGAAACTGAAATTGTTGCTCACAAATGCTCAGACCTAACAATGATCCTTGAAGACTTAAGAACAACTTTTTTTACACAGATATCACTTTTCTCAGTGCTTATTATTTCCAAACTACACAGAATGAAAAGATTTCAAAATATAAAGACCGAGCAGAAGAAGTGAAAACTATTGGGGAATAGCATTAATACATGTATCTTAACTCCTTGTGGAATTGTCTGAAGATTACAGTAATTTCAGTCAGTCTACAGAAGCAAGCTTATATCCCAGTAGTCTTAGCAAATTACAAAAAAAAATGCAGTCATTTTATTCACTTGTGCAATAGTCTGCAAAAAATTAAATATAAAGGAATGATCGAAGGATAATGACTTCTTGGATTGTTTCTATCTGAACATCAAAAAACTAGAAACAAAATAAGAGATAATTCACAATATAGCACTTTAGGATTTTCATTGCACTTCACTATAAGAACCCTGTAAGGTAGGTGATATTATCCTTCCCATTTTGTCTATGAAGAAACTCAGTCACAGCAAGGTAAAGTGACTTACCTAGGATGACCTAAGTAGTAAGAATCGGAGACAGCTGTGATCCTGTAACTCATTATGCTACTTACTTTGCCTCTTGAAATATCTCTCATACCAATTCTCAGTTCATTGCCTTTGCTTATGTAGTTCTTCTTGTTTAAAATAAATCCTCTTTCCTTTATAACTGCACAAGTCACTAGCTTCTCTAGCCCATGCTGATTTGAACAGTTGGTGTTTAATAACAGCTAGAATTTATAGAGTGCTTTAAGGTTTGCAAAGCCCTTTACATGTATTGTTTTGTTTGATTCTCACAGCAAGCCTGTGAGATAGGTGCTATTATGCTCTCCAATTTATAGATGAGGAAATTGAGGCTTGGAAAAGTTGTGATTTTCCCAGGTTATATAGCTAGTAGGTGGATTTGAGGTAGAATTTGAACTCAGGTGTTCTTGACTCCAATTATGGCACTATAATATCTACCATATCACCTAGTTGCCATTTTTTTTTTATCAGAACTCTACAGCATTTATAGTCTGTACAGTAAAACCCAACATTTAATTTATTTTGCCTTATATTGCCCCCCCCAACTATTTAATGTATTAGTCTTGTCTCCACAGTAGTTTAGAAATTAAAATTTACGTAGTCATGAAATGTTGTTAGAACTGGAAGGGACTTTAGACAAGACCTTTAAAAAGCCAGAATGCAAATACAATACAATAGTTATACTGTACTACTTCACTGTTAAGTTGTTATTAGTTTACTAGTCTGGTATTTTGAAGTTGCTCATTGTCTTTTCCTGGTTGCTTAAATGACTGTTTCCAAGATTAAAGCTGTCTATGCAAAGCCCTCATGGACCTATGAAATTTTGAATATTAGTACAAGAACACTACTTAATTAACTCCTAACACTAGCTCTTTCACCTCATGCTTCTGTTAATATGATCCTTCTCCATCCATATTCAGACTATGACTTGAAGAACTATTGCAAAATGGAAAACTGTTTTCTCCTAGGAAAGGCCATAGGATACAAAGGATTTACTCTCTCCTTCGTCCCCAACACCTTCACAACGTTTCTTAATGAAATTTTCTACTCAGTTCGATTTGTATATGGGGAGAAAGGCAAAGGAGGTTTGAGAAAATGTTCCCCTCCCACCTTTCTTGCTGTCATAGTTAATTCAGTAGTCTCTAGGTAAGAAACCCTACTGATTTTATTTAGTTGCTGAGAGAGCCATTTGCTTTTGTTTCTTTGGCATTTTTCATCATGAGCTTCTTCAGAGAAATAAATTCACAAGTGTTTGGCTGTCATCACATGACAAGTTCTTCAGTCTTGATTGATGTAATCAGCAACAGACACACGTCAGAAAACAATTTATTATTAATTCCTTGCTGCATGCTTCTTAAATAGGCCTCGGGGGGGTTCCTTATGTCTGCCAAGAAAATAGAATAATTCTTGTGAGTTTACTTTTAGACTGTACCATAACTGGAAGAAGAAGTAATGACTTTGGAAATGAGAGAGAACAATTCCACATTACCTATTTCTATGTTATGCCATTTTAATGAAAATTATTTTAAACTTAACGTCCCATTCCAATCAAAGGTTTTCTATAAAACCAGTAGCTTTACATAAAAAGCTCAATCTGTAAAATAAAATACTTGAAACAGCAGAAAACCGCATAGGTGTTTAAAAAGTGGGCTGTTTTCCAGCAGGATTTGTGCCAGCCTTCAGCACATTCTCTCCCTTTCACGATTATTTTTGCCCCCTTCAGAATGGCGAAGCCTAATGAATTGCCAATCAGGTAGAGTTAAGCCAATGATATATGAAGCAAAAACATGTCTTTAAAAATAATTTGATGTAATTTATTAAAATGGACCATTTTGGTAGAAAATTTAGGCTCTTAGGAACAGAGATGGACTTAGGGAATTAAAAAAAAAATCTCCATGAAAGACAACATCTTGTAAAACAAGTTCCAGCTGTTGAAAAAAATAATATAACGAAAGCTCCAAAAATAATGATGACCCTTTAGTTCTCCCCTCCCCCATATAATTGGATCCGCCAGGCTTATTTTAAAAATCTTATATCAAGCAGTCTTGTCACTTGAAACTCAAAGCAGGTGAAGCTATAAAATAACATACAGGTAGAAAAATTCCAAGCAATTCTGATAAAAATAATTTAATGTTCTGTGTCACTTAATTACTTTTCTAAGATGTTTACATTTAAGTGGAATTTGGTTAAAAAATGGTAGGGTTAGTTTTGTCACCTGCAGTGGTATTTTACAAATTTGTGTACTCTGGCAGTTTGCCCTCATCAAAAATTTAAAAGTGTATTTCCAATGGCACAGTTTCTATGAGATTAAAGTTTGATGGAATACTTCTGAAACTAACTTATCTCTTTCACTGTTCAATTAGCTTCCTTATTAGAAATGGAAGTTGTTTTATATTTTAGAAGCCATTGCATGTAGCATAATTTCATAGTCATTCAAATTATTATTATTATTTTTTGAATCAAAAGACTATGCTCTTTGTTAAATCCTTGAGAGAGATAAAGGATACAGTCCTTTGTAACAGGTGTGGTAGTCTTCTCTTTTTGGGCCACATGTTCTTTGCTTTGCTTTGCTTTGCTTTGTAAATTCAAAGACTTGGAAGCATTTATCTTTTTTGGCATTTTGATTCTTTTAAAAGTTTGCTGCTCACCTTGCATTCTAACAATATAAAAGTAAATTAATACAACCTTAGTTTAATCTGAGGAACCCTAGTTTTCTAATTAGATCTTTCTGATATCATTAGAATTGAGATGACATTAGCATATTCTTTGAATTTAAATCCCTTTATCGTAGTCTGAGCTAGAGTAGGGGTAAAGACATACCAGTGATGTATTCTGGAAAGTTTTTCAAATCTAATCAATATATAATATCCTACCTCAGAGTTTTGAGCAATTTTATAGTGCAGCAGAATTTAGTTACAATATTTGTTCACTTAATGATGGTGCTTCCTGTCCCCAAAGGCCCTATAGCCTAATAGTAGATAATATGTCTCATCATTACCCAAATTTGGTTATGTCACAGATCAATAATGTAGTTTGGTGTTTCAGACCAACGTCCAAGTAAGTAAACAAGTCAAAGCCAGAAGAAGATTGGAGAGAGGGAAAAATGGAAGAAGGAGAAAGGAGTAGAGTCCATGTCATTTAGAGGAAAGATCTGGGTTTGAATCTAGACTCTGTTATTTACTAATTTTATGATTTAGAGAAAGCAAGTTCATCTCCTTGGGCCTGGCTTTTCTCATCTAATTAGAAGGATTAATTAGTTGGACTGAAGGATCTGTAAGGTCCCTATCATTTCTAATATTTGAGATTCTTTTGTGGGAACTGAGGCTGTGTGCAACTCACTCTGATGGGTAGGAAACACAAAACACAGGTGACTGGGTTTGTTTCATGTAGAGGGTAAACCAAAGCTGATGTCTTTTTGTGTCATCAGTATGCTGACTACACACATTGTTCCATCATCAGTTTTTCCCTGTAGCTAGCTGTGGGCCTGGGCATTCACTTCCATGTGTAGTAAAAATCTAATAAAGTATGCTCACTATATACAAGAACTTCACTTTATTTGCATCGTACTTAGGCATGGCAAATTTATACATCAGTCCAACACGCAAAATAAAAATGATTTAAAAGTGAAGTTAAGCCATAATTTAATGTATTTTTTTCTATTTCTTTTTCAGGTATGCTTTTGGTAAGTGATTATAATTCAGAAAAACTATCTCCAGGAATTTACCTGGCAATCTATTTTGGGGTATGTACCTTGAGAGGATTTTTATATATTTTGTTTCAGTCTACTGCCTTTCAAAGACTTTAGTGAACAACTCTTTAATATACTCTTTACTTCTAAAAGACTCAGCTATTGTAATGCTGTATATTGTAATATAATATTAGGTGCTTAGTCTTGGAATCCTAATTTAGGCCGGCACCTCCTTCCCCTCCCCCATCTGAGAATGACCAGCTAATGCAGATGTGTGAAATCATGAATTTTTCAGATCCATTATATGCCCAGAAATTCTGTCTCCACCTTGCTGGAATAGAATAAGTTTTTTGTAGGCATAGTGGTGACAGTTCAATTACATTATAATGAATACATCCACAGATATTATTATTCAACTTGATTCTCTGGGGTACATGAAAAGGAGATATGCACATTTATTCATGTAAAAAGGATCACAAAAGCATATCTCATCTTTACACACCTTGGTGAGTTTTCTGCAGCATACTTAAGCCTCATACAATTCTCAACATAAAGTTGAAATTTGTGAGAGGTATTCAAGTCCCAAGTAAATTGGGCCAAGGGTAGCTTGATACTGTATTCAACACAGTTGAGTAAAATCTGTATTTTTTTAACCTATTTTTTAATTTACTTTGTTTAATAAAAGACATTTGTGTGCTCTGAATAAACATAGAGCAGGTAAGACCGGCTCAGAAAGCATGCAGGTGTATCCAAGTAGATAGATCGCTGGAAGTCAAGCTGGAAGAAGGGAGAACTGTGCATAACTGTTACAAAGGATGTTTGTGCCCTCTGTTAATGATGCAGATTCAGACTATTTGGTCTTGGTGTTGGAGACCAAGGAACATTTGTGTTCTTGTTCTTGTTTGAAAATTATCAGGCCTCTGAAAGATACTGGTGGAAGGAATTCCATAGAAATGTCCACTTCAGTTAAGAACTCCACTTTCTTCTTGGGGGTCACAGGGAGAGAAAGAGAAAGCTTGGTGTTTTATTTGGATCAATTACGTCTTTTGCTATGGGACTTCTATTCTGCATAGTCTTGTTAGTCTTCCTGTTATACGTAGGTGTCTGCCTTGAGAGGGGGAAAATATTGAGGGGACAGATGGACGAGCAGGTTCTTAGTAATATTGGTGGATTTTATTGCACAATCCCTGCTATACACTTCTCCTTTCTGAAAGGAGTATTAGACTTAATAATATTATGGTAGTGGTTGTTTAATATTTATGAGTCTAATTCTTCTAGTGCCTGAGGCACCTTGGATATACTATTAACTCTTTCAGGCCACTAACGTAGGGACATAGAATCTACAGTAGTTCAGTGAAGTCTTAAATTGTAGTGGTCATTTTAGACAGTTAGAAAAAGACACAACCCATATGGTCATATTTTTCCCCTTTCTTATTTAAGATAAAAATTTCAGTGCAAAATTTCTATTAAAATATTTATAGGCTAAGATGTAGATGGTAGTAGAATCCCTTTCACTAGCAATCTTCAAGAAAAGGCTAGACTACAAATCATGCATGTGTTAGATGGGATTCTTATTCAGGAATGGGTTAGCTTAAAATGACCTCTGGGGTCCTTTCCAACTCTGAGGTTCCTTGATTCTATGATTTGGTTTAGTTTAGTTTTGGAATGAGTTTAATAGTCACATGCCCTCCCACTCTTTAAGCATTTGTTATATGCATCTGTCTTCCTGAGGTTGAAATTTTCTTTTCTGTCTTTGAAAACATGATTAAAATCAGGGTTATTTTGGAGTTATCATCAAAGTTACTCTGGAGCATTTTAAACTTTGGAGGCTGGAGAGGGACTTCCTCTTCCATACTATCTTTTTTCACCAATTAAATGATATTTGTAATAGCTGCTGCTATTTCAGTCAGTCCCTTATTTAGGAAGAGGAACATTTATGCAGGACTTTTAACATTACAAAATACTTTTATCCCAACGTGAACACTGCAAAGGTAAGAAGACCAAGTATCCCATTAAATGATTATTATTTTTGTCTTTGAACACAAGGCAAAATCAACCCTGCCAGCTCTTTTTGTTTATTCTCCAAGAAAAACCTGTGATTCATTTTTCTATTTAGTTGAAACTTCATCTATAGGGAAAATGTCATATTAATTTTAGTATGTCATTGAGCCAATATCTCATATTTAGAGTATGTAAGTACAAGAAAGATCTGTGATTTCATCAGCATGGGGAAGTTCCTATGGGGAATTCCTTCCACTAAACCCTCTGTCTTATTAGATGAATCCAGGGGAATTAACTTAGGCACATAAATTGTGATTTTTCCAGGGTCACATAGACAGGCTTTTAACCTAAGTCTTCCTGAATCCAAGCCTAGTACTTTTTCTACTATTTGTATTTAGAGTACCAACCAAGAAGTCCTGGGTTCAAGTTCTGCCTCTCATTCATACTGACTTTGTGACCCCATACAAGTCATTTAACTTCTATGTGCTCTAAGTATAAATTTTTTAAAATTTAATTTTTTTTTTTAGGCAGTTGGGCTTAAGTGACTTGCCCAGGGTCACACAGTTAAGTAAGCATCAAGTGTTTGGTCTGAGGTCAGATTTGAACTCAGGTCCTTCTGACTTCAGGACTGGTGCTCTATCCACTGCACCACCTAGCTGCCACCTAGCTGCCCCCTAAGTATAAGTTTTAAGAGGGAATTTCATCTCTGGAATACCTTGCAGAAGTGTCTAACTTATGGCCCTCCTGCTGCAAGCAGCCCACAAAACTCCTGAGGGGAGGCCAGAACCAGATTAAAGTAATTGAGAAATATTTAACAAATTAAGTAAGAATACAGTAAAACATAGATAATGGTACTATATGGTTTTCTGAGTCAATATTTGACCTACAAGGATCCTTTTGTATAGCTTAGGAGCTCCTATTTCTATTTAAATTTAGTACCACTATCCTATTCCACAGGTAGTCCTGTCCTTTAGAGATGGCCCATAAACTGTATGCTTCTTAGTGGTCACTACTTTCTCTCCTGGCTCTCTAATATGGACACTATATAAACAAAAAGGGATCATACAGGCCTTAGGACTGTTTTTTACCTTTCTTAGTTTCATGGATTGTCATAGCAAAATGATTGATTACCTACTAGCCCACTTAGTGGTTGCCAAACCCCTCTGTACTTATCTACACTGGTCCTCTGACAGCTGCCCTATTCTGTCATCAAAGGCTGTTCACGCTCAAAGGCTTTCTATCATAATGGAATCTACCAGAAATAGTTATTTGCTGGTGTAGCATTTGAGGGGGTCACCTCTATGCTACTCTGAGGAACTGGGGTAGAAGCTTTGTGAAGGATTTTATATTCCTTTAAGCTGAATAATTAAAACATTCAGTGATTATTTATGAAACCAGAAAGAAACCCACTACCTCTCATGTACTTTGAAACATGATTCATGAGACTCTACAGAGTTCTGGGGATTTGATACAACTAGATCCGTATTTATATATAGAGGCAGCTAGTGGTACAGTGGATAGAGAGCCAGGCCTGCAGTCAGGAAGACCTGTGTTTAAATTTGACCTCAGACACTTACTAGCTATGTGACCCTGGGGAAACTATTTAACTTCTGTTTGCCTCAGTTTCCTCATCTGTAAAATGAAGATAATAATAGCATCTACCTCCCAGGGTTGTTGTGAGGATCAAACGAGATGATGATAGTTGTGAAGCACTTAGCAAAGTGTCTGGTACATAGTAAGAGCTATATATTGTTAGCAATTATTATTATTGTGGTTATAAATGAGACAAAGCAGTGGCATGAACGTTTTAGATATAGTTACTCTTAGATTTCAGCAAAGCGTTAGGTAATTGCTTTATTCTCTTCTTGTGGACTCAAGGGAGAGATAAAGGCTAGATGATAGTGAAGTTAGATAGATTTGGAGCATATAAAGAATGTATTTGTCTGTTGTAAATAAATGCAACTTTGTGTTGTGGTTTTCCAAAATGCCTCTCTCTGGAATTTAGGCTCTCTTGTGGCAGACTGCCTCTTCTGCCTAGTATAGCCATGCCACATTGTTTTCCAGAATCTTCTGGCAGTGTCTTCACCTCATACTTCTGCATGAACTTGCTTTCCAATTTCTAGTTTTGTTTTGTTTTTTGCCTGTGATACATGAGATAAGAAACAAATTAGTTTTTTTCCCCCTATAAAACAAATGGCTTTCACCTATTTTGGTACTGCCCCAATGTGTGGAGTACCTGAGACTGTTCTGGTGTGATGTTGGCCCGTTTCTTTAGTTTGGATGCATTGGCGTGTGTGTATGAGTGTGTGTGTGTGTGTGTGTGTGTGTGTGTGTGTGTGTGTGTGTGTGTTCTAGTTCGGAAGTGCTGCTTCAATATACTAGTGTTGGGATGGAGTTGTAAGTTGCCTTGGAGTAAAGAAGGTGTAAGATCTCAGATTGCTATTGTTGTACAATAATAAAACTGATGAAACAGAGGGTGCCAGAGAGCCAAAGTGTGTTTTTCCTTAAGGCTATCGTTGAAATGCATACTTTCCCCTTCAGTGGCTCAAAGAACATAGTACCTGAGGTTTATAGGCTACCCTGGTTGTACACTTCTTTTGTTGCCTCTGCTTCCCACTCCCTCTACCTCCCACATACCTTTAAAGGCTTCTCTTATGTGATTTTAAAATTGATCATATAAAAACCTATTACTTTTAGCATTGACTAATCAGTCTGATGGTTGTGGAGTCTCCTTCAAGAGCCAAAGCTGATTTCAAGAGACTGAGATATGACAAAGGATAACACATAAATGTTCCCAGGAAAATGGAATCAATGTGGCTAGAAAACACGAGGTCTTATTTTTTTCTGTAATTCTATAGCCATGCTTTCCTTGATTTGTTAGGTCCTCAGTGGAGTTAGTATGGTGTAGTACTGGGTACTGAGTCTGAAGACCTAGTTCCAAGTGCCAGCTCTTCCACTTAACAGCTTAGGGAAGTCACTTCACTAGTTTTAAGCCTTTGTTTCTTCAATAGTAAAATGGTGAGATCTGCTCTGCCTTCCTCTTGGGATGGTTAAGAGGAAAATGTGTTTGCAAGAATACAGTCCCTGGTACAGTGGATAGAGTACTGGCCCTGGAGTCAGGGCCTCAGACACGTAATACTCACTAGCTATATGACTGGGCAAGTCAACCCCAATTGCCTCACACACGCACAAAAAATGCGCGTGCACACACACACACACACACTCACACACGCACAGAGTCCCATGAAAAGGTGAGCTGCTATTTCGTTGAGTAAGTGATTACTAAGTGTGCAAAATACCATGCTAAACACTGGGGATACAGGTAGAAAAATAAGACAGTTCCTGCTCTCAGGGAGCTTACATTTTAATTGGGGAGACAACATCTATGGAAGGTTTGAGCTGCAAGTCAAATGGAAAAGTCCTATGGTTCTTAGAGTGCACCAGCAAAACAGTTGGTCATGCCTCTTCTTGAATGTCATTACAGCATTACAATGCTCCCTAATTTCCCTATTGCAAAGAATTTCGTTCTTACCGTATTTTTTTTCCCCTAACGTTATATTCAGTGATTGACCTCTTCACTGTGCAGGCTTTGAGGAAAATAAATCAGTGTGCTAAAAAAGACATTCAAGTTAAGGCTTTAAGCTTTAAATATAGAAGGAAGGGCTGTCTTTGTGGAAAAAAGTTTCCCTGGAGTAGACTGTTAAAGTTGGAGTGGGTTAAATTCTCAGAGGACTTTCATTTTTAACTGGTCTGAAGATATGGTTATGGCAATATCTAATTTCATTTTAACAAGCTCATAACACAATAGTTAAGAGCTTTTAGTTGTATGACATCTTTCTCCTAAGAAAGTCGACATATTTAATTTTTTTTGTTCTCGTTTGACTGTCCAGAATTACTGTGAACAGACTAGAGACAGTCGTGTCTTTAATTTTAAAGATGTAGAAACAGAGTAGGGATGTTAATTAAGGGAGTTTATCCCAAGTTCCTATAAGTGAATTAGTAGTTGAGTATGAGCTATAACCCAAGATTTCAGGTGTAAGAAGTACCAGTTTACCCTTTTCTTAGTATGGCTAAATTTTTTATTTAGACACTGGAGGTTACAGTATAATTACTCCATTTGTCTTAAATGACCTCTATTCTTCTCATACTGACTAGGTTGTGATATATCTACTTTTATCTCCTGAATCAGTAAGTAACCTGCTACTGTTCTTCAAATTCTTTGTTCGCAGTAGGATTCCTTTAGTCCTGTTTTTAGTTAAAATGCTGTTGCTGAATAAGATGAATGAAATGTAAATTTGAAGTGACTTTGTCAGAACACAGGAAAACCACAATATTTTTGTTATAATATAGCTGAAACAACAATGCGGCCATCCTTTTCTCTTTTTGAAGAAGTTGCATTGAATATTACTGGGCTTTGAAAGCAGTTACAGTTTGGTAACATTTACTTCAAAGAACAATCTTAAAAAATAATTCATTGAGTAAGCTTTGTAAATGCTGACTGTTTCCTGTACCCCTGCAGGAAGTGTGCTTTTGGATATTTGTGAGGATGGCGTTTGGTGGCCTTCTGCGAACTACATGCTGTCTGGGTGAATTTTAAAAGAAGGCAAAAGGCTAACAAAGGGTAGAAATAACAGCAAGCTATTAGGCCAAATGGGATCAACTGGTAATGCCTTTGGTTGCTTTTTGTTCTTTACCTTTAGGTAAAAGCTACTAAAAATTCTTCTAGCTCAAGACAGTGAGTTATGAAATACAAATGCAGCAGTTTGCATGCCACAAAGCTTTGGGAATTACTTTTACTGGTTTCTCCAAAGAGATGGAGGAATATTTTATAAAGTAAATTCTGTGCTTGCTTGCTTGCTTTATGGTGATAAAATTAGAACATGTGAAAGGCTAAAATAGTCCTTTCGCAAGTGCTGAGTCATCTTAAATACTACATTTAACACTCTTCAAATGTTTCTAAAAAAGTATGGATTCTTGAAGATCTTCTGTATCAATTAATCAACATTATATTACGTGTGTTAAGTGCTGGGTGTACAAAAAGAGGCAAAAAATAGGGCCTGCCCTCAAGAAGTTTATAGTCTAATGGGGGAGACAACATGCAAACAAACATATACAAAGCAAGCTATGTACAGAATAGATAGGAAAAAATTGACAGAGGGAAGGCAATGGAATTAACAGGTAAGGGGGAGGGGAAGGTATTGGAATTATGAAGAGTTGGGGAAGGCTACCTATAGAAAGTGGGATTTTAGTTGGAACTTAAAGGAAGATAAGAAAGTAATTAGGCAGAGTTGAAGAGGGAGAACATATCAGGCATGGGGAATAGCCAGAGAAAATGCCTGGATCTGAGAGATGGAGTGTCTTGTTTATGGAGCAGCCAGAAGGCCAATGCCATTGGTTCAGAGGTATGTATCAGGGAATAAGGTGTAAGAAGACTGGAAAGGTAGGAGAGGGTAGGTCATGAAGGTCTTGGGGCAGTAACAACGATCTGATGCCTGACTTCAGAGGACTAAGATAGGTTTAACATTAATATTATTTCAACCTATTTGTGGATATTACCAAAGTTGATTTCATTGTCATAATCTCTCAGAGTTGGAAGGGACACCAGAGTTCATTTGGTCCAATATGTACTTGAGCAAGATTCCTATCTATTCCGTTCCTGAAATGTGGTCACCAAGCCTCTAACTGAAGACCCCCATTGATGGGGAGCCCATTGCCTTCTTCTAGTCCAATCTATTTTGGAAGCTATAATTATTAGGAAGTGTTACCTTTTATTGAACCAAAATTTACTTTTGTATCATATACCCATTATTCCTAGTTCTACCATTTGGAGCCAAGCAGAATAAATCTAATTCCTCTTCTACAAGGCAGCCCTTTAAATACTTGAAGGCACTTGATAATATCTCCTCTCTCAGCTAAAGGTTTGTCTGTTTAATTGATCTTTCTGTGATATAGTTTCAAGTTTCTCACCATATTATTTGCTTTTCTTTGAAATGCTCTAGCTCATTTCTACCCCTCTTAAAATATATTGCCTAAAGCCAAAACTAGCATTCCAGATTTTATCTGAATGTATGAAGTAGGACAGGCCTATACAGGTACTTCATTGTGGACATCATGCTTCTTTTAATTCTGTCTAAGACTGTATTAGTTTTTTGGCCACTGTGTAACACTGTAGTCATATTGAACATGCAGTCCACTAAAATTCTCAAGTCTCTTTTATATGAAATTATCACTTCATGTGAACTATCCATGTCTCCATCATTTATGCAGTTAGTTCTTTGAATCCAGTTACATTTCATGTCATTAAATTTGGCCCATTGTCTTAGGCTATTGAGAACTTCTAAAATTTGATCCTTTTTCTTTAGGTAGCTCCCATTTTTCTTCCCTATTGAAGTAATTTTTTTCACTGGAATTTTATTCTTGAGAGCCTTCACATTCTTCTTCAGTTGACTTCCTATACAGTGAATGCCATGGGATCCTAGCTCTTCATCTTAAATGTTTCACTAACTGAATCCAGGCCATGTAGCAGACTGTGTTCAACTTTCTGCTATGTATCTATTTGAAAAAAAATGGATGTTGTAATTCCTTCTTTAGGATAGGAATATCTTTTTTGGGAGGTATTGGATAAATATTTTATTAATAGAGAAGAATTAAACATGTGTGAATATTGATATAAGGGAAGAATTAGAGCTGAAAAAGATGAACATGTATAACCTTGTGTAAGTATGAAGAGCCCTAGTTAAGACCTATTACGAATTATTCTGTAAAGCGATTTCTATTTTGAGGGACATCTGTATTCTACTTTTGTTTCTATAATTACTTATCTTGACACGAGTACAGAAACTCTGAATTTAACACGCCTTGATCTCTAACTTACTGTTTCTTTCTTGCCTAAGCGGCTTGAATTTTACTTTTTACCACTATTCCAAGGAATCCTTCTGATTGTATGTTTATGATTGTCTAGGAATCAAATAATTTATCATATAGGACTTTTGAGTATCTTAAAATTTTCGTTTCTATAAAGAAAGATGTGGTTTGTTGCTGGACTTTACTGAAAGACTTCCCTGTATTCCCTTTAGAACACGAGGTTGATTCTGTAACATGATGAATTATAAGAATAGAACTTCAGTGGAGGTTTGTCTGCCTCTCATGTGAAGACCAGTACAACCAAAACACAACACAATACATTATGCATTTATCAAACATCTGCTATTTGCGAGGCACTGTGGTAAGCTTTGGGGATACAAATGAGAAAAAGACACAGTCTCTGCCCTCAAGGAGCTTACAATCTAATGGGGGAAAACAACACACGAAAGGAAGCTGAAAAGTGGAAAAGAGGTGGAGAGATATGGTACCTGATACTGGGGTCATGATGATGGTAGAGTCCAAGAATCCAAGGAGTGATTGTTTTTCAGTTGTTTCAGTCATGTCTGACTCTTTGTGACCCCAGTTGAGGTTTTCTTGGCAAAGACACTGGAGTGGTTTGCCATTTCCTTCACCAGCTCATTTTACAAATGAGGAAACTGATGCAAACAGGTTTAAGTGACTTGCCCACAGTCACATAGGTAGGAATTATATGAGGCTAGATTTGATCTCAGGTCTTCCTGACCACATAGCTGCCTCAAATCCAAGCAGTAAAGCTGGTGGGAAATGAAGAGGTTTTTTTTTTCCTTTGGGAGGAGTTTTTTATTCCTCTGTCCAGTCAGAGGGGCAGAAGCTACTGAAGGTAATGATTAGGTGTAAATATAAAAGCTGATAAGCTGATGAAATCTCTGTGATGGTGAATTTCTTGGTGATGAGCTTTTCCTGGGGAGGAGAAACAAGGCAGTGAAATCCAAAGAGTACATAGCTTTTCACTAGAATGTTGGCCACTAGGTGATGAATATTTTTTGTTTTGGCCACAGTCAATTCTGAAGGCTGTTTGCTGAGTTATAGAGAAATTGGCATCTATGTCTTAGGAGGGACTACCCAAACTGATAAAACTATGGATCCTTGAGGAAAAGCAAAATAAAAGAATGAATTTCAATTAGGCTCTCAAAAATCGCTCTCAGAGAGGTGAAATAACTATTTTCTAATTTTTGTGCTCCCTAACCTTTAAAAATGCTGATTTTTGACTAGATGATCTAACTCTGCCATTTGTTCTATTATAGATCATTTTAAGGTTTTGAATACTGAAATTGTGCTAGAGGAAAAGGACCCTAACAGTAGTATATAGGGTGGATTATGGTTAGAGAGAGACTGGAAGCAGAAAGACCAAGTAGGGTATAATCAAAATAATCGAAGATGTAGTAATTGAAGTCTTGAGATTATGTGGACCTATACTAGGAAAGTGGTTGAGACATTTCAGAGCAGTATTCTAACAGAGTTGATGCTAAAAATGATAACATTCCCGTAGAACATTTAATCATTTGATGTACTTCTAACCAGGGTGAGAATAGAGTATATAATTCTGAAGAACTGAGAGGCACACCTCATGCTAATTAGCAAAGAATATTGTGATTACAGTTAGAGGTGGATGGGACCTCAGAGTTTTTCAGATTCAATCTCCTAATTAAACTGAGAGCCAGAAAAGTCTAGAGGCTTACATAAGGTCACAGGGGTTGTAAGTTGTAGAGTTGAGATTTGAACCCAGTTCCTCTAACACCAAATCCAGTACGCTTTAAAGAAATAATGAATCATTTACATGGCAATATTGAATTGTATAGTGGAGAGACTAATATGAATATGATAGGCCCATAATTTTAAAGTGCTGATGTTAGGAGCCAGGCACCCCTTCTATTTTGGGGCTGAGCCTGTTAGCAACAAGTGTTTCCATACAGATCTCTAAAATAAGGACAAATTTCAGGAAAAGAGTGAAGGTAGCAGGAAAACAAGAGTGCTATTTCAGGGTCTCAGTTGAGTTATGGTATACCTGAAGTGTGTTTTCATTTAAAAAAAAAAACCATTTGGGACGTAGTGCTTAGAAATGTCTCTAGTAGTAATAAGGAGAATATAACAGACCTTGGTATGTTTAAGAAAAATGATACAGGGTGGTAGTTACTGCCTAAGATTGATTACAAAACTCTTACCAATAATAATTGGAGAGAGGGTTTTCAAAAAGAAAAAAGATAGAATGAAGAAACCAAGATAATATGTAATATAGGATGCAGTTGTAATTTGCATTGATTTAATAAAGCTAGAAATTATACATTCATGACATTTGCATGGGGTAAGAGTTGTAGGCTATCTTTGAAAACCATTTTGGGCAAGATATTGACAGTTAAGGGAATTCTGTTTAAGTGGATACTGACCATTTTTGTTTTTTAACTAGTGCTACGATCTTGTGTTTCTATTTCTCATGTAGAGTGGGAAACTTTTCCTTATGGCTTATTAAATCTATTTTTCAAACTGTCACTTACCTAGGTCTAGTGACAGAATCGGATGTTTATATGGCCCTGGACACTTGAACTCTGGTGTTTTCAATCACAACAGCACCTCTTGCCAGCCGTTGTGAATTAAATACTCCTTGCGACCTTTTACCCTTGCTGCTCTTAAATTCATGCTTTAAAAACAGCTTAATGAGGGGTTTACTGGCCCAATTGGAAGTTTTTATTAAAACCTATTAGTGCGCTAGAGTAGCTTGCCTGAAGGAAGCGATTAGCCCAGAGCAACTAAGCTTGGAGCTGGCCTCTAGCCACACCAGGTTTTCACTAAACTGTTTCCAGATTCACGTTAACCCTAACACTAGAGTTTGCATGGTATTCATATCCTCTGTTTTAATTTATAGTTCATCTAATTCTCTTCCCAGCCCCCCATGTTTTAGAAAGCAGTTTGTTTTAATTCAATTATTCATACAGTCAGATGTAGCCTCACTCATCCAGGTTTGATTTGCTCATGAACCTCAATTGTGCAGACTAGTCCAAATGTTGAATGTTGCTATCCCCAAAGAAGCTAAAAATAAGTCTGAGGCCTGTTTAGAATCTTCAGTTTGTTTGTACTTCATAGAATCTTTCTTCTATATGAGATGCTTTACATCATTAACTGAGGAGCAATAGGGAACATTCCTGTAAAATCCTGTATTGGTTTTTGAGAAACTTCATGTATGCACAGAAAAATCCTTTACACCATTATAACTCTATGAAATAGTTAGAACAATTAGGTTGTCAGCATGTCTTGTTCTGACTTCTGACTTTTGTTTATGGTCAAGATGAGAATTTAGGTGAATTGCTCAGTTTTTTTTAGGGAGAGAAGGGCAAAGAAATTGTATACCCGTTGATAGTCTACTTACTGCATGATGTTTTTCAGTTTTCGTTTTGAATGCCTGGGCCAAACTATCATATATCTTTAAATTGAATATCATGGAAATTCTGTCATTAAAGCTAGTACTTCGTAAAGTAATCTCTTTAGTAACTGCCCAAGTTATTCTAAGGGAAGGACTATCTCAAGCAAGCAGAGATGATGGTAGCAGACCTGGAATTTCCACAATTGAGAAAAAATGTTCCTTGAATCCTTTTCTCTGACACATTTTCTTAATCTTAATTTTAGTTGTTTACTATATTAGTAAGGTCTTAAGGTATGGTATTTAGACTTTTGGACTGGGAATAATGATACCTATTTTTTATTGGAATGTTTGTTTTTATTTTATTTTTTGTGTTTATAGTTGTTGTTTGATTTGTCTTTATATCAGCTTGATTTCTGATGTTCTTTGCCTGCCCAGTGAGTTTTCCTTTGTAACAAAATTTTTTTAAAAGTAAAAAAGAAAATCAGTTCATCAAAACTAATCAACATGTCAGCTGACAACATACTTATTTGCATTTATTAACAGTTTCTTTGGTTTCTAAATCATATTACTCAACTAAAGTCCTCTTCTGATGCCTCCTTATAACATAGAATGTGACCCATTGATCTTAAAGGCTATACATAAGCTCTTCTAGGACCTACTAAGATAAAAAAGCTTCAATTATGTCTGTCTTCCGAGGACCAACCTTAGCTAAATGGGGAGAGGCTCATTATCAGGTCTTTTGATTATATTCTTGTATCTTAGCTATTTCATAGGCTCCATCCAGAGATGAACCATTTTCATGTATATTCAACAAATTTAATAATATGTTATTAGTATAGCAATATAAGAAGGATGACCCCTCTCATAAACAGGGTTACTCAGGTTATCAACTCCACTTACTGGTTATCCTTCAGCCTGTTATTTTATTTGTTCCCATGCCTTATCTTATCACCTCAAGTTCTATGTTGATCTAGGATTTTATTTATATATTCTCTTATTAATTAATAAAAATTAAACATCTCTCAATCAGTTAAGCTCAGAACTCCCACCGCAGTTAATTAGATAGTATTTATGTAATAAAAATGGAGAGATGTTTGTTACTTAAATCTCTCCACACATATTAAGTGGGGAGGAGACAGCAGTTCACTAAGGCATAGGTACAGGGGTGGGGAACCTGCAGCCTCAACGCCACATGTGGCCCTCTAGGTTCTCAAGTGTGACCCTTTGACTGAATCCAAACTTCACAGAACAGATCCCCTTAATGAAAGGATTTGTTCTGTAAAACTTGGACTCAGTCAAAAGGCTGCACCCAAGGATCTAGAAGGCCACATATGGCCTCAAGGTTACAGGTTCCCCACCCCTGGCATAGAGAATTTTGACCTGTATAACTGGAGGAAGTATGCACAGATAAAATCCTGAGTCTTAAATATTGAAGTTATATCATTTTAACCTCTTTTAAGTTCATATCCTTACTACTAGTACTACTACTATTGATATTGACATTACTATTACTGCTCTTGCAGTGAGGGCTTAAAATGACTGGCTGTGATTTTTTTTTCCACACCTCAAATGTTAAAATGATCCATTTTCCCTTTGTTATAGAATTTGTTGTTAACGAATTATATTTTCAGTAACTTATTTAATCCTAGATTAAGAAATTTTATAAATATGAGTAACAAATATACTTCTATTTTTATTTAGTAAGTACTTTTTGTTCCACTTACATCAGGCCTCTTAGCTTAATCGATTGAGAGATGTTTAAATTTTGTTAATGAATGTTTATATTTTATTAATGAATAAAAGAATATATAAATATATCCCTGGGTCAACACTGAATTTGGGGTGATAAGATATATAATATAGTAACAAATAAAGTAACATACCAAGGAATGGCCAACGAGTAGTTGTGATAACCTAAATAACCCTTTTATATGTTAGGCGTCATCCTTCTAATATTGCTACACCAATAACGGGTACGTGTTATTAAACTTATTGAATGTACGTGAAAATTGTTCTCTCTGGATGGAGCCTAGAATGGAATCAAAAGGCCTTCCATAGGCAACATATCTATGAATCCAACCAGCAATATGTTGATAACCAAGTGTTAAATGGTTTATCATACAGAGTTGTAGAAAAAGAGGGATTGTGTTGGCAATTCAGGAAAAAGGATTATCTCTTAAGGTGCCTAGATTTCTATATCAGTGTAGATTATGCAAAGAAATGGTAGTAACTGTGCAAATCATTACTTCGGGGTGTAGCACCTACTACCTAGCAGACTGTGATCTGGTGGTTGGAATTATACCACAGAAGATCACTATCTTTCATGAACTAAAAGATGACTAACCTCCAAGCTTCATATACAAACTTCAAAATATCTGTAAAACTCAATCAATGGTCCTGGAACCAGACCATCATCACAGAATAAACTTACAGTTGCCAACTGATCCCCTAAAACTTAAAGTACAAAAATTTTAGAAACTGTTGCCATACCAAATGCTCAAGATCTTCAAGCTCCATGGAAAGAAAAGCTTTGAATATATGAAGACTCCACAGAGGAGATTAAAATCACATGAAAAAAGGATTGAGGTACATTTCATCCCTGTTGTTCTGTCTATCTGCCACTAGAGCTGCACTGAGAAGTTTCAGTGAACCTATCAATAATGAGCTTGCATCATAATATTTTTATTCAACTACAAAATAAGTTATTGTATTCATATGTTCAACAATCCATAGAATATTAACTATGAAATAACATGATCAGAATAGGGACTAGTCTAAGATCCATTTCTATCTGACTGCTTTTGGAAAAGATGATAGGAAAGAGAAACATGATGATAATAACATTATGGTAACAATAAAGGGAAAACAGCAGGATAGTGACTTGTTTCTGTCTAAACCCCATCCAAAGAAGATGAGAGCAAGATAACTCTGATGATAATAATGATAGTAATAGCTTGCGTTTCTGAAGGTGATTAAATTCCTCTTTATCGTGCTTTCAGATCCATAATGGTTTTGGACAGCTTTTCTCCAGGTTTCTAACATATTATTGACATTTTTAATAGCTTCTCAAACATCATCAGTTTAGATGTTTGATTAAATTGTGCTTTCTAATCCATAGCATCATGTAACTTTGGAGGAGTTTTGTACATCCAAAATGTAGTTGCTCATACTTCTTGCTTTGTAAAGGAGGATAGTGAGTGACAACATCGGCTTGGGTTTATAGAATGACTTTTGTCCTGTGGGATTGCACGAATGCTGTGCAGATTCTATAGAAGGAAATTGTATTATTTGCTGTCAAAATGTAGCTCCCTCTAATATGAAATATGGTTAAATACTTAAAATCTACATACTAACATCACAAATATTTTTATATGGCAGGAAGCTCATCTTCCCATTAAAATTATGAGAATTGTATTAGAGGAGTGTGATATAGTAGCCCAGTTTGAAATTTGGCCAGGACAGTGGTGCTAAGTGGCATATACATTTGTCATTGCCACCAAAAACCATTTTGATTTGGATCCTAAATGACAGTGTGTGTTGTGTTCCCCGTCAGACTCTCCTGAAACCAACCTTCTTTCTCCAGCTGTAGTCAATCTCTTACTGTGTGATGTTCATCTATGGTTTATATTAATGTAATTAAATCTGTGTCTCCCGTGTTCTTCTCCTGAATTAATAGTACGTGCTGTCTCCTAAGTTTTTTTTTCTCTCTCTGCTTAATGTCAACATCCTCCCTCTCTATGCCATTGGTACCTGCCTGCTTCTCATTGCTATTAATTTATGTATCTTAAACCACAAATACTTTCAGGCCCATCAATTTCTGAGCCTCACTTCTTTAATCTCTCTACCATCCAGTTTATTTCCTGATGGATTCATCTAGATTCTAAAGAGAAGAGCTGTATAGAAATTCTGAGTGTGTGAATACCAGTGGCGTAGGAAGGATTTCAGAGGGGGAAGAAGACAAGTGAAGAGAAATCAGGATTGCTAATTGTGATTAGCAGCTTTGCTTTGCTAATTATAGGATTCTAAAACAGTGAAAAGGCTAGTATGAAGAAATCTGTTTACCTTAACCCATGTTTTATTAAATAGTTTTAAAAGGTCCAGATGGGATAAAGATCTCACTGATTAAGAAGCCAGGTTGGGTTTTTTTCTTTTTGTTTTTGTTTTTTTTGTGATGCAATTGGAGTTAAGTGATTTGCCCAGAGTCAACACAGCTAGGAAGTATTATGTGTCTGGGCCAGTGCTCTATCCAGTGTGCCACCTAGCTGCCCCAAGAAGCCAGCTTTTTAAATTCATTTATAGGGAGGAGCTCCAAACTTCTATAGGCCTGTTATACTTAGAACATGTGAGTATGCATGTATATTTCTTTCCATGTATACTTCTTTATCCCCTACTGAATTACAAGCTCATAGAGAGCCTGGACTATCTTACATGGTGTATATATCCCATAGTACAGTGTGTTGTACATAGTAAATACTCAAATATTTGTTGAATGTGTGAATGAATGAATAATTAGACTGAATACCTGTAGCTGATAGCCAAGAGAAGCTGTGAGAAATTTTGATGCTAAATTGGTCTGACATCATGCAACCAAGTTTTACTCTAATATAGGCTTTCAGGTGCATTAACAAGGAATAGTCTAATAAAAATCTAGGAATAATTTAAAGTTTTAGATTAAATCAGGATTGTCAGAAGTTGTTGTTTTTGTTGGTGGTGTGTGTGTGTGTGTGTGTGTGTGTGTGTGTGTGTGTGTGTATGTGAGAAAGAGAGAGAAATAGGCCAACCAACCTAATCAGTTCAGAAATTGCTTTACTTCAAAAGCTTGTCCTATAAGAATCATCTACCTAATAAGATAATGTTCAGTTTTCATCCATTTTAATACTTTTATTTTTGCTTAAAAAAGAGTGGGAAATTCACATATCAAAGAGTAAATTCCATATGAAGCCCATGACTTCTATTTTGGGCCATATAAATAAAGGAATAAATACAGGAAAACTACCAAAAACCAGAAAGTCTCTAAAATGCTGAAATTGCAAACCAAAAATTATTAAGTGGTGACAATATCGAAATTATGCCTTGCCTATATAAGCATAGTGTAATGAACATAATTTAACTTTTTCCTTATAACTAAAGAGTAGTAATTGTTATTACTTATTGTGCTGTCCTAAAGATTTGGAATATAGGATGTTGAACTATCTGTCCTGGTTAACATATCCTGAACTACTTTCTTGTCATGACTTAGAGGTCATCTAGTCCAACCTCCTAATATTTAAAAAAAAAATTTTCCCCAATTACATGTCAAGACAATTTTTCAGCATTCATTTTTGTAAGATTTTGAGTTCCATTTTTTCCCTCTCTTCCTCCCCTCCCCTCTTTTTAAAATGGTAGGCAATTTGATATGGATTATACATGTGCTATCATGTAAACCATATTTCCATATTAGTCACAGTTTTGAAAGAAGAAAGAGATCAAAAGGAAAAAAAAACAAAGAGAAAAGAATAAGGTAAGTGAAAAAAAGGTATGCTTTAATCTGCATTCAGAGTGCATTAGTTCTTTATTTGGATGGTGGATAGCATTTTCCTTCATGAGTCCTTTGTACTTGTGTTAGATAATTGTGTTGCTGAGAAGAGCTGAGTCATTCATGGTTGGTCATCACACAATATTGCTGATACTGTGTACAATGTTTTCCTGGTTCTGCTCATTTCACTTTGCACCAGTTCATACAAGTCTTTCTGAAATCTGCCTGTTCATCATTTCTTATTGCACAGTAGTATTCCATTACATTCATGTACCACATCTTGTTCAGCCATTCTTCAATTGATGGGCATCCCCTCAATTTCCAACATTTTGCAACCATGAAAAGGGCTGCTATAAATATTTTTGCACATGTAGGTCCTTTCTCCTTTTTTGTGATCTCTTTGGGATACAGACCTAGTAGTGGTATTGCTGGATCAAAGGGTATGCACAGTTTGGTTGCCCTTTGGGCATAGTTCTAAATTGCTCTCCAGAATGGTTGGATCAGTTCATAACTCTATCAGCAGTGCATTAGTGTCCCAGTTTTCCCACATCCTCTCCAACATTTAGCATTTTCTTTTGCTCATATTAGCCAATCGGATAGGTGTGAGTTGTTTTAATTTGTATTTCTCTAATCAAAAATGATTTGGAGCACTTCTTCAGATGCCTATGGGTAGCTTTGATATCTTTATCTGAAAACTTCCTGTTCATATCCTTGACCATTTATCAATTGGGGAATGGTTTGTATTCTTATAAATTTGACTCAGTTCTCTATATGTTTTAGAAATGAGGCCTTTATCAGAGACACTTGCTGTAAAGGTTGTTTTCCAGCTTTCTGCTTTCCTTCTAATCTTGTTGCATTGGTTTTATTTGTGAAAAAGCTTTTTTAATTTAATATATTCAAAATTATCTATTTTGCATTTTGTAATGCTCTGTATCTCTTGTTTGATCATGAACCTGTATCTCACTTAATTTTTCTTTTAAGAATTTGGATGCCATGCCATTTGTTTCATACGTTTAGTATTGATGTTACTTCATTGTCTATGATACCTTTCAGCAAAATGTAGTTCCCTTCCTCATCCCTTTTAATTAGGCTTAATTTTGCTTTTGTTGTTTCTGAGATCAGGACTGCTACCCCTGCTGTTTTTTTTTTAAATTTCAGCTGAAGCATAGTAGATTCTGCTCCAGTCCCTTACCTTTACTCTGTGTGTCTCTCTGCTTCAAGTATGTTTCTTGTAAACAACATAGTATAGGATTCTGTTTTTTGATCTACTCTGCTATCTACTTCTGCTTTATGGGAGAGTACATCCCATTCATATTCATAGTTATAATTACTAACTGTATTTTCCTCCATTCAATTTTTCCTCCTGTTTGTCTCTCCTTTCATCCTTTCCCTCCTCACCAAGTGGTTTACGTCAGTCTACCACTCCCCCAGTCTGCCTCTCTTCTGTCAGTCCCTCTCCTCTTTCTTAATCACCTCCTATCCAACAGATAGATTTCTGTACTCAACTGATTGTGTGTATTAGTCCCTTTGTGAGCCAATACCAATGAGAGTAAGGTTCAAGTGATGCCCATCACACACTCTCTTATTTTTCATTGTAAGTCCTTTGGAATTATCTTGGATCATTGTATTGTTGAGAATAGCTAAGTCATTCATAGTTGATCATCATATAATATTGCTGTTTCTGTGTACAGTATTCTCCTAGTTCTGCTCATTTCATTTTGCATTGGTTCATTTAAGTACTTCCAGGTTTTTTCTGAGAGCATCCTAATTGCCATTTCTTGTGGCACAGTAATATCCATCACAATCATATACTGCAACTCGTTCAGCCATTCTCCAGTTGATGAGCATCCCTTCAATTTCCAAATCTTTGCCACCACAAAAAAAAACTGCTATAAATATTTTTGTACATATAGGTCCTTTTCCTTTTTTTTTCTTTTAATCACCTTGGTATACATGCCTAATGGCGATACTGCTTGGTCAAAAAGTATGCCTTTGGGCATAGTTCCAAATTGTTCTCCAGAATGGTTGAATCAGTCCATGGTTCCACCAATAGTGCATCAGTGTCCCAATTTTCCTACATCCCCTTCAACATTTAGCATTTTCGTTTTCTGTCATTAGACAATCTGATGGGTGTGGAGTGGTACCTCAGAGTTGTCTTAATTTACGTTTCTCAAAGCAATAGTGATTTGGAGCATTTTTCATATGCCTATAGATAGCTTTTATTTCTTCATTTGAAAACTGCCTATTCATATCCTTTGACCATTTATTAATTGGGGAATGGCTCTTATTTTTATAAATTTGACTCGGTTCTCTGTATATTTGAGAAAAGAGGCCTTTATCAGAGAAATTTGCTTCAATTTTTTTTCACAATTCTGATTACTTTGTATTTCCCTTGAGTCTATTTTTCCCTGCTAATATTACCCTCTGCTTTCACCATGTCCTCCTCAAAAGTGTTTTGCTTCTGTCTACTACCTCCTCCATTCTTTCTTTCCTTCTATCAGCACTCCCCTTCTCATGTTCCCTTCCCTCCTACTTTTCTGTAGTGTTAGATAGATTTCTTTACCCAACTGAGTGTGTGTTATTCCCTCTTTGAGCCAGTTCTGATGAGAGTAAGGTTCAAATGCTCCCCACCTCCCCAGTTTTCCCCTCCATTCTTGACTCTTTTATGTGAGATAATTCTACCTTTCTCTTCCTCCTTCCAGTGCATTCCTCTTTCTCATGCCTTATTTTTATTTTTCTAGATATGATCTCATCATATTCAACTCACTCCCTTGCACTTTGTCTATATACTCCTTCCAACTTTCCTAAGAATGATAAAGTTCTTAGAAGTTACAAGTATCATCTTCCCATGTAGGAATGTAAACAGTTTAATCTTATTGAATCCCTTATAATTTCCTTTTCCTGTTTGCCTTTTTATGCTTCTCTTGAGTCTTGTATTTGAAAGTCAAATTTTCTATCCAGCTCTGGTCTTTTCATCACAAATACTTGAAAGTCCTCTATTGCCTTGAATATCCTTGTTTTCCCCTGAAGGATTAAATACTCAGTTTTGCTGGGTAGGTGATTCTTGATTGTAACCCTAGCTCCTTTGCCCTCCAGAATATCATATTCCAAACCCTCTCATCTTTTAATGTAAAAACTTCTAAACCTGGGGTAATCCTGACTATGGCTCCATGATATTTGAATTGTTTCTTTGTAACTGCTTGCAATATTTTCTCCTTGACCTGGGAGCTCTGGAATTTGGCTGTAATATTCCTGGGAGTTTTCATTTTGAGATCTCTTTCAGCAGGTGATAAGTGAATTCTTTCCATTTCTATTTTACCTTCTGGTTCTAGGATATCAGGGCAGTTTTCCTTGAGAAGTTTTTGAAGGGTAATGTCTATATTCTTTTTTTGATCATGGCCTTCAGGTAGTCCAATAATTCTTTTTTTTTTTTGAAGTTACATGTTAAATTTATTACGAATATATCTAAGGCTGAAATCTAGTCATTTCCATAGGACTTTCCTCATTGGTGGAGAGAATGATTATTTAATGCTCCAATAAGTGATGTGTGAGGGAAGGGGATGACAAAACCAGAAAAACAACTCTCCTCTCCCAAGCTCTCACCATCTTTGTCTCTTGCTCTGCTCTTTCTGGGAGCACAGAGCACCCAACAATCATTCTCTCCACCAGTGAGGAGAGGCCTATGCAAATGCCTACACTTGAGCCCTAGGTTACATATTTTTATTTTATTTTTTTTTTTAAATTTTTCTTTTTTTTCCTTTTTTTAATATACATTTATTTATTTCTAGTTTTCAACATTCATTTCCACAAGTTTTTGAGTTCCAAATTTTCAACTCGTCTCACCCTCCCCCCACCCCAAGATGGCATGCATTCTGAATATCCCTTCCCCTAGTCTGTCCTCTTTTCTTTCTCTCCCCCTTCTCTTATCCCCTTCCCCTTCTATTTTCCTGTAGAGCAGGATAGACTCCTGTACCCCATTTCCTGTATTTCTTATTTCCCGATAGCATGTAAAAACTTTTTTTTAAACATATGTTTTTAAAACTTTAGGTTTCAAATTTTCTCTCTTTCTCTCTCCCCACACACCCTCATTGAAAAGGCAAGCAACTCAATATAGGTTGTACATGTACAGTTATGCAAAACACTTCCATAGCAGACATGTTGTGAAAAACTAACTCTATTTTCCTTAATCCTATTCTGCCCTCCCATTTATTCTATTCTTTCTTTTGACCCTGTTCCTCCTCAGAAGTATTTACTTCTGATTACACCCTTTTCCAATCTGCCTTCCTCTCTATCATCCCCCTGCTCTCTTGTCCCCTTCTCTCCTTATTTTCTTGTAGGGTAAGACAAACTTCCATACCCAATTGAATGTGTATGTTATTCCCTCCTGAAGCCAAATTGTATGAGAATAAGATTTACTCGTTCCCTCTCACCTTCCACTGCTTCCATTCCACTGTAAGAGACTTTTCTTTTCTGTTTTTTTCTTTGTGAGATAATTTACCCCATTCTACCTCTCCCTTTCTTCTTCTCCGAGTTTAATCCTCCCTCATCTCTTAATTTTATTCTCCAGATATGACCCCTTAATCTTCAACTCACCCTGTGCCATCTCTCTCTCTCTCTCTCTCTCTCTCTCTCTCTCTCTCTCTCTCTCTCTCTCTCTCTCTCTCTCTCTCTCTTTTTTCTCTTCTTTTTTCCTCCAACTACCCTAATACTGACAAAGGAATCATGAATTATAAATATCATCTTTCCATGCAGGAATGTAAACAGTTCAATCTTAATAAGTCTCTTTCCTGTTTACCTCTTCATGTTCCACTTGAGTCCTGTATTTGAAAGTCAAATTTTCTATTCAGCTCTGGTCTTTTCATCAAGAATGCTTGAAAGTCCTCTATTTCACTGAATGACCATTTTTTCCCGCCAAAGGATTAGACTCAGTTATGCTGGGTAGGTGATTCTTGGTTGTAATCCTATCTCCTTTGCCCTCCGGAATATTATATTCCATGCCCTGCGTCCTTTAATGTAGAAGCTGCTAAATCTTGTGTTATCCTGATTGTGTTTCCACAGTACTTGAATTGTTTCCTTCTGGCAGCTTGTAATATTTTCTCCTTGACCTGGGAACTCTGGAATTTGGCTATAATTCCTAGGAGTTTTCCTTTGGGGATCTCTTTCAGGAGGAGATCTGTGGATTCTTTCAATTTCTATTTTGCCCTCTGGTTCTAATATATCAGGGCAGTTTTCCTTGATAATTTCTTGAAAGATGATGTCTAGGCTCTTTTTTTGATCATGGCTTTCAGATAGTCCAATAATTTTTAAATTCTCTCCTGGATCTATTTTCCAGGTCAGTTGTTTTTCCAATGAGATATTTCACATTGTTTTCTAATTTTTTTTCTTTTGGATTTGTTTTACAGTGTCTTGATTTCTCATAAAGTCACTAGCTTCCAATTGCTCTATTCTAATTTTTAAGGAAGTATTTTCTTCAGTAGTCTTTTGGACTTCCTTTTCCATTTGGCCAATTTTTCTTTTTAGGGCATTTTTCTCCTCATTGGCTTTTTGGACCTCTTTTGCCATTTGGGTTAGGCTATTTTTTAAGGTGTTAATTTCTTCAGTATTTTTTTGGGTCTCCTTTAGCAAGCTGTTGACTTGTTTTTCATGATTTTCTTGCATCACTCTCATTTCTCTTCCCAGTTTTTCCTCTACTTCCCTTACTTGCTTCTCAAAATCCCTTTTGAGCTCTTCCAAGGCCTGGGACTGATTCATATTTTTCTTGGAGGCTTTGGATGTAGGAGCTTTACTTTGTTGTCTTCTTCTGGTTGTATATTTTGATCTTCTTTGTCACCAAAGTAAGATAATATAGTCTGACTCTTTTTGCGCTGCTTGCTCATGATCCTGGCCAATTACTTGAGTTTAAACTCTTTGTTAAGGTAAGAGTCTGCTTCCAATGTGGAGAATGTACTGTCCCAAGCTTCAGGGGTTTGTACAGCTGTTTTCAGAGATACTTGTAGGTACCTGTAAATTTTCAGTTCTTGCAAGGTGGTATGATAAGGGGCTAGGTGTTTACTCCTTTCCTGGCCTGTGAATACAAGTACTCCTTTCTGTCCTGTAACTGTGAGGATCGGTTCCTCTCCACAGCCACTACAAGCTCCACCATGCCAGCATTCCTCCTCACCCCAGCACCGCTGCTCAGAACTGTGACCCAGATCCAAACACGGTCAAAGCAAGAGATTCCTGCCTCAGCACTGGCAAAGAGATCCCTGCAATCCCTCTCTGATCAGCCACTGGATTCCCCCTCAGTCTGTGGGCCAGAAGCTCAGGAAGCAGCTGCCTCCCCCCTCCACCCCCCCCGGCCATGCTCTTGGGGAATGAAGCTGAAACCCCACCTTCCTTTCTCTGCACCGACAGAAACAGACTTTTCCCACTGACCTTCTCAGTTGTCTTTGGCATTAGTGGGTTGAGGAGTCTGGAAACCTCCACAGCTGCCAGAGATTCAGTCCTCTGAGCCCTGCTTCAGGTTCACTGAGGCCTGCACACCCACGCTGCACTACACTGTGCTCCCAGCCCAGGCGATATACCTTTCTGATCAATCATCCAGGTTGTCTTGGGCTGGAAATTTGTTTCACTCTGTCTTTTTGTGGGTTCTGCTGCTTCAGAATTTGTTTAGAGCCATTTTTTATGAGTATTTGGAGGGGTTTGGGGGAGAGCTCAAGCAAGTCACTGCTTTCACTCCACCATCTTGGCTCCGCCCCTAGTCCAATAATTCTTAAATGATCTCTCCTCAATCTATTTTCCAGGTCAGTTGTTTTTCCAGTGAGATATTTCACATTTTCTTCTAATCTTTTCATTCTTTTAATTTTGAAAAATTGTTTCTTGATGTCTCATTAGTTTCCATTTGCCCAATTCTAATTTTTAAGGATTTTTTTTCTTCAGTGAGCTTTTGTACTTTTGGCAAATTCTACTTCTTATGTAGTTCTTTTCTTCAGTGAATTTTTGTACCTCTTTTTCCATTTGATTCTGCTTTTTAAAACATTTTTCTTTTCATTGGATTTTTGTGCCTATTTTATATGTGACATATTTTAAAGGTATTATTTTCTATAGTATTTTGCTGCCTCTTTTACCAAGCCATTGACTCTGATTTTCTTGCATCACTCATTTCTTTTTTCAATTTTTCCTCTACCTCTCTTATTTGCTTTTAAAATCCTTTTTGAGCTCTTCCAGGAATTCTTTTTGGGCCTGAGACCAATTTGCATTTTTTTCTTTGAGGCTTTGGATGTAGCAATTTTGACTTTGTTGTCTTCTTCTGAGTTTGTGTTTTGATCTTCCCTGTCACTATAACAACTTTCTATAATTAGGTTCTTTTTTTGTGGTTTGCTCATATTTCCCATCTGTTTCTTGACTTTTAACTTCCTAGAATTGAAGAGCTCTATCACAAAATTCAGGATTTTTGTGCTCTCTGAAAAGAGCTAGTTCTGGAGGTCTGTAAGTTTTCAGGTCTTCCAAGGTGTTATAATCTAAGGAGGGGTGTGTTTACTACTCTCCTGGCCTGTGCTCTGGTTTGTGAATGATTTCAAGCATCTTTTCCAGCCAGGAACTGTGATCAGGTTCCCTGCACCCCTGCAGCTACAAGCTCTGGTGTGCTAATATTCCTCCTTGCCCTGGGACTGCAACCCAGATACCCATATGAGCAATGGAACAGAGTCCTGCAACCAGTCCCAGCAAAGGGACTTCTGTAATCTACTTCTGACCAATTGTCCAAACTCCTTACCATGTCTGGGCTGAGATCTCTGGAAGCTGCCCCTGCCATGGTTGATTTAGTCGCCCCTAAGGCCTGCTGCGGATATGCTGGACCATGGCCTGTACTGTTGCAGTCTGCACTGTACTGTGCTCCACTCTTACCATGGTGGGACAAACCTTTCCTGCTGACTTTCTACGTTGTCTTGGACTGGAAAATTGTTTCACTTCTGTCCTTGTGTGGATTCTGTCATTCCAGAATTTATTTTGATACGTTATTTAAAGTTGTTTGAAGGGGAATTTGGGAGAGCTCATGTTAGTCTCTGCCTTTTCTCCACCATTTTGGCTCCTCCTGTTGTTCTTACTTTGTAATTAATTTCACATTGCTTTCCATAGAGATGAAACCAGTTCATAGCCTCACCAGGATTAGAATGCCAGTGTTTCCATGGCACTGGCAGCATTCAATTTTAATTCTCCCCCCCAATCTTATCTACATGAAAGCTCAAACTTCTTTTAATTTACATATCTCTGATAATTATTAATTATTAATACATTTTCAGGTGGTTGTTGATAATTTTATACCTCCTTTGAGAGCTTTCTCATATCTCTTAGTAATAGGTAGCATTTATATAGCACTTTAAGATTTGAAAAATACTTTACTAATTTTATTTCATTTTATTCTTACAGCAACCTTGGGAAATAGGTGCTATTATTCTTCATGTTTTACTAATGACTAAACTAAGGCAGGCAGAGGTTAAGTGATTTGCCATGGCCACAAAGCTAGTAAGTATCTTAGTTCAGATTTGAACTCAGGTCTTCCTGACGCCAGATCCAGCACTCTATGCACTGCACCATGTCACCGTCTTTTGAATATCTGTTGGAGATTGTCGTTTCTTCTTATAACTGGTCATTTCTTATATAAATTGTCACTAGAATATAAACTCATGTGTATCATTTTGAATGTGTATCAGTTTGAATCATTTTGTACCCCAGGAGACAGTACAGTGCTTATGCACATGGAAAGTTCATATTAAATGCTTGTTGAATTGAATTCCTTATGGATTTTGGGATGTCAGGCTCTTATTGGAAATGTTTAACACAAAGATTTTTCCCCCAGTCCATGACTTTCTTTCTTATTCTAAATATATTTCTTTTAGTTGTGCAAAAGCCTTTTCTTTTTCTATTATGAATTTAGCATATTTTTTTTCCATCATCCAGGGCAGCTAGGTGGCCTGAATGCTGGGGCAGGACTTATGAAGACTCATCTTCCTGAGTTCAAATCTGGCCTCAGATATTTACTAGCTGTGTGATCTTGGGCATGGTATTTAACCCAGGTTGCCTCAGTTTCCTCATTTGTAAATTGAGCTGGAGAAGGAAATGGCAAACCACTTCAGTATCTTTGCCAAGAAAACCCTGAATGAGGTCATGAAGAATTGTACGTGACTGAAATAACTGAACAAAAACAAAACATTTTTATTATAATTTTGTTTTTTGAATTATTTTTACTGGATATAGTCCTGAAAGATGTAACCCTCCATTCTAATTTTTATGATTATTTGTATCTTTTCCATTTGGAATTTATTATATTAGGATATTATATTGCATATGATATTTGTTATAAGATTTGATTTGTATATTCTTTTTCATCTATTTTTGGAGTTCTGAGATAATATAACTCCTTCTATCAATATTTAGCAACTCTTCTGTCACTAAAGATTTAGTGGGAAGCACCAAGAGGTTGATTGTCTTGTTCATGAGTACACGGCCGTTATGTGTCAGAAGCAAGATTTAAACTATAAGGCTAGTTTTCTCTCCATTACACCATACTGCTTCTCAGGAAGCCAGTCAATTGAAGGAATAAGGATTTTAGCCTGAAGAAAATACGTAATAGCTTTCTGCAGATAGCTGTAGGGCTGTCATATAGAAGAGTCATAGATGTGCTTTACTTGGCCCCAAGGTTAGAACATTGGATTTCAGAGATGCAGATTTTTGGCTTGGCCTAGGTTTAAAAGAAAAAAAAAAAGACTTGCTATCTCTTAGAGTTCTTCAAAAATGGAATAGTCTACCTTAGGAGGTCTTAGGTTCTCCATTATTCAAATTGTTCAAGCAAAGGCAGTGTTGTAGAGATGGTCTTCTATTTGGTACTGGTTTATGATCTAACCTTCCAACTTTGAGATTCTGCAAAATGAGGTTCTTCTATTATAGCAATGGCCACAGATTGGACAATCATGAAAGAAATTGGTTACTGGTGTTAGGAATTTGGTGCTAGTACCTAATTTCTTTCTCTACAACACTGATTATCATTTAGGAATCTGTTAATCACAGTTGGGGTAATGTACAGCTGGCATGCGATGCCTTTTCATCTCACTATCAAAGTGAATTGTTCAAAAGTAAAGGGTTATAGGCAAGGAATTTGACAAAGGCTGCATGCTTTTTTTCAGCTCTGAATGAGCCAAGGCAAGAGGAATCATTATCTGGCAGCTGATATCTCTGTTTCTAAGAGTTGTAAAGGAAGCAATCATTCCTGCGTGGCCTCTGGAGCTACTTCAATGGGGTCATTGCCCCATACACTTGAGAATGACAGCCATACCATGCCAATAAAAGTATCCAGGAGCTCAAGGTCTCTGTGGTTATTTTGGTACTGTCCATGCCTCAGCTCAGAGAATGAGTTTCTTTCAAAGTTGTACTGAGAAAGAGGTCTTGAAAAAATGTTGTTCCCAAGAAATTGTTGTACCATGTTTGAGGCCAGTCCTTCTTTTCTTTGTGTCTTGAGTAAGAATGTGTACTGCTCCTGGACACTGATCTGAAAGGGGTGTATTTGTATTCTCTATTTGTGGGTTATACTTGTTTATGTGTCTTAGTATGGAGCTAGAAGGTTTGGGATTCAGGGGCAGATATTTATAATGAAAATTCACCTTTCTCTAAGCTCGTGCTAGAGTCTCGAGATTAATATGTATTGAGATTCCCATATTCAACACTGAGGGGAATAATTGGAGAAGATTAATCTCAGTCACAAAATGAGGCCTTATTATGTATTGACTCTACCTCTCATCAAGACAAAATATAATTATCTGTATATTTATAATCATATTTTTAAATATGTTATCTTCTATCACTATATTTTTTTAAAAAATTTTAAGAGAAGCCTGGGGAATATCTATCTATTCAGCATGTGCAACAATCCATCCCAAGCAAGTAGAAATGAATACTGATTCATTAATTTTGCTACCAATGCCCCTTCATGGGAAAACAAATTTGCTATATTCTCTGAACTGTGACTAGTCATTTAAATGACAGAGCAGAGCGTTCAAGGTTTCATCAGAGGCCAAATTCAGCTCCTTGGCAGAGCTGGAATATCCAGTTTGGTATGCAAGTCCAGCAGCCATCAAGCATTTTGGCCCCAAATACCCCATTGTTGAATTGCAAGAGGGATAGAGTGCTGGTGAGCTTAACCTTTGCCAGTGAAAGTAACAGGAAGAGACATTGTTAGGTTAGCTCTGTAATAGCACATGTGTGCCAGTTTCTTTTATAAATGCTTTGATATTTTAAATCACAAATTTCAAGCTCGGGAACCAAACTGTATTTTTGTTGTTGGTATGGTTTGCCATTATAATAGAGTCTCTTGTTTGTGTGGGTGTACAGAATAGATACACAAACACCGATGAATTTTTATTACAGTAAATGTTTTATAGCTGTGTATAATAAATCTGTCCTTGAAAGTTTTTATCCTCTTTATCAAGGTTGTTCAGGTTCTTTTAAAAGCAAAATTCTCTGTATTTATTGCAGAGATATTAACTGGTCCCTAGATTTATGTTCCTTTGACAAGTCAAAGTGTCCCTGTTTTTCCATTTAGTTTTCACTTATATGAATTAGAATGGCTTTTCAGTATCAGGAAGATGTTGTGGAGGCAGGATATATTATATGTATTTTGGTAGTTTTGTTGTGAAATATCCAGTTATACTTAGGTGTTAGCTGATCAGTTTTCTTGTCTGTTTCTTGAACTGAGACTTCCCTTCCCCTCCTGGCTTGTTCTCTTTCGTATCTGCTTAGGGGATGACCTGGGACTGTTTTGCTCATTGGAGCTTGGCCAGAATTAGACTACCTTGTAAGTATAAGAGGGGGTAGGCTAATATACTGTATTCCAGTCATTTTCATTTATTCATTCACTTATTCAACTGTTACTAAGTATCATTTGTGTTTGAAGCCCAACGTGAGACCTTTGGAAAATATGGACGTGACTATGACAGTTCTTGACCTCAAGGAGTTTATCATCTTATAGTAGTATATTAAAATACTATTATACCTAATTCTCGTTAAAGAAACAGTTGAGGAAAGAAACTATAGGTGATGAAAAGATGTAAGACTGTTGACTTCAGTTTGATAATGCTGTTGTATACCACCTTTTTTTTTTTAAGGAAAAGAAAAGCATTAAGGTAGACTTTTATCTTGAGGATTCCCTTCCTTTTCTTATTTAGAAGCACATTTAGGGGCAGCTAGGGGACACGGTGGATACAGCACCGGCCCTAGAGTAAGGAGGACCTAAGTTCAAATCCAGCCTCTGACACATAACACTTACTAGCTATGTGACCCCGGGCAAGTCACTTAACCCCATTGCCTAGACAAAAAGGGGGAGAAAAAGAAGCTCATTTATCAGAAAATGCCAGTTGTATGGATTATTTCTTCCCAGGGTATTATATTGTGTCTTGTTGGACTGGGAAAGAATGACTTATTGAAGACTTTTATTTGCTTTTCTCAAGCAGTTGTTTTGGCCTAAAATTATTATTGTCACTAATAATAAAAGGATTTTGTCATAACAAACAGTTTTAAACTATATAAGGAAAGTCCTGGATAAGGATGTTTGGAACCAACTTTCAGAAAGCTTCAGACAACTATTGACTGTAGGTTTATTCAGTTATCCCTAATTATTCCTAAACTACCTTGGGGCCATCATCTGGATGTCTTTCTTTTATCTTTAAAGAAAGAAGTATTAATAGTATGTATTTTGTTTTCAGCTTTACTTAAAATTTATATTTGCTCAAATTTCTTTTAAGTATGGGTCAGTCTTTTCTTTGATGGAGGTATTTCTAATGATAATTCATTTCAACAAACATTCACTAAATATATACTATGTGAAAGACTCAATTCTGGGTAAAACCTCTTTAGAGGCATAATTATTTCTTCTAAGCAGGACAGGAGTTATATTTTAAAACACTGAGGCCAGATTTTGTTTTTGGTAGTTCTTAGTGGAAAGATTGTTCCCCAGTATACTATATTGTGTTCATGATGAAAAAGTCCCATTTTTCTTTTTCTTTTGTATTAAAAATGAGTACAGTGAGGTTGGCTAATCTGTAAGTAGAGTCATGTCTAAATATTGATTTGGTTCTAAAATATGAGACATCATGCTTTTCATGGAAGACTAAAGAAACTTAATTTTATTTATTCTTTAAAGTCTGGTTGATCACCCTATTTTAAGATCTGCTGTCCCTTTCAAGGAGAGGTCTTGCTTAAGGATTTAATTGGAAATTTTTACAAAACCAGTTGCCTCCATACAGTTGCAATACACTTTTATTCTCCGTGTTGTTTCATTTTAGATAAGGGTGTCATCATAATTCATGTATATAAATCCTTGGGTAGTGTACATTGCTTTCTAAAAAGTATATATCTTATGTTAAATATGTAAAAGATTCATAAGCAGTATTCTTTTTTTTTTTAAATTTTTAGGCAATTGGGGTTAAGTGACTTGCCCAGGGTCACACAGCTAGTAAATGTCAGGTGTTTGATCTGAGGTCAGATTTGAACTCAGTTCCTCCCAACCTCAGGCCTAGTGCTCTATCCACTGTGCCATCTAGCTGCCCCTAGCAGTATTCTTGAAGCGGGATATCTGAGGAATGTGTAAAAACTGTTCTTTATTTTTTAAAGAAGTAATATACAATTGGATCTGTAACTTTCTTAGGAAAGAATGGACGGAAAGAATCAATTGAACTGAATCCAAAAACATGATTGCTTATATCCATGACTGTGTCAGTGTTGACAGAGTGATTCTTTGTCTTTGAGAGCGTAGATGCTGCAAAATGAACAATAAATTTTCTATCTTTGTTTATGATGGACTTTATGCTTCTTCAACATCTGTCGTATCTAGAATCTCTCTAAGCTCTCTAATAAATGTGTGAGGAACAATAAAGTAGGTGAGCCAGCTAGAGTTGGGTCTAATTGCATGAAAATTTAAGACAATAAGTGAAAACTAATATATACATGAATGGTTAGCAGTGGAAAGAACAGAAGTCAAAGAATGTCATTGAATTTTGAAAACAGAAGAACTGGGTGAACAAGGAAGCCATCTTTTTAGATGATGTCTTAGATAGAGTATTTTTCTAGATACAAAAATATTTCTAAATATAACTAAAAGTAATCTCTGATGCACAATAAAAGTATGAGAAGGCATCATGATAAGTTGAAGTTTCTGTTCTATTATTAATTGTGCTTTATTTATGTTGATCACATAGCATGCCTTTGATTTATGAATATCTAATGAATTATTTCACTGCTCTAATTCTGGTCTGATATGATATTATTTAAAAGCTTGTGATAGTAATTTATAAATAGATTTTGATTTTTAAAATATTTGATTACATATCAGCAAATAATATCAAAAATGTAAACCTCCTGAAAACTTGAAGCAATGATTTCAGATGTCATAATTTTTAGTTTATAAAAACATTGGTAAATATTAGTTGGTAAATTTTTAAGAATTATTTTGATCAGTTTTTAAATTGCGTCTTATGCTTAGTTCTAAAAAAGCTAAATCTGAAAACTTGCTCATTATGTTGCTTACAAGGAAAGCAAAGAATGTATAAAAAGTATTAGAATATCTCCCTACTACAGATCTGGCAAAGCCTTATTTATTCACATGGGTAAAGGTGCGAATTTCAGAAAGACTTGAGTTAAAAGGGCTGTTAACACCTTTTCACTGGGACAGAGGGGAGCTTGTTTTTAATCAGTTCTAGTTGGTGGATTGCCCTTGCTTCTTAGGTGGAGGTTTCTTGCCTGTATGGGGTACTGTGATATAAAAATACTGAAATGTGGTGTACAGATGCACTTGACTTAATAAGAAGGTGCAGCTGGAAGAGAGTCAGGGCTCCAATAAGCAACTGCTGCATCATGGACAAAGTTTCCTTCCCCTTTAGAAATTTGTGGGAAATATTGTACCCCTTTAGCTCCCACACCTGCATCCCTTGGGTTTCTCTGTTCCGGATTAGTCATGGCCTATCTGATGCTGGGTTGGGCAACACACTGGTCCCCCTGAACCAAAGATTTGCCTTCAGATGGAGAAATGATATCTAACCACACCCATTATTCCTAGATGAAAGTTACTCATGTAAACCTAACTAAAGGATAATGAGATTTCTGTGCTTATGCAATACTTCCTGTGCTGTATGCTGGAAATTCAAGCTTAATCTTTTTTAAAGAAAAGCAGACTACTTCAGTGCCAGGGGGAGGAAAAATTACTACTTGATACTGGGAAAAAAGGAAATAAATGGCTACATGGCTCCAAGTGAGCCTTCCCTTGCCAGTCTTAGTTATAGGGTTTTAGAAAAGAGTTCCAGCCATGGAAGCTTGCTCTTGATCTTCTTTATCTTCCCCACTTCTACTAAAAAGGCAAAGTTTTCTACTACCTTCCTGATACCTTTAATCATTTTTTTTATCCCTCTTCCTACCTATGCCAAGTTGCCTCATTTGCTATGACCATAGAAATATAATTAGAAATACTGTTCCACATACTGCTATAACTTTTCTTTTTTCCTCAAGAAAAGCATTGAACTATATTGGGTAAAAACAGAATCAAAATTAGTCGATTGTATCTTTTCTAATTCTTGGGAGAACAAAACATGAATCAGGAGAGAGGGAATTATTGTGTCATAACCCTCTTCACTCCATGATTCAAAAGGGAAAGGAGAGTTTTGCACAAGTATGGTATACTTCCTCTTGGTATCATAGACTATCTTAGTACCATAAGGGAAAAAATATAGTTTCTGCTTTAATGATGAGAAATTTAGAGTATTTTTTCTAGAACAGATTCTGTATATAAAGAGTATTTTAGCTTTCTCATTCTCTCCATCACCACCTACATTTTTATCTCATTCAGAAACAGGTAGATTATACCTTAATTTATGGATCTTTATTTCATTGTTTGGTAAATCATGTCATACTGCTGTTTTTCCCATTTCCCCCCTACTTAACAAAAACCTTTTGAGCTATAGTTGTGTCATGGCTTGTTTCCCAGTATCATGAAGCAAATAGCATATTTTCTTGTAGCTTCAGTCAATTTGAGTATTATTGAACAGAATAATAGTCATCAAAGAACAGTACAATGTATGTACTGTAAGTATTACAAAATATTTTGTAAACCTTGAAGTGCTACAAAATGTCAATTAATATTTTTAAAAATAGTGGAGAAGCCACAGCTCAATAAAAAAATATATACTGTATAATAAAAAGTCAATCTTTGTTGAGTATTTTTTTTGCATAAGGTACAAAGGAAAGAGGTTACAATGGGAAAAAAATAGTTAATCCTTATAACTCTGCTATTTACTATTTGTGACCTTGGTCAATTCACTTTTCTCTGGGTCTCAGTTTCTTCCTCTATAAAGGATTATCCTTGAGGAACTTTTCAAGTTTAAATCAGTGTTATCCTGGGTTCCTAAGATGCTCATTAGAAGTGACAAGCTTTGAACCGTGTTGGGGACAGGGAGCGTGCAAGTGAATCAAAAGTAAATCTCTAGAGCAGAGCCTGAGTAAGGAAGTATCAAGGAATGATAGGTAAGGGAGAATGGTTAAGTTTTAGACACAGAAATTCGGAATTTATGTGGTAGGGAACTTACCTGGACTCAGTTGATTAGAATAAAGCACTAGAGAGGCCAAAGTCACTCATTCAGGTTCGATAGCCTTGAGTAGGTTCTAGTAACTATTGTCTTTCATGGATTTAGGCTATACCCCAATATTTAGTTAATCTTGCAAATAAATGTCATTCATTAGTCTTGGAAGTGCCTTGGATGGGCATACATAAAGAGTATACAATTGTATGCTTTTTAATTTAGGAGCAGTGGTGGGTAGTAGAAAGACCTGAATTCTTATGATTGGAAGAAAAGCAGTTAAATTGGGGGAAAAAAATCTTTGCAGCAAATATTTCTGATCTGGTATACAAGATATATAGGGAATTGACAAAAACTGTATGAAAATAAAAAGCTTTCCCCTTTAGATAATTAGTCAAAGGATATAAAGAGAAACTTTTCAAAAAAGAAATGTAGTTTATTAATAACTATGTGAAAGAATACTCTTAATCACTAATAATTAAATAAAAATTAAAATGACTCTGAGGTTTTAACTCACACACACCTCTAAGATTAGCAAAGGTGTCAAAAGATGAAAAATTAAAACTCAGAGTCACTGTGGGAGGACAGGCACATCAATGCATTGCTGGTGGAGCTAAACAATTTGGAAATTATGGATTAAAAGTCACTTAATTTTAACCAGGTGATATCACTAAGTATATACTCCAAAGATGTCAAAGTGAATGAAAGAGGCATTTTTTTAATCCTATGTTTACAAAAGGTTATAGTAGCATTAAAAAAAAATAATTTATTTTTAGTTTTCAACATTCTCTTCCATAAGATTTTGAGTTTTAAATTTTCTCCCCCTTCCTCTCTTCCCCTTTCCCCCAAGTCGGCATGCAATCTGATATAGGCTGTACTTATACATTCATGTTAAGCATATTTTCCCATTAGTCATGCTGTAAAGAGCAGTTAGAACTAATGGGAAGAACCACAAGAATGAAGCAATAAAACAAAACAACAAAGGGAAAGGAAACAAATAGTGTACTTCCATCTGCATTCAGACTCCATAGTTCTTTCTGTGGATGTGGATAGCATTTTCCATCATGAGTCTTTTGGAGTTGTCTTAGATCCTTGCATTGCTGAGAAGAGATAAATCTATCAAAGTCAGTCATCACACAGTGTAGCTGTTACTGTATACAACATTCTCCTGGTTCAGCTCATTTCACTCAGCATCAGTGCATATAAGTCTTTCCAGGTGTTTTGGAAGTCTGCCTGCTCATTATTTCTTATAACACAATAGTATACCATCACATTCATATACCACAGCTTGTTCAGCCATTCCCCAATTGATGGGCACCCCCTCAATGTCCAGTTCTTGGCCACCACAAAAAAAAAAAGCTGCTATAAACATTTTTGTACATGTGGGCCCTTTTCCCGTTTTTATGGTCCCTTTGGGATATAGACCTAGAAGTGGTATTGCTGGGTCAAAGGGTAGGCATAATTTTGTAGTCCTTTGGGCATAGTTCCAAATTGCTCTCCAGAATGGTTGGATCAGTTCACAACTCTACCAACAATGCATTAATGTTTCAGTTTTCCCATATCTTCTTCAACATTTATCATTTTCGTACTTTGTCATGTTAGCCAATCTGATAGGTGTGATGGGGTACCTCAGAGTCATTTTGATTTGCATTTCTCTAATCAATAGTGATTTAAAACATTTTTTCATATGACTATGGATATAGCTTTAATTTCTTCCTCTGAAGACTGCCTGTTCAATTGGGGAATGACTTGTATTATAAATTTGACTCAGTTCTCTATATATTTTAGAAATGAGGCCTTTATCAGAGACACTGGTCATAAAAGTATTTTTTATTTTTGGTGAGGCAATCAGGATTAAATGACTTGCTCAGGGTCACATAGCTAGTAAGTATCAAGTGTCTGAGGTTGGATTTAAACTCAGAGCTCTATCTGTTGTGCCACTTAGCTGCCCCCGGTTATAAAAATTCTTTCCCCGTTTTCTGCTTCCTTCCTGATCTTGGATGCATTGGCTTTGTGCAAAAACTTTTCAATTTAATATAATAAAAATTATCCATTTTGCATTTCATAATGTTGTCTATCTCTTGTTTGGTCATAAATTCTTCCCTTCTCCATAGATCTGAAAGGTAATATAGTAGCTTTTTTTTTTTTGTGATGACAAGGATCTGGAAATAAAGTATGTGCCAATCATCCGGGGTATGATTAAACAAATTCCTGTATGTGATTATAATGGAATTTTATTTTGCTGTAAGAATATCAAGGAGATGAAGAATTCAGAGAAACTGGAGAAAACTTGTATGAACTTATTCAGAGAAAAGCAAACAAAGCAAGGAGGAAAATTTACATGAGGACCACAAGAAAATGTCAAGGAAAACGTCAATAGAATACTTCAAAACTCTTGTCAGTGCTATGACCAAATATGAACCAACAGTCCCTACTAGCCTTCAGAAAACTGATGATGACCCATACTTCTCAAGAGATAATAGACAAGTAGGTCTGAGATAAATGAAGCCAATGTGTTGATTCATTTTGCTTGACTTTAATTATTAATTTTAAATAACACTCCATTGGCAGTAGGAAGAGGTGGTGGTGGTGTGGGGAGTGAGTCAATGGAAAATGATAGTAATTGTAAAAAGGGACATCAGGAAAATATAAAAAATAAACCTGTTTAAGTGCATCTCTAACACCTATTAGTTTTGTTGACCACGAGGCAGTTATATAACTTCTCTGAACCTTTGTTTTCAAATCTGTAAAATAGGGGATAAGAATATCCATATTATTGACTACACAGGGTTGTTTTAAGGATCAAATAGGGAAATGTAAGCAAAGTATTTCGCAAACCATAAAATGCTACATAAAGTTCAGTTATTATTATTATTGAAGGTTTGGGGGAATTACTGTGGCTTCTACTCGTGGTGTCTTGACTCATTGAAGTAGGAGTCTTCCATTAAAGGATGGACCAATGTGCCTTTGATTAGGACAGTGACATCAAACACTTGATATCTGTTTATGGAATACCTGTCAGGTGCTCAGCAAAATGGTAGTGCTATCTGGGGGTGGAAAGATACAGGAGAATAAATTGGCACCTAGATGGCAGAGTAGACCCGAAGTCAAGAAGATCACAGTTTAAATCCTTTCTCAGACACCTTCCCAAAGGAGTGAGTTGGAGTTGTCCCCTTTATATCTCTTTATTCGAGTCCTACTTGATCCTTATAATTTTGTTATAATCCTTATAATTTGTTATATTTTGAATTTTTGTGTGTGGTTGTTCTTTCCATTTGCATTATTATAATGTGTATATTGTTTTCTTGGCTCTGTTTACTTCATTCTGCATCAATTCATAAAGAGCTTTTTGTGCTTCTTTGTATTCATCACACATATCATTTCTTACAACACAGTAATACTCCCATTTACATTCATGTGCCACTATTTGTTTAGCTATTCTCCAATCAATGGGCATCTATCTACATTGTTTCCAATTCTTAGCTATAGCAAAAAGTGCTGCTATAAATATTTTTGTGTATATGGGGGCTTTTTTCTTACTAATACTGCCTTTGGAGTATAAGCCCAGTAATGGAGTGTCTAGGTCAAAGGGTATGGACGTTTTAGTCTTTATTTGCATGATTATAAATTGCTTTCCAAAGTGGTTGTACCTATCACAGCTACATCAACAATGTATTAGTGTGCCTGTCATTCTACAACCCCTCTAGCATTGAATATTATCATTTTTTGGTCATTTTTTTTAATCAATTTGCAGGTTGTGAGATAGAATCTTACAGTTGATTGATTTGCCCTGTTATTAGTCATTTGGTACATTCTTTCATGTGGTGGTGAATACTTTGCAATTCTTTTGAGAACCATTCATTATTCTTTGACCATTTATCTATTGGGGAATGGCTATTATTCATACATACATATATGTATGTATAATATAATATGTATATATATCTTAGATAACAAACTTTTAGCAGAGAAATTTGCTACTAGATTCCCCCCCCCCATTTGACCACTTCCCTTCTTATCCTGGGTGCATTAATGTTGTCTATGCAGAAGCTTTTCAGTTTCATGTACACAAAGTTACCTATTCTGTGTTTAGCAATTGTCTCTGTCTCTTCTTTGGTTAAAAATACATCTCCTACCCAAAACAATTAGAGGTATGTGATCTGCTTCTTTTCTAATTTTTAAAATTCTAATTTAAAGTATGATCTTTAATATTAACGTTGCATATCCATTTAGAATGCATCATAGAATATGGCATAAGGTGTTAATCTAAGGCTAATTTCTGCCCAACTGCTTTCTAGTTTTCCTAGCAGTTTTTATTAGATAAGGAGTTTTTCCTAGGTAATTTATGTTTTCTAATTTATTAGACACTGACTTATTGACTTCTATTGTTTCTGCTTCTCCCTTTTCTAATCTGTTCCATTGATCTATCTCTCTGTCTTTAAACTAATACCAGATGGTTTTGATGGCTGATGCTTTGTAATATAGTTTAAGGTCTGGAAGTACTATTCCCACTTCATCCCTACTTTATTCCACAGTTTCCCTTGATATTCAAAATCTTTTGTTTTTCCAAATGAATTTTATTATTTTACCAAATTCTATAAAGTATCTCCTTGGTAATTTGATTGGTATAAGCATTAAAATTACAAATTAATTTTGGTAGTGTTTTCATTTTCATTATATTGTCATGGCATAGCCATGAGCACTGAATATTCCTCCAGCTGTTTAAGTTCTCAAATTTGTTGAACAAATACTTTGTAACTGAATCTATACAACTCTTGTGTACCTTGGTAGGTGAATCTCCAGATATTTTATGCATTTTAGAATTATTTGGAAAGGGACTTCTCTTTCTATTATTGCTTCTTGTGTTATTATTACGTAGAAATGCTCTTGATTTTTGAGGATTTGTTTTGTAGCCTGCAACTCTGCTGAAGCTATTACTAGTCTTAATTAGTATTTTTGCTGATTCCCTAGAATTTTCCAAGTAAATCATATCATCAGCAGATAGGGACCATTTTATCTTCCCTTTACCTATTTTGATGCCTTTAATTTCTTTCTCTTGCCTTATTTATGTTTCTCACATTTCCAGAACTATATCAAATAATCATAGGATTAGTGAGCATCCTTGCTTCATGCCTATATTTATTGGAAAAAGTTCTAGTATGTCCCCATTGTAAATGGTCCTTGCTTTTGGTTTTAGATAGGTACTTCTCATGCTATTTAAAAAGGTCCCTCAATGCCTATATTTTGTAGGGTTTTTAGCATAAAAGTGTTTTACTTTGTCAAAGGCTCTTTCTGCATCTATTGAGATGATTGTGTAGTTTTGGATGTTTTTATTATAATTATGGGTAATTATATTTATTGTTTTCCTTCTAGGCTCATTGTTTTCTCTTCTGACATTGTATGTAACTGGGAACTCTGTAGCTATTTGGCATGGCTTGTCTGTGTCGCATGAGTTTTGTGTATCTTAAGTATTTTATTTCTTCACTGATGAGGTCTGTATTTTGTGAGGACTCAGGATACCTCTTTTCTTCTGAATTCAGATTCTTCTATGTCTTGAAAGAAGAATTAAGAATACTAGACCAAGACAATAATGTTCCTCTGCTTTTTTTTTAAACCCTTTGAATCAAGCCAAAACCCAGAAATCTAAATTCTCATCTTGCCTCTGCTACTAATTTACTGTACTCTCAGGCAAGTTATTTTTTCTTTCTGGGTGTCAGTTTCTTTTTATGTAAAATCAGGGAATAGTGGTTTTCTCTGAGGTCCCTTTGAGCTTTAACACTCTAGGATTCCAGAATTGTTTTCAGTGTATTTCCTACAAGGAAGTTGCTGTAGGATCTTATATTGATAAATAAGTTTTAATATGGCCTCCACACAACTGCTACCTAATGCCACTACACAGAAAATAAGTATAGCTGAGATACTTATGTTATATGAGACAATGAGATAAGTGTCAGATTTTCAAAATAAACATGGTTATGTAATTTGAAGTGATGAAATCTTCTCTTCATCTTACTTGCTTAGTTTTAGTGCCTTGACTCAGAAGAGTTGGCACTTTTAAAAAAGTCTACTTGGCAACTTTTCAAGGACTGGTCAATTCTTTTGTTTCTTTTTTTTTTTCTGTCTTTGGATTGAGCCAACATCAGCAGCTACAGTCATAATCCACAATGAAAATAGCCAATGGAAAATGTCAGGGGAAATGAAGGTAGCCAACAAGCAAGTGTCTGTAAACATGAGGGAAAAGACTCATGTATTTATGGCAGGATGGAGGGGTAAGGTTATGAAAGGAAATGAACATTGAAAGATACTTTGCAAATACATATTTATACTTTCTTTGCTGCTTTTAGAAATGAATGAAAATAGTTTGCTATGTATTTCTTTTAAAGGCAGTGCTGAAAATTTAGGTAGAGAATTCTTATTGTTTTTCCCATATTAACTTATTATTTGTCATTGTATTTCCTTTGTCAATGAATTTATCAATAAATGTCTTATTCATATTGTATTTCCTATATCAATTTATTATTATTGAAAATGCTTACCCCCCCTTTTTCTCTTTTAGGATCTTATGTATTTGCAACCATTTCAGTGGCTTAAGAATGTCTATAATTGCTCTGTTGAATCTATTCATTTCATTTGTAATTTTGATCAAAAAGTGTTATTGGAGATTAGCAAGATATACTCCTTTATCTTCTGTGAACTTTAGGACACACAGACTCAAGTATTTGGCACATTTTATGTAGGAGCAACAGCTAGATAACTAAATCAGTACAGCATGCCATTGCCATTTTGCAAAATAGATGTATGATTCCTAATTTAATATTCATTTCCCCTAATCCTGAGAAGGCTATGAACTATAAAATATACTTCTCAGGCCAAGTTTTATTTTATCAGTTTATGAAAATTATATTAAATTACATAATCATCCTGAAATATATCACATCGAATTTATGGTCCCATACTTAATGCTTCCATCTTGTCTTCCTCTGATATGCAGTTGGCTGTGTCCATAGCCCATTGAATCTTAGCATTCTAATTGGTTGTTTTACTCTCTAAGATTCTAATCTATTAGGAAGGATATGAGGAGTTATGAAATTTAGAATGTGTAGAATAAGATCCAATCTATTGCTGGGCCTGTACTCCAAGCCTTCAATTCATTTCAGCTAAACGAGTGTTTACTAAGTGGCATATGTTAGCTAGGGCCTTGGAGGTAAAAAGACCAAAATCAAAAATTAAAAATAGTATGTGCCCTTAAGAAATTTGTAATCTTTTTGAGGATGGAACAAGTACATTTTGAAGCAAATACAAAATAATTTGAGGATGGAGAGAGCACTAACAATTAATGGAATCATGAAAGCTTTGATGGAGGTGAGATAATATAATTAAATCAGTCAGCTATTCAATAAACATTTATTAAATACCTACTAGGTGCCAAGCATTGTGCTCACAGTCTAATGAGAGAAACAACATGCAATCAACTATGTACAAAAACGCTATATATAGTATAGATTGGAAATAATCAACAGACGAAAGCATTTAGAGTTGTGTTAGCAAGAAGGTGGCTTTTGAAGGTGAGTTTTGGCTGGGATTTGAAGGAAGCCAGGAGGCATAGATGAGGAGGTAGAGTATTCCAGGCATGAGGACAGCCAGTGAAAATGTTAGAGGAGTTGGGAGATGGAGTACTCTTGTTTGAGCAAGAGCAACATAATAAAATCAGCGTGTTACTTTCAGAACTGTCCTGTTTGTCTGTGATTTCTTCTGGCCTTCTGTTCATTTCTGTTCAGTTCAAAAACATGTTTCATGACAAATTCAGAGGCAGTTCAGTTCAAGAAGCATTGATCAAGAACCTACCCTAAGACCTAATTTAAGCACTGGAATTAGAAAAATGAGGTTATAAGGGCAAGCCTTGCCTTCAAGAAACTTTACCTTCTACAGCAGTTGGTGTGGGACATGATATTTAGTAAACTAAATACAGTGTAACTTGAGGAAGGAGTCAGGACACTGACAATTGAGGTATCCACCATTTATTTATTTATTTTTTTATTAAATTTTTATTTAAAAAAATTTTTTTTCCATATGCTTTTGAGTTGAAAATTTTTCTCTCTTTTTCTCCCCCCAACCCACCCCAGGACGGCACACAAGCTGACATAGGCTTCACATTTACATACCCATTAAACATATTTTCACATTAGTGACGTTGTAAGTAAAAATTAAAACCAATAGGAGGAACCATCAGAAAGATGAAACAAAACTCAACAGAAGGTAAAAATAAGTGATAGTTCGACTTCCATAGTTCTTTCTTTGGATGTGGACAGCATTTTCCATCCCGAGGCCTCTGGAGATGTCTTAGATCCTCGTAATGCTGAGAAGGGTTCAGTTTAACAATTTAGTCATTGCATAACGTGGCTGTATTGTGTACAAAGTCCTCTTGGTTCTGCTCACTTCACTCAGCATCAGACCATATAAGTCTTTCCAGGTTTTTCTGAAGTCAGCCTGTTCATCATTTCTTATAGCACAATAGTATTCCATTACATTCATATAACAACTTGCTCAGCCATTCCCCAATTGATGGGCATCCTCTCAATTTCCAATTCTTTGCCACCACAAAAAGAGCTGCTATGAATATTTTTGTACATGTGGGTCCTTTTCCCATTTGTTTGATCTCTTTGGGATATAGCCCTAGAAGTGCTATTGCTGGATCAAAGGGTATGCACATTTTTGTAGCCCTTTGGGCATAGTTCCAAATTGTTCTCCAAAATGGTTGGATCATTTCACAACTCCACCAACAATGTATTAGTGTTCCAATTTTCCCACATCTCTCCAACATTTATCATTTTCCTGTTTTGTCATGTTGGCCAATCTGATAGGTGTGATGTGGTACCTCAGAGTTGTTTTGATTTGCATTTCTCTAATCAATAAGATTTAGAGCATTTTTTCATATGACTATAGATGGCTTTAATTTCTTCATCTGAGAACTGTCTGTTCATATCCTTTGACCATTTATCAATTGGGGAATGGCTTGTGTTCTTATAAATTTGTCTTAATTCTCTATATATTTTAGAAATGAGGCCTTTATCAGAGAGACTGGTTGTAAAAATTCTTTCCCAATTTTCTACCTTCCTTCTAATCTTAGTTGCATTGGCTTTGTTTGTGCAAAAACTTTTCAATTTAATGTAATCAAAATTATCCATTTTGCTTTTCATAATGTTCTCTATCTCCTGTTTGGTCATGAATTCTTCTGTTCTCCATAGATCTGATAGGTAAACTATTCCTTGTTCTCCCAGTTTACTTATGGTATCAGCCTTTATATCTAAGTCCTGAACCCATTTTGACTTTATTTTGGTATATGGTGTGAGATTTGGGTCTATGCCTAGTTTCTGCCATACTCTTTTCCAGTTTTCCCAGCAGTTTTTTTCAAAGAGTGGGTTCTTATCCCAGAAGCTGGGGTCTTTGGGTTTATCAAATAATAGATTACTATAGTCATTGACTACTGTGTCTTGCATATTTAACCTATTCCACTGATCCACCTCCCTATTTCTTAGCCAGTACCAAGCAGTTTTGATGATTGCTGCTTTATAATACAATTTAAGATCTGGAATTGCTAGGCCACCTTCCCCTGCATTTCTTTTCATTAGTTCCTTTGATATTCTGGACCTTTTGTTTTTCCAAATGAATCTTGTTATTATTTTTTCTAACTCTATAAAATAATTTTTGGTAGTTTGATTGGTATGGCACTGAATAAGTAAATTAGCTTAGGTAGGATTGTCATTTTTATTATATTAGCTCGGCCTACCCATGAGCAACTGATGTTTTTCCAATTATTTAGATCTGATTTTATTTGTGTGAAAAGTGTTTTGTAATTGTGTTCATAGAGTTCCTGGGTTTGTTTTGGGAGGTAGACTCCTAAATATTTTATAATGTCTACAGTAAGTTTAAATGGGATTTCTCTTTCTATCTCTTGCTGTTGGGCTTTGTTGGTAATATATAGAAATGCTGATGATTTATGTGGGTTTATTTTATAGCCTGCAACTTTGCTAAAGTTGTTTATTATTTCAAGTAGTTTTTTACTTGATTCTCTAGGATTCTCTAAGTATATCATCATGTCATCTGCAAAGAGTGATAGCTTTGTTTCTTCTTTGCCTATTCTAATGCCTTCAATTTCTTTTTCTTCTCTTATTGCTAAAGCTAAGGTTTCCAGTACAATATTGAATAACAGTGGTGATAATGGACATCCTTGTTTCACCCCGATCTTATTGGAAATGCTTCTAGCCTGTCCCCATTACATATAATGCTTGCTGAAGGTTTTAGATATATGCTATTTATTATTTTAAGGAAGACTCCATTTATACCTATGCTTTCTAGTGTTTTTAATAGGAATGGGTGTTGTATTTTATCAAAAGCTTTTTCTGCATCTATTGAGATGATCATGTGGTTTCTGTTGGTTTTGTTGTTGATATGCTCAATGATGCTGATAGTTTTCCTAATATTGAACCAACCCTGCATTCCTGGTATAAATCCTACCTGGTCATAGTGTATTATTCTTGTGATAAGTTGCTGTAATCTACTTGCTAATATTTTGTTTAAAATTTTTGCATCTATATTCATTAGAGAAATTGGTCTATAATTTTCTTTCTCTATTTTGACTCTTCCTGGTTTAGGTATCAACACCATATTTGTATCATAAAAAGAATTTGGTAAGACTCCTTCTTCACCTATTTTCCCAAATAGTCTATATAGTATTGGAATTAATTGTTCTTTAAATGTTTGATAGAATTCATGTAAATCCATCTGGCCCTGGAGATTTTTTCCTAGGGAGTTCATCAATGGCTTGTTCAATTTCTTTTTCTGAGATGGGGTTATTTAAGTATTTTACTTCCTCTTCGTTAATCTGGGCAATTTATATTTTTGTAAATATGTATCCATTTCACTAAGATTGTCAAATTTGTTGGCATATAGTTGGGCAAAATAATTCCTAATTATTGTTTTAATTTCCTCTTCCTTGGTGGTAGCTTCGCCCTTTTCATTCTTGATACTAGTAATTTGGTTTTCTTCTTTCTTTTTTTAATTAAATTAACCAAAGGCTTATCTATTTTATTGGTTTTTTCATAAAACCAGCTCTTAGTTTTATTTATTAGTTCAATAGTTTTCTTAATTTCAATTTTATTAATTTTTCCTTTGGTTTTCAATATTTCTAATTTGGTGTTTAGTTGAGGATTTTTAATTTGTTCTTTTTCTAGTTTTTTTAGTTGTATGCCCAATTCATTAATCTCCTCTTTTTCTATTTTATTTATGTAAGCATTTAGAGATATAAAACTTCCCCTAAGAACTGCTTTCGCTGCATCCCATAGGTTTTGGTATGTTGTCTCATTATTGTCATTCTCTTGAATGAAATTATTGATTGTTTCTATGATTTGTTGTTTGACCCAATCATTTTTTAGGATTAGATTATTTAGTTTCCAATTATTTTTTAGTCTATCTTTCCATGGCCCTTTATTACATATAATTTTTATTGCATCATGATCTGAAAAGGATGCATTTAATATTTCTGCCTTTCTGCATTGGATTGTGAGGTTTTTATGCCCTAGTACATGGCCAATTTTTGTGTATGTGCCATGTACTGAGGAGAAAAAAGTATATTCCTTTCTATCCCCATTCAGTTTTCTCCAGAGGTCTATCATACCTAACTTTTCTAATGTTCTATTCACCTCCTTAACTTCTTTCTTGTTTATTTTGTGGTTAGACTTATCTAGTGCAGAGGGGGAGGTTCAGGTCCCCCACTAGTATAGTTTTGCTGTCTATTTCTTCCTGTAACTCCCTGAACTTCTCCTGTAAGAATTTGGGTGCTATACCATTTGGTGCATATATATTTAGTAATGATATTACTTCATTGTCTATGGTGCCTTTTAGCAGGATGTAGTTTCCTTCCTTATCTCTTTTGATTAGATCTATTTTTGCTTTTGCTTTGTCTGAGATCAGGATTGCTACCCCTGCTTTTTTTACTTCAGCTGACACATAATATATTCTGCTCCAGCCTTTTACCTTTACCCTGTATGTGTCACTCTTTTTCAAATGTGTTTCCTGTAAACAACATATTGTAGGATTATGGTTTTTAATCCATTCTGCAATCCGTTTCCGTTCACATTCACAGTTATGATTACTATCTGTGTCTTTTTCTCCATCCTTTCCCCCCCATTTATGTTTTTCTTTCTCCCCTTCACTAGTGTTTTGCTTTTGACCACTACCTCCTTCAGTCCCTTCCCCCTTTTATTATCCCTTTCCCTTTTCTTCCCCTTTAGTCTTACTGCTGCTTCCCTCCCTTCTTTCCCCCTCCCTTTTTTTCCCCTTTTCCCTCCTACTGCCTATAGGGCAAGTTAGATTTCTATACCTAACTGATTATATTATGCCCTTCTTGAGCCAATCTGATGAGAGTAAGGTTCAAACAATGCTCCCCCCCCTTCTTTCCCTCTGCTGTAATAGGATTTTGTGTCTTTTCCTGTAATGTAATTTACCCTTGTCTGCCTCCTCCTTTCTCAGTACATTTTCTAAGATCAGATTGATCCACTTATTTGGATCCATTTAACCCACTTGATTAGATTTTTTTTATCATTACATCAAAGTCAACTAATATCCACCCTCTTTATGTATACTCCTTTAACAAGGTGTAATAACAATACAGTTCTCAAGGGTTGCAAGTCTCATATTCCCTTGTAGGGGTTTAAACAGCCCCCCCCATTAACAACATATTGTATCCTTCTGTCCCATTTACCTTTTTAAGTCCTTCTTGAGTCCTGTACTTGAAGATCAAGTTTTTTGTTGAGCTCTGGTCTTTTTATCAGGAAAGTTTGGAAGTCTCCTATTTTTGAATATCCACCTCCTCCCTTGAAAAATGATGCTCATTTTTGCTGGGTAATTGGTCCTTGGCTGCATTCCAAGCTCCTTTGCCTTACGGAATATCATGTTCCATGCCCTGCGGTCTTTTAATGTAGAAGCTGCAAGGTCCTGTGTAATCCTGACTGTGGTTCCATGATATTTAAATTCTTTCTGGCTGCTTGCAGCACCTTCTCTTTCATCTGGTAATTTTGGAATTTTGCTGTTATATTTCTTGGTTGTCAATTTGGGATCTCTTTCAGGTGGTGATCGTGGATTCTTTCTATGGTTATTTTCCCTTCTGGTTCTAGGACTTCTGGGCAGTTTTCCTTTATGATTTCCTGAAAGATACTGTCCAGGCTCTTTTTTTCATCATGATTTTCAGGTAGTCCAATAATTTTTAAATTGTCTCTCCTGAGTCGATTTTCCAGGTCTGTTTTACTGATGAGGTATTTTATGTTTTCATCGATTTTTTCATTTTTTTGTTTCTGTTTGACTGATTCTTGCTCTCTCATAGAGACATTAGTTTCCATTTGTCCAATTCTAGTTTTTAACAGATTGTTTTCTTCTGTTAGTTTTTGTACTTCCTTCTTCAACTCGCCAATTGTGTTTTTTAGGGACTTGTTTCCTTCAGCATACTCTTCTGTTAGTTTTGTACTTCCTTCTTCAACTGGCCAATTGTGTTTTTTAGGGACTTGTTTTCTTCAGTGTACTCTTCTGTTAGTTTTTGTCCTTCCTTCTTCAATTGGCCAATTGTGTTTTTTAGGGACTTGTTTTCTTCAGTGTACTCTTCTGTTAGTTTTTGTCCTTCCTTCTTCAGTTGGCCAATTGTGTTGTTTAGGGACTTGTTTTCTTCAGTGTATTTTTTTTCCAACTGGCCAATTGTATTTTTGAAGGACTCTTTTACCTCTCTCATTTGACTATTAAAATCCTTCTTGAGCTCTTCTAAGAAGGCTTTTTGGGCTTCAGACCAGTTCATATTCCCTTTTGTTGTTGCAGATGTGGGTTTGTTGACAATGTTGTCCTCTTCAGAATTTCTGTCTTGATCTTCACTCTTCTCATAATATGAATCTATGGTACGTTTCTTTTTACTCATGGTGTTTCTTTATTCCCTGGCCTTTAAAGAGATTGAGCTCTCTTGCTGCTGGGGCACAGAGGGTAGTGACCCAAGCTTCTTGTGTTGGGAGCCTAGGTCTTGGTCACTGGCTTTGCGTTCTGGGGCCTCTTATGCTGGGAATTGGAGGCTGTAGGTTTCTGGCAGCTTACCTTGTATTGGGCTGGAATCAGCAAGGCTGGAACTTTCAGGCAAGTCTAGGTTGCCTGCTTTTCCTTTCCTTTAACTTTCTTCAGCTCCTTTTAGATGGCTGCTGCAGAATGTTTATCTGCCTGGGGGCCCCTGCAGTATTGTCTCCCTCCTCTCTGCTAATGCACTGGGAGATTCCTTTGGTGGATTGCTGAGACTCTTGGTGGTTTTCTGAGCTTGTTTCCACCGGTTCCGCCCCCCCCCCCCCACTAAGGCACTTGGAGGTCCAGGTGTTGGTGTTTGCCTGCTCTACCACCTTGGCTTCAGAATCTCTTTCACAATTGGGGGCTTCAGGGCTCCTACAGCTCACCTGGTGTTGGGTTGGAATCAGCAAGGTCGGGGCTTTAGGAAGCCTTTAGGTTGTTTTCTTTACCTCCTTTCAGATGAATGCCTCAGGGTACTTATCCGACTGGGGCCCCTTGTTTTTGCTGAAGCACTGGGAGACCCATTTGCTGAGTTACTGCACTGCTGCTCCTTGTCTTTCTTCTAGTTCAGGTGTTCCAGGGTTTTTTTTTTCTTTCTGGGGTGATATTTTCTGGGTTTTCAGAGGTTGATAGGGGAGAGTGAGATCGACTACCTTTTCACTCTGCCATCTTGGCTCCAGGAAGCGGAACTCGCTATCCACCATTTAAAGAGGACACCCAGGTAATTTATGTCATCATTTCCTACTCGGCTGCTTTCCTAGACTTCATGATCTCCAGAAACTCATCATTCCACGTGATAGAATCAACTTGGAGACTCTCACCTCTTTGGATCATTTCCTACCCCAGCTGTAAGCTTTATACCCCTGCATTGAGGTAATCACCTTCTTCCTTGTTATTTCGGATTCTTTTTATGTGTTGCTTCCCTTATTAGACTGTGAACTCCTTGAAAGCAGGGACTGTCTTATGCCTTTCTTCGTATCCTCAGCACTTAGCATAGTCTCTGTTATGTGGTCAACATTTGATAAATGTTTAATAAAATGTTGGTTGATCAAGAAAGGATTCCTATAGTAGAAAGCCCTTGAGCTGAGCCTGGAAAGAAGCCTGGGACTTTAAGAGATAGCAGTGAGGAGGGAGTACATTTTAGGTGTTTAGGATACCTATGCCTTCTTTATAGACAAGGAGGTGCTAAGTTTTAAGAAGAACAAGGGACAAGTTCAGCTACAATGGAACAGCCATCCTCACCAACTTAGGTCAACTGCCACCCATATAGTAGGTCAGCCAGCCAAGATGAGGTAGCAAGGCATCTTGTAGGAGAGACAGGAGGCATCATAAGCTAGTCAAGTCAACCCACCATTACCACCTTGACCACTACCTTCCCTCAGTCCCCAGTAGAGGTAGACTAAGACCTTGAATCCAAGAGCCTTGGGAATAGCCATGCTTCCAGTATATTGCTTGTCACTATAATCATGGGATTAATCTTTATGGAGAAATATAGTCTTGTAACTACTTCATCAGGTGCCATAACCAGAAAATTCTTGCCATGAAAGTGAAAGGCACTGTCTTCTTTCTATTCCCCTCACTTTTCTTCTTCCTTTTGCATGTTATTTTTCCCTATTAGATTGTAAGCTCCTTCAGGATATCTCTAGCACCTATCACAGTGCTTGGCCCATAGTAGGCACTTAATAAATATTTATTGTATTGTATTGTGAATAGTTCAGCATCACAAGATGACATAATTTTTTATCAATGAAAATGACATTAAAAAAGAGGCATTCCTTTATACTTTGCTGCTGTACCCTAATGAGTATGGGAAAGTTGACATGCATCTGAAACTCTTTGTGTATGTTGTCTCCTCCATTAGACCATAAACCATTTGAGATCAGGAAATTTTCTATTTGTATTCCCTGGTGCTTAGCTAAGTACTTTGCAGATAGTAACTATTTAATCAATTCTTTGTTTAATCCATTCATTTCATTCATGAAGGAAAGTAATTGTTTACTGCTTCATTCTTCTTCCTACCTTGCTTCTTGGTCTCCAGACTTATTTCTCTGTCATTCTGCAGCCTTCTGTGGGGACCACAAAAGTTGACTTTGCCACCATAATCCTGCTTCTTCTTACCTGGAGAGATCTCATTGTCCCTGCTGCCTTCTGAAGCTGGAAGATCCCTCCATCCCTAGAGCCCCTTCCTCTGACAGATTGGTTCCTCCTGGAACTTCTGTTTTAAAGGACACTTTTTCATCCCCTGAACCCTCTTCCCCCATCCCTGACCTAGCCAGTCATGTTCATTTCTTCATTCCTCTCAGCCCCTGCTCTTGACTCTCTGAACTTCTTTCTGCATCATGCCCCATGTGGGTGACTCCCTCCCCCCTTTTCTGCATTGTCTTCACCATTAGAATGTAAGCTTCTTGAAGGCAGGGAATGTCTTTTATTTTTGCTTCTATTTGTATCCTCAGCGCTTAGCACAGTGGCTAGCAAATAATAAGTGGTTAACAAATGCTTGTTGACTGTTATTGACTAAGTAATGTGAAATTGGTCCAGAAATTTAGATTGGAAGCAGATAGTAAAGAGCTTTCAGTTCTAAGCAGAGAAATTTATTGTTGTTGTCCATTCTTCGTTTTTGAAGCGGACCAATGACGTAGCATGGATGATGTCTTGGCTTCCTCGTGAATTGGATTTAAGTGAAGCAGAGTTGTACAAACTTGTCAGAGAGAGAAATTTATATTTTATTTTAGAAGTAATAGACAACCATGTAAGCTTTTGATTAGGGAGATGACATGGACACACCTGCATCTTAAGAAGATTGCTTTGTCTGTTGTGTGAAGAATTGGAGAGGGAGAAATTAAAGCAAAGAGTCCAATCAGGAGGCTATTGAAGGAATCCAGTGGGGAGGTAATAAGGACCTGAATTGATATTGTGGTGTCTGTGGGATTGGAGAGAAGGAAATGTGCATGAGAGATGCTGTGGAGTGAGAATTGATGAATTTCATTTTCATAGGTTGGCTTTGGGATGCTTAGAAATGTTCAAGAGAAGTCTAAAAGACAAGTTGATGCAGGACTTGAGCTCAAGAGAAATTAGGTCTTGGTATCTAGATTTGGGAGATGTCTGCATGGAGATGGAAGCTGAAATCACCAAGGAAAAGGATGTTTAGAGAGAAAAGAGGACCTAGAACACAGCCTTGGCAGGACACCCATGGTTAAAGGGTTAGAGGTGGTAATGATACACTGATGGAGAATTAGAATAAGCAATCTCTGTCACAAAAACTGTGCGGTTTTTAAGGATGGGGAAAAATGGCAGGACCAGTGGAGTTTGTGCTTTAGAGGCATAATCTTTGGGAATGCAGTACCTTCAAACTATGATGAAGCCATTGACTTTAGTGTGGTAGAGCTTTCTATCATACTGGTCTACCTAAGTTCATAGAGCCTCATCACCAGAATGTTGGCCATCAGGTGATAAATTTTTTGGCCTTAGTAATTCATGAAAAATATTTACTGAGGTATGGAGGACCTGAGGGTAATACCTGGTATGATAAAATTTATTTATGAACTAAAGTTAAGCTCTCACATGTCATTCTCAACAGACTTTAGCAATAGATCATCTAATTCAACCTTTTTAATTTTACAAATGAGAAAAGGAGGAGAAAAATCAGAAAACAGAAACTTTTATCTAAGTCCTAAGATCTCTTGAATATTTGTTTTTTATAATGTTTTATTGCCCTCAGTCAAATTTCTTATAGGGCTAGTTGTAATTAGATCATAAATATAATGTTGGGAAGACTTGTTTCTGATGTTTATGTTCATATATTTTCCAAGCCAGACTGTTTAAAATCTTTGGAGGAAATTATAGTAACTGACTTTCTGATTTTGTTGTTTCTCCTAATGAAACTGAACCTCTGAAAACAGATTTTGTCTTTGTATCTCCTGTGCCAAGCATAGTACCTGGTTCTTAGTAGGTACTGTACAAACGCTGGCTGATCGTTGTTTATTGAAAGTTAAATTATATTAAAGGTTTTTTCCCATCAGATATGTAGAATTATTTGGAAATTTTAGGACCTTAATTGTTTTGATTAGTTGAGATTCAAAGTATAGAATATTTAAAGAAGTTAGTTTAATTAAAGGTCATACAGGATGAAGACAGACATTAAATGTTGTTGACAATTGCTCTTGAATGTTTGATTTTCCTTAGGTTGATTTTATTATAAGAAAATACTTTAAAAATGAGTTGAAAGAAGTGGAGCCATTCAATAAAACTAAAGAATGGAGAAATGCAAGCTATCACTTGAATTTTATCTCCTTCCCATTAATTTGTAAACACTTCTTTTTATTCTAAATTAAATGGTTTTGCCTAAAGTTCTTAGATGGACTTGACCTTAGGAATTAGTAAGTCATAATATTATATGAGTGATATCTACTAATAAAGTTTGGTAATGAAAAAGAACTAGGGATCTTCATACTTAATAATATAAAGGGCTATTTCATTGTGAGACATTTGGTGAAATTGCATCCTTTTGTTTTTAGTTCTCATTCAATACTTTGTAGAATGCATAAACTTCATAATTACATTTTGTAAGACTGTGTAGAAGAGTGATTTGTTCCTTTGAAAGACAATTATCTTAGATCTTCGACTTGAATCTTAGGGAGTTTTGAGGGGGCAGATATAGCCTTCAGTTGATTAAAGGAATGAATCTGAGATAATCACTGATAAAATAAATGCTAAGGGAAAAGCACATTTAATAAAACATACTGAAAACAGCATATTATTGTGGAATAGTATGGTGTTATATGTGCTTCAGCTGGGAAGTCATGAATGCTCTTGCATATAAATGAAAGAAAACTCTTTTATATAATCTTTGTAATCTGTGTAACTCGACTGTGGGGTAGAGGAAGAAAGTAATTCTGGACCATTAATGGAGAATTAGATAAAACAGAAGTTTTGCTTTATCAAGGTTGAAAGGAAATACTGTATTTCCACCTCCTTTACAGGATGTGGAAGTAGCAGAGCCAATAACTAGTTTAATAATGTAATGCTTGATAGGGAGGGGGAGTTTGGGGCAGAAAGAATTTCAGGGAGATTATAACAACAAGAAAGATGAAAGATAGAGATCAAAGGTTAAAAGATAAAAATGGTGTTTACTTATTAAATCCATCTGATTGCTAAACTAGTTTCATTTAAATTTCTATATATTTAACATATGGCTGAAATGATTTTTTGGTATAAAGCTTCTGAATTGTTGCAAAGCGATGAAACAGTGGGAAGAAAAAAATGTAATAAAGGGGTTACAGTCGGTCAAGTGGAGCTTAGCAAGGAAGATGAAGAGGCAGAAATAAAAGCCGAGGTTACCTGACACTTTAGTGGAGAGGATGTTATAGGAAAGAGTTAGGAATTTTGTTTGACATGGAAGACAAAGGATACAGGGTCAGTTCTGTCTTCACAGCATCTCATACATCTGTTTCCTCTCCATTCACAGAGCCACTTATCTGGCTCTGGCACTTGTCACCTCTCAGCTGGACTATTTTAATAGTTTTCTGATTGGTATCCCTGCCTTTTATGCTGTATCTCTCTCCTCTATGCATCTGCCCCCCTTCCATCCTTCATACACTTGCCAAAATAATCTTCCTAAAGCACATGTCCCATATGTCCCACCTTGTTAATACTTTGTTCAAAATCTTCAGTGGCTCCCTGTTGCCACTGGGATAAAACAAGCTCTTACTTTGGCACTGAAGCTCCTCTACGATATGACTCCTGTCTTTCTAGCCTTATTTTGCATTACTCTCCTTTACATGCTTTATGTTCTGTTCAGATTGGACAGAGTATTAGATGATCCTAAAGATAGTTGTATAACTAAAGACTAACTGGAATAGAGACATGACACCAGCTAGGGGAAGATGGAGATTACTAGTAGGAAGCAACTATCATCTGTCCAATGTCCACTAGGATATTTAGTTTCAGCCCTGCAGGGAAGGTTATAGCTCTGTCAGCCAGGTCTTTTTAGTCCACTTGAGAGTGCTGTAGTTATTCATCCTGTCCTCTAAAAGGAGGGCTATAGCTTTTTCATTTCAACCTGCTCTTTCAGCCTCCTATTGTGCCTTAGTTATAGTCCTCAACTGAAGCTCTATATTCATGACCTACCTCTGTCTTCTATCTGCCTGAGATTCTGTGAATAGTAAGCCTTTCTCATGCAGAGTATGGTTAGAATTTCTCATTCGGTTTTCTTAGCCAATGGCTATAAAAGCTATGAAGCTTATCAGACAATGGCTATGAAGCTTTCCCTCATCCAAGATGTACCAGAAGGTAGCAGAGTCCTAGAATTAGATCTTCTCTTTGAACTCTCTTTTTGATTCTTCTCTAAAATACTTTGATCATTCTTTCCTTTACTGTTTCCTGTGAGTCACTCATTTCGGTTGTCTTTTAACATATGGCCAAAAACCCATTTTAGTTCTTTGGTATAATCAGGAGGTATAATATCCCTAGGTTTTTACTTCCTTAAATGGAAAAGGAACTAAGTGATCTAGAGATGAGGATATTGACATCTATCCCACACTCCTACCCATTTTTTTTCTGTTCTATGCAAATAGAACAACTTTGCTGGCTAAAAAAGGTTAAAAGGTCTGTTGAGCATTGTCCCATTTCATGCCACCAACACATCACAGCCTTCTCTCTTCCTGGTCTTTCTATATAATTGTTGCAACAGGCAAGAAATATAACTGTGTAAGAGATTGAATGGAACAAATTACTGCCTTTGAGGGCAGCAGAACTGGTACTATTTGAGTTTATTTCAGATTCTGATGAGAACTATAAGGTTAAAAAAATCGATTAAAGAGTACAGATTTGTTTTTTTAAAGTCTATATGCTATCAGTTGGGTCAATATAGAAGAGCATGTGAAAAAGAAGAAGTCTGTATGGAATCTTATAGTTGGAAGTAACCAAAACATTCATTAGTTTAAGTATGAACTTTCTCTGAAACATCCCTGGTATGGGATCATCCATTTGAAAAGACATCCAGTGATGGCTAATTTACTGTCTCCTTAGGTGCAACATTTCATTTATAGACAGCTCCAGTTTTTCAAAAGGTCTTCACAGCTTTAATGGTTGCCCTCTGAGTGTATGAAAAATAAATTTGAGCTTTCTTCCAAGTTATTAGATGGTATCTCAGGTCCATTTAAATGTTCTTCATAGTAAATATCTATAGTAAAATAACATAAACAAGTAGGTGTCTTGTCTTTGGGTCCTATCTTGTCTCAGAGTGAAGTAGAGAGAAGAAACGGTTACATTGTATTATCTTCACCCTCTAAAATAATCATGCTTACATATGAGGCCTTTCAACAATATTTTCCCTAATATCAGCTTTCCTGCTAGCTAAGTCTTCACCTATTTTTGTTTTCTTCTATTGTACTGTATTATATTGTATGTACTATACATAGCTTAGCTGGGTATAGTGTTGGAAAACAAAAATTTACATTCAGTTGTTTCCATAGCAACAATCTAATATCAGTTCTTTGTTTTGTTTTTTTGTTTGTTTTTTTAGCTAGGCAGTGGGGTTAAGCGATTTGCCCAGGGTCACACAGCTAGTAAATGTTATGTGTTTGAGGTCACATTGGAACTCAGGTCCTCCTGAATCCAGGACTCTATCCACTGTGCCACCTAGCTGTCCTTAATATCAGTTTTTTGGTACAAATTCCAATAGCAACTGTTTAAAGTTGCTATCCTGTAGCTAATGCATAATATTTTTAAGTATAATTTTGACTACAAATGATTTTCACCTTCAGAACATAAACTTAGGTAAAATTTGACTCCCTTCTACCTCTTAGGCTGTTCACTCATCACTAATTAACATAGTTCATTGGAAAAGAACACCAGATCTCTGAGTTTAAGAAGACCTGGGTTGAACTCAACTCTACCTGTCTGATTTTGCCTCTTCTATAAAATGAGTGTAATAATACTTGCACTATTTCACAAGGTTGTTGTGTATGTAAAACCACTTTGTAACTGTAAACTTCTATGAAGACGTTATTACTAACAGCCTTCTAGGAAGTCTTCTGTTATCTCATACTACTTTAATGGAATTAGGTTAGATTATTTTAGAATTTATCAGTTAGCTTTAATTGAAATAATTGAGCACTTAAAATTGATTTTCATTATCATTGCCTGACAGATTGAAAGTCTAGGCATCTAGATCTGCTTCTATACTTTTTTCTTTGTTTTTTTTTAATTAAATTTTTTATTTTATTTTCAAAGATCAGCCTTCTCTCCATCCCACTTCCCTCCATCCCACTGAGAAAGTAAGAAAAATGAAATGTCTCTTACAAACATGTATAGTTAAGCAAAACAAAATTTCTCATTTGCCATGTCAAAAAAACCCTCTTTCTTCACTCTAAGTCCATCATCTCTGTCAGGAGGTAGGCAGCATGTTTTATCATGAGTACTCAGAAATTGTGGTTGGTCATTGTGTTGATCAGAGTTCTCAAATTTTCTTTTTTTAAAAATATTTTTGTTTTAATTAGCCAAGATCCACCTTCCCATCCCTCACTCTAGCCATTCCCAACCCCCAATGAGAACATAAGAAAAACAAAACTCATGACACACATGTATGGGCAAATTTGTTGAAACAAATTTCCATGTTGCCCATGGCCTAAAAAATATTTGTCTTATTCTGCATTCTGAGTCGTTCGCCTTTCCATCATAAGGTGAGCAGCACAATTCATTGTCAGTTCTCTGGAATCTGAGTTGGTCATTGTAGTATTCCATCACATTTATATACCATAACTTGTTGATCCATTCCCTAATTTGTGGGTACCCCCTCAGATTCCTAATCCATGCAACCTCAAAAAGAGGTGTGACCCTGGGCAAGTCACTTAACCCTGATTGCCTCCCCTCCCAAAAAAAAAGAACTACCCTTGTCTATCCTTCCTCTAATTCTGTCTCTCCTTTCTTCCCCTTCCCTCCTGTTTTCCTGTTCGTGTTTGGGCAAAGGACCTGTTGTCCAATCCATGAGATTCAGAGTGAGTTCGGTTTAGGCTTGGTCTTTGAGAAAAAAACCTAGCCAGTAAACCCCAAGTTAGGAAAGGAGAGGAGGGAAAGGGAGAGGGGAGGATGAGCTGAGTTGCCTAGCTGAAACTAGGTCCCTCTTCACACAGCTTGGACTACTTACAGGTTGTGGTTTGTCCTTTGTTCTTGAAGAGGACCATGACGTCAGGGAGATGATGATATGACTTGCAATTGACTTTGATTTGAGTGAGGGGAGGGCTGGGAGGCGATGACTCAGGGTTGCTGGCCAAAAGAGAAACTCTTACTATTTACATTCACTGAGTGTGTTCTGCCCAAAGGAAGGAAACTTTTGATGGCCAAAAGCTACCTAGTTAACTTGGGGTTTACTGGCTAGGTTTCTTTCTCAAAGATCAAGCCTAAACCCAACTTACTCTGAATCTCATCAATTGGACAGCAATAGGTCCCTGCCCAAGCACCACTTAATGGTAATTTTTTTGGCCTTCCTGGCCCAGAGTGAATGTAAACAATAACTGTTTCTCTTTTGGCCAGCAGTCTTCAGAGTCTTCCCCTCCTGGTTTGATTTTTTTGTTTGTTTGTTTTGCTTTTTGATTAAAGAGACCATCCCTTGACTCACTTCTTAAAGAGGCCTATTCACTGCATGTGCATATACTCACTCAAAGTGAGAATCTGAAAAGACCTTAGCTTAAAAAGGCCAAGGTCTCCAGCTGCATCTTGGGCCATCTCCAGTCATCCTGATCCCTATCAGGCCACTGGATTCAGATGGCTCTGAAAGAGAAAGTGAGGCTGGTGACTTTGCACAGCCCTCCCTCCCTTTACTCAAATCAAAGTCAGTTGCAAGTCATGTCATCATCTACCTGACAAACCCCAATTTCTCTATTGAGTGAAATGTATTTCTATACCCAGTTCTCTGTGTGTGTTTTTTTTCTTCCTTCTTTTGACTACTTAAGATACGAATGAGGTTAAATGTCATCTACTCTCTCCAGCCCCCTCCTTATTTATATAGATGTCTACTTGCACACCCCGATTGTATGTAATAATTTTCCCTAACCTTCCTTTATTTTTTTCCCTTCTCCACTCCCTGTCACTGCCCCTCCCCTTCCGCTCTGCCACCTGTCCAAGCCAGTGTATTTCTCTTCCCCTCTCTTTCCATTCTTTTCTTAAGACCATTAAGAAATAACAGAATCACTGCCAGGTCTTGTCTAGTTGGACTCCTTCTATGGACCCTGCTGATAGTAGGGACCAGAGGGGACACATGTATCCTCTCCCCTTATTTGAATATAATCGCTTTATCCTTGTTGAGTCCTTTATCATTGTTCATTTATGTTTACCCTTTTGTGTTTCTCTTCATTTCTGTGTTGCATTCCCCCCCCACACACACACAGCTCAGATCTTTCCATCAGGAATTCTTGGAAGTCTTCTATTTCATTAAAGACCCTTTTCCCCCCCTGTAGCATTATACTTAGTTTGGGTAAGTTATTCTTGGCTGTAAGCCCTTACCCTTCAACTTCTGGAATATCATATTCCAAGTTCTTTGCTTCTTTGTAGTGGTGGCAGCTAAAGTGTCTGATTTTGACTGTGACTCCGCAATACTTGAATTCCTTCTTTCTTGTTGCTTACAGTATTTTTTCTTTGACCTTGGTGTTACGGATTTTGGTTATGATGTGTGAGTGCTCAGTAGGCAGTGTGCTCCTAACCCATTTCCTTCTCAAGAGTATGTAGTCCTCTCTGTCTTTTTCCTTATGCTCAGCTGGGCTGGACAAAGGGCTCAGTTTGACTTTTTCTGGATTTCCTCTTCAGGATTTGGTATGGTATATTTTCTAGATGTCTTAGGAGGTGTTTATTTTATTTTATTTTATTTTTAAATTTTTTTTTGCTAGGCAGTGGGGTTAAGTGACTTGCCCTGGGTCACACATCTAATAAGTATTATGTGTCTGAGGTCAGATTTGAACTCAGGTCCTCCTGAATCCAGGGCCGGTGCTCTATCCATTATACCACCTAGTTGCCCCAGGAGGTGTTTATTGGGAGAAGCTCCTCACCTTGCTTCCTATCACTCTACCATCTTAACTCTGCCTCTTCTATACATTTTAAAAAATGTTTTTTGTTGATGTCTTTCATTTTTACACCATTAAAATTTCTCTGTGTCCTTCTCCCCATTCCCTCCCACAGTGCCTTCCTAATTATGAAGAATTAAAAGGGGAGGGGGAGAAGAGAAGGAAAAATAAGCAAAATCACTAAATACATTGAAAAAATTTGACATTATATGCCAATTTCCACACTTGTGGAACTTTCACTTCTGTTCAAAAATGAAGGGAAGATGTTTGTATCTCTTCGGTCCAGGCTTCTTCTTTGTAATTTTGCCATATTCACTTTCGATTTTTTTTGTTTTTTTCCTTTCTATTGACATTGTTACAGTCATTGTGAATACTGTGTTGGCTCTGCTTTCTCTACTTTGCATCAGTTCATATACATTTTTCCATGCTTCTTTGTATTCATTGTATTTGTTTCTTAGAATACAATAATATTCCATAATATTCATGTGCCACAATTTGTTTAGCCATCCCTTAATCAATGGACATTGACTTTGTTTCCTTTTTTTTTTTTTGCTATTACAAAAAATGCTGCTATAAATATTTTGGTGTATAGGGAGCATTATTATTGTCATTATTATTATTATCAATCATTGATCTCCCTAGGTTATATGGTGAGTATCAAAGGGTATGGACATTTTAACTACTTACTTTACAGAATTCCAAAATGCTTTTCAGACTTGTTGTAGGAATTCACAATTCCACCAACAATGTGTTAGTATGCCTGCCTTTTCACAGCCCTACATATCCAATCTTTTGTCAAGATAATTTTGGCGGTTTGCTGGATATGATATGTAACCTCAGGATTGTTTTGATTTGAACTTCTTTCATTATTAATGATTTTCACCATCCTTTTATATGGTCTTTATAGTTTGCAGTTTTTTGTGAACTGTTTCTTCATATCATTTGACAGTTTTTCTATTGGGGGATGGATTTTGGTCCTACTTATTTTTGTTAGTTGTCTATATATATGTATATGTATATCTTATATATCTAAGAAATTTGATACCAGGCTTTTATTCCTATTTGACCATTGCCTTTCTTATCCTAGATGCATTGTTTGTGCAAAAGTTTTTCAATTTCAGGCAATCAAAATTATGTATTTTATCTTTTATAATTTCCTCTACCTTTTGTAATTGTTTTTAAATTTATAATTGTAGCTCCTCTTCTTTCAAAATGAGTTTTATCTTTTCCATGTTTTGCTAAGATGGCCTTTAATCCTTCTGTTTTTTGGTTTGTGTTTTGGAGTTCTATCATATTTCTAGGTAATATTTCCACTTATTTTGATATTTTCCTTTTTTTCTAGTATTTGTAATAGTTTTTGTTTTGTATTTGCAATCTTTTTTCCTATGCCTTTGAAAAAAAAGTTTGTTTTTATATTTTGATGGTAACTATATGAATGTAACTATAAAACACTACGGAAATAAGGATTCACCTAAACAACTGGAGAAATAGTAATTATTTATGGCTAGGCTGACACAACATAATGAAAATGACTATTAATTTTCTTATTGATTATAATACCAATCAAATACCAAAGGATTGCTTTATAGAGCTGGAATAAATAACAGAATTCACTTAGAAGAACAAAAGGAAATAATAAAAGGGAAGGAAAATAATGAAAGGACAATAATAAGGGGAAAAAAGGGGCCAATAGTACTAGATCTTAAACTATACTAGAAAGCAGTAATCTTCAAAATACTTGATACTGGTCAAAAAATAGAGGTAGATTGGGACAGCTAGGTGGCACAGTGGATAGAACACTAGCCCTGGATTCAGGAGGACCTGAGTTCAAATCCGACCTCAGACACATAACACTTACTAGCTGTGTGACCCTGGGCAAGTCACTTAACCCCATTGCCTAGCTAAGAAAAAAAAATAGAGGTGGATTAATAGAAGAGATCATTACACTATATATAAGCAAATGAAGGTAGCCTACATAGCATTTGATAAATCCAGTGACCCCCATAAGAATTTATTATTTGACAAAAACTGCTCAGAAAATTAGAAAGCTGTCTGGCAGATTGGGTTGTCATACCATGTGCTAAGATAAGCTCTTCCCTCTTGCTTTTTACATATGCCAAGTCTGAAGTCAGAAAGACTCATCTTCCTAAATTCAAATCCAGTCTCATACACCTACTAGCTGTGTGATTCTGGACAAGTTACTTAACCCTGTTTGCCTCAGTTCCTAATCTGTAAAATGGCAAACTACTCCAGTATCTTTGCCAAGAAAACTCCAAATGGCATCATTAAGAGTTGGACATGACTGAAACGACTGAATATATATGTATATGTACACATGGGTGTGTGTGTGTGTATGTGTGTGTGTAAAATGTCCACCATAACTGGGGGTTGTGTTGATAATGATTGGTGACTGAAAATCCAGTAGGTTTTAAAAGGAGAGATAACTTCTACTGTCATTCTCCTCTCTTCTTCCCTTTGGAGTATGTTGCTTGAGATTCAAGTAGCCTCTTATTTTGTCTTCCCGGGTACAGAGAGAGTAGCACCAGCAATGGTGACTTTTGAGTCCTTAAATGAGAACATGTATTGCTTACCCTGGGAATGGATCTTTTTGTTTCTTTCTCTGAGCGTAGATGACTAAATAATAATACTGAGATGTGTGATTCTAGTTTTAGTGGTGACCTCATGAGTTCAAGAGGTCAGGAATATCTTGGGCCAGATGCTGATTGCTTAGCAATAGATGATTTCTGCAACAACTTTAGTCATTACCAAGAGGACACTACAAATGAAAATACTAAGAAAGCTCAGTCCAGGGAATAATTTGCTAGGAGACTTGGACTTTTGAGTTGCCCAGGCTGCTCAGGTAGAGGTGAAAACAAAATTCAGGAGTCTCCTCTGTGTCCTGGGAGAGTACAAAAGAACTAATAGGTTACTGTATCATGTTTTAAGTATTTGTTAATTCAAGCTTATGACTTTTTATGTTTTAAGCATTTTTTGTGTGTGTTGTTAAAGGAAATAAATACATGCCCTATTCCTGTTATCTATTACTTTGTATGTTAAAGAAGTTTCTAGAAGGAATCTTGTTAATTCCTTTTTGGGAGACATTAGAGATGAGCTATATCTTAGTTTTATCCTTCGGGTATAATGAATATGAGAATGTGAGAAAATCCTGATTCTGTCTTTTAGAAGTCAGGCTCCTTGCCAAGACTGAATCTGGGCCTTTTGAGGGCAGAGATTGGGGCTCTTGATGATAAGAAGGTGCATTCCCAGGCTGAGGGCCTCAAATATACATAATACATGTATAATACATATGTATATTTGTACCAAAGTAGAGTGAAAACACACACACACACACACACACACACACGCACACACCCCAAGGGGAAGGGAGCAAGCATTTATGTAGTACTACTATATGCCAGGCACTATGCTAAGTACTTTTACAAATATTGTCTCATTTGATTCTCACAGTGACCCTGTGAGGTAGGTGCTGTTATTATCCCCATTTTATAGTTGGGGGAAACTGAAGCAAATTTGGGGGGGAAAGGGGAGGTTGGGAGGTGGGTGTCAAAAGACTTGCCAAGGGTCACACAACTAGTGTCTGAGGCTGGATTTGAATTTAGGTCTTCCTGGCCCATTCCAGTGCTCTCTCCACAGTACCAACAACTGGCTTATACACTTGCCTATATGAATAGATACAAATGTAGTTTAGTTTGGTAACAACACTGGATCATAAGATTTAGAGGACAGTCCAATATTTTACGAGAATTCATACTAGCCAAGGTGGATAGCTTCAAAAAAGAATGAAATATTAAGAAGATAAATGAATATATTTTTAGAATCTATTTGTGGAGAAGTGCCTAATTCAGATGAATGTGCAAAGCAGCAGATATCCAAAAAAGAAGCTGTGGGCTTGTTTTTTTTTTATGAATGGGCTAAAATAATAATATTAGGTTAAGAAATATTATGTTTTATGATAGATACTTGATTATTTCTCTATTTTGTGGGACAACTTATTAGTTCTTTCACTGTTATTTTCTTTTACTGTTACTAGCTGTAGTGGAAATGAGAAAAGGAAATGTTAATTTTTATGATTTATGTTTATGATGGTACTTATGATTATTATGACAATGATTAAAATAAAAATTTTCTTAAAAGCACTCAGCTTCTCCTCTTGCTTAGCAAGCATTTACGGAGTTTATTAAATCTCTCCTACCACACACACACACACACACACACACACACACACACACACACACACACCCCTCATGTTGAATTTGATTGGATTTTGGCAAATCTTTTCTTTCTACTCTCTTTCACAATAAGATAGAGAGGAAGCCTTCTTCCCCCCCACCCCCCACCCCCCACCCCATCCCCTAAACATGGGTCATCTACTGATTTGCAGACAGATACTCTGAACATACCTTTTCATACCTGGAAGTAATCTCTCTTGCCTTGGTCCTCTGATCACACTTTGTGTCTGATAACTTATTTTGTAGCTCTTTGTGCTCTTCTTGTGTTCACTTAATGATAAAGTCTTACAAAGCATTTTACATGTTATCTCACTGATTCTTCATAACACCGTGAAATAGATGCTATTATTGTTCACATTTTACAGGTAAGGAAATAAAATCTTAGTGAGGTCAAACGAGTTGCCTAAAATGACCTGAGGAGGACCTGAGTTCAAATGTGAACTTAGACATGTAACACTTGTTAGCTGTGTGACTCTGGGCAAGTCCCTTAACCCCAATTGCCTCACTAGAGCACCAGACCTGGAGTCAGGAGGACCGAAGTTCAAATCCAGCCTCAGACATTTGACACTTACTAACTGTTTGAACGTGGGCAAGTCACTTAACCCCATTGCCTAGCCAATCAATCAATAAAGAATGACCTGACTAATTAGTGTCTAAAGTGGGATTTATACCCAGGTCTTCCTGATTCCAAGTGCAGTACTCTGGCCACTGTACCAAACTTCCTTACTTATCACATTTGAATTTGTATTTATTTATTTATATGGATATATCTGTCCTTCCTAAAGAGAGAGTATGGCATACTAGATAGAGTTGGTCTCAGAGTGAGGAAGACCCAAGTTCAAATCCTGATTCTGACACACATTGACATGTATCTGTTAGTAAGTCATTTTAAATATCACTCCTGTAGGCAACTCTCTAAAACAATGAGTTGCAAAGTAGTTGCTAATCTGCGTAAGTAAAGGTGATTTCTCACTAGAAGTTTCCTATGCCAATGAAATTATAGGCCAAGACAAAAAATGCCTACCTTTTCTTACCATAATTTTAAAGCTCCTTGGGGACTTGTCTTTTTACCCTTGTAGCTTCTCTGATGCCTAGCAAAGTGTTCTGAACATTGTGTTTTATAGTTGTTCAGTGGATATAAGGAGAAGCAGCATAATGTAATGGCGTAATGGACAATGAGCTCTGTTTTGAGTGAGAGGACCTGCATTTAAATCCAGGCTTTGCTACTTCCTATCTGAGTGATCTAGAGCACTTAATTATCTTCTCTTTAGGCCTCAGTTTCCTCATTTGTAAAATGAGAGGGTTGGAATAGATAACCTCTCAGTTCCCTTCCTGTTCTTAATCTGTGATTCTTTGATGATAACCTCTACAATAGCACTTAATCATATTCTGTCTTTTAATATACTTTGAAGGTTTGCACCAGAGTCTTACTGGAGTCTAAGCTCCATGCTCATCTTTGTGTCCTCCATGGTACCTAGCGTAGAGGTGCTGCGCATATATCCTCAGTAGTTGACTTCTGAATTAATAAAATTTAGCATTTCACATCTCTTTGTGTTGTAGGAAATATTATAGGTTACTGTGTCTTTGTCTTGGGTCATATTGAAGCTTGTTAGTTGTTCCATTTTATTCTTTAGGCCTTGGTGAATCTTCTAAAATGTCCATAAAGAAAATGGTTTCTATATAGTTAAATAAGGGAAGTTTCTTTTGGTTTCTTGGCCTACAGCTTAAACATTTGTTATAATTTATGGTAGTATTTTACCATCTGTTTGTTATTATTAAATATGAAGCACTTAAGTTACACAATCTTACTTCTTTGATTTATGTCCAAAAGAAAATGGTGTACGTTTTTATTGGATACCCTTTAAGTATAACCTATGGTTATAACTAACATTCTGAACTTGCCTTGATCAGTGAAAAATCTTGACACATACTGCTCATTAAGGGTCAATGATTTTTCCTCAGTTTAAAAACCACTTCCCTTAGTTTACATATTAAGATCATTTGAATGTTTTATTTCACCTTTAACTTAAGGTTTGCAGTGAGCTTCTCCACATGTATTGAAAAGTTTTAAAACTTTGTCTATATTCTCTTAATGGAAGATTTCGCAGGATAAGATTCTGACCTTAGTTACACACACACATGGGATTTGCCTGTATCACTTGCTACTTTCTGAAAAATCTGATTTAGTACTGCCATAAAATAATGGTAGACTGGCAGATATTTAGGTTGGGTTATGTTTTGCCTTCTTAATTTTAAGTTGTCTCTTTATTACATAAAGGCTTATAAGGAAATCTTTTCTAAAAGATATTGTAGATGCTTAAATCTTCTAATTTCTTATGTGGTGGGTTGTCATAAGTTGGAGATACTTTTGTCACCAAGCTAGAGATAGCAGAGTTTAGTGGAAAATTCTCTACTGGGAGCAAAAAAGTATGAGGTCTACTCCTTGTATTGCCAAAAAAAAAAAAAAAAGAAGTTGAACTAAGTGATATCTGTTGCTACTGCCCGGATAACGGTTGATGGCCCAGGATGCAGTGGATGGACCTTAGTGCCTTTGATGTCTGACCAAGCTCTAAGTATCCCACAGTGCCTGCTTCAGGCATCTTCATGGTCGTTGGAACAAATTGTTCTATTCTATTCCACCAAGGGGAAATCTTTACATGCTTGGGGCAGTCTTCACATACTGTGGGCGGACATCCCCCAGCTTACCAACTTATCTAATTTTCAGCTATTGCAAAGTTGGGAACGATAGTTATTATATTGGACCCCTGGTCAGACCACATTTGAAACATGTTTAGTCTTGGGTACCTGCAACATTTTAGGAAGGACATTGATAATCTCAAGACTATCCAGAGGAGAGCAGTGAGTGAAGAGAGTCAACTTCTTGCTCTATGAGAATTGTTTGAAAGAACTATGGTTGTTTATCTTGAAGAAGAAAAGACTTAGGGGAGAACAGGTATTTGAAGGGCTATTAAGTAGAAGGAGGATTAGATAGATATATTCTGCTTTGTCTAAGAGGGTAGAACTAAAAGCAACAGGATGAAAATTGCAAAGGAGCAGCTTTAGGTAGATGATAGAGCTAGAAAGTACCTTAGACATGATCTAGTTCAGCCCCTCATTTTTCAGATTACAGAACTGAGCCCTTGGGAGCTCAAGTGACTGAAGCTGGAATTTGAACCCAGTTCCCTCTGGTTCTAGACCCAGCGTTCTTTTCATTGTACCATGTAAGGAAGGGCTCCTTAACAATTAGAGTTATCTCATAGTTGAATTAGCTGGCTTGAAAGGTAGTGGATTCCCTTTTAGTTGAGATCTTCAGGCAAAGATTAAATGACTAGTCAGATATGTTGTAGAGCAGAGATGTCAAACTCATGGCTCCCCTGATTTCTGCAAAACCTAAGTGGGAGGAACCTGATTAAAAAGTGCAATGTTTGGAGATGTTTAACAGTGTTAATTATTAACAATGTTAAATGTTGGGAAATGTTTAACAGAATAAATCAAACTACAACATAGATAATGTTGCTTTGTGATTTTCTAAGTCAGTTGACAGCCTTCAGGATCCATTTCTATATGAGGCTAACACCACTCTTATAGAGAAGTTTTTGTGTTTGTTTTTAATTTAGATACAGGTTGAACCTTGGGTGATTTCAGAGATCTCTTCTATCTCTGACATTCTTACAGACATATAGATCCTTTTACTTCTCTTGTCCTGTGCCTTTGAATAACCACTAGCCCAAGTTAAAAATATAGCCACTATGAATACTGGACTAATAGTGAAACATATTAATTTATTAGTTACTCTTTGTGTCCTTCTTGAGGGGAGAGTATACTTCTTTGTTATTTTGTTGAGCTGGTAAACGTTTGGTTATCCTTATGCATACAGCTAGTAGGTGATTGGATGTAGTTTCCCAGGAGTCTTATGAAAGACAAATGTCATACCTCTGCCTATTTATTTGTCTGATTTTTTTCCCTCCCTATTGCAGGGCACCTAGCAGAAATGATTATTCTAAGCCTGTTCAGACCTTCGGCAGTTAAATCAATGAGGAGATTTTTAAAACAATGTGTTTTATTTTGTTTTACCCTCATATGCTTTGTTCTGCCAATCTCAGTCGTGATTTTGAGGAACAGTGAGTTCACTATATCCACAGTACTTACTGCCTGGTGCTTAATAAATGTTTATTGAATGAATTGAATTAGAGAATAATTAGTTTTTAAAAATGAAAAGGATCCTACATATTATTTAGTTCAGTATTCTCACTCTGTGGTTGAAGACATCCAGGAGGCTCAGAGTGCTTTAGAATGTAAATTTCTTGAGGGAAGGAACTGGTTCTTTTTATCTTTGTATCTCTAGTGCTTGGTATATGCACTGATACATAATGAGCACCTAATAAATGTTGATTCATTGCTCAGTCACACAGATATTTAGTGACTGAAATGAGACTAGAACCCAGATTTCTTGATTTTTACTCCATTATTCTTTCCATTGCACTATTTGTTTCCAGGAAAAGGATACATTTTTGTAGTTAGGGGTAGCTAACCAGGATCCCCCTCGTTTCCCCCCCAAAAAAATCACTTCTGGAATAAAAATGAAGAACATATTTTTTAAAAAGTAGCATAATTTTCTATTCTGGTTGCATCTACATCCATGCAAATAAGTTTCTCTTCTTTCTGTCCAGTGATACCTGTTCCTTTTCTCTCACATATTAGGCAAATACATAAATATATTTGTGTACCTATTTAAAGGCATTTGAAAGCATAATCAAATTGCTGTGTTTCATATAAACCCTATTAAAATGGAAGTCTGTTGTTTCTGTTTAGAAAAAAAAATTTGAATTGTGATGAAAACAAAAGCCTGATTTGCTGCAATGATGAAATATAATAGTATATTTAATAGATAACAGAAATTTGATAGAAATGTTATACATTCAGATTCAGAAAATAAGCTTTACAAGGACAGGAGAGGGGAAACGAGACCTTGGAATTTCAGTGGGCTGCCTGTACAGTTTATGAGTCCAGAGAATGAGTTGGTTGCTAAACATCAGTTGTGATTTTGGGCAATACATTCATAGAAAGTAGATCAGACCCTCTTAGAAATGTCATTTCATTTCAATGGTCCCATTTTAGTAGACTCCCTGAAAAACTGGAGCATATCAAAAGGAGGTTGAAGGTAGTAAAGAGACTGGTGACCTTGTCATGGGAGGGTTCATCAAAGAAGCTAGGAATGTTTACTCTGGAGAAGAGAAGATTCAGGGAGGTGATTATCAAATATTGGAAAAGCTGTCATGTGAAAAAGAGATTAGATTTTTTCAGGCTGTCTCTAGATCACAGACTTTCTATTTATTTGTTTGTTTTCAGCGCGCATAATTTATTTAGTTATTTATTTATTTTTAATAATGCATTTAAAAAAAATTTGAGTTCTGAAATTCTTGCTATCCCTCACACCCCTTCTTACCCACTGAGAAGGCAAGCAATGTCATATCAATTATACTGTGAAAGCATGCAAAACATATTTCCGTATTAGCCATGTTGCAAAAAGAAAAATAAAGAAGCTGAAAAAAATTATGCTTCAGTCTGTACTCAGAGTTTATCAGTTCTCTCCTTGAAGGTATATATAGCATTTTTCATCATGAGTCCTGAATTGTCTTGGACCATTGTCTTGGTCAGAGCAGCTAAATCTTTCACAGCTGATCATTGTTACAATATTACTGTTACTGTGTATAGTGTTCTCCTGGTTCTGTTTGCTTAACTTTGCATCAGTTCTGAAACCATCATTCTCATCAACATAACAGTATTCCATCACAATCATATACCACAACTTGTCCAGTCATTCCTCAATTAATGGGCATCCTCTCAATTTTCAATTCTTTGTTACCACCAAAAGAACTGTTACGAATATTTTTGTACATATAGATCCTTTTCATTTTTCTTTGATTTCTTTGGGATACAAACCTAATAAGTGATATTGCTGGGTCAGAGGGTATGCATAGTTTTATAGCCCTTTGGGCATAATTCCAAATTATTCTTCAGAATAGTTGGTCCAGTTCACAGCTCTAACAACAGTGCTTTAGGATCCCAATTTTTTTACATCCTCTCCAACATTTGTTGTTTTCTTTTCCTATCATGTTAGTCAAACTGATAGGTGTGAGGTGATACCTCAGAGCTGTTTTAATTTGCATTTCTCTAAGCAATAGTAAATCACAGGCTTTTAAACTTTGGCTCTTGGGCCACTTTAATGATTTGGTAAGGGCCCATTCTCAGAATTTTAGAGGTTAGTGAAAATAAAGATATATTTTTCCCCATCTAAATTCACAGGCCCCAGGTTATAAATCCTTGCTTTCTTTGGTAGAAGGAATACCAATGGTTAGAAACTGTAGAAAGACAGAATTTAAATTACCATTAGGATAATGTTCTTAAAATTTAGAGCTGGCCACAATGTTAATAAATTATTCCATTAAGTGGTGAGCTCCTCATCACTGGAAGTGTAGATTACTGGATTACTTTTAGAGGGATCATAAAAAGGATTCATTTGTAATAGGGGGACCTCTGAGATTAGACAGTCAGCAAGAATTTATTTTACTATGTGCCAAGATCCCTGATGAGTGCTAGGGATACAAGGAAAGACAAAAAACACTGTTTTTGCCCTCAGGAAGCTCAATTCTAACAGGGGAGATAATATGTAAAAGATTAGGTAATCTCTGAAGGAAGTGCCAGGAAAGGATCTGAGACTTGAAGTAAGTCAGGGAAGCTAAGAGGTGAAGGTGAGCCAGGGGAGCATTTCCAGCATGGGGGATGGTCAGTACAAAGGCACTGACTCAGAAGATAGAGTTATGTGATAGAAAGTAGGCCAATGTAGCTGGATTGTAGAGTGTGGAGGGGAATAAAATTTAAGAGGACTGGAAATGTAGGAAACTGCAAGGGTTTGAAATGATACATGGAGCATTTTATATTTGATTCAGAAGATAATAGGAAACCATTGGAGTTTGTGGAGTAGGAAAGTGACACGGTCAGTGATTCACTTTGTCAGCAGAGTAGAGGATGGTTTGGAGTGGGGAGAGACTGGAAGAAACAGAATCAATTATATGGCTGTTGCAGTTGTCAAGTCAAGAGGTGATGAGAGCCTGTATGAAGGTGCTAGCTCTGAATTGAGAGAAGGGAATGTATATATGTGTGTGTATATATATGTGTGTATATGTATGTTTGTGTGTGTATATATATATATATATATATATATATATATATGTATATATATATATATATATATATGTATATATATATATATGTATACACACACACATACCCCCCACACACAAACTCAAGTCTCCCTGACTCCAGGCCCAGTACTATATCCACTGAGCCATCTAACTGCCCCCATGCTTCCACATTAGTGGCAGGCAAATTGCTCTAGGCTTGGTTGGAAGTCTTGTTACACAAACATGTAATAGTACTGAGGAGTTGGGGAGTAAATAAATTTGCCATCATAGTGGGTTTTCAAGGAAAGCTCCTTGAAGAAGGTTAATTTTGTCAAAGATAATTTCAGGCAGGGGGATTGGTATGAGCAGAAACATGGAAAGAAGGATTAGCAAATTCTGTGTGAAGGATTCTAGAAATTGGTTGGTTGGGAATTAAGGGGCTCTGTTGAGAAAGAAGAGGTGATTTGGGCTGGAAAGGCTGGAAGGAGGGCAGGGTCTTTTTCTCATCTTTATCTAGTTTTTTCCCTCCTCTCTCCCTTTATCAGCTTCTGTGGATTCAACTTTATGCAAGTAGTTCACAAATTACCTTTCTAGCTCTCATTATTATCCTGAGCTCTAGTCCTTTGTCTCTATGTGACTATTTAACATTTTCATCTAATCTTAACCCTCTTTTTAACTTCTCTGTTCTTTCAAGGGCAGAACAGTTCTGCCACTCACCTAGGACTACAACATGAGTCATTCTTGATTCTTCACTCTCGTTTACGCCCTATGTCTAATCGGTTGCCAAGTCTTGTCGATTTTACATCCTCATAATCTCTCACATATGTGCCCTTCTCCCTATACCACAGCCACCCTACTCCAGGTCCTTAATGCTTCTTGCCAGGACTGTTGCAATACCCTCCTAATTGGATTCCCAGCTTCCAATTTTCCACTTTTTAAACTAACATTCACATGCCTGCCAAATTGATATTCCTAAAGTGCAGGTCTGACCATGCCATTCCTTTGCTCTAGAAGATTTATTAATTTTCTATTGTCTTTAGGTTAAAATACAAGTTCCCTTATATAATATCTAAAGCCTTTCACATTCTGTCTCCAGCCTTTCTTTCTAAGTTGATTACAAATTCCTCATTCTCATTTATTTTATGTTCCAACCAAACTTTCTTGCTGACTATTTCCTGTACAAAATATTCTGTTTGCTTCCTCTTGGCCTTTGCACAGACCATTTCCCATTCCTTGAATGCTGTCCCTCTTTACTTTTGTGGCTTGGAAGTCCTAGGATGGTTCAAGGCTAGCTTAAGTACCACCTCTTTTCATAGGTCTTTCCTGATACTTCTAGTTATTAGTGCTCCACCCACCATGTATTCCTTTTTTTAAAAAAAAATATTTCCTGTATTTGCTGAACAAGTACACTGCTTTAGGGAAAAGACTGACTCACTTTTGAATTTGTATCCCCACTGCCTAGCACATAGAAGGCACTTGATAAATACTTGTTGGTTGGATGGTTGATTGAGGGGTGATGTGATGTTGAAGTAGAACATGCCATACAAAGTGAGATAATGAAAATAGTGTTTGAGGAAGGAGTAGTGCAGTAGCTCTGTTAAAATTGGTGAGAGCAGAATCACAAAAACATGATTTCATGCCTGGAAGGAACCTTAAGGTTCATCGAGTCTATCTGCCTACATGCATGAGAACTACCTCTAGAACATCTCAATACCTTTCTTGGCTCTGGAAACTGGAGAAATATCCTTTTTTCCTTTGCAGTGTAATTCTGAACTTTAACAATGACTATCTGGGAGAGTTAAAATTTAACTTTCTCTTTGTTGGGTTGCTATGGCTTCTTTTAATAAAGGCAAGGAGATCTGCTAGATTTTCACAGTAAATAGGTGGCATAAGTTCTCCAGCATTATGTTCCTTGGGGCCTGAATAAAATAATTCTTTTGCTTCTTTCAGTTTTCTTATTCTGTAGTCAATTTGCCTTGCAGACTCTGCAGACTAGAGAGAACATATAATACAGATCACAAAGATTGGGTATTTGCTCTTTTAAAAACCTCAAAACTAGATGACAACAAAAAAAGCACAACATCTGTACTTCTCTACTGTGTTGTGGATAAGCACTAGTTTCATCTCTTTCTTTCTTTCTTTCTGTCTGTCTGTCTGTCTGTCTGTCTTCTTCTTTCTTCCTTCCTTCCTTCCTTCCTTCTTTCTTTCTCTCTTTCCTTCCTTCCTTCCTTCCTTTTTTATTTATTAGGCAATTGGGGTTAAGTGACTTGCCCAGGGTCACTACTAGTTTCATTCTTAAAGAAAAACATTATTTCATCAGTTCCTTTTACCAACTCACATTACATTGGATGTGAAGGCTTGTAGGATTTAGAACTAGAAGAGACATTCAGAAATTAAGTCCATCCTCATTTTATAGATGAGGAACCTGAGGCCCAAAGAGGGGAGATAACTTGCTCTAGGCTACACAGACAGAAGATGGAAGAGCCATTAGTCAAGCCCTGATCTTGTCATTCCAAATCTAATGTCTGTTCCATTATACTAGGCCACTTCTTTGTTCAAGCTTATATTTGCTAAATGTTTCTGTGATGAACTTGAAGAATTTCTGTGGTAATTAAGATTTTGAAATATAATATAATAAAAGAGCTCATGGAAACCTAATAGTTTTCATCCTAGTGCATATATTGAATGCACATTTTCTTATGTGTTCACACTCAAGTTCATTAGTGTTCCATATATGGAACAAAATAAGATCGAGGATGCATGGATTTTACACATTCTTTCTGTATGTATATATACATGTATATCTGAACATTACATTACTATTCTTTTCTCTGGTAAGTCTTCAGTAAATGTAGATGTGAACAGTATCTGTGCCCTGCCAAAAGTCTGGACTGACCCTGTAGAGAGGCATACATTGCATAATGTTGCCACTTTAATGTCATCTCACATTAAGTGGCATAACAATGTCACTTTGATGTCATCTAATAATGGTGTCAATGCATTATAATGAAACTGCCCTGTAATGTCTGTAAACTGCCCTGTGATGTCATTTGGCTAATTGCCAAAAGTGAAAACGAAAGGGTTGGTGACTGTCCAAGCAAGCATGTGAGATCCGTGTCTTTGACTCCCCTGAGTTTCAGCCTGTTTGCTGTCACCATAGTGCATAGGACCAGTACAAAAACATTGTTCTTCTGAAACTATCTTCACTCCACCAAGGCTGTTTTGCTCAGTGTTGCAACTGAGAGATGCCTGAACCCCTTCTCTCATGGAAGCATGCACTTGGACTTAACTGAAACTAGTGGTGAAATAAATTGTGTTGTCTTCTGTTTTTCAGACATAAAAAATGAAACATTTGTCTACTGCAATAAAAAAATTCTTTGTGAATAGCTATTTTTTTCTAGAATATTCCATTTTGCAGATATTTTTATATTCAACAGTTATATAATCAATTATATTTTCAGTTAGTAAAGTGTATTATCTATTCTGTTAAAATATATGAATAAAACTTTTAAGTCAGTTTTCAGACAACTACAAAATAGGATGAGTAACATTTTCAAGGAGGTGAGGGGCAATTTCTTATATTAGATGCTCTGTGTATGGAATACATTTTAAAATATTAGATACTTTATAGAGCAATTATTTTGACAAATAACACAGATGCCCCAGAATTGCTTTCAGTTCCATGAATCTATTTGAAATAATTTTAAAATAAAGGTTTTTTACCTTCAGGGACTATTAGTGTAAACGTACTGAAACCTCAGCTGAATGATAAATCACCGGAGTAAGTTTTGCTCTTGTTCAAACTGCCTCACACATGTTTCTAGTTATCGGTGTTGCAGCCTTTCCTTAGCTTTGCTGACAACTCTTCTATTCAACACGCCTGCAGTTTTGAAAGTTCAAAACAGAGTTGGGGTGCCTTTAACATAGAATTACTTTCCTTCCCAGTATGATCAACTTGAGGAGTATATTTCTTTTCTTAACTCTTAAGAGTTTATTTCAGTAGGAAAAAAAAAAGGTGTTTTAATGCTTTTTGATCTCTGGTGTTTTTACGCTGAACTCCCATAGTGCAGGTGTGAGTGATTGATTCACGTACAAAATATGAAGAATCCAGGTTCCGAAGAAACGTCCTAATCTCATCTCTTCTAAGAAGCCTTACAGGAACAATAGTGGACAAATGTTATAAGTATGCACATTCATCCTTTGTTCGTGTACCAAATAATCATGGAAAAAAGCATCATGTGTATTTATTTGTATCTACTACTCTTACTTAGCTGTGAGCTTTGAGGAAAAATAACCGTGTCACATCTAAACTTTTGATTTGTTCCGATACTGAGCATAGTATTTTGTACATATAATATTTGCCAAATCAATATTTGTTAAATGGAATTTAATTGGTCATTTATGTATCTTATATGTCACTTCATTTCTTTTATGTACTGTGCACATTTATGTTGCTCTAGAAATCAAAATATTTAATGTTAGGATGGATAGAACAAAGATGTTGACAGATGCAAATGGGAGCCCGCTGACGTAATCTGTTTTTTCCAACAAAATGATGCTATTTCCTTTTTCATTAAATGATAGAAATATTTGTTTATTGTTAAATTGAATGAACAGTTGAAATTGTGAAATTAGGGCTAAATTATTAGCACTTGTTCTGCTCACTGCATTACTTTCTTTAGTTATTTAGCTTGAATCTTTATTCTACTTGCACATTCCCTCTCTAGATTGAGAAGCTGGAAATCTTTTCCTTAGTTGTGAACTTAACTCTTTTACACAAGTTTATTTGTTCAAACCTTCCAGGGCAGAATTATCACCTTCTTTCTGTCTCCTGAGACCAGGGCACACACTTTCCCTCTTCCCAAGTGCTTCAATTAGCTTCTGAAAATCTCCCCCCTCCCCTTTATTTTTTGCATCAGGATTTTGTTTTACAGAAGTGCTAATCACATTGGAAGCCCACTGAATGTGTGACTAAAAAAAGGGGGGGGGAGAGAGAGAGAGAGAGAGAAAGAAATTGAAATATACACTTATATTATTATGACAAAGGCCAAGTTCACAACCTCAGTCTTCTGGTACTCTTCTCTCTCTTCTTTCCCCTCAGATATCAAGTCCTATGCATTCTACCTCTATGATATCTCTTGCATTTGGCCCTACTCTCTAGTCTCACCGCCACCACCTTACTTAAAGTCCTCATCGCCTCTCTAGATTGCTGCATTAGTCTCCTCATTGATTTTCCTGCTTCAGGTCTTTCTTCTCTCTGTTCTATCTTGCGTATAGTTGCCCAAGTCACTGACGATGCTACTCCGCTGTTCTGACCATGTCATTTGACTGCTTAAACCTCCTCAGAGGCTCCCTTGTGCTTCTAGGTTAAAATCTAATCTCCTCTTATATTTAAAGCCTTTCATAATTTGGCACCAGCCTGCCTTTTAAAGCTTATGGCGCATTCCTCTCCTTTATTCGCTCTGTGTCATCACATTAATCTGTTTGTACTTCCTCATCCCTGACATTTTGTCTCTCCTCTCTGTGCCTTTTCATAGGCTGTGCCTGGTGCCTGGAATGCACTTCCTCCTCACTTCTGCCTCGTAGCTTCCTTCAAGATTCATCTCAAGTGCCCCATCCTACCTGAGGCCTATCTTGTTCCATCTGTTTCCCCCATGCCCAGCTGCTCATGTGATTGCCCCAGGAAATCACTTTAAAATTATGAAGATTCTTAAATTTGCTTTTCTTTGTGCATTTTGTTTTCCCCAGTAGAATATATAACCCTTGAGGGCAGGGACTTTTATTTTGTCTTCATATCCTCATATCCTGGAATATAGGGTTTAATGATTATTTGTTTAGTGAATGAATGAAGGCATACATATTTTACCACCATATGTTTTCTTGTCAATTATCAACATATAGAATATAGCGTTAGTTATAGAGTTCTGATAGTTGATTGCTATGAATTATTCCCTCTGATCCTGCCCCCCTCCAATGGATATTCACGTTTATCTGTTAGACTGATGGTTTCATCAACATTCCAGCATGTTGATAGATGCTAGAATTCAAATTATGACTAATAGAAAGTTGCAGTTATAGCAGTAATTTCTGCAAATTATTTTCACTCTGAATTCTGAAGCAAAAAAAAATCTTCAAAAAAGTGGTCAAATAAATTCTACTATAGCAGCAATAATATTTTTGCGATTGCTGTTTTTAGGGAGGTCTTGATATTTCTAAAGTCCTGGAAGGGACCTCAGTCTTCTTATCTGTAAAATGGGGATAGCAGCTTCAAAAGGGAGTATTGTTGATCAATAAAACCATGTATGTTTAATGTAATATATAATGAGATAATGTATATAATATAACATTCTGAGAATTATAAAATTCTGTATAAGGTAGGATGATAATGATTAAGAAAGCCTAGTATAGCTTTTTTAAATTTATAGAACTGATAAAACAAGGATCTAATTATTGTTATATAACCTCAAGCCTTTCTAACCTTAGGAATGTTCTGGGTAGAGCACACCTTGTACTCTACACATGTTCCTTCTGATGAAATATGATGCCATACCCTTGAATAAAGTGCTTTCCTTCAAGTGTCAGTTTCTTGATCTGTAGAATGAGAGAATTGAAGTAGATGATACTTGTGGACTTTTTTTTTTGTCTAAACAGCCTATTAGATATTATAAATATTAAATTCAAACAAGGGGTAAGGAGCAGAGTTCTGGGAGCTGCAGTTATGGAGTTAGTATTTAGCAGAAATATTTGTCATGTGATAGACCCTATGCTAGGTGTAGGAAATGGATTCGGGGGGGGGCGTGTGTTGGGAGTAGAGGCACTAAAGAGAGAAGTGTGGTTGAAGCTGGATGATAGATCTGAGATTGTGGAAAGAAAAGTTAATTTCTTGGTAGGAAATAATATTCATAACATACTGGCTATGCTATAAAGTGGAATTTTTTCCCTTGTGGCAATGTGTCTCTAGATCTCTACTTTAATAATAAAGTCAGTAGGGAAAATGGGATTAAATAACTTAGCCAAAATTTACAGGCATCTTAGTTGCAGTTGATTTCATAAAATAAAGGTAACCTGTATTACCATATTGTGTAAAATGCCATTAGTTCCCATTTTGTATATACCTAATTTATCTCCATCCATACAGTTGCCCTTGCTCTATTCCCTTTCACCCACCCACTGATGGATTCATCATTTCCTCTGCAATCAGAGAGATTTTATAGAAACTTTGATCTTTAAAATAACTGACAGGATTAGTCCTCCACTAAAATCCTACTCTAATGCTAACTGGTGGCATGAAGATGATCATAGTTCTTGAGGGCTATGTCAGCAAGGCATAAGCTCAAATAGGTTTTACCAAGATAGGATCCATGATAAATGCTGTAGCCTATTTAATTTTGAAGAATTTATTACCAGAAGTTTGGGCACTAGGTGGTTTTTGTTTTTGTTTTTACCATGGAAGTGCATGAATTGAATAGAAATATGAAATAGTCCTTGGTCCTGGGATCTCTCCTCCCTCTTTCAAGATAAGGACGGGAAAGGGCAGAGAGGATACTAAGTACCACCCATTCATAAAACACTGATTAACATTATTTAATTTTTAGTGTGATTTTGTCTAATGGCCAACAAGTTGACATACTGCTAGACTAGAGGAAATGTACAACATCCCTCTTCACTGTAAATGAAATCAGAAGCTGCAAAATATGTTACCACCAGATGGAAGGATAACTTGCAGATTCTTCTTCTTCAGAAGACAAGAGAACTGTCAGAGTTGATTTCAGTGTGCTGCTAAAGGCAGTAAAAAACAGAATTCCTTGGATATTTCAACATCATGACTTTATTACATATACTGAGACTAATGAAACAGGCTACCATTAAGATAATTTGCAGATTGTGTGCAGCATCAATTGCAGATAATGAAAAAATAGGTATCTGTGAAGGACTTGATAAAACCTCCCAAAGTAAGTTAATATTTAACTTAGTTTTTTATTATTTCCTTGCCAAAATAGGTAGAAGGGAGAATGGAAGATATGATATTGGAAAATATGGTTTGGGATTGATTAATCCTAAAGGAACTACAAAGGTGTAGACAACCCAAAAATTCCATATCTATATATCATCAATATATTTCCCAAAAAACAGATTTGGAATATGCTAAGTATCAAACAACATCACCCAAAGGAAAATTGACAGCATCTTAGCAAGTCAGTCAAGATGCATTTTTGAAAAACTTACTATATTAGGCACTGTGCTAAGTAGTGGGAATGCAAAGAGAGGCAAAAACCATAGTATCACTAACACACTGTTGTTAGAGCTGTGAACTGGTGCAGCCATCCTGGAGAACAACTTGGAACTATGCACAAAGGGCTATAAAAGTATAAAACTACCCTTTTGCACTGCAATACCACTACTAGGTCTGTACCCTTCAAGGGATCAAAGAATAAAAGAAAGGACCCATATATGAAAAAATATTTATAGCAGCTCTTTTTTTTGGTGGCAAAGAAATGGAAACTGAGGGGATACCAATCAGTTGGGCTGGACAAGTTGTGATATATAAATGTGATGCAAAACTGTTGTGCTATAAGAAATGATGAGCGGGATGGTTTCAGAAAAATCTAGGAAGACTTATATGAGCTAATGCAAAGTGAAGTGAACTGAAACAAGAGAATATTGTACACAATAACAGCAATATTATAATGATGATCAATTGTGAAAGACTTAGCTACTCTGATCAGTTCAGTGATCTACAGGGGTGGGGAACCTGTGGCCTTGAGGCCATATGTGGCTTCCAGGTCTGGAGGGGTGGGGTGGCCTTTTGACGGAGTCCAAATTTTACAGAACAAATTCTTTTATTAAGGGGATTTGTTCTGTGAAGTTTGAATTCAGTCAGAGGGCCGAATTTGAGGACCTAGAGGGCTGCATGTGGCTTTGAGGCTGCAAGTTCCCCACCCTGAAAGATAGCTCCAAAGGACCCATGATGAAAAATGCTGTCCATCTCCAGAGAGAGAACTGATAAACTCTGAGTGCAAATTGAAGCATATGTTTTTGAAACTTTCTTAATTTTTGTTGTTGGTTTGTGTTGTATTGTGTGTGTATATTTTCTTTTGCGACATGGCTGATACAGAAATATGATTTTGCATGACTTCATGTGTGTGATTGATATCATGTTACTTTCTCAGGGGTTGAGGAGGTGAGAGGTAGGTAGGGAACTTGGAACTCAAAATTGGAAAATGTTACAAATTCTTTAAACTGTAATTGGGAAATATTTAACAAAATAACAATATATTTTAAAAAATAACTGTGTACAAACAAAACTATAAATGGAAGGCAGGCATCTAGGTGGCCCACTGGATAGAGTGCCAGGCTTGGAGTTAGGAAGATCTGAGTTCAAATCCAGCCTCAAATACTAGCTGTGTGAACCTGAGCAAGTCATTTAACCCTGTTTGCTGGAGAATGAGCTGGAGAATGAAATGGCAGACCAATCCAGTATCTTTGCCAAGAAAACTCCAAATAGGGTCATGAAGAGTTGTACATGACTGAAATGACTGAACAACAACAACAACAAATGGTAGGTAATCTCAGAGAGGAGGAGCTAGCAATGCAGGGAGAAGGACTGAGAAAGGCCTCCTGCATAAGGTAGGGTTTGAGCTATGTCTTATAGGAGTACAAGGAAGCTAGGTATGGAGGTAAGGTCGTGTAAAATTTTAGGCTTGGGAAACAGCCAAGGCAAAAGTATGGAGTTGAGAGATCAGGTTTGCATGTGAGGAGCAGCAAGTAGGCCAGTGCAGATGGATCATAGAGTGTGTGGAGCAGAATAAAGTGTAAAAAGATGGAAAAGGTAGGAAGGGACCAGGTTATGAAGAACTCCAAATGCCAACTAGGGAACTTCAGATTTCATTCTGAAGATGCAGTGACACGATATTTTAGGAAAACAATTTTGGCATCTGAGTAGAGGGATAGATTGGACCAGGAAGAAGCATTAGTTAGGGAGACTAATTGAAAAGATAATGAGGGCCTGTGCAAGAAATACACACACATATACATATATGCATATATATACACATGTATGTATATGTATATGTGTATGTGTGTGTGTGTGTACACATATACGTACATATATGTGTATATGACAAGATTTGACAAGAAATTGGATTTGTAGGGGGAGTATGGGTGGTTAGAGGATGTCACCGAGATTGCCAGCCTGGGTGACTGGGAGGATGATGGTGTGTGTGTGTGTGTGAGAGTACCAGGAAAGTTTGGAGGAGGAAAAGATAATGAGTCTTGTTTTAGACATGTTGAATTTGAGATACTTTGGTGACTTCTAGTTTTAACTGTCCAAGAGGTAGTTAGTTGGAAATGTGAGACTAGAGCTCAGGAGGGAGACTAAGGCTGGGTATGTAGATTTGGATTTGGAAATATCTGATTGGAGAAGATAGTGAAACCTATTGGCGCTAATTAGATCACCAAGTGAGATGGTGTGGAGGGCCTAGGACAGAGCCCTGGAGGACAGTGGTGATTAGTGGGTCTGACATAAATGAACATCCCGCAAAGGAGACTGATAAGTAGTGGTCAGACAGATTGGAGGAGAGCCAGGAGAGATCACTGTCATGAAAACCTAGAGAGGAAAGGATATGCAAGAGGAGAGGGCGATTTATGTTATCAAAGGATGCAGAAAGGTCGAGAAAAATTGAATGTTGGAAAAAGGCCACTAGGTTTGGCAATGAGATCACTGATAACATTGGAAAATGTAGTTTTGGTTGAATTTTGAAGACAGAAGACAGAGATTTTGATTACAGGTGCAAGTCACAGAGATCTGAGTGCAATCTAATAATCGACTGGTTGGAGTAAGGGTCAGGGTAAACGTCAGATTTTTTTAAAAATGGAAAGAATTATTTTTAAGGAAGCTTTCATCTTCTCCTTCTCAGAAAGGGAAATGAAAATAAAGATGGTGACTGTTCTTGCCATTTAATCTTCAGAGGAAGAGAGATATTGTTGCTAAATGCATCATCAATGAATGAATAAATGATATGTTCCCTACCACTATACGCTAATGATCACTGGGCCTTTCCATCCACATTGCAGCTGAATCTTCCTTTTCTGGGGTGTCCTTAATTAAAATGTGATCTCTCTAAGAGAATGGTTTTGCTTTTCAGTATATATTTCCAGTAATACGTGGCACGTAATAAGCATTTAATCAATGCTTTTTCATTCATTCAGTTTATAACATAAGCTTACTTGTAAAACATGGAGAAGGATGGCTAGCGTAGTATAGAGGAGGTTGGCTTTAGAGGCAGACTTCAGTTCAGCTTCTGCGTGGAACACGTACTAGTCATGTGACTTTGGGGCAGGTCACTTAACATCTCATTGCCTTAGGTAACTCTCTAAGAATATAAGCTATAAATGAGTTGTTGATCTGTTTTGGCAGAAGGAGTTTCCACACCAAGAAATTACAAAACTGATAAAATTACAGAACCAAATCCTCATTCCCTTCCTCTCAAAAGAAGGATGACTTAAGTATACAAAACATTATAAAGCATTGAAAAGTAGTTGAGGGAGAAAATGGAAAGTTAAGCCTGAGATCCAGCCAAGTTATATTATTCCAAAAGCTTTTATAGGTAAAGCCAGAAGGAGGATAATGGACAGAAAGTAACGTGTAGCAAGTCTGCCATTAAAAAAAAAAGAGTTCTCATCTTCAAACTAATAAAAGTATTTCATTAGTACTATGTTACCTCTGTACTCAGTATACCTTGTAAGGAAGTCACAATGATACAGAAAAAAAAGGGAATTTTTATAAGTCTTTAGACCTGACAAATGTGAATAGAAATCTGTATTGAGGCAACATGTTCTATATGCAGTGAGGCATTGATTTTTAAGATCTCTCAAGATACTACTGAAAGAATGAAAAGGACTATGGATGGGGTGTGTGTATGTGTGTGTGTGTGTGTGTGTGTGTGTGTGTGTGTGTATTTGTGTTTTAAGTAAACTGAGAGGACGTTAGCAGCTACTAGCTCATATGCTTACTTTCTCATTTCCATAAAATCTTTGAGAATGGTCAATGTGAGCATTTTATCAAAACATGAGAGGGGAGTAGGTGCAATGATTTTCTATAGCATACTATGTCCATACGAGATGTTAATCTTATTTATAGCATATTGCCTACAGAAATGAGATTGTAAAAGAAAAAAAGGAAGTTTTTCCATCTTATTTCATAGAACCTTGTTGGAAGATTTGTGGGGAAACATGAAAAAGAATTACATTGGATAAGAATACAAATGCACCTGAGAATGTTATCTATAGTATGTTCACACTATAACATGAACAATTTCAAACAGAATACTTTCCTCCTTAAAAATCTTGTTGAGGCTCCTGAACTGAGAAAGTAGGAGTTTTTTCTTGTGGGAAATTTGAGTAGTATTAAAGCATGGAACATTTTGAAGGGGAGGGCAAGGTGGGTATGTAAAGAAGCTTAGGGCATCATGAAGCCATGGAGAGTTTCCGAATGGGAAGCAGACAGATATAAATATGGTAGAATTCAAAATTTTCACACCAGTTGACCTTGCATTGAGATGGAGGGAAAAAAAGGAAACTTCTTTCTCTTCTTTCTTGCTCTCAGAGCCAAGAGAACTCAGACTAAGTATTGTTAGTACTGGAGTTTAGCTAAATTATAGGCTTTTGTGGGTTGGCCTGGGAATTTGACCACCATGTATAACATTGTTTCTTTGGGGAAATGCCTTTTGAGTTCCAAACAGCTGACTTAAAACTAAGCTTTGGAACCTTGTGCTTTCCAAAGCTGTGTTCTGCCTTTAGTTTAAAAATGCATATTTTAAATTACGTAATTGAATTCCATAATTATTTGCCATGGATATTTTTCCTGCTTATTATATTGAATACTGTTAGAGCCCTGGGGGGATTTAATATATTTCTTGATTTCATAGGTGTGTAGTATATAATAGGTGTTTAATAAATACTTGTTAATTGATTTATCACAACCCCTCTATTTCTAGTAGTCTTTCTTTGTATTTTTGGCTGAAAAAAATTTATTCCCTGGTGGCTGAGCTTCTGGTTATGTGCTTCCTTTATCTAAGACAAGCTTCCCATTGGGTGACAGATACAGTCTATTTATGAGCCTTTGGAATTTGGATAGGGTATGTCAGGGCTTACTCTCCTTTCTATCATTTCTTATAGCACTATAATGTTTCTTTGTATTCATATACTTTAATTTGTTCAGCCATTTCCTAATTGATGGGCAACCATTTTGTTTTTAGATGTTAGAAAAACAAAACAAAAACACTGCTATCAATATTTTTGTAAAGAAAGATCCTTTCTCTTCTATGATTTCTTTGAGGGTATAAGCCTACTAGTGAAATCACCATACAAAGAACATTCTGTTTAGTGACTTGTGGGAAATAGTTCCAAATTGCTTTTCAGAATGATTGGACCAACACAAAGCACTACCAGAAGTGGAATGGTGTGCCTCTTCTCCCATATCCACCTACTCCTCCAATAGTTGTCATTCCCTTTTTGTTGTATTTGCTCATCTATTGGTTGTAAAGGGTAAAGAGTTGTTTTAAGTTTATATTTCTCTAATTATTATTACGTTAAAGCATTTTAGAAGGTTTTTAACAGCCTGACTTTCTTCTTTTGCAAATCCCTGTTCGTGTCCTTTGACCATTGATCTATTGTGGAATGACTCTTATTCCTATATATTTATACCCAGTTCCCTATATATCTTGGATATCAAACCTTTATCACAGAGATTTGTAGCAAAGAGGACTTGTATGAATTGATTCAGAGTAAAGTGAGCAGAACTAGGAGAATAATTTATACAATCACTATCATATCTGTACAATGTTTTACAACATTATAAAGGAAACTAATTGTAAAAGACTTAAGAACTCTGATCAGTGCAGTGACCAGCTGCAAATCTTAGAATACTGAGAATGAATCATACATCTTCCCACTTCTTGGCAGAGATATGAAGGCTTTGGCACCAGCCCTTAGCCTCTGGAGTAGATTCACTGGAGATTGTGCTGGCTTCAGGCTTCAGGCTTCCGGCTTCAGGCATGTCACCTAAAGCACCCCTGCTTTCCATTGTGCTGACCTTGACCTGTTTTTTTTGTGCTGTATTCTGTGAAGAAGCCTTGATTCCTAAAGCTGCCCTTGCTTGAAGGGACTTGAGTCCCTTCTCTTCATGTCATCTTTTTATGTGGTATAGGAGCTCAGTGGAGTTTTTCTTTGATTTTGTTGTTAAGCTTTCCAGTCTCTTCTTCATTTTTTAATGGCTGTTACTCAGATCTGTTCCTGTAAGTACAGAATTATCTGTAATGCAGATGTTTATAACAGATATTCAGAAAAAAAATGACAGTAAACTTAAGTGGTTCCATGTCACCTTCAGGATAAAATATAAAATCCCTCTGTTTGATGTTCAAAGCCCTTTATAACCTATCTCCTTTTTATTTTTCCAGATTTCTTACACCTTACTCATTATATATATCCTGCAGTACAGTGTCACTATCCTTGCTGTTCCTGGAACAAGGCACTTACCTCCTGACTTCAAATATTTAACTGGCTGTACTGTAGGCCTGGAATTCTCTCTTCTCCTCTTCTCCTCTATCTTTTAGCTTCCCAAGCTTCTTTCAAGTCTTATCTAAAATCTTGCCTTCTTCAAGAGCCTTTCCACATCCCCCTTAATGCTAGTACTACTATCCCTTTGTTGATTATCACCATAGAATCCAGTATCTTATTTGTACCTAGTTGTTTTCATGTTGCCCCCCACACCTTTATTTTAGACTGTGAGCTCCTTTGAGGGCAGAGACTATCTTTTACCTGTCTTTCTTTGTATCCCTAATACTTAGCACAGTACCTGGTAGGTACAATGCCACAAGTGCCTAAGTAGGGACTTAATGCATACTTGTTGTCTTCACACTTGGGAGAGGTTGCATCTGGTTGTGTGGAATCATGGAAGCTTTCTCGAGAAGGTGGCATTTTGTGGGTCTTTGAAGAATGGTTAGGATTAATTCTTCACAACATGACTAATGTGAAAATATGTTTAATGAAAATGTATATGTAGAGCTTATATCAGATTTCATTACATCTTGGAGAGGGGGAGGGGAAAATTTTAAATTCAAAAGCTTATAGAAGTGTATGTTGAAAGCTAAAAATAAATTTATTTAAAAATTAAAAAAAAAGAATGGTTAGGATTTTACTAGCTGAGAAGGAAAGTTCTCCCTTCTAACAGAGAATGGTATGTGTGGAGAGGGTATGTGGGGGGTGTGGCGGGCAGGGCATTGCTAAAGTGAGCAGCATGGGTAAAGGAGGAAAAGCGTATGACTTGTTCATAGGACATTGTGCCACAGAAGGCTGGCAGATAAGGCTGTGGCACAATAGTTTGAAACTAGATCATGGAAAACTAGAACACTGCTAGAATTGGAAGTTTGGATGTTACCAGTATGGAGTAGGGATACATTGAATGTTTCTGAGCAGAGCAGAGGGTGTGATCACATCTGGATATTAATACAGGGTGTCCCAGAAGTCTCAGTGCAGTTTTAAAGCTGTTAATCCTTAGGCTCATAAAGCTTAAATTGGCACCAAGACTTTTGGCACACCCTTTAACATTCTGGCAGCATTGTAAAAGATGGATTGGAGAGGGGAGATACTGGAGGAAAGCAAACCAGTAAAAAGACTATTCTCATATTCTAGGTAAAAATCTAAGAATACACGAACTAAATAGTGACTATGAAAATGGAAAGGGATAGGTATGAGAAATATTTGAGGAGACGGAAATGACAGGCAACTGATTAGATGTGGGAGATAACAAAGAGTTTCCAAACTTGGACTAGGGAAGTTAGTAGGAGAGACAGCGGAGGGAATGTGAGATCTGTTTTGGACATGTTGAGTTGGAGATGTTGATATTAACTTCCACAGCAGAAAGTACTCAGTAGGTGGCTGTGATGTGGTTTGGGGTGTTGGGAACCCCGAAATGTTTGGGTACAGGGTGTTCCCGCACTCAAGCCTTCTTTCAAAGTAGCAAGTTTTATTGTAACACCAATAGTGCAGGGTGAGATTACTAGTGAATCTACAATTTACTGGGGGTAAAATTGATAATTATATACAAAAAAAGAACAGTAAAAAGATCTGGATGGGATTAAGGAGTGGCAGATAGCCTGGGGTGGGCCAGATACAACAGTGAAAGGAGTTAAGTGGTCTAGGATGGGTCAAGAGCCACTGTGTAAGGACTGTCAAGCTATTGTAATAGCTTGCAGTTTGGCCTCCCTACTTTAAATCTCTCTCCACTCTGATCAATTCTCCATTCAGCTTCTGAAGGAATTTTCCTAAAGTACAGATCTGACCATGTCACCTCTCCTATTCCATAAAGCCCAATGGTTCTGATGGGGTTGGGATCTGTGCCCCAGAAAGGAAAAACCCTGGACTTTCCCACATGGCCAAATCTCTGGCATTAGCCTGAGGCTATAGTCCCATCAACTGGCCTTTCATTGTGACTACACCCAATCTCCCAATCTCCCTTCCATTGTCTTACCTCCCTATGGCCCCTGGCCATTTCCTACCCTTAATCTTAGCTAGGCTCTGTTCTCCCTTGGCCACTGAGGTCCAGGTTCCAGGAGTTCTGTTCACCCCAGCTTACTGGTCACTCACTCCTAGGTCCCTCCCACAGTCTTTCTGTATATAAGGTCCACCTTGTCTCCATTAAGATGCTTAGATTCTTAAAATCTAGCCACAGCTGGGATTCTTATAATCTAGCCACTGCTCAGATTCCTAAAATTAGCCATGGCTCAGATTCTTATAATCCATCCACTGCTGGGATTCTTAAAATCTAGCCACTGCTCACTCATGTTCAGATTCCTTAAGAGTCTGCCCAGTATGATTGATGTTCTAATAAACCTTCTCTTTGACTGAAAGAAGGCTTGGGTCGAATTCTTCTGGGCAGGACCCATGTGTTGTGATTTTGGGGTCCCAGGATCCCTGAACCTCTAAACCACATCAGTTCCCTATTATATCCAGGTTTCTTGTTAGGCTTTCAAAGCCCTTGATAACCTGTCCCCTTCCTACCTTTCCAACCTATTGACACTTTATTCCTTTTTGCATATTCTGTGATCCAGAGACACTAGCCTTCTTATCACACAGGACATTTCATTTCTGAATCCATGCCTTTGTCCTGGCTTTCTTGAGGTCTAGGGGTGCTGGGAACCCAAAATTCAAGGGGAAATGATGCGTGTCCTGCTTCAAATGAATTCCACCCAAGCCTTTTCAGCATCAAAACACTAATTGAAGTGGGCAAGATTTTAAGAATCCATGCATTTGGCCAAATTTTAAGAATCAGAGCCTTTGTAATGAGAATACAACAGGGCCAGACTCTTAAGGAATTTGAGCCATTTAATGGGGACAAGATGGAAACTTATATACAATGGTCTAGGAGTGGCCAATAGCATGGGTAACAGGGAGGTAACAGAGAAGGATCCAGAGGGCCAGGCAAATGCCAGGGACCTGGGCCATGTGGAAGGGGTCTAAGTGGAATCAAGGAGTGGTGATTTAGGGTTCAGACAATGAGAGCCACAATGAAAGGGCTATTGAAAGGATTAACTGGGGAGGGCTGAGTGCCCCAGGCAAACACCAGGGACCAGAAAAGTCCAGGTGATGGGATAGGCCCAAGCTGAGATCTTAGCCCCTTGTACCAAAGGGAATCTGACTCTCATTTGTCTACAGGCCCCAGCCCTTTATCTCCCTTTGAAAGCCTTAGCCCTATCTTTTAATCTTATTCACATGCACCTTTGCCCCTAGCTCTAAAAAGAATCTGGCTCCCATTTTAGGTTCCTTATCCACTCCCCTTGTCAATTCACCTTATTTCCCTTTGAAAGCCCTAGCCCCACCTTTTTGATCTCATTCAGATGCCTTTCTATTCCCATTGTCTATTCAAACTCTTAGACATTCTAATCAGAATTCTCACCCAGACCCTTCCCTGGTCACCCAAAGTCACTTTAGTATATAAGACTTACCCTGGCCCCCATTCAGATGCTAAGAATCTCATGCCCACTAGTCCATACGGGTGTCACCTGGCCTAAGTGATTTATCACTAATAAAACTTTTCCTCTGGCTGGAAGAAGATTTGAATTGAATTCTTTCAGGCAGAGCCTGGTGTCTGTGATCTTAGGGTTCCCAGGAGCACCGCAAGCCTCTAGACCTCTTCACAGGACTTTTCCTTTTTTGGGGTCCAGATCCCAAAGACATGGTCTTTTCTTTCTCAGGGTTCAGATCCCATCCCCATCAGCTTTCCTCCATGTCTGGAATGTTCTCCCTTCTCACTTCTGCTTCCTTTTCTTTACTGGCTTCCTTCAAGGGTGGTCTTAAATCCCACCTTCTGCAAGAAGACTTTCCAGGTAACACTTCACTTCAGCCCAGATAGGGCCTCCTCTGAGATTACTTTCCATTTACACTGTATATATCTTGTATGTACATAGTTGTCTAGATGTTTTCTCCCTCATTGGAATGTAAATTGCTTGAAGGCAGGGATGGGATTTTCACTCTTCTTTGTATCCGCAGTGCTTAGCACACAGTATTAAGCACATGGGGAAGTGCTTAATAAATGCTTATTTGTTTGCTGACTTTTACCATGCTACTACTTCAGGAGTTCCAGATTCATCCTTTATGGGGAGACTACACATCTTTTGTGCAGCTCTAGGGATTCATTGTCTTCGTGTAATATTCTCCTACTCTTCAACACTTGTTTTTATTCTTTTTCTTTCTCGATCCCTTTCTTCTTTTCTTACATGGCTTTGTGCTATGTAACAAACCAGTACTTGAAAGGACCTTGAGTCCTTTCATGACTTTAAGCAAGAAGGCTGCTTTGCATTTATAACATAAGATTAGTTAATGCCTTAGGTAGGAAAGCAAACCCAGCACATACCCCGAAGACGGTCAGAAGAGTTTCCTTCAATTCTGTGCCTTTGGGGTCTCCAGTCCATCTATAATTTTTTGTGGCTGTCTGTGTTGGAAATTGTTCCAATATGATGCTTATTTGTTGTGCCTATATTTGCAATTTGTGTCCTGTCTTTTGGTAAGCTCTTACTTGGATCATGTCTTAGTTCAGGTTTATTACTAGATCTTTATTTTGTTTTGTCTTGTTTTTTTGCTTCCCTCTATGAATTTTTATTGGTGATTTTTGTCTTTATATAATAATCATTTTCTACCTCGCTCCAGATTAAACCTTCCCTACTGATGAAGAAAAACAGTTAAGAAAAACATCAGGTAAAGACACTGTATCTAGCAATTTATATAATGCTCTGTCCCAGGAGTCCCCAACCTCTTTCCACCATGAAAGAGGTAATATGCTTCATTCTTTCCTCTCGAGGATATTCAATAGTTTCTCCATCATTCAGAATTAAATTTTTTTTTAAATGTTCTTTTAATCTTTGTGTGTTATTTCCTTGGTTCTGTTTATCTTACTTTATCTTTGTGTGTTATTTCCTTGGTTCTGTTTATCTTACTTTTCATTGGTTTATGCAAATATTCTCATGTTTTTCTCATTAGAATATAAATTGCTTGAGGGCAGGGATGACATGTTTTTCTGAATTCCTCATATTCATCATCCTACTGAAGAAAAACATTCCATCAGATTTGTATACCATAGGGTTTTTTTTAGCCATTCTCCAATCAGTGGGTACACACTTGATTTTTAGTGCTTTGCCACCAACAGGACTACTATTAATATTTTTTTATTTTACTACTATTAATATTTTGATATATACATATCTATCTACCTGCCCACCTACCTACCTAGCAGATCTTTGTTTATATCCATTCGTGGAATTGCTGGGTACAGGGTTTGTACAGTTTAGTGACTTTTCCTTACATAATTGTAGATTGAAACCCAGAATAGCTGGGCTACTTCACAACTCTCCAGTAGGTTTCACGGCTTCCCACATCCCCTCCAAAAATTATTCCCATATTTTTCATCTTTGCTTCAGTGACCAATCATAGAACTAAAAGTGATAAGTTAGTTACAACAGAGTTTTTTTTTTTTTTTGGTGGGCAATCAGGGTTAAGTGACTTGCCCAGGGTCACGTACCTATTAAGTGTTAAATGTCTGAGGCTGGATTTGAACTCAGGGGCGCCTGGCTCCAATGCCAGAGCTTTATTCACTGCGCCACCTAGCTGCCCTACTAAAAATTTATTAAGAGTTTATTTACTGCCAGGCATTGTGCTAAGTGCCAGAGACATTAAAAGGCAAAAATTACGGTTCCTTCCCTCAAAGAGCTCACATTCTAATGGTACAGTTGGGGGAAACAACATGCAAATAACTATATACATACACAATATGTGTAATATAAATGGAAGGTAATTTCCTAGGGAAAGCACTAGCCTTGTGGGCCTGGGGAGACTGAAAAGAGAATCCTGAGGAATGTGGGATTTAAGCTTAGTCTTGAAGGAAGCCAGGGAAGACAGAAGTTGAAGGTGAAGAGGGAGGATATTCCAGGCATGGGGAACAGCCAGTGAAAATGCACAAGGTAAGGAGATGCAGTAGCCCAGTATTGCTAGACTGTACAGTTTGTAGAGAGGAGTAAAGTATATGAAGATGGAAGGGTAAGAAGATGCCATTTTGTAAAGAACATTTGATAATGAAAGTAACAGTAACAGTATTTCCAAACAATATTCACTGTTTGATAGTGAAAATAACAGGGAGCCACCTGGATTAGGGGAGGTGACATAGTCAAACCTGCACTTTAGAAAACTTACTTTGGCAGCTGAGTGGAGGATAGATCAGAATCGGGAGAGATTTGAAGAGTGGGTATCAACCAGTAAGCTATTGCAATCTTCTAGGTATGAGGTGATACAGGCTTGTACCAGGGTGAATCAGGAGTATAGATTTTGCAGATGTGGAAACAGAAGTAACAAAGAGATTGGATATATGAGGTGAGTGAGAGTAATGAGTAGACAGTAACAGCCCCTCCCCTCAAAGGGCTTCCATTCTAAAGTGATTACAAGCTCATAAAACATCCAGTTTGTTATTTCTTGAGTAGCCTTCTCTTCTCAGTTTTTGGGGGTGTGGGGCACCAGGAAAATTGTTGCTGATCCAGTATCTAGCATATAGGAGGTCTTATAATATGAGTGATGCAAGAGAGGTCTTTCTGGCTTTTTTTCTTTTTTTTTTCCAAGCTCATGAATTTATTGTGAGGATTTCACTGTAACTACAGTTGTAGATTCATTCAAAAAGCTTCCAGGTAACAAAGAATCATAATGGAACACACTGAATCAACTCAGGTTTAGGGCATATGTCTCACAACCTTTCTGGTGTGATATATTTTTTAAAATAGGTAAATCAGTTGTTTTTGGTGTTATGACTGCTATTAGGTGGCTTATCCAAAACATTAAACAGTTTTTAATATTTTTCTTTTATATTTAACCATGATGCTTAAGTAATAGGCAAATAGGTGTCATTCTCCAAAGCAAAAATTATTCTTCTTAAATAGTAAATAGAAAAGACTTGGCATCTAAAGATTTATTCTTGTCTATCACCTTGAGACATATGGTACTTCTTTTCCCTTCAAGGTTTTTGTCAGCAGACTGATGTATCTTCAGAGAAAGACCAAAAACTACCTCTGATTTTACTGAGATAAATGGGATTATAATAGGTCAATTGCTGCCATTTGTATGAAAAGTGATTTTAGAGAAGTTGGTAACAGTTTGTGGAAGTCGCACTTTGTGGAAACTGGTGATTTATAAGTGGAGGCCCCTTCTTGGCTACTATATAGACATATTGATAGGTGGCTGAGGATTCATGCTCAGGTGGTGCTTCTGTACCAATTACCTCAACTTTATAATCTTTTGTGCTTGCTTTATTGATTATTAGAGGTCTAGTTCTATAATCAACTTTCTAGAAAGTGGCTACCATCTGAGAGTAACATTTACCTTATACTGTTTTTGGATAAAAATTGTTGAGCAAATACTATTCAGGTGGATAAAGAGAATGATCATTCTTTTGAGTTATTGATAATTTTGTACTAATTGACTTCAGAAAAACTTGAAAAGACTTGTATGGTCTGATGCTGAGTGAAGTGAGCAGACCCAAGAGAACGTTGTACACAGTAACAGCTACGTTGTGCAGGTGACTAAGTTTGATAGACCTAAGTCTGTCTTCTCAGCAATGCAAGGATCTAAGACATCTCCAAAAGGCTCATGATGGAAAATGCTATCCACATTTGCTCTTTTTTTTTTCTTCTTTTGTGTTTTGTTTCCTCTTTCTGGTGGTTCCTTCTGTTGGCTCTAATTCTTACTTACAACATCACTAATGTGAAAATATGTTTAGCTTAATAGGATGTATAAGTGTAGCCTATATCAGATTACATGCCTTCTTGGGGAGGGAGGTGAAAAAGGAGGGTGAGAAAAATTTAAACCCAAAAGTTTATGGAAGTGATTGTTGATAAATCAAAATAAATTTTAAAAAAATTTGCGCTGATTAAGGTGAACTCCAAAGATTTTTTTAGTTCGCTTGATGTAGAGCAGGGGTGACAAACTCAGATAGAAATAGGCCCATTAAATCTTATATAAGGATCCCTGAAAGCTGCATGATGACATAGAAAACAATATATTAACATTATGTACTATTTCATTTTTACTTATTTTGTTAAATATTTCCCAATTACATTTTAATCTGCTTTGGCTGCAGCAGCTGTAGAGGACTGGTGTTCATTCACCATATGTTGCCTCTACTGTTTTATATGCTGTCTTCTCAACCTTCTGCAGTCTAGCTTCCAGCTTCATCATTCACCAGGAACTTCTCTTTCCAAAGTTAGCAGTGATCTCTTAATTGCCAAATCTAATGACCCCTTCTCATTCCTCATACTTAATCACTCTGCAGTATTTGACACTTGGCCTCTTCTTCTGGTTGCTCCATCATCCTCTTTGGGGTTTTGGGACACTATTCTCATTTTTCTACCTGTTTTATTGATCTTTCTTGGACTTCTTTATTGGATTATCATCTGTGTCATGCTCCCTAACTGTAAGTATACCCCAAGACTATTTCTTGGGTTGCCTTCTCTTTACTCTTCCATTTGATGAGCTTATCAGCTTCCATGGGCTTAATTATCATCCCTTTTCTGACAACTCCACGATCTGCGTATCTATCCTTAAGCTCTCTTTCAAGTTTCAGTCTCCTGTCACTGACTTGCCTGTTGGATGTTTTGAACTCAAACTCGGCATATCCAAAATAGAGCTCACAAACTTCCCTCCCCCAATCCAAGCCTAGTCCATACTTCCCCATTTCTTTCAAGGATACTGTCATACCTCTAGTTACCTAGGTTCTTAGCCTTGGTGTCATCTTCAAGGCTTTACCTTCCCTTGCCCCACATATCCAGGCAGTTGTTGAATCTTGTCTTTTTTCCCTTCAGCTGGATTTCTTACATATGTCCCTATCTCTTCAGTAAAGCAATCACCATCATTGTTCATGCCCTTATTACCCCTTGCTTGGATTACTTTGATAGACTCTTCATTGGTCTCCTTGTATAAAGTATTTCCCATCACATTTTCCACACACAAAAAATGATTTTACTAAGGCAGGAATTTGATCATGTCGAGCTCTCTTCTCCCTTGCACTGAGTCCTTTCTCCCTCCCAAAAGGAAAAAAAAACAAAACCAAACCAAACCCATAACAGTGGGGCATCCTGGGGCATCCTGGGGGAGATACAGGAGACATCATGTGCCAGGCAAGTTAACCCACCTGGACCACAACCTCTCAGTAGACCCTGATAGGAACAGCCCAGGACCCTGAACCCAAGAGTTCAGAGAACAGCAGTATTCTGCCATACTACTGGCCCTGTTTCCAGGATAGTCCCTATAGCTGTCACTGAGAGAATCAGTCCCTGTGGAGAAGGGGCTCATCTTAAGGCCCTCAGCATCACCAGCACGAACCACTGACCAACTGCCATAGGTGATCAAATCAGCCCAAGAGCCTGTTAATGCTAATACCCCTGGATTTCCTGTCCTGCTCCTACCCCTGTTCCTGAAGCCATTATCCAGGGAAACAACACCAGTGAAAGTGTGACCTAGCAACTACTTCTGCAGGGGCTGCAGCCCCTGCTTCCTCAGCAGCTATGCCCACTAAAGACTGGGAGAAGAAAATTCTTCCCACCAAAGTCCTTGGCAGTCCAATAGCTCAACATCAGAAATGACATGATTTTATTATTGGAAACAACATTAAAGAAGATTCACTATCGTCTGCTTTTATGCTGTACTCTAAAGATCATGGATTCTTCCATCTGATTTGCTGCTAAAATCGCCTCTGTGTGTTATCTGTCCCATTGGAATGTGAATTCTTTGAGACCAGGCACTGTCTCTGCTTTTCTATTTGTCTCTGTTCTTCTGTTTGTATCTCTTATATGCACATATTAAGAATATGATAGTCATTCATTCATTCCTGATTCTATTCTACCCATTGTACAATGTTGCCTTTGGATTTGAAAACAAAAACAAGTGTAAGTGATCTTAATATTTGAATTTGTTATTTCAACAGATTTATCTTTAAATTTTCATACCCTAGACAATACATTTTGAACTAATTTTCCATGCCATTCAGAAAGCAGCTAAATCAGGGAAGGAAATTGTTTTCTATACAGGCTCATTGATGAAGGGAAATGGAAAGGAGTAGTATCATGTAAGTACCACACACAAGTGACAAATGGCTCAGACTTATAAATTACTTTACAATTTACCAAGAGCTTTCTTTATGGCAACCTGATGGGTTTCTGAATAGTAAAAGTTTCCATTTGCATTATACCTCATGGTTTATGAAGCACTGCCTTAAAAATAACTCTGTGAAATAGAAAGTGCAAGTAAAATAATTCTCATTTTGAATGAAACAGCCTTGGGGAAGTGATGTGACTTGCTCAAGTTCACATGGCTACTTAGTGACAGAAACTTGACTTAAAGCCAGGTTTTGTGACTTTGTGTCCAATTTTCTTTCTCTTACAGAATGTTGCCTTTATTTTTGAGGTAAAGATAGAATATTCTCATTATCTAAAAAATTTAGAATGTAAGTTCAGTTGTTTCAGTCATATTAGACTCTTTGTTACCTCATTTGGGATTTTCTTGGGAAAGATACTGGAGTAATTTTAGAATAGGGAATTTAGAATAGGGAATATAACATATGAATAAATAAAACATAGTAACAGTTGAATCCACAAGCATTTATTAAGCACTTAGTCTAGATCAGGCTCTGTGCTGTAGGCTGTGTGCTGGAGATGATAAAAAGAATAGCAAAAGTAGTACCTGTCCTCAAGCAGCCTCCATTCTAATGGGAAAGATAGAGAACAAGGAATTATGTACATATATTTGTACAGAGTAGATGGAAGGTTAATACTTTTTTTGAAGTAGCATTTTTTTAAATGTTTATTTTTTCAGCATTTACTTCAATAAGATTTTGAGTTCCAAATTTTTCCCCATCCCTCCCCTCTCCCCACCCCCTGGCGACACGTAATTGGACATAGGCTCTACACATACATTCATATTAAACCTATTTTCACGTTAGTCATATTGTCATGAGAAAGAAGAAATATACACACACACACATACATACACACACACAGAAAGAAAGAGAGCAAATATGCTTTGATCTTCATTCAGACTTCGTAGTTCTTTTTCTGGATGTGGGTAGCATTTTCCACCATGAGTCTTTTGGACTTGTCTTCAACTTGCATTGCTAAGAAGAGATAAGTCTATCAAAGTTAGTCATCATTCATCGTGGCTGTTACTGTGTACAACGTTCTCCTGGTTCTGCTCACTTCACTCAGCATCAGTTAATATGTCTTTCCAGGTTTTTCTGCTCATCATTTCTTATAACACAATAGTTTTCTGCTACATTCATATATCATGAGTTGTTCAGCCATTCTGCAACTGATAGGCATCTCCTCAGTTTCCAGTTCTTTGCCATCACAGTAAGAGCTGCTATAAATGGTTCTGCACATGTGGGTCCTTTTCCCATTTGTATGATCTCTTTAGGATGCAGCCCTAGAAGTAGTATTGCTGGGTCAAAGGATGTGCACGTTTTTATAGCCCTTTGGGCATAGTTCCAAATTGCCTTCCAGAGTGGTTGGATCAGTTCATAACTCCACCAACAATGCATTAATGTTCCAATTTTCCCACATCTTCTCCAGCATTTATCATTGTCCTGTTTTGTCTTGTTAGCCAATTTTGATAGGTGTGATATGATTTGCAGAGTTTTGATTTGCATTTCTCTAATTAATAGTGATTTAGAATATTTTCATATGACTATAGATAGTTTTAATTTCTTCATCTGAAAACTACCTGTCCATATCCTTTGATCATTTGTCAATTGGGGAATGACTTGTATTCTTATAAATTTGACTCAGTTCTCTCTATATTTTAGCAATGAATTAGAGACACTGGTTGTAAAAATTCTTTCCCAGTTTTCTGCTTCCCTCTTAATCTTGGTTGCATTGGCTTTTTGTTTGTGCAAAAACATTTCAATTTAATGTAATCAAAATTATCTATTTTGCATTTTATAATGTTCTCTATCTCTTGTTTGGTCATAAATTCTTCCATTCTCCATAAATCTGACAGGTAAACTATTCCTTGCTCTCCCAGTTTACTTATAGTATCAGCTTTTATGTCTAAGTCGTGTACCCATTTTTACTTTATCTTGGTATAGGATGAGTGCAGTGTTGGTCTATGCCTAGTTTCTGCCATACTATTTTCCAATTTTCCCAGTAGTTTTTGTCAGATAATGAGATCTTATTCCAGAAGCTGGAGTCTTTGAGTTTATCAAACAGTGGATTACTATAGTCAATGATTACTGTGTCTTGTACCTAACCTATTCTACCGATCCACCACTCTATTTCTTAGCCAGTACCAAGTAATTTTGATGATTGCTGCTTTATAATACAATTTAAGATCTGATATGTCTAGGCCATCTAGAAGGTTAATTCTTGAGGGAAAATATTTGGGGGTGAGGAGGCTGGCAATGGGGACCAGAAAAGGCCCCTGGCCAAAGGTGGGATTTGAGCTGAGTCTTAATGGAAGACAGGAGTGGGAGGTAAGGAAAGAAAATTTCTGCCATGCTGGATAGCTGATGAAAAGGCACAGTCAGAAAATGGTGCGTCTTGTGTGAAGAACAGCAAGTAGGCCAGTGTCACTAGATTATAGAGTAAGGGGGGAGGGGCAGAGGAATAGTGTATAAAGCCTGGAAAAATTGGAAGGGGTCAGGAGAAAAGCATTAATGCCAGGGGACTTTATATTTCATCTTGGGATTTCAATACGGAGCCCCTGGAGTTTATTGAGTGGGGCTAACATGTTCAGACCTGCACTTTATGAAACTTGCTTTGACAGCTGAGTGGAGGATGAATTGGAGTGGAGAGACTCCAGGCTGACAGACTCACCAGCAGGCTGTTGTTATTCAGTCCACTCAGTCCTACCAGACTCTTTGTGACCCCTTTTGGGGTTTTCTTGGCAAAGATACTGGAGTGGGGAGGGGATTCTGGGAAGATGGCAGAGTAGGTCAGAAAATTCCAAGCTGTTGTGATTTTCCCCCACAAAAGAGATAAAATAGCACTTCAGGGAAAATATAGAGTAGTAATAATAAAGAGTAGGGGCAGAACAGTGGTCCTCCTTGGACAACTGGAGAAGATCTGAAGAAAAATCCTAGGATGAATTTTGGTCCCTGTGAAGAGTAAACACCTCCAGGCTAGGTCCACTTAAAATACCAGAGGCGAGCCCTGGGGTTAACTGGGAGGCTGCCTCCACCCCAGCCACAGGAACTTTTACCCCAGGAACTGTGAGGGGAGTTGGGTGTCTGAGCCTGGGAAGATAGAAGGAACCTCTCCTGACAAGGCATGCCAGACCCAGCTGTGCTGAGATGAGTGGCCAGGGCAAGAAGAAACCAGCACATGCCTGGTGAGTACAGAAGCAGTGGCATAGGGACACAGCTGGCTGTGAGCACTTATAGGAGGCTGGAGGTCTTAGTTTCTGTTCCAGGCCAGAGGGGAGAACTGAAGGAGGATCTGAGGTCAGAATCACCATCCCCCATACCCCAGGGCTAGAGGGGATTACAAAAATTAAACTACAACAAATAAAAAGATGCACAGGCAAAGGAGAAAGAATCCAACCATAGAGAGTTACTATGGGAATAGAAAAGACCAAGGTTCATCTTCAGAGGAGGATAGTGAAGCAAAGAAACCCTCTTTACCCCAACGAGTAATGTCAAATGGTCACCTGCCCCAAAAGAATTTGTAGAAGAGCTTAAAAGAGACTTTAAAAATCAAGAGACTGAGGAAAAACTTAAAAAAAAAAAATAAAAACAATCCAAGAAAAACAAGAGGATTATGAAAAGAAAGTCAGCCAATTAGAAAAGGAGATCCAGAATCTTAAGGAAGGAAATGATTCCTTGAAAATTAGAATTGGTCAAGGAGAAGCTGGCAAAATTATAAGAGATCAAGAAAGAATAAAACAAAATATAAAGAATGAAAAAAATAGGGGCAGCTAGGTGGAGCAGGGCCTCCTGGCCCTGAAGTCAGGAGGACCTGAATTCAAATGTAGCCTCAGACACATAACACTCACTAGCTGTGTGACTCTGGGCAAGTCACTTAACCCCAGTTACCCTCACAAAAAAAAAATAGAAGAGAATGTGATATAAAAACAACTTATCTGGAGAACAGATCAAGAAGAGAAAACATGAGAATAAGTGGACTACCTAAAAATTATGATCAAAGAAAGAATCTTGATACAATAATACAAGAAATAATTAAAGAAAATTGTCCTGAAGCATTAGAACAAGAGGGGAAAGTAGAAATAGAAAAAAATTCACTGATCACCACCTGAAAGAGATCCTATGAGGAAAACCCATAGGAATATTAAATTCTGAAGCCCCCAGCTCAAGGATAAAATATTATGAACAACAAGAAAGAAAATTAAATATGGCAGTGCCACAATTAGAATCACACAAGACCTAGCAGCAACACTAAAAGACCACAGATCTTGGAACACTATATGTTGAAGATCAAAAGAATTGGGATTATGGCTGAAAATATCATACCTAGCAAAGCTAAGCATAATTCTGAATTTAAAAAAAGTGAATTTTTAATGAATTGTCAGACTTTCAGGACTTTGTTAAAAAAAAAAAAGAAAGAAAACCTGAAGTTAATAGAAGATTTGACATATAAAAGGCAAGAGAAATATAAGGTACATACCAAAGACTAATTACAAGGGACTCAATAAGGACAGACTGTTTACCTTTTATGTATGTAAAATATAAAACATATGCCTAAGATTGTTATTAGTAATTGGTAGTTTGTAAGAAAGATTGGGGTAAACCTGAATATGATTTGACTTTAAAAATTAAAACCATTTAGGACAGGTAAAAAGAGTAACTATCTTATACAAATGGAGGTGCGAGAAGAAGAACTGACGAAGAGGAATTAGATGGGGGAAGAGAACTGTTCTGGAAACCTACTTTCATAGGGAATGGGTTCAAGAGGGGAACAGTACCATATATCTAGAAGAATATAAAAATCTTCTAAATTCAGAAAGAAATAAAATACTAAGGGGCTAGGGAGTGGGCAAAGAATAAGGGAGGGATCTCTAAAGGGGAAGGTGAAAGGTCAAAGAGGGTGTAGAGAAGGGTGTTTAGCTCTATGGTGGTGGGAGGATAAGGAAAGGATCCTTGGAGGGGAGGGGAGTAATAGAGGGCAGGGTAGTAGGTAGAAGTAAAGTAGAGGAGTCAGGAGGGATTGGAAGTAAGAGATGTGCACAAACATAAAAACAAGATAAAGAGTAGAATGTGCAGGGAAAGTATATGTATGTATGTATATGTGCACGTATATATCTATATATAAATATATCTGCACTTAATTTTAGCCTTTTGGGGGGGAAGAACAAAGTAAAAAGTGTATAGCAGAGAACGAAAGAAAACTTACAAGGAAGAAAAGAAAAGATGGACAGCTTTCAATACAATACAGTATTTATTATATAGGCTTTCTTGAAATGGAAATTTATTGTTATATATTTTGAATTTTCTCTTACGTGCTGCTGTGCACATGAGATGCTTTTTTTTCTTTTCTTATTTTATATTTAAGTTTATATTTCTTTTCTTTTCTATATTGTATATATAAGTTTTAGTATTTAAGTCTAAATTTTTAAAAAAAAATTTTTTTGGTTTGTCATTTCCTTCTCCAGTTCATTTTATAGACGAGGAAACTAAGTGACTTGCTCAGGGTCACATAGCTAGTATCTGAGGCTAGATTTAAACTCAGGTCTTTCTGACTCCAGGCTGGGTGCTCTATCCACTGTGCCACCTAGCTACCCATGCAGGCTACTGCAGTAGTCTGAGTGTGAGGTGATAAGAGCAAGGTAGTAGAATTGTGGGATAGAGTTAAAATATTCCTCAGAGGAAACTTTACTTTTCTGAAAACATGTATTAGCAAAATAGAATGAGAGGATTAATGACTTGATCATACAGTCTTTAAAAAGAAAATTAATATATTAACTCAAGAATGAGAATAAAAACATCTTTGTATCAGAGGAAAAATAAAATTTAAAAAAGAGCTAGTGAACTGATTAAACAAGAAACTGGGTTTTTGTTTGAAAGTAACAAAATTAATAAGCTACTAACCAATTTGATCAAAGAAATAAATTTCTCAAAATAAAAAAAATTAACAAGATGAATTCATAAGGAATAGAAAAAGTAAAATTATTTGAAATTATTGTACATAATTATATTCCAGAACATTGGACTATTTAAAGGGATTGGATGATTAAATAAAAAAATACAAAATACCCATATTAATAAAATGAGAAATAGATGTTATTCCAATCTTGGAATGAGAAACTCATTAGGCAGTAAATGAAATACTGAAGGAAGAAAAGTCCTGGTCAGGTATACTTACAAGGAAATTCTGTTAAACATTTAAAATACAATTACCAGTTATACAATAAAAACATAAGATGTTCTACCAAACTCCTTTTATGTGATATGGTTTTGATACCCAAACCAAGGAAGGAAAAGGAAGAGAAAGAGAACTATAGGCCAATATCATTAACGAATAATAATTTATTTTTTAATTTAGTATTTTATTTTTCTCCAATTATATGTAAAAACAATTTTAACATTTTTCTTTCAGATTTTGAGTTCCAAATTCTTTCCCACCCTCCCTTCCCCCACATTGAGAAGGCAAGCAATTTATATTTTAAATAACATTTTTGTAAAGACACTTTAGTTATATGTGTGTGTTGGATTTATATAAGGGATGCTAGGATAGTTTAGTTTTAGAAGAACAATTAGCATAGTAAGTCATATAAGAACCAAAAATATTTTTTAATACTATATCAATCGATGCAGAAAAAAGCCTTTGACAAAAGACAGCACTCATTTATGTAAAAAACTCTAAAAAGTACAGATATGGCAGAACATCTTCACATCATGCCTCCTTTGCTGCTGGATCAGGAGGAAGAAGTCTCCACTGCCAAAGAGATAGCAAAGTTGTAACTGAGGCCAGGTCAGACCAGGATGTGCCCCTATAGTCATTGCTGTAGCCATCAACCCCTTCCACTGTATGTGACAAGATAGGTTACTCTAACTGACCACTGTCTTATTGGATCAATTGTAGCTTACAGGTCTCTGCTCATTGAGGTTCACCAAGGCTTGGACATATTTTATTGGTTTGTCATCAGCTGTGGCTCAGGATACTCTTCAGTGATGTGAAGGCAAGTATGGCATGAGTGGAGCAGGGTTGAAGAGGCTAGGGCTCAAAACTGTCAGTAAGTGTGTGTGTGGGTGGGGGTGACCTTAGTGTTGTTTCAGAGCAGAACAGATACTCTATGCTCTCTCCCATGGAGCATGAGGATGGGATAGATTGGCATGCAGCTGTAAAGGGAAAGAAGAAGGCATTGACAGGAAACTTGAGGATTATAGGGTTGGAGTCTCTTGTTTGCTTTCCATGCTAGTTCTGTTTCCTCTCAGCCATCATGGCTATAGGTACAGACATGAAACCTCCAGAAATAATAATATTTCCTCTGGAAAATAATGAATTTCTCAAAGGTTGTAGGCTCTTAGGTTAGATGTGAAGAAGAAGAAGAGAAGAAAAAAGAAGAAGAAGAAGGAGGAGGAGGAGGAGGAGGAGGAGGAGAAGAAGGAGAAGAAGAAGGAGAAGAAGAAGGAGAAGAAGAAGAAGAAGAAAAAGAAAAGAAGAGAGGAGAAAGAAATGCTTCAATCTGCACTCTGAGTCCATCATCCCTCTATCTAGAGGGTGAAGACCTGTATGAAGTGAACAGAACCAGGAGAACAATCTGTACAATAACAACAATATTGTACAGATAACCAATTTTGAAAATTTAGGAATTCTGATCAACACAAGGCTGATCATGATTGTATAGGGACCCAAGAGGCACTTAAATTTTAAAAATCTGCTATATAATAAAGGTTTCAGAAAAAACCAATCAGTCTGATTACATGTATGATATCCCTGGCCATTTTCTTTTTGAGACAACAGTTAAGATATGTTGCTTCTCAGTGCAGGTTTTTCCTTTTTCCTATTTATTTTCTCTTAAAATAAGTTTTAATGATATATTTTGTTTTTACACCTCATATATTTTCCAGTATACATCTCTCATCTCCTTCCAGAGAATCATCCTTCATAACCAAGCGTGGAAAAAGGTCAAAATAAAAAAAATTTTCCTGCAAAACCAAGCAACATATAAAAAAGTCTGACATTATATGCAAATCCGCAACCCTGGTTCCCTGCTTCAGGGTGTATACTTATACTTATAGCTTATACTGATTCTTGAGAACCAATTATTAAATTTTCAGTGTGAGCAGCAACATTTCAGCTACATTACAAATCAGAAAATGCTACAAATCAGGGCTTGATATATTGTTTTGTTGATTGGCTAGACTTAAGAAAGTGATGGAGAAAATGCTAATAGTGTAGATGTGCCATCAATTTTTGAAGAGCTGATTGTTAAATATGTATCAGCATACCCGTGCCCTTCTGATGCAAAAAAGCAAGAATGGAAGGCATCTTTTCATATCTGTTCTTTGGGACCATGTTTATTCATTATAATTTTTCAGCCTTCAGTTTTGTTTATTTTTTGTCATTCTTTCCATTTCCATTGCTGTAATCATTATGTATTTTGTTTTCCTAGTTCTGTTTACTTTACTTTTCATCAATTCATATATCTTCCTATGCTGCTTTGTACTTATCATATTTATTGTTTCTCACACCACAGAAATATATTCCATTACATTCATATCATGATTTGTTTAGTCATTCTCCATTTGATGAGTTCTTACTTAATTTCAAGGTGGCTTTCTGAAAGGTAACGTAAATTTGCAGCTTCACCAATAACACACTAATGAGTCCATCTTTCCATAACTCAATCAAAATGGACAGTTCACATTTTTCATCATCTTTTCCAGTTTGTTGGGAATGAGGTAAAGCCTCAAGGTTGTTTGATTTACATTTTTCTAATTATTAGTGATTTGGAGCATTCTTTCTTGAATGTTAGCAGTTAGCATTTTTTTTTTTGAGAGCTATCTGTTCAGATGCTTGGACTACTTATCAAATGGGGAATGGCTTTTGATCTTGTATGCAGGGTGTCTCTGCAGTCTTAGTGCAGTTTTAGAAAACTAAGACTTCTACGATACCCTGTATATCTTGCATTATCAAACTCTTGGAGATATTCAATGGAATTTTTTCATAATTGATTACTTCCTTTTTATCCTAGAGTATTATTTTTGTTTGTTCAAAAGCTTTTCAACATAGTGTACTAAAAGTTACGTATTTATCTTGTTTGATAACATTTCACCTCCTATCACCAGATGTGAAATATACAGGACCTGCTTCTATTCTAATTATATTTACATTATGATCTTTAATATTCAGGTTACCCCTATTTAGAATTTGTAGAATATGGTGGAAGATTTTGGCCTATGCCTCATTTCTGTCAGACTGCTTTCCAGCTTACCCAATAGATCTTTTTTTTTAATCACATAGCTCTTTCCTATGCACTTTGTGCTATTGCATTTATTAAACATTGAGCTGTTGGGTTTAGGTATTGAAATTTTTTTTCTTGTCTGGTTCTATTTTTTTTTTAACAAAATGGTTTTAATGGTCATGTTTAATAACATAATTTGAGCCCTAGAAGTATTATTCCCTCTTCATTCTTACTTTTTCTTTTTTTAGTATTACATTTAATGTTCTAGATCTTTTGTTCATCCAGATAAAAATGTGTAATTATTTTATCTTGTTCTATAAAAGTATGTCTTTAATGGTTTGATTGTCATAGCATTGAATTAACTTAGTAAATTAACTTAGTCGATACTGCCATTTTTATTATACTAGCCCTGTCTGGCAGTGACTACCAAATAGCCCCTCAGTTATTTAAATTCTTTAAAAAATTCCTTTAAGGACACTTTTTATATCTATATAGATATTGAATATGCTTTGATAGGTTGATTTCTAGGTATTTTACAAATTTTTAGTTGTTATGAATGAGATGTCCTTTTTCATTATTTCCTCCTTAATTTTATTATTATGTAGAAATGATGTTGATTTTTATGAGTTAATTTTGTAGTCAGTGACTTTTCAGAAACTATTGTCTCAATTATATTTTTCTGATTCTCTAGGTTTTTTAAGTAAACTGTCATCATAAGTAAATAGGGATGATTTAATCTCTTTGCTTATCTTTGTCTTTATTTTCTCTATTATTTCTTTACAATTTTAAATTTACAGTAAAACAATCTCTCTGAAAAAAGGCCAATTTGCATGGGAGCTGTAATAATTCATTATTTCATTAGGATCGAGTGCCCTCTGGTTGAATAGATATTTCAGTGTATTACATATTTTGGTTCCAGGCAATTATCTTTTTGAGTAATTGCACATGTGAAGCATATGACTTGAAAGGATTCCTTTCATTGTTTTCCGAATTATTTTTCTCCTTCTCCCCCTGGCATTTCTATACATTTTGGTTTTATGCACATCCAACATTGTTATGATATGGCTGATGAGAATATTCAATTTTAAATCTGAATATCTTACAGTTTTTGCCTGCTTTAAGAGAACACAGGCATATGCTTATTCTTACACACTCATTTTCAAGAGTCTAATTATAGAGTCTTGAATTGATTTTAGATAAATATATACTGTTGCTAAGATGAAGCTAGCAATTCTTCATAACTTGAGAACTTGTCATTTCCAGGAGTTTGTTATATGAATTGAAATAACATTCATATAACAATATTTTTCACATTGAAAGTTAAAGCGAAATTTCTTTCCTTTTTTTTTGAAACAAGAGTTTGAAGATATACATTTTTTAAGAACATACAGCAAAGTTCCATTCAGTAGATCCAAGTTGAAGCCTATAAAATCAGTGATCATACAAGTGTTTTACAAATTGAGGATATTATTTGGCAGTTAAGAACTTTCAAAAACCACATATATGTAGTTCAAGTAAAAAGATGAGTAATAAAATTAAATAATTTTAAAACAAAACTTAAAAATAACCTTGGCATAGTGAATAGAAAGCTTGTCTCTCTCAGGAAGACTTAGATTCAAGTCCCACGTTCAAGGCATATTGTCTTTGTGACTTTGAACAAATAATTTCATTTCTTTGTGATACTGGACAACTTTCTTTGATTATAAATTGTAAATCTTGTACCAACTTATATTTGTTGAAGAAGTTTATTTCCTTATAAGGCTTTTCATGCTGGATAAAATCACAGATCAATGCCTCTCTTTCCCTGCCCCATCCTCCAATGTGTGGTACAGTACCTTGTGCAAAGTTGGTACTTCATAAATATGCCTGTTGAATTGGCACAGTGGGTAAAAGACTGAACCTGGAGTCAAATCCAACCTCCAGAGCAGGTTCAAATCCAGCTTCAAAAACTTATCAGTTGTGTGATCCTGGGCAAGTCATTTAACCTCTTTCTTCCTCAGTTTTCTTATCTGTAAAGTGGAGATAATAATAATAGCATCTACCTTCCAAGGTGTCTGTGGAGAAAATTAGAAAAAAAAATTTGTATAGTACTTTGCAAGCCATATAGTGCTTTATAAATGCTAACTATTGTCATTGTTGTTGCTGTTCTTAGCTTGGGCTTTAAAGTTGCAAAACTTTGTGTTAACCCATTTGATCCTTGTTTCTACTCTGGGAGAAGGGTAAGGCAGATATTATTAGCTTCATTTTATATTTGGAAAAAGTACAGCTAGGAGAAATTTAATGACTTGTTCAAAGTAATAATGTGATGGACCCAGGATTGTAAGGAAGTCTTTTAACCCTCAAATCTAGTGTTCTTTCCCTCATGCCATAATTTATCAAATCATTATTAGTAAAACTTTATTTGACTTGTACAGCCTTAACATAAAATTTCAATCTGATTTGGGGGTAGAGTTTGAACCTTTGAATCTATCCTTTCCATTAGACAAAAAAAGTTTCAATACTCATGGAACAGTTTTTTTCAAAAATCACGCTGTATTTAAATCTTGCTTTTGATTACTACTATCTGTGTAATCTTGGGTAACTTTACCTTCTTGGGACTAAGTTTCCTCATCTGTAAAATGAGTATGATATCTGAGGTTCCTTCGGTTCTTAGTCTGTGATCCATGGCAATTCTGGCCTTGTTGAATGCTTACCTTTTACTCTAGAGGTGGAGGATTCTGGGTCAGCAAGATGTAACTTCGTAGTTCTGGAAACATTTGGCTATTTCTTGAAGTTAAAATGTTATGTGAGTGTGAAATGTTTATTTCATACTTGTGATAATAAAAGTTGCATTTGTCATCCATGCTTGTTATCCTCATAGTCTATAAGCGATAGGATTGTAGCTTTAAAGCTGGAAGGGACCTTAGAGGTCATCTAGTCCAAAAGTGTCAAACACTATTGTATGTGGCCCAAAGCACTCCCCCGTGCATCAGGAGTCAGATTAAAATGCAATTAGGAAAAGGAACAAGAGCTCCAGCTTCTGCCCCTGGCAGAGTAAGTGCTGCCAGTGTGAGAGGGAAGTGGAACTGGATAAGTAGAGTGGGCTCCACAAAGAGTAACAACTTCACTGTTTGAGCCCTGCCGCCAACCTCCCCTCCTCCATCTGCAAGAGGTGGGTGGGGTGCTGCAACCTTGCTACTTTCATACAAGGGGAGTTCACTGGAGGAGGTCTCTGCTTTCCCAGAAGTAGAGTCCCCTGAAGGGAGTCTCTGCTTCCCCAAAGGGCAACCCCTGGGGGAGAATCCTTGCATCTTCTCAAGGGTATAAGGAGGTCTCTGTTTCCCTATAAGGGGGTCTCTGTTTACTCGCAAGGGGAACCCCTGGCAGAGTCTCTACTTCCCCACAAAGGATGTGTTTCTGGGGGGGGAGTGGGGGGTCTCTGCTTTTCCACAAGAAGTTTATGAGTCCTTCTAGCCCAGAGGGGTCCCCAGGGAGTCCCCACTTTCCTGTAAGGAGAGTCCCCTGGGAGTCTCTGCTTCCTCACAAAATCCCTTCAGGGGATCTTTACTTTCTCATAAGAGGAGCCCCCTCAAGGGGCCCTTTGCTTTCACACAAGGAAAATCTCCTTCAGAGTGCTTTCTCATGTCTGCTTATCACACTGAGAGGAAATGAGTGTCTCCTCCCTTTCATATCAAAGAAGTACCTTGGTCCCTAGGGTCTCTACTTCCAGAAAAGGGAAGCTTCCCAGCAAGAAGAAATCTGTTACTCTCAACTCCTTTGAACCCATCCAAACTCCCATTGGCAAAAGGTACCATTTTCTCATCTTGCCACAGATTGGCCTCTCTTTTGAGAGCTTCTGCTCCTGGAACTTCAGAGGGTTGTTCTCTGAAGGAGGAAAAGGGCTGTCCCTTCCCTCTCCAGTGGCTCTAAGTGGAACCACTAGTGACTTTACATCATCTCAGGCAGTCAAGAAAAAAAGAACGGTACCAAACTTATGGGCAGGTGACCATCCTTTGAGCTCAGAATCTATAGGCCAAAGGTTGTTTTGGGTTCAGCAGTGCCTGTGTGATCATCCAGTTCCTGAAACAGAAATATATGACCTGAGTGGTGTGTTACAGCCTGAATCCTGAGTGGAAAGAAGATTGCATCCTTCAGTTGCCTGGCAAACTGGATATTTGGGAGGAGCCTAACCTTGTCATATAATAGTCAAGCATCCTTCACAGTGGTTCACAGATCAGTTCTTAGGCCACATATCTTTTTCTCTGAAACAGCTTTTTCAAGACAAAACCAAGAAGAGCAACGGGTGCTTCATCTTGCAGTCCAAAAGCAACAAGTAAGGGCCTTGGGCTTCTGTAACTCAGCATTCAGTTCATGCAGACTTCAGGCCAGGAAAGGGGAGCTGGTTTTACTAACAGACAGTCAGTCATGGTTATCTTTTGGTAAATTCCGCAGCAGATTAATGATCAAGAGAAGCAAGATTTGTAAAGCAACTCACTTTCCTGTGCCCAGCATTGGTGACTCTAGCCATGTTAATTAATCAGAGAAGGCATCAATTATTGCTCTTAGTTCTTCAGAATATATGTTTCCAGCTAGAGCACTGCCTGTTATGATGACACTTGGAAATAAATGTGGACACACAAGATAATATTAAAGGCTTGGGGTTCAGACTTCATTCCTGCCAAGAGATATTCCAGGATTTAAATCAATTTCGGAATGGTATCAGGTCAATACTAAAGCATTCAAGTAGCTATCCAACTGTGTTACCTTCCTTACTCTGGCTGCCACACCAAGAGCCTCTGGACCCAGCCAGCAAGGCACTTACTCCATTCAGCAAAAAGAAATCAAGCTTCTTGAAGGAAAGGGACTCTGAAGACTTTTGGGAGATCTTTTCAAAGAACTTAGATTGTACATCCCAGAAGAGTCTACATAGTAGTGCTCTCTTTAGCAGACATACTTTTCACCTGCCCTTTCTCCCTAGAGCAGCAGGTTCCAATAGGACCTGCTTCAAAGAAACAGCAGAGTTCTACAAACAGCTTCCATAGTTGCTATAGTTCGTGTCTTAGTTGTTTAGGTTTACTCCAAGATGGATGACTGTACCTGATGTAACAGCATTTTTAATTGCTGGCTTACTTATTTTTTTAACAGCTTAACCCATATGTACATGCTAAACATGCCATTAAAATGTAGCATATTTCATGTAAAAATGTAATTGGGAAATATTTAACAAAAAATTTTTTAAATATCAGAGATAATATTGCATTTTTAAGACTAAGTCAGTAAGCAGCCACAGGGATCCTTATGTATGAATTAATGACCCCTCTTTCTCTTTGAGTTTGACACCACTGATCTAGTATAATTTTACAGATGAAGAAACTGAAGCACACAGAGTTTAAGTGATTTGTCCAAGGTCATTCACAGTGGCAAAGACAACATTCGAACCTAGGGTCTCTAATTACAAATTCAGATGTTTTTGTTAGCAGTACCAGTTGCTACCTATGTCAGAAGAATAGATTGCAAATTAATGTTGTTTTGTTTTTCCCGAAGTCTGAGGTTTTGCCACCTACTTAATTTGCTTCTACTATGAGTTTTACCCCACATTATATTTATAAACATTGGTCAATGCTTTCTTTCCTAATAGTAGTCCCGCTTAACTCCTACTCTCCTTGGCCTTCAATTTATTCTGTAGACCTAAATAACAGCTCTGATACTTTGCATTCCAAATCAAGAAACTCAATGCATTTTTTGTGAATATAGCATTGTTGATTTCTGAGTGACAGCATGCTTTTTTCATTTACCAAAGTAGCACTGAGTACATGATGGTTGATGATGCTGAGAATGTGATTAAGATCTTAGTTTCCTGCTATGGGAATTCAAGGTCCAAAAAAAGATAATTTTGAAAAAGTCAAGTCTTTTTAAAAAGATGTATGTTAAGGAGTGACAGTGATAGTGTTTTTAATGATACTAAAGTATACTGTAACCTCAGAATAATTTTGGCTATACACACATATGTGCATATATGTAAATAATTAATTTGAATGTTATTTTGAGAATTTATTCGACTATGCAGCGAGCATTGGAACTAAATGGAACAGCTGCAGAACCATGTGATTGATAAATACTCCTCAAGATACAGGAGACCTTTGAGAAGAAAATGCAGGCTTCCCAAGTATAATGTAACTATGTATTGTGTGTGTTTTCTTATGGTGTCAAGGAGAAAAATCTTCTTGATAGTTTTCTGCTCAAGCTGAAGTTTCTGAATAATCCAGAAATTAGATTTTTTAAAAAAGTGTTGTAATTGAATTCAGTGGCATTGAAGCTGTCTAGAAGCACTGTGTGTGTAATTGCATGAAATTTAAATTCCAACTATTGTTAGGTTTATTAGAATTTTGGCAAGTAATTTTGAGGTCCGGCAAGCTGTAACCTATTTTCAGGCACAGGAAATAAAAGACCAAGAAATGGTAATTTATCATGCCCTTCAGCCATATATATGTTAAATATTTGGAATATATTCATCCTAAATAGTCTGTGTTGCTAGCTCTAATTTCCGTTGAAGGGAAGCATTTTCATATTTATTTAAAACCAATAAAGTTAACCAAGGTCATTACTTTGGATTTTTTTTTTTCAGGCCTGCCTAGTGACACCTGTATGAATTTAAGCAACAGAAGACATCTGTGAGTAGGAAGTGTGGTTGTCGTGGTAACTAAGTATTAACAAGTACCATGACAAAAGTTGAATGGATTTCGGGGTCATTGGAGTGGGTGTGCAGGTCACATAGGTCATTTCCTGTTTCCCTCAAATGTCAATGAGACCTTTTAAAAAAATTAACAATTTGCTAAATACTTCATAACATCAAATATGCAGTTTTAAATAAATTTGCTTGAAGCATGAATCCTTCAAATATTTCTTTCAAAACTATCTACTGTTGGCAGACTTAATCCATTCTGATCAGGTCACCTGTTAGACCTCTTGATGTCAGGTGTATTTGGGATTGTGTACCATAATGGTTTGCGTATGAATTCTTTGCTGGACAACCAAAGGTTACATAGTATTCATCTCTCTTCTCTTGGCCACAAAGAAAAACATTAGAGAATGACAAATGAAACATTTCTGAGAGAGTAAGACTTGACCAAGGCCAGATGAGGTTGGTAATGGTTAATTAGTTTAGTGTGTTATTAGTGTCAGAACCAGGAGACACTAGTTAAACCAACTTCAATCAGTCCTTCAAGATTTAAAGTACAAGATCACAATCATAACCGGGAACAATGAATAGTTACAAAATCCATATTTTGCTTTATGAGATAGGAGAAGGCTTGAGCTGAGCAAACATAGTAAAAGGCAGCTGACCAGGCAACACAGATAGTCTATTGTTGAATCTAATGGGGGCTTCTTCCTCTTTGAAAGCAGAATGCTGACTAAGTATTTCTTTTGAAAGGAGGATAGACTGAGAATTTACCTCTGGTTTGTTGTATTTTAGCTGTAAGCAGAATTAGCAAATAAGTGCCAGATACCCATTCAGAGAGTTAGGAGGTAGCTTTGGATGGGTAATAAGAATAACCATAGTCATAGTTGTTTAGTCCATGAGAAAATTTAAAGGACTTGGTTAAAGTCAGTAGGTGGTAAAAATGTAGTTTGAAGGAACTTAGACCTCCTAAGTACTAATGTTATTCTTTCCAGAGGGCTAGGCATGCCTCTTCTTTATTAATGATATTTTCAGTTGCTAATTTGGCTAGGTAAGCAGCCATTTGGTGCTGTTGACTGAACCTGGAATTAGGAAGAGCTAAATTCAAATTTGACCTCAGGTACTAGCTGTGTGACCCTGGGGAAGTCATTTAACCTCTCTATACCCCAAGGGACAATAATAGCATCTATCTCCCAACGTTGTTGTGAGGATGAAATGAGATAACATTTGTAAAAGGCTTAGTATAGTGCCTGGCATATAAAAGGAAATTAATAAATGCTTGTTTCCTTCTTTCCTAATTTAAAGAATTTTGTTGTAGTGATTTGGAAACAGCTTACAATTATAACATCTGAGAAGCGATGTGATATAGTAGAAAAAATGCTCTCAGAAAACTGGGCTTGAGTCCTGTCACTGATTCTGAATATCTGGGCAAATCGTGTGTTAATTTCTAACATCAGTTTCCTCATGTGGAGAGAATAGTTGCACTATGAAACTCATGGGATTGTTGTTATAAGGCACTTTGTAAACTGTAAACTGAAATATGAAAATAAGCTATTTTTAATAATAGTAATTTCATGTCTGTGTTTTACTTGTCTGTTATCATTGGGATTCAGTAGTGATATTTTGTGCATGTGAGGTAGAGTTAGTAAAATTGTCATTTAGGTTGCCGTTTCTTCATTAAATTACTGTGTCCAGACCCATCTAGATAGGTGATCAGTTCATGATTGATTATAATTTCCTACAAAAACCTCATTTGAAACGGTTGCTAATGTTGTTGCTCGCTTGGTCATTTAACACAGGTTGAAGAACATGAAAAAATTGAGGGGTATTTGGTCATGATTTTTTAATATGTACAGATACTAGAGGAAGATACAGTTTATGAAACATGTTTAGGAGTTTTTAATCCAAGTCTTGTTTTATATCTATTGCCTTTCCTGTTTCCTTAAATTATATCATCTTATGGCATATTACAGAGGAAGAAACAGGTGTTTTAGTAATTTATTTGGTCAGTATATTACCTGTGTAATGACAAATGTTTCAAGCTGTAACTATTTATCTGAGGTTGTTTTCTTAATAAAAATTGTGTTTGCTTTTGTTTGGTAACTTTGAATACACCAAAGAGAGAGAACAAATTCATGGTGGATTTGCTGGGTTGGCCTACTTCCAGCAACTGCCTTCAGGGTGTTGCTCCCACCTACATATTCATCAAATCAGTTGGGTTTTAAGGGTAACTGTGATTTCCTGACTTTCATTCTGAATCTTCTTTTTGCCATTACTTGCTTTCTTCTTTGTTCCATGTGGTTAAGGCAATGGGTAGTGAGGCTCCATTAGTCATCTTGACCATTAAGCTCTATTAGGGGGGTAAAAACATCAAATATCCAGCAAAGGAGTGGAATGGCCTAAAATGAAGGAAGAACACCCATTTCCTTATTTTTGACTTGAATCTCTAAAAAAAAAAGTAGTTTGGGAATTTAGGATGTTGCTCATACCTTTCTAAAACCAGCATTGATTCCCATAGTATGTGGCTAATTAGGTTCAGTAATTGCTTCAGTATGCCAAACTACATAAATAGAACATCTTGTTTGCTGAGGTGTTTTTTCTTTTAGGTTTTTTTAGAGTTCTAAAACTAAGGCAAAATAATGCTTCACATACAGATCTCTGATGGAGTGACATTATATCTAATCGGGTTAAATGACCTCTGAGATCTTTTCCAACACTGGGGTGCTATGTTTTCATACTTGTTAACATTCTAAAATATCTTTAAGGAACATCAGCAATAGAAATCAATAAAATGTCAATAATAACATAGGTCAGAACATCCAGAGAATTAATAAAACAACATATACAAACTCCCTGTCTCCTCTTTAAGACTTTTATTTTAATATGTAGGCTTATGCTGAACTTTAACTGGGGAATCTCGGGTAATTGTCAGTGAAGGAGACTGAATTCTCCTTGATGCCTGAAGTCTTCATTTTTACAAAACGTTGCAAGCTGATCACAATTTTATCAAAATAAACTCCGTACACATGGACAGAACATATATTATTCATTGTTTTATGCAACATTTTGAATTTATAATCAGCTTAAAACAAATGAAAACTCGGGATGGATTTCATAGAACTGGTATATAGCAGTAAGTAGGCTACTCTTTTTACATAAATCTAGGTTTCTAGATATTTATCAAAGATGGCCCTATGTAGACTGTTTTACAATAAAACAAGGGTAGAAGTTACAGTAGCATTGGCCATGGTGCAAGGAAGTATTTGTCCTCTGAAAAAAGAGATTGCAATCCTGGTGGCGAAGACAGATAAAATGAGTTAGTCTTTGTTATTTCTCCCTGCCAAGGCAATTAGAAACAGTGGTGGATTTAGGATTGCCCTTTTTTCTTATCAACAAAGGGGAACCATGAAAAAGGTAGAGGTGAAACTTCATTTAGTCATTTCTCTTTAATTTCTTAGTTGAATCAAATGTTTGTTTTTGGTGCAAGTATAATGTGCTATAATATGTAGAGGTCTGGACTTGGGAGTCAGGAAGACCTGGGTTCAAGTCCCACCAATGAGGATAATAATAGCACCTACATCATAGGGTTTTTTTGAAGGTCAAATGAGATAATGTGGATAATATTCATTGCAAACATTAAAGTATACCAAATGTGTCCATTATTAATCTTGTTTTGATGTTATATAATTATTATTTTTAGTCTTCTCTTCTGTAATTTATGGAGATAGAAATGTGATAGAAATGGTCCTGGGGGTCTAACTTTAGGAATATTCCTTGATAATTCTGTCTTTTCTCCTGAGGTCTTACCATAACAGTGGTCACTATGATGGGGTATGGGCCCAAGCTGACACCTTTGCCCCTCACCCCAAAAATAATTTGGGTCCCATTTGTTTGAGGGGGAAATGGCAGGGTATGGGCTCAAGCCCTTCACCCCAAAAAGAATTTTGGTCTCATTTGTCTATGGGCCCCAGAAAACCCTTAAACTTTCCTTGAACTTACTTACCTGGTTAAGGAAGTCTAGCAATCTCCTGATTATTATTCCTATCAACTGGCTCTCCCTTATCACCTAGGCCCTATCTTCTGGTTCTTTGATACCCTAATTAAGCCTGGCCCTCTATAGTCTATAGTCTGGGATTATATTTCCTATCCTTAATCTTATCCAGACCCCATTCAACCTCTTCCTTATCTCTTAGGCCCTATCTTCCAGTTCTTTGTTACCCTAATAAAGCCTAGTCCTCCATTGTCTATTCTGGGATGACCCCATTCAACCTCCCAGACACTCCCATAGGGATTCTCCCAGGACCCTTTCCCCAATCACCCAAGCTTCAAGAGCCTCCCTAAACTCCTCTCCTGGTCACCTCGGCTTCAAGATCCTCCTCCCAGACCCTCCTCCAGTCACTCCAAACTACTTGGCTGTATATAAGATACATCCTGGGGAACATTTAGGGGCTGAGACTTCCTCAAGCCTACTCGTCCTTATAAGCCTCACAAATGTTCAGATTCCTTAAGAGTCTGGCCTATCTGCTTCATCTTTAATAAACCTTGTCTTTGGCTGAAAGAAGGCTTGGGTCAAATTCTTTTGGACAGGACCCACGTGTCATGGTTTTGGGGTCCCAGCATCCCTAGCATCTATACCTCAACAACTATATATACTGTTGTGTGAAAGTTCTGAAATATTTTTACACTTTTGGTTAAATATTGTAGGACAATATGTTGGTTCATGGTTCATTAGAAAATGTTAGCTTTTTTGAATTGTTCTATTTTGGTTCAGTAGCCTTATAGTTAGATTCATGATGACAGATTTTAAAATGGCTTTTTGAAATTCCGGTCTAAGCATGCCCATCTCCTCTTCAAAACATCCTGAGACTTAGGTTATTTTTTTCCCTAGATTTTTTTTGTTGTTGTTGTTTGTGTGTTTTGTCATCTGTTTTGTTATTAGGTAGAATTTTTGGAGTTTGCATAAAGTGTAGATTTTCAGTGACTTCTAGGACTTCAATTTTTCCCTTGAATCAATCAACAAACATTTTTTGGGTGGCATTCCAGTCTTGGGAGATAGTCAGTGCAAAGACATAGAGGTGGGAGGTAGAAGGTTTACTTCAGCTCTTTTTCATCTAATTTGGGTTTAGGGATGAAGTTATTTCTTACAGTTACCCTGAAGTGGTTTGCCTTTCTAAATTAAGGTCAAATAGCACCTTTTCATTTTCTTGTTAATAATGTGGTGATTTTTTTCCCTTCAGTTTTCTCTTTATTTTGATGTTTGTCCACTACCCCAAAAGACCACAGGATCTATCTGAATTGGCAGTTTTTTCCTTGTAAGGGGCCCTGGGACAATAATAGTTGGGAATGACCTTGAATTGAGTTGGAATGGTAGAGCTACATCTGGGGGAAGCTTACACAAAGACTGCCAGCACTTTGCCTGGCTCCAGCCACTGTTTTTCTTCACATTCATTAGCATCGAATGCACAAATGGCTAACTTGTGCCAGCAAGTCCTTACTTGTCCTTCAAAGATTACTTTCCTAGGAGGCCTTTGCATCTAGTCTGGTTTTCTGTTAACTTATCTTGCTCAACTTTTCTTGATTAATGCCAAAACAACTATTCTAGCTAGATGGAGTTTGGAAAGGTAGAAAAGAAGAAATACTATTTAAGGGAAAATTCTAACTCCCTTGGACTGTCACTTTTGTTTGCCAGCAACAAGATTTACTTTCCTGAGCCTGGACTTAGTTGAAAAATTCAAATGTTTGTCCTTACTAGGCCTCTCAAAAATTAGAAAATTTCAGAACTATAGGAGAAGAAGTAGCAACTTAGATTATTCCTATATGAAACATTAAAAATCCATAATTGATTACATGACCAGCTTCAAAAAATGCAAATTCAGTGGCAATGACTATATTAATTTTTACTATGATTTGGAAAACTAAACTGTGATGGCTATGTTCCTATTTTTAATTTGTACATTTCCTAAGCAACTGGAAAAAAAAACACATACATTGTCTTTCAACAATATTAATACTCTTGTGGGGCAGCTAGGTGGTGCAGTGGATAGAGCACTGGCCCTGAAGTCAGGAGTACCTGAGTTCAAATCCGGCCTCAGATCAAACACTTAACACCTACTAGCTGTGTGACTCTGGCAAGTCACTTAACCCCAATTGCCTAAAAATTAAAAAAAAAAATTTAAAAAAACAACATTAATACTCTTTTGAATACCACTAAGACAATTAAAAACATGGTAAGTTGTATTGTGTGACCACTGGTTGCAAGAAGGGGAGAGAAAAAGCAGAAATGAAAAACTGTATTTGCAGCTGACATTGAAGCAACATAAATGGATTTTAAAATGCTCTTAGAAAATAGTAAATGTTAGGGATGCTAAGACATTGGAAAAATGAATTTGAAAGTGAACTCCCAACCCAAGTAAACAATTGTAGGTAAAGGGCTGAATTTGAGTCAAATCAATGGGCATAGTCATTTCCTTGGAATCTGGGTTAAGAGAAGTGTGAGTGTGGAAATGTTTCTGAATTTCTTTCTCAGAAATGTACATAATTCGGTGGTGAACATTTCTGATGTTTGGTTTCATAATTGTTATGCTATCATCATCCAATATTATTTTTGTTATAAATAAATGTTATGCTGAATTGTGTGGATTTTATAGTCAAAGAGACTCTTTAAGAAGAAAATTGAAGTGGAAAATCATCATAGCTTTATACACATGAGATATCAAGCTGGTCATTGTGGAGATTCAAGTTAAAACTACATAAATTTGATTTATTTTTATATCTGGTTTTGTTAATTGGGTGACATTTTTATGCCCTCTTGTGTTGGAGAGGGTTTTGTTCAGGGACAATGTGTAGAATTGCAGAAAAATAATATTAATTATTATCAGCTTTTTGTTTGTGTATTTGGCTATCTAATACCATACATGTATTTAATATAATCATATATAAAAGGTCAGGGATGGCAGATGTCCTTGAGATAGTTTTTCAAATGGCTAGATCTAGATGGGCCATGTGTATAAGACAACTATTCAACTTACAGAATGGCCATGAGACTACAGATGGCCAGCTAAGAACATTAACCAGACTTATTAATCTGTCCATTTTTCATTTCCCCCTCAAATCTAGGGGACCAATAAATATGGATTCTCCTCCGTTGATTAGTCTTATTATAAATAGATTGGATTACATTGAAATTAATAGTAACTGGTAAAAACCAAATGTTAAATAATAAGGAAAACAAATATGCAGTAAAACTTCATTATTTTGGACTCCACTAATGCAGACTTTGGAATAATCCACACAGGTGCAAGTCTAAAATTTATCTTGTCTTAGCAAATACCTCTTTGGAATTTATAGCATAAATAGCTTCATAGGAAGATTATTTTAAACATTTTAGAATAAATTATTTCAGAACACCCAGTGGTATGTTACAAAGAGAATGAATTCCAGTGACATCCTTTCTTGTTCTGAGTGAACTCCTGTGCCTTTGGGTAAGTGGTTTTGTTGATCTGGGCCTTGATATCTCCATCTATAAAATGAAGAACTTTGACTTGAATGATCCCTAGGGTCCTTTCAAGCTCTAACTTTCTATTATTTTAATACTACTAATAAAACTCACATTTATGTAGCATTTTAAGGCTTATTTCAAAACCTGTTCCTCACAAATACCCTAACATTAGAATTATTAGATAGGTAAGGCAGGCAAATATTTATTTACTAAGTACTTATATGTTCTAGACACTGTTCTAAATGTGAGGGATACAAATACAAACAAAAAAAAATATATAGTCCCTGCCCTTAAAGAGCTTTTACTCTAATGGGGAAAGATAACACACTGAAAGGAGTAGAAAAGTGTGTGGGCCAGGTGGACTATAGGAATGAAGCTACCCATGTTGGGGCATGTTGGTGAAGTATAGCAAGTCAGAAGCAAAGCTGGGAGGAGAATTAAGATGGGCTGGTCTGGGCTACTTCACAAAATGGAGGTCCCAAGAGAAACTTACCAGTAGCAAAAGGAGGCCGTGGAGGTGTAGGGTAGAAAGGCCACAGGTTTAGATAGATGTTCCAGATGAGGAGGCCCTAGATACTGAGGAAGGTTCCAACTTGAGACTGAAGCTGTAAATAAAGCCTAGCCCTCTATTGTCTATTCCAGGATGACCCCATTCAGCCTCCCAGACACTCCCATAGGGATTCTCCCAGGACCCTTTCCCCAGTCACCCAAGCTTCAAGAGCCTCCCTAAACTCCTCTCCTAGTGACCTCAGCTTCAAGAGCCTCCTCCCAGCCCCTTGTCCAGTTTATATTGGAAGCATAGCCAGAGGGGAATATTATCTCAATGTTATATATGAGGAGACTAAGGCTCAAAGAATTACTTGTGTCTCTGTAGCTATAAGTGTGGTAGTCAGGATCTGAACCCAGGACTCTTTATTCTAGATCTAATGCTGTTTCAACTATAATGTTCTAGTCGTCTAGAATATCTATTATCTAATCAAATAGAAATAATTTCAGGGAATTATGATATTAAAATATTACTAAATACTAATTAAAAGTTACAAAAAAACCTTGTGAATCAGGAAAGGCCTTGTTTGATTTGCATTTCTTTAATTATTAGTGATTTGGCCTATTCTTTATTGGCTGTTAAATTTACTCTCTGTGTGTGTGTGTGTGTGTGTGTGGTGTGTGTGTGTGTGTATATATATACACACATATACATATACGTGTGTGTGTGTGTGTATAAATACATATATCACTTTCTATTCAGATGCTTTGATCACTTATCTATGGGGGAATGGCTTTTGGTCTTATATACAGGGTATCTCAGAAGTCTTAGTGCAGTTTTAGAAAACTTTTTGCTAGGGGCAGAGCCAAGATAGTGCAGCAAAAGCAGTGACTTGCTTGAGCTGTCCTCCAAACCCCTCCAAATACTCATAAAAAATGGCTCTAAACAAATTCTGAAGCAGCAGAACCCACAAAAAGACAGAGTGAAACAAATTTCCAGCCCAAGACAACCTGGATGATTGATCAGAAAGGTGTATCATGCCTGGCTGGGAGAGCAATGCAGCATGGCGTGGGCGTGCAGGCCACAGCGAACCTGGAGCAGGCCTCAGAGGACTGAATCTCTGGCAGCTGTGGAGGTTTCCAGACTCCTCAATCCACCAATGCCAAAGACAACTTAGAAGGTCAATGGGAAAAGTCTGTTTCTGTCAGTGCGGAGAAGGGAAGGTGGGGTCTCAGCTCCATTCCCCAAGAGTGTGGCCCTGGAGGGGGGCAGCTGCTTCCCAAGCTTCCAGCCCACAGACTGAGGGGGAATCCAGTGGCTGATCAGAGAGGGATTGCAGGGATCTCTTTGCCGGTGCTGAGGCAGGAATCTCTTGCTTTGCCTGTGTTTGGATCTGGGCCACAGTTCTGGGCGGTGGTGCTGGGGTGAGGAGGAATGCTGGCCTGGTAAAGCATGTAGTGGCTGTGGAGAGGAACCCATCCTCACAGTTACAGGACAGAAAGCAGTACTTGTAGTTGCAGGCCAGGAAAGGAGTTAACACCTTGCCCCTTATCATACCACCTTGCAAAATTTACAGGTCCCTACAAGTATCTCTGAAAACAGCTGTACAACCCCCCCTGAAGCTTGGGACAGTACACTTTACACATTGGAAGAAGACTCTTACCTTAACAAAGAGTTTAAAACTCAAGTAATTGGCCAGGATCATGAGCAAGCAGAGCAAAAAGAGTCAGACTATATTATCTTACTTTGGTGAAAAGAAGATCAAAATATACAACCAGAAGAAGACAACAAAATCAAAGCTCATCCAAAGCCTCCAAGAAAAATATGAATCAGTCCCAGGCCTTGGAAGAACTCAAAAGTGATCTTGAGAAGCAAGTAAGGGAAGTAGAGGAAAAACTGAGAGTGATGCAAGAAAATCACGAAAAACAAGTCAACAGCTTGCTAAAGGAGACCCAAAAAAATACTGAAGAAAATAACACCTTAAAAAATAGCCTAACCCAAATGGCAAAAGAGGTCCAAAAAAACAATGAGGAGAAGAATGCCCTAAAAAACAGAATTGGCCAAATGGAAAAGGAAGTCCAAAAGATTACTGAAGAAAATTCTTCCTTAAAAATCAGAATAGAGCAATTGGAAGATAGTGACTTTATGAGAAATCAAACAGTAGAACAAATCCAAAAGGAATGTAAAATTAGAGAACAGTGTGAAATATCTCATTGGAAAACAACTGACCTGGAAAATAGATCCAGGAGAGATTTAAAATTATTAGACTATCTGAAAGCCATGATCAAAAAAAGAGCCTAGACATCATCTTTCAAGAAATTATCAAGGAAGACTGCCCTGATATATTAGAACCAGAGGGCAAAATAGAAATTGAAAGAATCCACAGATCTCCTCCTGAAAGAGATCCCCAGAGGAAAACTCCTAGGAATATTATAGCCAAATTCCAGAGTTCCCAGATGAAGGAGAAAATATTACAATCTGCCAGAAGGAAATAATTCAAGTACTGTGGAAACCCAATCAGGATAATACAAGATTTAGCAGCTTCTGCATTAAAGGACCACAGGGCATGGAATATAATATTCCAGAGGGCAAAGGAGATAGGATTACAACCAAGAATCACCTACCCAGCAAAACTGAGTCTAATCCTTTGGGGGGAAAAAATGGTTATTCAGTGAAATAGAGGACTTTCAAGCATTCTTGATGAAAAGACCAGAGCTGAATAGAAAATTTGACTTTCAAATACAGGACTCAAGTGGAACATGAAGTGGTAAACAGGAAAGAGAAATCATAAAAGACTTATTAAGATTGAACTGCTTATATTCCTGCATGGAAAGATGATATTTATAACTCATGAGACCTTTGTCAGTATTAAGGTAATTGGAGGAAAAAAATTATATGTATGTATATAGATAGATAGATAGATAGATAGATAGGTAGAGGGCCAGGGTGAGCTGAAGATAAAGGGGTCATATCTAGAGAATAAGGGATGAGAGAGGATTATATTCAGAGAAGAAGAAAGGGAGAGGTAGAATGGGGTAAATTATCTCAGAAAAAAAACCAGAAAAATAAAGTCTCTTACTGTGGAGGGGAAATGGGGGAAGATGAGAGGGAATGAGTGAATCTTATTCTCATAGGATTTGGCTTAAGGAGGGAATAACATACACATTGAAGTGGGTATGGAAATCTGTCTTACCCTATAGGAAAATAGGGGGAGAAGGGGACAAGAGAGCAGGGGGTTGATAGAGAGGAGGGCAGATTGGGAAAGGGGGTAATCAGAAGTAAATACTTCTGAGGAGGGAAAGTGTCAAAAGAAAGAATAGAATAAATGGGTGGGCAGGATAGGATTAAGGGAAATAGAGTTAGTTTTTCACAACATGTCTACTATGGATGTGTTTTGCATAACTGCACATGTGCAACCTATATTGAGTTGCCTTTTCAATGAGGGTGGGTAGGGAGGGAGGAAGAGAGAAAATTTGAAACCTGAAGTTTTAAAAACATATGTTTAAAAAAATGTTTTCACATGCTACTGGAAAATAAGAAATATAAGAAATGTGGTACAGAAGTCTGTCCTGCCCCACAGGAAAATCGAAGGGGAAAGGGATAGGAGAAGGGGAGAGAGATAGAAGAGAGGACAGACTAGGGGAAGGGATATTCAGAATGCATGCCATCTTGGGGTGGGGGGAGGGGTGAGATGGGGTGAAAATTGGGAACTCAAAAACTTGTGGAAGTGAATGTTGAAAACTAAAAATAAATCAATTTATATTTAAAAAAAAAGAAAACTTTTTGCTTAGACCACAGCTTTTAGAGCAGTTCAGATTGCTAGAAAACAATGTACATTTCTCCTTATGACTTAAAAAATGACAAGAGCTACCAACATCAGTTAAATTAATTCTATATATTCTATATATTCCTGTGGTATCATTGAGCCTGGTAAGGTTAACTTTAGGGACAGGATGTCTGCTGCCTTTTGTGGAAGAGAAAGTCAGATGGTTCTTATATAACTGAAAAAAGGAGTCCACTGATTTTGATTTGAGCACATACCAAGGGAAAATAGATTCTTTCTTTATTAAGGAAAATGTCCCAAATTTGAGTATTGCTGCCAAAGTGTGGATTTTATCTATAGCCATTAGAGAAAAGTATAAAGAAGACCCTTGTTAGTATAGTCAACACAACTGTTTTGATTGGATAAGCTTTAGAACGTCATATGGATTGTCAAATTGGGCTTCTTGTGTTTAACCCCAGATAGTTGAACTGGAAGCAAGAAGTTGTAGGTGGGAAGATTTTATTTCAGTGGGAGGCAAAACTTCCCAATAACTAGAGCTGTCCAAAAACAAGCAAGCAAACAAATGAATAAATTGGAATGAGATGCTCTACAGGTCTTCAGGCAAAGGTAGAATATTGTTGGAGCAATTCTTCAGATAAGGGGTTGGATTAGATGGCCTTTGAGGTCTTTCTAGCTTTGTTATTCTGAGGTCTGTTTAGAACATACATTTTGTATGTTTCACAGCAAAGCAAGTAGCGAAACATTAAAACTTTGTCATAATATAAATTACCTTGATGGCTATAGTAAAAACAGTGAATACCAATGATATTATGCAAACATAGATGAAATTATTTTAGTTACTTAGAGAGTAATTAAATACAATATATACTGCTCCTTCAAAATGACAATTGCCTGCTAAGGTGGAAACAGGAAATCCATTAACTTCATTTTTTTTTAATTTAAATTCTCTCCTGATTCTTCTGTCACTTTAAGTTCTGAACATAGAAGAACTAATTTACTGCTGCATTAACTCAGTGATATCACCCTCTTGTTACCAAAGTGGTTTCTAATGACTACCCTTGAGAGCACTTGGAAGCTTTTAAAAGTTTTTATGTTAATTTTTTTCATGGCTCATACTTTAGGAAGGAAAGTTAAAAATAGCATTCCAAAATCTTTTAGTAACATCTTCCGTGTGAAAAAGAGTAACTGTTGGTCACAGAAACTAAAATGATACTATTCTATATAACCCTTAGATATAAATAAGAAGCTCCCCACATATGTGTTATCTACCACATCTTTGAAATTTGCAAAGTAAGTGTCTCTTCATTTTCATGCAAAACATAACTCATTTGCCTGGTCTTGTCATCTCTACCTTCACCGTTATTGTTCATACCTGTCCCTTTCTTTTCACTCACAAATCTTATAACCTTAGTTCAGGTCTTCATCACCTGTCACTTGTACTTTGGCAATAGTGTCCTCATTGGTCTCCCTGCTTTAAGCCTTTCCCTTTCCTCCTCTTGAATTCATTCTTCACACATCTGCCAAACTGATTTTTGTAAGGTATAAATCTGACCATGTCCTTCTTCTACTCAGTAAACTCCAGTGGTTCCATATTGCCTCTAGGATCAAATATAAATTTGTTTGTGTGGCATTTAAAACTCTTCATTATCTGGCCCCAACCTACCTTTAAGCCTTATTATACATTACTCTTTTTCACACAATTTACAGTTGAGCCAAACTGGACTTCTTGCTGCTGCCTATACTCTGTAGTCCATTTTTGGCTCTGTACCTTTGCATGAGCTGTCCCCCTATGCCTGGAATGCACTTTCTTCTCCCTTTTATCTCTCAAAATGCCTGGTTTTCTTAATTGTTCAGCTCAAGCTTTACCTTCTATGTGAAACTTTTTCTAATGATATTCTTCTCCATCACCTTGTATTTATTTTGTATATACCTGTATGTTTACATGTTATCTCCCTTGGCTAAACTGTAAGCATCTTGAGGGCAGGAACTATTTTTATTTTTTAGCCTTTGTGTCCTCAGTAGCTGGTACTGTGCCTTTCACACCCTAAGTCCTTAATAAGTGCTTGTTGTTTGCTTGTTAAGTGTAGGAATGGGACTTAAAAGTTGATGTCATCTTTGGGGCATTTAAATCTCTTTTTATTACCTTGTAAGGAGATAAGTTGGTTTCAAAACATGTGTTTCTCAGTATTCAAGGTTGGTATAATTTGAATATTGCCCGATGTAGTAAGCATGCTAGAAATGTATACAGAACACCCTAGAAATAATGGCTACTGAGAAAGTCTAGAGTATCTGTTTTCAAATTTAGAAATTGGTATTTAGATAAGAAAGGGATTATTTTAAGTGACATGCTTTGGATTGAAAGCTCCTTGTTAGATAATATGGTGACCCGACGGTCAGCTTGGAAAGGAGGAAGAGACCTGGGTTTGGAGTCATTAAAGCTTGGTTCAGATTCTGGCTCTCCTGTTTATTACCTTGTGTGACTTTGGATAAATCAGTTCTTCAGTTGAGGCCTGAGTGACCTTCTTTATAACATTAGGATATTGGACTAAATTATCAAGGATTCCATCCAGCTGCAGAGCCAAGTAGCTGAATCCAGGTAGCAACTTTCAGATCGTCATGACTGTTACAATATTATGTAGACTGAGAGGGCAGTGTGGCAAAGTGGATAGTGACCTGGATTTGGAGCCCAGAAGATGCAAATTTAAGTCCCACTTCTGAACCATACCAGCTTTGTGACCCTGGAAATCATTTAACCTCTCAGTTCTCTAGGTTGGAGCTGTCAAATATGTGGTAGCATTCCCAGTAGGAACCAGATTAAAATGTTATTGGGAAATAGTTAACAAAATAAATAGAAATCCAATAGAACATAAATAATGTTATTATCAGTCAATTTAGTCAATAAACATTTAGGCATCTACTAGGTGCCAGGCACTGTACTAAGCAAATACATGGTTTTCTAAGTCATTGTGCTGCCAGCAGGGATCCCTATAGGTAGTTTAGTGACTCCATTTCTATTTTTTTGATGCCACTGCCCTGTGATTAGTGAAATCCTGATCCAGGCCCTATCCTAGTCCCTAAATAGTTGAGAGTTAAAATGTATAGATCATAGAATATCAGTTAGAAGAAACCTCAGAGGTCACCTAGTACAACCCATACCTGATTTGTGACAAGTGGTCAGCAAGCCTTTAATTAAAGACTTCCAGTGATGGAAAAGCCATCACCTTCCAAGACAACCCATTCTACTTGGAACAGTTCTAATTATTGGGAAATTCTTATATGCAGCCAAAATCTGTCGTGTTGGTCCAAATGAAACAAATTGAATCCCTTTTCAAAACAACAGCCTTTTAAATACTTGAAAACAGCCATTATGTTTTCCCCCCTATATCTTCTTGTCTCCCTAATTCCTTCAACTAATCCTGACATGGCATTGTTGTGAGTTCCTTGGTCATCCTGGGTACCTTCCACTGGATTATCTCTTGCTTAACAACATTATTTCTGAAATGGAGTGTTCAGGGAAAGCTGGGTGGTACAGTGGATAGAGTACTGGCCCTGAATTCAGGAGTACCTGAGTTCAAATCTGGCCTCAGACACATAACACTTACTAGCTGTGTGACCTTAGGCAAGTCACTTAACCCCATTGCCTAGCCAAAAATAAATAAACAAACAAACATCAATAAGCAAACAAACAAATAAATAAAATAAAATAAAATGGAGTGTTCAGAGTGGAACACAATATTTCCATGTACAACCCAGCCAGAACAGAGTTCACTAGGACTAAAACCTCCCTAGTTTTGGATGCTGCCTCTATTGAATACAAGCTAAGATCTTGTAAACTATCACTTGCTCCTTTTTACCTGGAAGTCTCCAGTCTTCTTAATTTTGGCATGCTTTCCAGGTTCACTGTATTCCTCCAAAAACCAGCACCTCTTTCTACAGTATTTCTGTAAATTGCCAGATCATTCTCTCAATCACCCTTTCTTAAACCTTGGGGGTTCGGGAGAGGTAATCTTATAATAACTTATATAATATTTATGTTGCTACCCTTAGTAATATTTCATCAGTGTTTGTGCTTCTCCAACCAGTATAGATTTTAACTCCTTTATATCTGCCATTCTTGTCCATGTTCTGCCTTAAAAGGGGCTTTTTAAAAAAATTCACTATATTGCCTTTCCTTTTCACTAGATGATCACCCTGCCTCCTTTTCTGACTGCACATGTTCTCAGTGATGTATTTCACACCGAGTCTTATTCATCTTATGTGACAAAATTTAAGTAAGTGTGGTTAAGTATCTCCAGCATCATATTGGCTCGTTGGTCACTGGATAGAGATCATACAGTGAGAGTAACAATATTTACATTAATATTAGTAGGCTTTCCTGAAACTTTGTGTTTCTAATATTTTCTGCCCTCTTTTCTTTAATAATGAAGATATTTTATTAAGTTACATAGCAGAAAAAGAGGAATTCTAGATTAAGAATCCTATGTCATTAAAAGCCAATATAAAAAAGAAACAAAGTCAAATTATGGCACTGAGAAATTGCCTGTCTTTTCTCATATTCTTTTGCCAACCCTTAAATTTCCCTAGTCTGGTCTCTTTGACTACCTTTTGTTATGAACAGATTGAAAGTACAGTTCATCAGCACATTTTTTTCTGTGTTGAAAAATACTAAATCAGAAGAAAGGCTACTCTCCTTTGTGGTTTCATAATAAAACATTCTTGGTAGTCTTTAATGGTTTTTAAAAGTCAAGACCCCATGTCTTTCATGAGGCAAAAAGGAATGATAGTGAAGCTTTGCACTTTTTGAACATGGACTGAATTCTGTCAAAGTACTAAAAGAATACCTTGTTTCTCTTGTCAGGGGAAAAAAAAAAGAAGTACAGTAGCTCATAGAGATGTGAAGGGAATGGGCTTTTAAATAATTTTTCAATGAAGACTATGTGTGGTGGTCTGTGTAAGGTTCTAGCAATAATTAGCAAGTTGCATGTACTTGGAACCCAGATCAGCTTCAAAGAAATGTGACACTAGAGAGTACTAGATTGAAAATAAGGCTTCTTATCACTGTTGCATGATGACTATGGAAAAAATGTTAGAATAAAGGGGAAGAGGAATATACCATTTGTCTATATGTCTGGTCCAAAACACTAAACTCCCAAAAACATACATAGTACCTGGCAATAACTGACTTTTTCCTCTAATACATATCACGAATAGCATCATATTCATTAAATGAAGGGAACAAGTCAGTTTTAAAGTCCTTTCCTCCTTGAATATTTTCTAAACAGTATTTACATAGAACCTAGAAAAATTTACACCTAAACAGTTGATAAACTTGCTTGAATATAAACATGTTTTTTCCTTTTCTCTTCATAGCGTCTCAGGGAAAGATATATTGAATAATGTAATGAGCAAGGCTGCTGTCAGTAGTGTCATGATGATCTCAGAATCAGAGAATATGAGAACTGGAGGGAACCTTAGCTACCATTAAGTACTGTCTATACACAAAAGGAAACCCCACTATAACATACGTGACAAGTGGTGGTCTAGACTGTGCTTTAAGACCTCCAGAGAACCAGCTACAAAGCCTATTCTTCTTTCGCATAGCTCCAGTTGTCAGGAAGTTTTTCCTGACATCAACCCTAAATGGGGCTCTTCTCAACTTCTGCCCATTGCTCCCAGTTCTGGCTAAGAGAAAAAGTCTAATCTTTCTTTCACACAAAAATTCCTCAAGTGCTAGAATACAGCTATCATGACTTCCGTTGTCCTCCCACCCCCGACCTTCTCCTGGTTAAACTTCCTTATTTCCACTGATTGATCTTCATATGACTGGGACTCAAAGCCCCTTCACTGCCCTGCTTGCCCTCTTTCCTCTGGCATTCATTCTCCAATTTATCGATGTTCCTTTTAGAATATGGTGCTTAAAGTTAAAAACAACACTCCAGAAGGGGTCTGAAAAGGGTAGAGTATAGTAACGCTATCACTTCCACCCTGTCTCTTGAGGCTCTTTTTGCACCCTCAGATCACATTATCTCTTTTAATGACCACATCATACAACTATTTCATATTGAGCTTGAAATGTGCTAAAACCCCAAGATCTTTTTCAGAACAATTGCCATCTAATCATACTCCTATATCTTGTTCTTGTGAAGTTATACCCAAATCCAAGACCTGACATTTATCTCTATTGGATTTCATTCTATTAGAAACTAGCCTGTCATAATCCATTTGGATCTTAACTCTGTCATCTCATGTTTTTAATATTCCTCCTAACTCTGTCATCTGCAAATTTGATCTGCATGCCACCTATCCTCTCATCTAAATCATTGATAAAAATGTTAAAAAACACAGGACTACACAGAAATTCCTGGAGCCGTTGCCCCTTGGATGTTGATCAATTACTCTTTGAGTTTGTCCATCTGACCAGTCCTGAATCCATATGATCATAATATTGATTAATCTATATATCTCTTTCTCTTCCCCACAATAATAGTATTATATACTTTATCAAAAGCTTTGCTAAATATCTGGATAAAACTACATCCACAGTATTCCTCTCATGTCCCTTGTCTGGTAACTTGTCAGAAAAGGAAATGTGGTTAATCTGGCAAAAGTGTTATTGATTAAGCCATGTTGGCTCTTTGTAATCACTGCCTTCCATTTTAGATGTTCACCAACCATCTCTTTAATGATCTTTTCAAGGATTTTCTCAGTTTTTGGAAGCATTTTGTATTAATTTGCTATTCTATAGTTATCAGACTTTATTTTCTTCACTTTTTTGAAAGCTGGGACATCTACTCTTCTCTCAACTTGTGACACTTCTCTCATTTTTGATGATCTTTCAGTTGTCATTGACAGTGAGTGGCTCAGCAGCCACATCTGCCAGATTTTTTCTTCCCCCAGCACCTGCATGTGTAGTTCATCTGAGCCAGGTGACTGGAATTCATCAAGGGAAACTAGGTGCCCTCTTGCTCTCTTTATTTATCTTGGATACCAACTGTGTCACTTTTATTTTGTCATTTTCACTGTAAAGGTCATTTCTCCTCTGATGGTCCGTTGTTGGTGCTTGGGAGAAGCAGAAAAAATGGCACTAATTTGGAATCTTTGGTTAAGAATATTGGAGAAAGGCTGAAGGCTATGCATTTGTGCACATGCAGCTGCAGGCATCATTTGGGAAATTCTACTCTATTCTCTGTGATTTAAAAAAAAAACACACCATAAAATTTGTTAACAAAAGTTCTGTTGAGCTTTCAGCAAAACAACTTTTTTGAAAGCTGCCAACTCCAGAGATTTTTATCTGGTTGCTGCCTTTAGTTAGTGCCATTAAGATTCTAAAATTGTCCTTTTTTAAAAAAGTTAGTTATATAATAGCCGAGTGATCATATGCTGCCTGATGTCATATTCAGCTTAGGAACATTTTGTGAGGGAAAGCTCTTTGTTAGCATACAACAACCTTTTTGCTTAGGGGCCTGGCATATTCATTAGGTTTAGGCAGAGATATTAAAAGGTCGATGAAATAGAAGCATCAGTGGTAAAGATGGAGGTCCATTTAAGTAAGAATTTTCAGTTTTACAAATAATCTGATAATGATACTTTAATAAATTAGGAATTAGAGAGAATTTCTTGTTTTAGAAGTGAGCAAAGGAAGTCAGTAGCTCATTCTATTTTTCTAGTCTGCTAATTTAATGATAAAAATGAAAAATTGTTATCCTGCCCTGGATATCAGGAAATTTGATGGTGGTTTTTATTTCTTGAGTTTCTGCCCTGGATATCAGGAAATTTGATGGTGGTTTTTATTTCTTGAGTTTCTTCCTGGGTGTTTTGGATTGTTTATGGTGTGATAAAATACAATAGGGTTTGTAAAGCTCTTCTCACACCTTTTAATTTTTATTTGTAACTTAAAGTAAACGTAATTCTTTCTTCACCTTACTAGCATACATGTCTGTTACACACTGTTACATGCACGATTACATGCTGAGCTGTTACTCAGCTCTTTAGGAAATTTGGGGTAAAAGAAGGGTGGCAAGGATGGCAGTTCATTTAATTGCATGTAATGACTAAGTCTGTTTTATATCATTTTCTCCCTTTGTCTGCCAGTGGCTATGATATCAAGGATACAACTTTGCTCTATGCTTATAGAAAGAGAGAAATGAGGAAGAGTGAGAGCATCAGCATTTCTTTTTAAAATTCTCTATAGTATGTTCTTAAAAGGTACACATATTTCTTTAAGGCTTCCCAGGCTAGCTTCTCCTCCATAGTATTAGGTTTATTTTTGAATGAACAATTAGGTTCCTGTTGTTGCTTTTCTCTTGATCAAAATCCAGAGGGGCTTGGGAGCACCCCTTAAAAGGTGTAAGGCTTGAGAATCTCTTTCTTCAATTTTGTAAGGGCTATTTCTCCACTATAAGGCTACCTTTTGCAGCTGGTTATGTTGTCCCTACAACCGGCTAAGAGCCAGAGTTTGGCAAAAGCTGCAGGTGCAGTAACTTAGAAGTGTTCAGGATTTTCTCCCTTTTCTGCATGGCAAACATTATAAACAAATAGACACTGATACTTCCCCTGGTTTTCTCATTAGGGATTAGGGATTGTGAAACCTTGGGTTGGAATCCTTAATGATATAATAACACCAAATAATATATGTCCTATTAGAAATAATATCCTCTGTGGGGAATGTTAATATGAATAAGCCAGACCTTTCAAGAGCTCATTAATACTTAACTGACTTGAATATTTTTAGTCTAACAATACTTTCTTTAGTGTATCAGAAAAGAAATATAAAATATGTATGTCCTTTTGTGAAAGAACCAAATTTGTGGTTTGTAGTAGCATAGCCAAAAAGTTTAATATTTAGGAACAATCATTTAGAATTGCTGAAAATCATTAAGTTAGACAAATGAAATTCTTTATAGCTGAGTACATTTACTAAGTAGAAATTCTTTCAACCACTTCCATTCCTGTCTTTTCTAAGTGTATGGTATTTTGCAAGGTGCTAAACTGATTTATTGGGTTGCAGAGATTTTTGAAGATGCAACTACCATTTCAGTGTGTGACAAGTGCAGCCACTGAAAGTTGTGTCATTGGCAGCATATTTATTTATTTATTTTAAAATTTGGACCCTTCCACCACCACACTGAGAGAGATAACAATGGCGCTCATTGTGTGAGCAATGCAGCTGCTGAAATTTGACTAGATCCAACCAAAGAAAACAGAAGCAGGTGGGTCAACAACATGACCCTTTCATTCCCAGACATATCAGTGTGCAGTGAGGGCCTAAGGGATCGCCATGCTGAGATGATGTGGCAGCTTCAGCCCCAACTTGAAAAACAAGCCCACAGCAAGCCTATGTCAGCTTCACAGAGTTGAGGATTTGAATTTCATTTGTAAAAGACCCTGAATGTTTCAGGCTTAATAGCATTTGTTGTCACTTGTTAAACCTGAATAGGACTAAAGAAGTCCAGATTACATTCATAAAAAGGCAGAAGTGCATAGGTATCCCTTTACCTTGTACATTTGCATTTCTCATGGTGACAATTGTATTTTTCTTTGTCTCCTGCCTCCTCTTTTTCTGTTTAGATCAGTCTCCTGGTTTTCCCACTTAGTTTTTCTTAGGTGTCATTCAAATTTTGTCTTAAAAATTCTGTTCTTTGCATTTGAGAAAAGTTAGGTGGCAACTTGGAAGAGAGAAGAATTGTTGGATAATTTATTCCTCCTTAAAACCAAGGTGGAAACTTTGCTAACCTTTAATTAAGAAATGCCCCTTTGCCTTTGTAATTCTATTATATTTGGTGATATTTACATCCTTTTTTGAGTCTATCACATATTTAAATTCAGAGTTTGATAGAGGCTGTTAGGTTGGAAATATGAACAATTGTTCCTAACAGTTTGCAATTATGGGAAATGGGAGCCATTTGCAAGAATTCGGTTGATGGTTCATAATCTTGCTTTCTACTCTCAGTTTACAGTGTCATCTTGAGATATAATACAGTTCATTCCCCACGTTCCACCTTTGATCTGTACTTGGAATTTAGATCTTTTACTAAAACCTGATAAATTTTATTTGTTTATATGTGTCACTTTGGACAAGTCAGTTCACTTCTGGGACTCAGTTTCTTCATCTGTAAATGTGGATGTTTAATAAGATGATCTTTAAGGGCCCCTTCAGTCTAAGATTGTATGATTTTGTGATTCTTTTAGCTTGAAGGCAAAGGCAAGGGATTGTGCCATAATTATATTTATATGTACCCTCTCCTGTGCCTCACACAGTGCTCTGCATATAGATGGACACTTAATGGCTGTTGAATGGATCAATGGCTCCAGCAATGAAAGTTACTTAATAATCACTATCATACGAAGTATTTATTTTACATTTTATATGATAACTTTTGGTCATCAACTTAAAATTTTTTTTTCAAAGAAGATGATTGTAAAATGTTTTCACATTTGTTAGAGGAAGAAAGTAAATATTGACCTACTTACAAATCAATAGTATAGGAGTTTTAATAAAGTTGTTCTTCTCCCCTGCCCCTCCAAGCAGTTGGGGTTAAGTGACTTGCCTAGGGTCACACAGCTAGTAAATGTTAAGTGTCTGAGGCTAGATTTGATCTCAGTTCCTCCTGACGCTATGGCTATGCTCTATCCACTGCACCACCTGGCTGCCCCATAAAGTTGTTTTGTTTTTTTTAAGGCTTTGAATCTCTACATAAAAAGATAATGAAAAGTCTCTTTGTTGAATAAGTGGTCAGAATAAACTTTCCTAAAATCTTAAGCAAAGGTATAGTTTCTCCATACATTTTCCTCCCTATATGGTTGTCACAGGGCCTAGAGGAAATATGTCAGTATGCTAAGTGGATGCTTTCTGGGGGTTTTGGAGCTATGCACTATTAGAGGTACATGGGATGAGAAAGTGTGAAAGGACAGGTTGTGATCTTCACATTTGGAGGTAGTGTCCTCACTGATGAGATCACAGACCTGTTGGAGTTTAGGGGAAAGCTGGAAGAAAGGAAAGACAATATTAAGTCAACTGGGAGTAAGTGGGAGGAGTAAAAACCTGACCCTCTTCAAAAAGCAGTTTTTTAAGCTATGGGATTATTTGATCAGTGGATAAGATAAGTATCCCTGAACATGTTTTTAATTGATCACCATCTTTCAGATGGAGTCATATTTGCACAAGATTGTTGTGGGAAAAGCGTTTTGTAACTTATAAAGCTGATTCGTAGGAATATGAGCTGTTATTCTGTGTCTTATGGTGTATCTAGCTAATGAATTTTCTAAGAATCTATGGTCCTTTCATTCACTAAATACCATTTGTTTCTGCACTGGAAGGTAGTATCTAAGATATTTCCTCTTCTACTTGTTCTGGCTTTTTCTTTTAAACTTATAACTTGCCACCTTTGTTTTTGATTCTCCCTTCTCCTTTTCTGTCTTTTGTAGCTTACTGTGATTGCCATCTGTTTAAAACAGCTATGAGAGCTCTCTCCCAGCAGCACTTTACCATTGTTGACTGTCTTTTTGCTTGTCAGTCAGACATTCTTCCTCCTTTGCACTTGCATCATCGAGACATCTCCTTTTCAGGCACCCTTCAGACTTGATTATACTTCTGGAATCATACCCAAGTGGTAGTGCCAGGGTTTGAACTTGTAGCTTCACAATGAGTAGCACAGGTGCAGATCCCACTGACTTTCCTTTTGAGGCAAGCTAAGTACCCAGAAGACTCAAAGACTTTAGGTTTCTTTATATTATGATCCCTAATGCTGATTGGAATATGGAAGGAAAAAAAAACAAAACAAAACATGATTTTGTTTGGGTCACTGTGTTCTTAGGTAGTTTTTTGGTTAATGATCAGATAAAGAGAAACACTAATTATTTGTGTTGCCTCTTGTCACAAGTGATATTACTGGCCATGGAGGGCACTTTAGAAAATGTAAAGTCTTGGACTCTCTTAACCACAGATCAAGCACTTATAGGATTTGTCTGGGAGGGAAGACAGTAATTTCCATATGAAAACATCCTTAACAGTGGGATTCTTGTGGAGGCTGAGGCTAACAAGATATACTCCCACTTCCCAGCCAGTTAGACCAATAACTACTATTTCTTGCTCAGTTTAGTAACAATTAACCTTTCACATGCGGCATTAGCGTTGCTTTTCTAATGCAGCTGCTTTTATAACAATATAATTCACTTCTCACCAAAGTAGGACTAATTTTGAAACCGAAGCTTTCAGAAAACCAAAGGATATATGGACATAGAATGGAGATTCTTTTAAAAGTCCCTTCAGTTTAATCTGTAAAGTATAGGTCAGTTTTATAGGCCTTATTTAATAACATTTTAATTAAAAATAAATTATACTTGATGAATGCAGATTTTCTGATGTGACAGTTATACACAGAAATGTTTTACCACTAGCTCCTAAAGTTTCTGTCTTCTCTGAAGTGAGAATGAAATTGTAGTGAAAATTGAATAGAAACAAATGAAAACTGCATTAAAAGAAACAAGTCTAGTATGCTAAGCTATTATTGAAATGGCTGGACATCTTTATTTACATCCTAAAGGGGTCTTGTGTTGCTCTAATGAAACAAGTATTACCAAGATGAAGAAGATACAGTTATTGTGGTAAATAGATCAATAATATAGTTTTATATTTTATATATAGTAGTATTAAAGAAGGAATATTACTTTTGTCATTAGTACCCAAATTATCTAAGAGCAAACTCAAATACTTCTTCTAGGCAGAAACTTCTAGGATTTATACATAAACCAAGTCTTTAATAATTTAAAAAAAATTTTAGTTCCAAATTCTCTCCCTCCCTTTACCCTTTCAGCCCTCCATACCTACTGAAAAGGCAAAAAATGACACAAACAACAATCTTCGTGAATATTTGGCCCCAAGGAAAAGATACAAAACAGAGGGGGGAGAAGAGACAAATTTATTTAGCTTATTTAAGGTTTAGTACTGTTTATATTTTAGATTTTCTTCCTGATTTTTCATCAGGCAATGATGCCACAACTACATGAGGATTTTGTTCTTTTAAGCCCTTTGAACTTCATCAGGGACCAATCAGCCAGTTAATAAGCATTTATGTTTATTGTTAGGCATTCTGTTAGGTGCTGGAAATGATGTGGTTTAGGGGTTCAGGGGTACTTGGACCCCAAAATCACAACATGCGGGTCCTGCCTGAAAGAATTTGACCCAAGCCTTCTTTTAGCCAAAGACGAGGTTCATTAGGACATCTGTCATATTGGGCAGACTCTTAAGGAGTCTGAATATTAGTAAACTATTGGCTAGATTATAAGCATCTCGGCAGTGGCTAGATTTTAGGAATCTGAGCATCTTAATGGAGACAAGATGGACCTTATATACAGAAAGACTATGGGAGGGATCTAGGAGTGGCCAAGTAGTCTATGAGGAAATAGAATTCCAGGGACCTGGACCACATGGCCAAGGGAGAATGGAGAAGTGGCCTGGGGCCATAGGGAGGTCCACAATGAAAGGCCAGTTGATGGGATTATAGCCTCAGGGGAACACCAGAGATTTGGCCATGTGGGAAAGTCCAGGGTTTTTCCTTTCTGGGGTCTGGATCCCAACCCCATCAGGGATACATCCCTAGAGTAACTTTTCTTCTTTTAGTTTCAGAGGTACACATTTATTTACTTACTTTAGAAAACTTCCTTTCCCCATACTCCCACTCATTCATTTCATATAGTCCTTGCTCTCGAGGAGACAAAAGGCACACTTATATAATTGAATTTTTTCATTATAAGGCTGTGTTGAAAGATACTTCTGCCAGAACTGTTATTTGTCCTTCGTTCTGGAAGAGGACCATGACATCAGGGAGGTAATGCCATGACATACAAGTGAATTGGATTTAAGTGAGGAAGTGCTGTGCAAAGTTACCAGCCTTACTCTCTCCTCCTGAGCCATCTGGGTCCAGTGGCAAGATATAGATCAGGATAACTGGCCATGGCCCCCTATGCAGTGGGAGACCTTGGCCTTTTTAAGCTAAGATCTTTGACCCAACTCAGTTTGACTGTGGCAGCACTCATTTAGTAACTAAGGCTAGGTAAGAAATGACAGATGGCCTCTTTTACCTACTCTAAAAAAACAACAAAAAAAATCATTCTGGGAATGGAAGACCCTCAGGGTTTCTGGCCAAAATAGAAACAATCGCTATTTACATTCACTCTGAACCAATCAGGGCCCAAACAATGACCAAGGGGGGCTTGGCCTGGGACCTGTTATTGGCCAATCAATGAGAGCCAGAGTGATTTGGATTTAAGGCTGGTCCTTAAAGAAAAAAAAAATTTAAGAGATCAAAATTTACATTCCTTTGGGCTGAGCACTGGCAAGTAATGATACCCTATATGGATAGAAAAAAAGAAAAGAAAACAAAACCAAATAAAACGAGTCATGAAGGAAGTGAGGGACTCTGAGGTGGACTTGAGGAGGGGATGGTTTGGGTCCAGCTAGTGGAAGGACATTGAGATGGAGTGCCATGTTTGAAGACATCTGGAGGAAGGTAACACTTGAGCAAAGTGTTGAAGGAATCTAGGGATTCTAAGTAGTGGAAGTGAGAAGGGAGCGCATTATAGGCATTGGGGACAGCCTGTGCAAAGACATGGAGGTGGGAGATAGATAAAAATGTGTGAGAAATAGCAAAAAGGCCAGTTTGACTGATTGTACAGAATGTGAAGGAGAGTTACTTGTGATAAGGCAACAAAAGTAGGTTGGATGGAGGCTATGAAGGACCTGAAATACCAAACAGGAGTTAGTATTTTCCTTTGGGGTAAGTGAACTAAAAAAAAAATATATAACTATGCTCTAAATATAAAGCAAGACAGCATAAACTAATTTACATCAAGGCTATGACAACTTGCATGCTCCCAAACTGTTACAATATGCACACTATATGAGAGGAACTTTTTCCTTCTTTTATTTTGAGAGGGACACATTTATTAACCTTACTTGCTTTAGGAACTCTCTCTCCCCCATCCATCCATTCATTCATTTCATAGTTATGGGGAACTCCTGGTGTGGAGCAATTAATTTGTAATTTATAATTTTATTGAATGTTCTGGTCCATTGAGACATTAAGTGACTTAGGGTCCATTTGTCCAGAAGAGGCTGGACTTGAACATTCAGACTCAGGTCTTCCTAACCCTAAGCCTGGCTCTCTGTTGTTCTCTCAGCAATCTTCATAATAATTAGCCTGGTTTGACAGAATTATAGATTATTTGATTAGCATCTTAATTTTCTTTGAAATGCAACATGGCTTTAAAAAAAACCAAAACTTTTTTTTTTATTTCTCTTTTTGTGATCATTTAGGATGGGAATTTCAGCTCCTGGAAACAGGATTTTTGGGGATATTCTTGTGCCCTCTCTGGACTTTTTCTCAACTACCCAAACATACCCCAACATCCAACATTGTTATATGGGGATTTCGATGGCTTATTTTCCGAATTATGCTTGGCGCGGTAAGTAGAGCATTTATACACTTTATTTGTTGGTTGTTGTTTTTTTCTTTTTTGGCTAGGCAATGGTATTAAGTGACTTGCCCAGGGTCATACAGGTAGTAAGTGTTATGTGTGTCAGCAGATTTGAGCTCAGGTCCTTCTGAATTCAGGGCCAGTGCTCTATCCACCGTGCCACTTAGCTGCCCCTATACACTTTGTTTGGAAAACCTTTCAGGGCTATCTTAAAACAAACAAATCTCTGAACCATGAAAATTAGAATTAGCAATTTTATTCAGTCTTTTGTGAAAAAGAAACTCAATTTTTCATGATCCATTTGGGTGGTACGGGGATCCATCATTATCCCTGTATAGAATTTGTAGCCTGGTAAATAATCTTATTGATTCTACTCTTTTTACTAAATTTGTATGGAAGTCTTTATTACCAAGCATTACAGTCAGTCATCCATTTTATTTTATAGGCCACCAGCTTCAGCATTAGATCACTTATATATTTTCATTTTGCCTTGTTTTCTTGTGTGGGTGGGGGGGGTGGCATTTCCTATAATTGTCAATTATGTTATTGGATGGTTGTTACTTGGTTATCCCCTTTTTGTTCAAAGTGAGATTTGCATCTCCTCTGCCTTCCTGCCTACCCCAAATATCCCGTCCATCAGAATCAGTGAACTTCTTCCACTGTTAGACTTTCCTTCAATTTTTATTTCAGATGGGCCCCTGCCACTTTTGAAATCTTTTAACACAAAGTATTTTTTTTTTTTCTGGAAATCTATCCATATGTGTACTCAGTGTCTCAGTGTAATGTAAAGAGAATTTTAAGAGCACATATAAGAATGTCATTTTTATTTGTCATTCAAAACTCAATCCAAATGCCAGCGGGAGACTTTTCCTTAGTGCTCTCCACCCCCAAATTACCTTGTATGCATTTTGCATATAATGCAAATGTTCACATTGTTTTCCCTATAGGATGCAAGCTCCTTGATATTGGTAGCAGTTTTTCTGTCTTTGTTTCTCCAGTGCCTAGCACAAAGCAGATATGTAATGAAAGCTTGTTGTTTGATTGATTAGAAGGAGAATTAGGAGACAGTACTGTGGCAGGATCCCAAGGGGAAGAGTATAACAAGAATAGGGGTGATTAATAGTACTGAAAACTTAAGAGAGATCAAGGAAGATGCAGACTGAAAAAAGATCTATATTTCTACTCTCCCCCCAACTCTCCCTGCACCCCCCACGGCCTAGTGCCTTGTGCCCAGGTACCTAATTTCTTTGTGCTGCCTTGACTTTTCAACTACTTCACCCTCTTTAGGTCTCTTCTACCATCCAAATTATTTCATGATTTATAATTGTCTACTTCTTTTATCTCTCTCATCCCAAGCAAGACTCCCCATTTCTCATTGTTGAATTTCTCAGTTAGATGTTAGAGAAATGTAACCTGGTTGAAATAATTCCTGCTAATATTTCAGAGACTTATAGAATTTTTTATTGTTGTTTAATAGTATTTTATTTTTTCCTCCTGATTACATGTCAAACCAATTTTTAGCCTTCAATTTTATAAGATTTTGAGTTCCAAATTTTTCTCCTTCTCTCACCCCCTTCCCCTCTTCTAAAAATGGTAGGCAATTTGATATAGATTATACATGTGCTATCATGTAAAACATATTCCATTTTAGTCACAGTTGTGAAAGAAGAAACAGATCAAAAGGGAAAAAAAAACATGAAAAAGAATAAAGTAAGTGGAAAAAAAGTATGCTTCAATCTGCATTCAGAGTCCATCAGTTTTTATCTGGATGTGGATAGCACATCTTTACCAGTGACTTGCTTCTGTCTACCTCCTTCCCCAGTCTGCTCTCACTTCTGTCAGTTGCCCCCCCACCTCATTAACTTACTCTCCTCCTACTTTCCCATAAGGTAAGATAGATTTCTATATTCAATTGATTGTGTATATTAGTCCCTCTGTGAGCCAATACTGATAAGAATAAGGTTCAAGCAGTGTCCATTACCTACCTTCCCATCTTTTCCTCCACTGTAATAGGCTTTTTTCACCCCTTCATGTGAAATAATTTACACCATTCTACCTCTCTCTTCCTTCTGTAACCAGTAGACTGCTCTTTATTATCCCTTAATTTTTTGTGTCATTCCTTCAAATTCACCGTATTCCTATACCCTCTGTCTATGTATATTTCTTCTAGCTGTACTATTAGTGGCACAATTATTAAGAATTGCAAGCATCGTCTTCCCATATTCAGCTCTATTGAATCCCTTATGTTTTCTTTTCCCTTTTTTAGGCTTCTCTTGGGTCTTGAAATTGGAGATGAAATTTTTTATTCAATTCTGGTGTTCTCCTTATGAAAGCCTGAAATTCTTCTATTTCATTGAGTGACCATTTTTTTCCCCTTGAAGTATTATGCTTAATTTCCTTGGATAGGTGATTCTTGGTTGTAGTCCTAGCTCCTTTGCCTTCTGGAATATCATGTTCCATGACCTTTGATCCTTTCATGTTGCAGGTGCTAAGTCCTATGTAATCCTGATTGTGGCTCCCTGATATTTTACCTGTTTCTTTCTGGTCACTTGCAGTATTTTTTCCTTGACCTGATAATTCTGTGATTTGGCTATCATATTGCTTGGAGTTTTTATTTTGGGATCTCTTTCCCGATATGATCAGTGGATTCTTTCAATGTCTATTTTGCCCTCTGGTTCCAGGATATCACTGCAGTTTTCTTTGATAATTTCTTGAAAGATGCTGTGGAGGTCCTCCTTTTGATTATGGTTTATGGTAGTCCAGTGATTCTGACATTGTTTCTCCTTGATGAGTTTTCTAGGTCAATTGTTTTTCCAATGAGGTATTTTACATTTTTTTCTATTTTTTCATTCTTTTCAATTTGTTTGATTGATTCTTGATGTCTCATAGAGTCATTAGCTTCTACTTGCCCACTTATAACTTTTTTTTTGCAAGGCAGTCGGGGTTAAGTGACTTGGCCAGGGTCACACAGCTAGTGAATATTGTGTATGCGGCTGGATTTGAACTCAGGTGCTCCTGACTTCAGGGCTGGTGCTCTCCACTGTGCCACCTAGCTGGCCCCCAATTATAACTTTTAAGGAGTTATTTTCCCCAGGTTTTGTACTTCTTTTTTTATTTGGCCAATTGTACTTTTTAGGAGTTGTTTTCTTTTTCCAAGCTGTTGACTTTTTTTTCATAATTCTCTTTCATCACTCTCATTTCTTTTCCCAATTTTTCTTCTACTTATATGAGTTTTTGAGCTTTTTCTATGAGTTCTTTCTGGGTTTGAGACCACTTCCCATTTTTCTTTGGGGTTTTGCCCATAAGTGTTTTGACATTTATTGTCTTCTTCTGAGTTTGTGTCTTTGATCTTACATGTCAACCTAAGGTCAGATTTTTTTGTTGTTGTGTTTTGCTCATGTCTTTTAGGCCTTTTTCTTTTTTCTGGTGGTTTGGACTAGCCATCTATTAAAAGCATCCCACTCGGGATGTTTAATTTTCTTGCCAACTTCATCAAAACATTTCTTTTTAAAAATTAATTTATTTATTTTCAGCTTTCAACATTCACTTCCACAAGATTTTGAGTTTCAAATTTTCTCTCCATCTCATCCCTCCCCCTACTTCAAGATGGCATGCATTCTGAATACCCCTTCTCCTAATCTGCCCTCCCTTCTATCTCCCCCCCTTCTCTTATCCCCTTCCCTTTCAATTTTCCTATAGGGCAGGATAGATTTCTGTATCCCATTTCCTGCATATCTTATTTCCCAGTTGCATGTGAAAGCAATTTTTAAAAAACTTTTGTTTTTAAAACTTTGGGTTCCAAATTTTCTTCCTTCCTCCCTCCTCACCAACCCCCACTGAGAAGGCAAGCAACTTGATACAGGTTATACATGTGTAATCATGCAAAACACTTCCATAGTATTCATGTTGTGAAAAACTGAAGTATATTTCCTTTCATCTTATCCTGCCCCCCATTTATTCTATTCTCTCTTTTGACCCTGTCCTTCCTTAGAAGTGTGTATGTCTGATTACCGCCTCTCCCAGTCTGCCCTCCCCTCTATCATCCCCCTGCTCTCTTGTACCTTCCCCCCCTATTTTCCTGTAGGGTAAGATACATTTCCATACCCTATTGAGTGTGTATGTTATTCCCTCCTTAAGCCAAATCCTATGAGAATAAGATTCACTCATTCCCTCTCACTTTCCCCAACTTCCCCTCCACTGTAAAAGCCTTTTCTTGTCTGTTTTGTGAGATAATTTACCCCATTCTACCTCTCCCTTTCTCCTTCTCCGTATAATCCTCTCTCACCCTTAATTTTATTCTCCAGATATCACCCCTTATCTTCAACTCATGTGCCCTTATCTATCTATCTATCTATCTATCTATCACTACACATCTATCACATACATATATATACATATAATTTTTTCCTCCAACTACCCTAATACTGACAAAGGTCTCATGAGTTATAAATATCATCTTTCCATGCAGGAATGTAAACAGTTCAACCTTAATAAGTCTCTTATGATTTCTCTTTCCTGTTTACCTCTTCATGTTCCACTTGAGTCTTGTATTTGAAAGTCAAATTTTCTATTCAGCTCTGGTCTTTTCATCAAGAATGCTTGAAAGTCCTCTATTTCACTGAATGACCATTTTTTCCCCTGAAGGATTATACTCAGTTTTGCTGGGTAGGTGATTCTTGGTTGTAATCCTATCTCCTTTGCCCTCCAGAATATTATATTCCATGCCCTGTGGTCCTTTAATGTAGAAGCTGCTAAATCTTGTGTTATCCTGATTGTTTTCCACAGTACTTGAATTGTTTTTTTCTGGCAGCTTGTAATATTTTCTCCTTGACCTGGGAACTCTGGAATTTGGCTACAATATTCCTAGGAGTTTTCCTTTGGGGATCTCTTTCAGGAGGAGATCAGTGGATTCTTTCAATTTCTATTTTGCCCTCTGGTTCTAAAATATCAGGGCAGTTTTCCTTGATAATTTCTTGAAAGATGATGTCTAGGCTCTTTTTTTGATCATGGCTTTCAGATAGTCCAATAATTTTTAAATTCTCTCCTGGATCTATTTTCCAGGTCAGTTGTTTTTCCAATGAGATATTTCACATTGTTTTCTATTTTTCATTCTTTTGGATTTGTTTTACAGTGTCTTGATTTCTCATAAAGTCACTATTTCCAATTGCTCTATTCTAATTTTTAAGGAAGTATTTTCTTCAGTAATCTTTTGGACTTCCTTTTCCATTTGGCCAATTTTTCTTTTTAGGGCATTATTCTCCTCTTTGGCTTTTTGGACCTCTTTTGCCATTTGGGTTAGGCTATTTTTTAAGGTGTTATTTTCTTCAGTATTTTTTTGGGTCTCCTTTAGCAAGCTGTTGACTTGTTTTTCATGATTTTCTTGCATCACTCTCATTTCTCTTCCCAGTTTTTCCTCTACTTCCCTTACTTGCTTCTCAAGATCACTTTTGAGTTCTTCCAAAGCCTGGGACTGATTCATATTTTTCTTGGAGGCTTTGGATGTAGGAGCTTTAACTTTGTTGTCTTCTTCTGGTTGTATATTTTGATCTTCTTTGTCACCAAAGTAAGATAATATAGTCTGACACTTTTTGTGCTGCTTGCTCATCATCCCAGCCAATACTTGAGTTTTAAACTCTTTGTTAAGGTAAGAGTCTTCTTCCAATGTGGAGAGTGTACTGTCCCAAGCTTCAGGGGTTTGTATAGCTGTTTTCAGAGATACTTGCAGGGACCTGTAAATTTTCAGTTCTTCCAAGGTGGTATGATAAGGGGCGAGGTGTTTACTCCTTTCCTGGCCTGTGACTATAAGTACTGCTTTCTGTCCTGTAACTGTGAGGATGGGTTCCTCTCCACAGCCACTATAAGCTCTACCACGCCAGCATTCCTCCTCACCCCAGCACCGCTGCCCAGAACTGTGACCCAGATCCAAACACAGGCAAAGCAAGAGATTCCTGCCTCAGCATTGGCAAAGAGATCCCTGCAATCCCTCTCTGATCAGCCACTGGATTCCCCCTCAGTCTGTGGGCTGGAAGCTTGGGAAGCAGCTGCCCCCCCAGGGCCACACTCTTGGGAAATGGAGCTGAGACCCCACCTTCCTTTCTCAGCACCGACAGAAACAGACTTTTCCCATTGACCTTCTAAGTTGTCTTTGGCATTGGTGGATTGAGGAGTCTGGAAACTTCCACAGCTGCCAGAGATTCAGTCCTCTGAGGCCTGCTTCAGGTTCACTGAGGCCTGCACACCCATGCTGCACTATACTGTGCTCCCAGCCCAGGCGATATACCTTTCTGATCAATCATCCAGGTTGTCTTGGGCTGGAAATTTGTTTCACTCTGTCTTTTTGTGGGTTCTGCTGCTTCAGAATTTGTTTAGAGCCATTTTTTATGAGTATTTGGAGGGGTTTGAAGGAGAGCTCAAGTCACTGCTTTCGCTGCACCATCTTGGCTCTGCCCCATACAGTGTCTTGATTTCTCATAAAGTCACTAGCTTCCAATTGCTCCGGGCCTTTTTTCTTAAATTTAAGCTCTGTTCCTGAGAGGGAAGGAGCATTGTGTCAGGCTTCTTGTACCAGGGGCTATATATAGGCCTTGGCTGTTTACCCAGTGCTGTACTGATATTCCCCTGTGGCCCATGGGGGATCCTAATGTCTGTTGTTATGCTGAGGTGGTAGGGTGGGGGTCGCTCCTGGAGGCTGTAGGGGTCTGGCACCTTACCAGGTGCTAAGTTGGTGACATAGGAGTGGTGTGTGATGTTTGCTGAGGCCACTTGGATGTTTCTGTGTTTCCCTGTGACTACATTGAAGCACTTGGTGGTCTGGCCCCTGTAGGCTGCCTGTTTGCCCAGGACTATGGTAAAGCACGTGAGAATTCTCGGCGCTGGGCTGTGCCTGTTCCCTGGGTATGCTGAGGCATGTGGGGGGTCCTAGTGTTGGCATTTATTTACTTCAGTGTACTGGGTCTCTGGATCTCCTGCTGGTTTGCTCAGGTGGGGCTTGCTGCTGGCTTGTTGGGACACTCCCATCCTGGACTGTGCTTCCCTTTTACCCAAATGAGACAGACCTTTCTTGGTGATCTTCCGTGTTTGTTGGGCTAAAAGATTGTTTCATCCTATCTTTTTGTTGGTTCTACTGTTCCAGGATTTGTTTTGGGGGTGCTGTTTTATGGTTGTTTGGAGGTGAATATGGGAGAGTTATGGCAATTTACTACTTACTCTGCCATCTTGCCTTCCCCACTGATAGACTTTTAATCCTGTGAGAGGGATTTGTGTTTTTTAAACAAGGATGCTTTTTGAACTAATTTGATCTCTTATTCATATAACTTCAGGCAGAATAAAAGTGAAGTAAAAGATATTTACTAGGTATTTGGGAGGCTGGTTGGCTTTGTCAGAGGTGGTATAGGGAGATTCTTTAGGTATGGGTTGGACTAGATAGCTGATTAGATCCTACCTAGCTCTTAAATTACATAATTTCTTCGAAGATATTTTTGGTTAAAGGTATACCAAGGAGACTCACTATAACAGTCTTTAGGAAATTTGTCTCCAGCGTCATATCTCCCAATTTGTTCCTGTTTTATTTTTGGGGTTTTTTAGTTTCTTCTGTTTATGAAACCACACATTTTCTAAAAGTTCATTTCTCTCCTATTATGGCGGTGATGGCAGTGAGAGTTCTTATAGGAGTCAGGTGTGGGAATGATGAGGTAGCAGTTACTGTTTACATATGTGGGTTGTTAATATACTGGAACTGTGGGAGGTTCTTCTTAAATCACACACTCATGCAGAAACTAGGAGCTTGAAGGAACCTAAGAAGTCATTTAGCCTAATCTGTATACCTGAACAACAATCTCTTCTTCAGCATCCTCACCAAGGGACAGTCTTCCAGTCCCATGCTCATAACTGCTACCTCTGCCATTCCCATATATAACTTATGCGGGAGCTCTCATTGCTATTGTTTAAAAAAAATAAACACAACTTTTTGAGAATGTTTGGGTTTGGAAGTAGTAAAAGAAATTCGGGGGAAACCAAGGAACTAAGTTCTTCCTGAGAGAGCCTGTTCTGCTGTTGGATAGCTCTAACAAGTAGAGTGTATTTCTTTTTAACAAGCCTAAATATTTTCTTTCTGTATCTGCCCTCTATTTCTATTAGTTTTTCCTTAAGGGAACAAACATAGCAAGTGTAATCCTTTTTCCACGTAAAAGCCCTTCACTTATGTGGATAGCTTCCATGTTCTCTCTCTCCTCTCCAGGCTAAATATCCCTAATTCCTACAGTTGATTTTCATATAGCATGAGCTTAAGGCCTTTTATTGTTCTGGTCACCCTCTTTCAGACATTTTTCAGCTTAGCAGTGTCTTTCCTAAAATATGCCTTCTAGAACTGAGCACAGTTCTCTAAATGTCATCTTCTGAGATATCATCTTGATAGTTTTACCACTTTTCCTTATTCTGGGCATTCTGCCTTTCCTGATGTGGCCTAAGCTTGCATTAGTGTTTTTGGTGGCTGTTAACATTCACATTCAGCTTAGAGTCAATAAAAACCCCTGATGTTTGGAAGAACTGTTCTCTGGCCTCTTATCCCTCACCTTGTGAAGTTAATTTTTTGAACCCAAGTATTAAGATGTATTGCTTTTGAATTTCATACTGTTTTCTTTGACCTACAGGGACTCATTCTTCTTGAATATTTGATTCTTCTCAAAGAATCACCCATAACACTAAATACAGGGTCTTGCATGTGGTAGGTATTCATTATGCCCTTTTTGAAACAAACAGATTCTGACATAGTTCTTGCCCTCTTGTGCTCTCAGATAAGAAGAGTGTGCACACACACACACACACACCAAGGAGGCAGGGTAGCATTTTAGTTGTGCCCCTTCTTGAAGATGACGTAGTTTTAAATATTGGTATGGCTAACACAGTGGAAATATTTGGTAATTTGACTGATTTTTTTTTTGAGGTTAGAACCAATACCATTACTGAGTTTATACTCAGATTAATTTTTTCTTTTTTTCCCCACTTAATAGTATTTTATTTTTTCCCAATTACATGTAAATATAGTTTTCAGCATTCACTTTTATAATATTTTGAGTGCCAAATTTTTCTCCCTCACTCCCTTCCCTCCTCCCCAAGACAATAAGAAATCTAATATAGGTTATACGTGTACAATCATATTAATCAGATTAACTTTGTTTTTTGTTTTTTTTTTTGACGAGGCAATTGGGGTTAAGTGACTTGCCCGGAGTCACACAGCTAGTGAGTGTTATGTGTCTGAGGCTGGATTTGAACTCAGGTCCTCCTGACTTCAGGGTTGGTGTTCTAGCCACTGTGCCACCTAACCACCCCACAGATTAACTTTTGAAGATAAAAATAATGAACTAGAGAGACAAAATATAAATTCTCATAAGTTAAAAACAAGAGTATAAAGTGAAAATCATATGTAGGCTTTGAATTCTACACCAAAGGAAGATTTCCATTAAAAGCGTGGCTGTGAAGGGGAGTTCTGGGGTATACTACCCAGAGCAGAGTAAACAGAAGTAACCACTAAGGTTCTAAAATGCAAATATTTATCCAAACTGAGATGTGAGGGAAGGGCTATGTGATATATGTAAATTGTGGATGGGTTGTGTATTTTAAAGTGTGAAAAATAATATATAGGAAGCTTATCTCAGAAGATAGGGACTAAGTTGTTGGTTATTCATGATCCTTTTCAGAATTACTTTCCTTATAAGAAAGGTGGGTTTTTTTTAAAGTATTTATTCTTAAGTGGATTACAAGTATAGCATTGTTTAAAAGGATGAAGTGGGAAGAGGATTCCCTTTTGTCAGTAAATTCTGTTACATCTTTAAAATGCTAAACTGATATTACTTGGCATTTAAAGCCCTTCACAGACTTGCCTCTTCCTATCTTTCCAGCTAGGCTATGAGTCAAGAAGACTTGAATTCAAGTCTTGCCTTTGACACATAATGGCTTTGTGATCCTGGGTAAATCACAGCCTTTCGGTGCTCCCTGCACTTTTCAGAGGAGTTGTGGACCCTGCTTTGGTAGAGGAAGTTTAGCAGAGAGAGTATCTGATAACCCATAAAAATCATAGGTATGGTCCCTCTCCCTGTCCTATGCTCTGCTTCCAACCTTCTATTTTTTTATCTCTCCTGCTGTCTCACTCAGCAAATCTACTCTGCCCTTATTGGGACTCCTAGTCACTTGAGCCATCTCTGATTTTTCTGTTTCATAATATATACTCTAATATAACTTACCTCTGTTCTCAACCTAGACCACATGACCTTCCATTTGAATGTCATACTAGCTGCTGTCCTTGAATTTCTTGTCCTAGTAACTTCTCCACATCCTACCTTCAAACCCTCATCCTGGGTAACCCATACCATCTGCTTTCTGCCTTCCTGTAACATGTTGATGGAAAAAATTAGGAAACTTTGTCCACTATTAGGTTTATAAGTACCAGAGAATATGCCAATCTGAATTGAAAGAGGAAGTTGCTCACTTGAAGTTCTGTTCACCAGTTAAATCACAGGTCTGGCAAATAAAAAGAAAAACCTAAAGGTGAGTTCTCTGTGCTGCTTAATAATCTTTTTAACTATGATCTTATTGACTCTGTCTCATTCTTCTGAACATATGTTCCAGAATTTTTTCCCTCTCCCTCCCAATGCTACCTCCACTCCCTTACCAGTAGGAGGTAGATGACCTATCCTCTTCATTGAGAAGATTGAGACCATCAGACATTAGCAATCTTAGCTACCTTCTTCTGTTCCTTAAAACTCCTTCTTTTTTTGCTTTCCCTTTAGTCACAGAAGAGGAATGGTTAACTAATCAAAATCATGTTTCCTCTACTTGCATCCTTGATCTCATTCCCTTCTATTTCCCCCAGGATCTTACCCCAGCAGTAATCGTTCTTTCTCTCATGTATCTTTTATCTCTTCCTGGCCTCTGATTGCTTCTCATCTACCTAGACATACTGGTACTTTGTCAACCCTGAAAAAGCCATCCCTTGACTCTGCTATCCATCTAGACACCATCTCATTTCTCATTTTCTTCTTACTGTTAAATTTCTTGAAAAAATTGTTTGTATTTGATGTTCGTGTTTTCTCTGCTTCTTGGAAACTGGTTTCTATCCTTGTTCTACCAAAGACCTAATTTCCAAATCTAGGTGTCAAGACTGTTTATTCTAACTGGTTAGAGCACAGTACTGATCATGCCAAAGTATCAGTATCATAGACGTAGAGCCGGAAGGGCCCTCAAAGGCCAATTGGGCTGACTCCTCCGTTTCACAGATGAGGAATTGAGGCCCAGAGGGGTTACAACTTTCCCAAATTCACATGGGTAGTAAGTAGCAGAGCCAGGTATTCAAACCCAAGTATTTGAACTCTGACTCCAAATCTATCATGCTTTCCACTGTACCATGCTGCCTTTCCAGTGATTTTTTCCCCCCCGTTCTTGCCTCCCTTAACGTTTTTTACTTTTGATACAAGTTGACCCCCTTTTCAGACTAGAAACTCTTTCTCTTGAATTCAAAGAAATCACAGTCTTTGGATTCTCTTTCTGCCTTTATAACCACCCCTCCTTTGGGTCATAGGATTGTAAGTTTAGAGACAGGAGAGGAATTTAGAGTCCATTTAGCTCAGTCTCAAAGAGGTTAAATGTCACTTAGCGAGTCTCTATCAGAGGTCTAGGTCTTTCTGGCTTTAAATCCAGGACAATAAACCAAGCTGCCTCTCAGCTGTCCTTTGATGGGTTCTTGTTTTCTTCCTGGTATCTTAATATGGGGATTCCATGAGGGTTTCTCTTTGACCTCTCTTTTAATATTTTCTTCCTTGGAATTTTTTTTCATTCCTGCAGCTTTCATTCTACCCTCTATGTAGATGGTTTCCAGATCTATATACTCAGCCCTGTCTGCTTTTGGAACACCAGGCCTGCTCACCTAGTTACCTTCAGAACCGTTCCCCAGAGCACCTCAAGTTTAACATGTCTGAACCTGAGTTCATCCTTCCCTAAAAATATTCCTCTCAACTTGGTTGTCTCTGCTTATGATCCCATTTGGAGCCCTGGAGATGGCCTCTTCTATAACTGTTTTTGTCCTTTTAGGTACTAAAGCCATTTTGATTCTGCCTCTATAATATCTCTTGCATGCTTTCTGTTGTTACTACCCACTGTTAGTAATACCTTTATTACCACTGACCTGGACTGTTGTTATAACCTCCAGACATTTCTTTGTGCATCACTAATTACTAAGGCCTTCAGCTTATGTGTCCAGTTCCAGCAAGAATAATTTTTCTTAGGCATAGTTCTGATACATTACTGTGTTATTAAAAAATCTTCACTAGGTCCCCTTTCAAAGTCCAAACACTTTTGTCAACCTGTCAAGGCCCTCCAAAATCTGATGCTACCCTGTCTTTTTATCTTTATCTCTTATCATTGCCCTCTACACATACTCTGTGCTTCAGCCAAATTGCTGTATCCTGTGGAGTGTCCTCCCCTCTCTTTGTCCTTGCTCATGTTGCCTCCTATGTCTGGAATGTCCTTCCCCTCTTTACTTATGAAATGTAAAACTCAAACATTGTGTCAGGTTGTCTGTCAACCTCCATCCATTGTGACATTCCCTCTTCAGTTCCACAGAACACTTTGTTTCGTATCCCCCTAAGGCATTTATCATGTAGTTTATCTGTTATATCTTTCTGCATTGCTGTCTTCTGTTGTAAGGGCAGGTAATGAGGGCAGTGACACTATCATGTCTTAGCTTTCTATCTTATCCAGTACCTTGTGGAGTCCTCTGTGTCCATTGGGCTCTTACATATTTTTTGTTTTTTTTTTTTTGATTTAACAACGGGGCATTCTTTTCACTTATAACTTCTCTAAGTTTATTACCTATTATATATACTAATACTTAATTTAATTTGTGCTAAAGTGACCCTTTCTCAAGCTTGTGAGAGTGTTCTTTAATAGCAGTGCTCTTATAGCTCAGAGTACATAATTTTGTAAGTATAATTTGTGCTGTTTTCCTCTTAGCGCATTGCTTTCCACTGCGCCACAGGGTTTGATTTGCTACTTGGTTACTCACTTAAAAAACTTTATGAGATCTTTCTAAAGTTTTGTCCTTGTCAGCTGTCTATTTTACTTCTTAGAAAGACTTCAGGATAGCTGGCAGACTTGAAAATTTCTCTGTGCCTTTTTTGTCTCCTAGACCTACATCATTTGTTGAAATGTTAAATAAGCATGGGTCTAGCAGTCTTCTCAGAAAGGTCTCACTCTTTGTATTTCTCCGTTCATACATCTTGGTTTTTGTACTTTCTTTAGTTTGTCTTTGGTATTATCTTTCAGTGACCTCTTCTGGGTTCCTGATGGCTCTTATCCTCTAAAGCAACAAGGGAGAATCTGAGGCCTTGAGGCCACTTGTGGCCTTTTAGGTCTTTGGGTACAGCCTTTTGATGGAGTCCAAGCTTTTACAGAACAAATCCTTTTATTAAGGGGATTTGTTCTGTGGAGTTTGGATTCTGTCAAAGGGCTGCAGCTGAGAACCTAGAAGGCCACATGTGGCCTCGAGGCTGCAGGTTCCCTACCCCTAAGGCATCCAGTTCCCTCATGCTATTGTGTGACTCTCCAGAAATCCTCTGCCTCCCCAGACTCTCAAAAAACCCACAAAAACTAAAACATTTTTCCTCATTACACTATCTTCCTATTTGCTACACCATGCTGATTCTCAGTCTGATCTCATCTTACCCCCTACTTCTTGCCACTTTTGCTCCATTTTAATTGTTTTAATTTAGATTTTATTAAAAAAAAATTAAGCATTTATTATTTATTTATTATTTATTCTTTCCTACCTCCCTCCATTAGAGAAAAAGAAGAAAAAAGAAAAATAGAATCCATTTAACAAATACATTTAAACTAGAGTGATTGAGTGCTTGTTCAAGGTCCAAGGTACTTTTTTCCCTTCTTTTTTTTCTCTTTAAAAAAAGAAATCATTGTTGCCACTTCCCAGTGATCATCTGTGCTGCTGCCCACCCCTCTATCCTTCAGAATTCTGAAACCTTTTTTTAAAATAATCTTTTTTTATTGCTAGTCTGGATTTTATATCACCTATATTTCCCAATGTGTTCCTTTCCCCACTACCTCCTAGAAAGCCACATCTCACATTAAGGATGGAAAAAGGAAGGAAGAAAAAGAAAAGAGGTTCAAAACATCAGAAAAATATGATGTTGTAGGCAAGGGATTAAGGCCATTGCTGGGTGGAGGGAGTGAGAAATGAAGAGGTATCTTCTGAAGTCTTTCAGCATTGTTTCCTTTACATTATCCACAGCTGGTTTTTGCTGAGTCTGGACTTGATCTCATGTCTGCTGGTTTTTAGTCTAATATTTTTTATACTGTTGCAGCATTGCATCTTAATACAGGTGATGCTGGGTAACTCTAACAGGGAAGCAGATTGAGATGCAGAAGTCCACTCTAATTAGGATTTACTCAGGAGCTGTGATAGGATTAGAAGAACTAGACTGCCAGCACAGCTGACACTTTGTGAAGCCCCTAACTTAAAACACTTCTTATAGTGAGCTCCTTACACAGAAGTTGTCAGCTGGTATTACATAGTCATCTGTTCATACGTTATAAAAATAATTTCTTACAACATTGCTGATTATACAATGTCTTTTTCTTTCTCTCTCTTTTTCTCTCCTTCCTTTCTTCCTTTGCATAAATCTAAACTATTAACATTAAATTATTTTTCCATGCCCACATACTTATTTTTTTTTCTTAATTTATTTTTATTTTCAGCAGTCACTTCCATAAGCTTTTGAGTTTTAAATTTTCTCCCCCTCCCTCCCTAAGATGGCATGCAATCTGATATAGGCTGTACATATATATTCCTATTAAGCATATTTTCACATTAGTCATGTTGCAAAGAAGAATTAGAACCAATAGGAACCACAAGAAAGAAGAAACAAAGCAAATCTTTCCAGGTTTTTCTGAAGTCCGCTTGCTCAACGTTTCTTATAGCACAACAATATTCTATTACATTTATATACCACAACTTGTTCAGCCATTCCCTAATTGATGGGCATCCCCTCAATTTCCAATTCTTAGCCACCACAGAAAGAGCTGCTGTAAATATTTTTGTACGTGTGGGTCCCTTTCCCATTTTTATGATCTCTTTGGGATACAGACCTAGAAATGGTATTGCTGGGTCAAAGGATATACACATTTTTATAGCCCTTTGGGCATAGTTCCAAATTGCTCTCCAGAACAGTTGGATCAGTTCACAACTCCACCAACAGTGCATTAGCAGTAAAATGGGCCCCACTGCCAATGGCTTTGGGCCCTGGGGCAACCTTTGCCTAGAAGCATCACCCAGGTTCAGTACATCCCGCTCAAGGTAAAGAAGCTAGTCTTTGAACTTGGGTAAGCACACTCTTTTTAAAGTTATAGTTTTAACTGTTAGTGAAATGTTGATCCTCTGTGTAAAGTAATCTGGAAATGCGTTTAATAAAATTGAAGTCAACTGATTGGTAATGGGTTTGTTTCAAGTTTCAAATTGGTGAACTTTTTGTATTAGTTATGTCAAGCAACTTTTCATAATTTGGTTGCCACTAAAATAATTTGGCTGTTGTTGGTTATTGTTTTAATGTGTAAACTTGTCAAAAAGCCTGTTTGGATTTTGTCTTGCTGAGAATTTGCAAGTATGTAGAAATAATCTCTAATGATTGGCTTTTTACACCAGGACAAATTTAAGTTTGAGATGTAAATCCTGGAAAAGTTTTTCCTAAGCTGTGATTAGTGAAGCTTTCTATGTGAGGTAAAAGCTCATGGGATTTTATTTTGAGTTGTCTAATGGATCTTAATAATCCATCCATAAATCAATAATCCACCATCTGAGACATGCCACAAGCTACTCAGAGAGAATGTGATAGTGGTGGGAAGTCAGCATTGGGAACAGCTGAGAGGACAATTTTAACCTCAGTCCAAAATGGGATCCTCCTGGCTCAGTTTCCCCCTTACATTCCTTTGAAAGGGAATGTTACCCACCTGGCTATTCCTGAGTCTGGCTATGAGGTGGATTTGATACTGCATGGTTGGAAAACTGAATTATCTGAATCCAAATAGAGCTGAGGATGTTTTATCCTCTCATATTTGGGCCCTAAATCTGGTCCCTGCTTTATATCTGGGCCCTGCGGTCTTTTCTGTTAGATTTGTGTCTTCCAGACTAGAGACCATTCACCTTCAGTTGGTAGCAAACAGTGGGTACCAGCCAATGTCCTCCCATAGTTCCCTGGATGCAACTTGTGCTTGATTCCAGTCAACCTGCTCTTTGGGACCCCCTTGAGGCAGGGACAGCTCTGTGTCCTTGCCAGCAGGAAGCAGTTTCAGAAGCCAAGACCTTCACCCCTTACCCAAAAAGAATTTGAGTCTGATTTGTTTGAGGGGGGAATGATGAGGGTGGGATCTAGACCCCAAAAAGGAAAAACCCTGGACTTTCCCACTTGGCCAAATCTCTGGTTTTTGCCTGAGGCTATAATCCCATCAACTAGTCTTTCATTGTGGCTAAACCCAGTCTCCCAATTCTCTGTTACCCTTAGCCTAGCCAAGCCCTCCATTGTCTTACCTCCCTATGGCCTCAGGCCACTTCTCACCCTTAGTCCTATCTAGGTGCCATTCTCCCTTGGCCACTGGATCCAGGTCCTTGGAGTTCTGTTACCTCATAGACTACTTGGCCACTCCTAGATCCATAGTCTTTCTGTATATAAGGTCCATCTTGTCTCCATTGAGATGCTTAGATTCTTAAAACCTAGCCACTGTTCAGATTCTTATAATCTAGCCAATAGCTCACTAATGTTCAAACTCCTTAAGAGTCTGCCCAATATGACGGATGTTCTAATAAAGCTTGTCTTTGGCTGAAAAAACAAAACAAAACAAACAAAAAAACCCCCCACTCCTCATAGTGAGCTACTCATCCATAATACTTGGTCTTTTTATAATGTCTTTGTGACAACTTCCTGAGAAAAAAAATAGAGGCCAGGAAAGAAGGAAGAAGTTAATCATGACCTGATTATGAATCATTCAGTAATATCAAGAAAAATGTCAAGTTTTTTCCTGTTCCTCAAGTCTCTTAATACCTTTTTTCCTAACCAATTCTTCCTCCATTCTTTGTTCCTATTGATAATTAAATCAGGCATATCTTGAAGCAAGGGGATGTATATGCTTATGGTCATGGTAGGAGATTATGAGCAGTATGGCCTTGTAAAAAACATCAAAGCTGATGACAACAAAGTTGCAAGAAAGCCTGATGAGAAACCCAGTTAAATACAATCATCCTAAAGTTATTTAAGGATGAGACTAAGACGAGAACAACAAATGGATGAAGAATGGGAATGATTTATTAAGATTTGACAAAAAGAACCTCCCCCACCCCCAACAAAATAACAATCTAACAACTATTCTCTGTCAGTTGAAGTGGAATTACTGTTTTTGCATTTGAACCTCACACTCACAGAATCTAGCAGTTCCTAATCTGTGATTCACGTCCTTTGCAGCCATCCTACAGGAGACTAGAGATTCCTCAGATTTGCCATGTGCCATTTTGTCCTGCTACTTTCTCTATCCCCTTTCTGATTCTTGCCCAAGATCAAATAATCCAAAGAATGCTTGCTACTGGAAAAGATGAGACAACTGTTTGCCCTGGGGCTCCACTCACAATCTTAGTTACTTCCAACACCAAAACTCTGTTTCCTCGGCCCCATTCCACTATAGGTGTTATAGCTTTCTAGTAGAATGTAAGTGCCTTGAGGACAGGAACTATGTCACTTTCCTGTTGATATTCCCTGTGCTTAACATTTTGCCTGGGGCACAGGAGGCACTTAGTAAATGCTTGTTCGTTCATTCCTTATATGCTTCATGAGGAAGTTGAAAGAGTTCTAGAGAAAATAAGTAAGGGAGGAACAGTTAGGCTGGATGTAGTAAACAGGGAAAATGTTCATTAGAAATGAGAATATTTTAGATACTCAAAAATGATTCTCAAGATATCTGAAAGAGAGCTAGATACCAAATTCTTGAAAAAAAAAATCTTAAACCTTATTAGAAAAAAAGAGGACCAAGAAAATATAGGTACTTACTTGTATGCCTACTTTTCCATCTCTACAAATCTTTTAAAAAATAACCTATACACATAATGAGTGCTTCCTTGATGAAGGTATAAGAGGGAAGTAGGCAGACTTTTACAAATGATATTCTATAGCAGATCATATTGTGAGAGATGATCTCTCAGAAGTGAAGCCTCCTCAGGGGGTCAGTGGTTCTTGGTAATAGTTCTTGATCTTTGCTTTCAAAACCCTTCCCCACTCAGACCCTGTTCTTAAGTACTTAGCAGAAAGAATAGCCCTGCCCCCAACCTGAACTGCTTGCCCTTGAAAAGCTTCCCGCCTTTTCTTGTCTCTGGGCAAACTTGTGTCTCCGCGAATAGATTGTACCCCCTGAAAGCCTAGCCAATGGGATGAGGGGAAGGGGGTTAGGGAGGTGGAGCTTGAGTTAGGATATAAATAAGCCTCGATTTCTGTACCAAACTCATACTCTCCTGGCCCAAAATGGCAACTAGGAGGGTACCCCGTTCTCATGAGAAAGCAGTAAACTCCTTTCTACTTTCAAGGTATCTAAGTCTTTGTTTTTATTTTTGAGTAAGTGTTCTCTGTCCCACACAATATTTTTACAGTCTTTTATATATCTTTATATTTATTTTATTTTTAAATTTTTAACAATTAATTATTTGTTTTTAGTTTTCAACATTCACTTCCCTAAGATTTTGAGTTTTAAATTTTCTCCCTCTCTTTTACCTCCCTCCTCCCCAAGAGGGCATGCAATCTGATATAGGCTTTACTTATATGTTCATATTAAACATTTTCACGTTAGTCGTGATATAAACAAGAATTAATGGGAAGAAACATGAGAAAGAAAAAACAAAACAAAAGAAAAGAAAAGGAGAGCAAATAGTATGCTTCCATCTACATTCAGACTCCATAGTTCTTTCTCTGTATGTGAACAGCATTTTCTATCATGAGTCTTTTGGAGTTGTCTAAAATCCTTGCATTGCTGAGAAGGGCTACGTCTATCAAAGTCAGTCATTGCACAATGTGGCTGTTACTGTGTACAGTGTTCTCCTGTCCTCAAGGCTCATTTCACTCAGCATCAGTTCATATGTGTTTCCAGGTTTTTAAACAACCCATTGTAGGGTTATGGTTCTTAATCTACTCAGCTATCCACTTCCATTTTGTGGGAGAGTTTGTCCTATTCACATTCACAGTTATGGTTACTATCTGTGTCTTTCTCTCCATCCTGTTTTCCCAGGCTTATGGTTTTCTCTCTCCTTTCTTCCTTTCCCTCCTCACTGGAGTTTTTCTTTTGACCACTGCCTCCTTCAGTCTGCCCTCCCTTCTATCAGTCCCGTCCCTTTTCTTCCCCCTTATCTTTACTACTTCTTCCCTCCCTTCTATCTACCCCCTCCTTTTTCTCTCCCTTTTCCCCTCCTACTTCCTATAGGGTAAGTCAGCTTTCTTTCCTAACTGATTATGTTATTCCCTCTTTGAGACAAATCTGATGAGAGTAAGATTCAAATAATACTCATCTCCCTCCCTTCTTTCCCTCTACTGTTTTTGTATCTTTTCATATGATGTAATTTATCCTTGTCTGCCTCCTCCTTTCCTCTTCTCCCAGAATAATCACTTCTCATCACTCAATTAGATTTTTTGTCTTCACATCAAAGTCAACTTATACACACACCCACTGTCTATGTATGTCCCTTTTAAATGTCGTAATAATGATTTAATTCTCAAGAGTTACAAGTGTCATCTTCCCTTATAGAGATGTAAACACCTTACTCTTATTAATAACATGATTTGTTTTATTTTTTCTTTCTTGTTTACCTTTTTATGCCTCTCTTGAGTCTTGTATTTGAAGATCAAATTTTCTGTTGAGCTCTGGTCTTTTCATCAGGAAGGTTTGGAGGTCCCCTATTTCATTGACTGTCTATCTTCTCCCCTGAAATATTATGCTCAATTTCATTAGGTAGTTGATCTGTGGTTGTAATCCAAGTTCCTTTGCCTTATGGAATATCATATTCCATACCCTCTGGTCTTTTAATGTAGAAGCTGAAAGGTCTTGGGTAATCTTGACTATGGTTCCATGACATTTAAATTGTTTCTTTCTGGCAGCGTGCAGTATTTTCTCTTTGACCTAATAATTTTGGAATTTGGCTACAGTATTCCTTGGTGTTTTCAATTTGAGATCTCTTTCAGGAGGTGATCAGTGGATTCTTTTGATGACTATTTTACCTTCTGGTTCTAGGACTTCAAGGCAGTTTTCCTTGATGATTTCCTGAAAGATGCTGTCCATGCTCTTTTTTTCATCATGCTTTTCAGGTAGACCAATAATTTTTAAATTGTCTCTTCTGGATCTGTTTTCCAGGTCAGTGGTTTTACCACTGAGATATTTTGTTTTCTTCTATTTTTTCATTCTTTTGTTTCTGTTTAACTGATTCTTGATATCTCATAGAGTCATTAGCTTCCACATGCCCAATTCTAATTTTTAATGAATTGTTTCCTTCTAGTAGATTTTGGATCTCCTTTTCCATTTGGCCCATTTTACTTTTTGAGGAGTTCTTCTCTTCAGTGAGTTTTTGTGCCTCCTGTTCTGTTTGGCCAATTCTACTTTTTAAGGAGTTGATTTCTTCAGTGTACTTTTTTCCCCCCATTTGACCAATTGTATTTTTTAAGGACTTGTTTTCTACAATTATGTCCTTCTTTTTTCTAAGCTATTGACTCTCTCTTGCATACCTCTGATTTCCTTTCATGATTATTCTTCTACCTCTCTTATTTGACTTTTGAAATCCTTCTTGAACTCTTCCAATAAGGCTTTTTGGGCTTGAGACTAGTTCATATCCCTCTTTGGGGTTTTGGATGTGGATATATCAACAATGTTATCCTCTTCTGAATTTGTGCCTTGATCATCTCTGTCCCCATAATAAGAATCTATCCTCTTATGTTGCTCTGGCTCTTATTTTTTAAAAAATTAATTACTTTACTTTTAGTTTTCAACATTTACTTGCACAAGCTATTGAATTTTAAATTTTCTCTCCCTACCTCCTCTCTCTTCTGAGAAAAAAGTATATTCCTTACTATCCCCATTCAGTTTTCTCCAGAGGTCTACCATACCTATTTTTTCTAAAATTCTGTTCACCTCCTTAACTTGTTTTCTTGTTTATTTTGTATTTAGATTTATCTAGTTCAGAGAGAGGGAGGTTGAAGTTTTGATATCTATTTCTTCCTGTAACTTCTAAACTTCTCATGTAAGCTTCTTACAGGAGAACTGTAAGAATTTGGATTCTATACCACTTGGTGCATGTATGTTTACTATTGGTATTATTTCATGGTCTATGGTGCCTTTTAGCAGGATATAGTTTCCTTCCTTATCTTCTTTTAATTAGATCTATTTTTGCTTTTGCTTTGTCTGAGATCAGGATTTCTACCCCTGCTTTTTTTTTTACTTCATCTGAAGCATAATATATTCTACTGCAGCCTTTTACCTTTACCCTGTGTGTAGCCCTCTGTTTCAAATGTGTTTCTTGTAAACAACATATTGTAGGATTATGGTATTTAATCTATTCTGCTTTATGCTTCCATTTTATGGGAGAGTTCATTCCATTCACATTCACAGTTATGACTACTATCTGTGTTTTTTTCTCCATCCTATTCTCCTCCTCCACCCTCATTTGTGCTTTTCTTTCTCCTTTTCTCCCTTTCTTTCCTCAGTAGAGGTTTGCTTTTGACTACTGCCTCCCTCAGTCTGCCCTCCTTTCTATCAGGCCCCTCCCTTTTCTTTCCCCTTTCCCCTCCTACTGCCTACATGGCAAGTTACATTTCTACACCTGAGTATGTTATTCCTGGCTCTCTTTATTTTAACCCAAAGGTTTGCAGAATACCGTATCCCATCATAATTATGATATACTATCCAAATGCATTATATTCAGTAGAACACAATGCCTCCCATACATATATTAAAATCACACAAAAGTTCTTCCCAAATACAACACCACCCTCTGATTGTTAGTATCTATTGAGATATAGAGAAGAGAGGCTTATTCTTGCCAAAAGAATGATTATCTACTGTCATGGAAGAAATGCAGCACATAGTCCAAATCATTTATCATAATGGGCCATTGATAAGCAGATACCTGATGAGTTGAGTCTCCCACTTGATCAAATTACAGTATGGAAGGTTCAGCTAGTGAGACAAAAAGTTGTTAGGGTTTTGCTCCTATCAAACTACTTGATATAGTCCCATTTATACCTAATAAAGGATTAGAAGTTGAGTGACTCCCACCTTAAGCAGACTTTTGGAAGATTGTTAAAGGTACAAAACTGGAGGTAATTCATTCAAAATTTATAAAGGAAGTGGAAGGAAATGTTTATGCTCATCACTCCTTTAGGAGGCATAAAGAAGTTCCCATATCAACCTGATATATTTTTGGGGAAGATAGTCATTGATTGACTGAAAGATCAGCCACAGTGATGGTGACATTTAAAGGATAAGCTAGCAGTATTACATTCACTCTAAGGGAGTCATGCCTGGTAGTTTAAGAACTTGTCTCTTGAGGGGGATTGTTCTTTATATTTTCTCTTGTGCTTTTGCAAGAATATTGAGAGAGTTGATAAACCCAAAGACCCCAGCTTCTGGGATAAGAACCCCCTCTTTGACAAAAATTCCTGGGAAAACTGGAAAAGCGTTTGGCAGAAACTAGGCATAGATCAAAATCTCACACCATATGCCAAAATAAATTCAAAATGGGTTCATGATTTAGATATAAAGGCTGATACTGTAAGCAAACTAGGAGAGCAAGGAATAGTTTACCTATCAGATTTACGGAGAACAGAAGAATTCATGACTAAACAGGAGATAGAGAACATTATGAAAAGCAAAATGGATAACTTTTATTACATTAAATTGAAAAGTTTTTGCACAAAGTCAATGCAACCAAGATTAGAAGGAAAGTGAAAATTGGGAAAGAATTTTTATAACCAGTCTTTCTGATAAGGACCTCATTTCTGAAATATATAGATAATTAAGTCTAATTTATAAGAGTACAAGTCATTCCCCAATTGATAAATGGTCAAAGGATATGAACAGAGTTCTCAGATGAAGAAATTAAAGCCATCTATAGTCATATGAAAAAATGCTCTAAATCACTATTGATTAGAGAAATGCAAATCAAAACAACTCTGAAGTACCACATCACACCTATCAGATTGGCCAACATCATAAAACAGGAAAATGAAAAATGTTGGAGAAGTTGTGGGAAAATTGGAACACTAATGCATTGTTGGTGGAGTTGTGAAATGATCCAGCCATTTTGGAGAGCAATTTGGAACTATGCCCAAAGAGCTATAAAAATGTGCATACCCTTTGACCCAGCAATAGCACTTGTAGGGCTATCCCAGAGAGATCATACAAATGGGAAAAGGACCCACAAGTACAAAAATATTTATAGCATCTCTTTTTGTGGTAGCAAAGAATTGTAAATTGAGGGAATGCCCATCAATTGGGGAATGGCTGAACAAGTTGTGGTATACATATATAATGGAATACTATTGTGCTATAAGAAATGACGAGCAGGCTGACTTTCAGAAAAACCTGGAAAGACTTGTATGGACTGATTCTGAGTGAAGTAAGCAGAACCAGGAGAATGTTGCACACAGTAACAGCCACATTATGCAATGACTAATATTGATAAACTTAACCTTTCTCAGCAATACAAGGATCTAAGACATCTCCAAAGGCCTCGTGATGGAAAATGCTATCCACAAAGAAGAAAGAACTATGGAGTTTGAATGCATATTGAAGCATACTATTTGCCATTTTTTTTCCTCTGTTGTGTTTTGTTTCCTCTCTCTGGTGTTTTCTCCTATTGGTTCTAATTCTTACTTACAACATCACTAATGTGAAAATATGTTTAATAGGAATGTATATGTATAGCCTATATCAGATTGCACGCCCTCTTGGGAGGGAGGTGGGGAGGGAAGGGGAGAAAAATTTAAAACTCAAAAGCTTGTGGAAGTGATTGTTGATAATTCAAAATAAATTAATGAAAAACAAAACAAAACAAAAAAGAATATTGAGAGAGAGAGAGAGAGAGAGAGAGAGAGAGAGAGAGAGAGAGAGAGAGAGAGAGGAGACAATCTCTTCTTCTCCCTTCCCGTGGGCAATGGTGCCTTGCAGGAGACCAGTCAGAGCAAATTGACAAGAAGGAGCTTTTACACTCAGCACAAATCAGGTCTAGAGAATTTAGCTGTATATTAAGGTCAGCTGTGAAGAGGACCAGATCCAATGATACCAGTGGATCAAAATGTCTACCAAAAATGCTGTGCCCAGAGGGCTCAGGATGAGGATACCATAGGAAGTGAGGAAAAGAGAAATCAAGACTTTTGAGCGCCAGAGACATGAGTTGCTTTGGCCCAATTTGCTTCCTATGTGTTTCCTTCTCATCTGCTGTTTTCTGTGTGTGCTCAGCTCTTTAAATTGATGCTGTGTGTGTTTGTGGGAGAGTACATCTCAGGTGTAGGGGGAATATTTTATGTTTATTCTATGCCATTTCAGTAAATACTGTTTTATTGAAGTAATTATGTCAAATGGCTAACTGTTAAAGACAAACACACCTCTAGGGACTTGTGAGCTAATGTTTTAGGAGTACGGACCCACAGAATACCCTGAGCCTGGAGTAAGTGACACCCCTGGGCACCTATCCTGTGAGTTTAAGTTGGGGGAAGCTCTAGAGGAGAATGCTACAAATAATTTTTTTTCAGCTGTTCTTCAGTCAGTGAACAGCCCCTTTGATTCTAGTGTTTTTCATTCTTACAAAAAGTACTGTGATTAATATTTTCCTATGTGTGAGACCTTTCTTTTTGCGTTTGATCTCTTTGGGTATGATCTTACTAGAGTTAACCTGCCATTCACATTATCTGCCGTGGCTTCTTTCTTTAGTTTGGGTCTTTATAAAAATCTAATCTGTGATTTCTGTATACATCTTCATTGGTCCTTTAGATAACTCCCATTTTTCTTTCAGGGTTTTTTATTTGCATCTTCAGATTTTAATTCTGAACTTCCCTTATCTTTTAGGTTGACTTCTTTTTTCTTTCTTTCTTTCTTTTATTAATTTATTTTGATTTATTAACAATCACTTCCCTAAGCTTTTGAGTTTCAAATTTTTATCCACCTCCCTCCCCAAGATGGTGTGCAGTCTGATATAGGCTATACATATATATTCCTATTAAACATATTTTCACATTAGTCATGTTGTAAGGAAGAATTAGAATGAATAGAAAGAACCACAAGAAAGAGGAAACAAAACAAAACAAAAGAAAAAAAAGAGCAAATAGTATGCTTTAGTCTGCATTCAAACTCCATAGTTCTTTCTTTGGATGTAGATAGCGGTTTCCATCATGAGACTTTTGGAGATGTCTTAGATACTTGCATTGCTGAGAAGGGCTAAGTCTATCAAAGTTAGTCATCGCACAGCATAGCTGTTACTGTGAACAGTGTTCTCCTGGTTCTGCTCACTTTATTCACATCAGTCCATATAAGTCTTTCCAGGTTTTTCTGAAGTCTGCCTGCTCATCATTTCTTATAGCACAATAGCGTTCCATTACATTCATATGCCACAACTTGTTCAGCCATTTCCCAATTCATGGGCATCCCCTCAATTTCCAATTCTTGGCCACCACAAAAAGAGTTACTATAAATATTTTTATACATGTGGGTCCTTTTCCCATTTTTATGGTCTTTTTGGGATACAACCCTAGAAGTGCTATTGCTGGGTCAAAGGGTATACACATTTTTATAGCCCTTTGGGTATAGTTCCAAATTGTTCTCCAAAATGGTTGGGGGGTGGGGTGGAGCCAAGATGATGGAGTGAAAGCAATGACTTGCTTAAGCTTTCCCCTAAACCCTTCCAAATACTCAAAATGGTTAGATCATTTCATAACTCCACCAACAATGCGTTAGTGTTTCAATTTTCCTGTGTCATCTCCAACATTTATCATTTTCCTGTTTTATCATGTTGGCCAATCTGATAGGTGTGATAGGTACCTCAGAGTTGTTTTGATTTGCATTTCTCTGATCAGTAGTGATTTAGAGCATTTTTTCATATGACTATAGATGGCTTTAATTTCTTCATCTGAGAAGTGCCTGTTCATATCCTTTGACCATTTATCAATTAGGGAATGACTTGTTATAAATTTGACTTAGTTCTGTATGTATTTTAGAAATGAGGCCCTTATCAGAGACACTAGTTGTCAAAATTCTTTCCCAGTTTTCTGCTTCCCTCCTAATCTTGGTTGCATTGGCTTTGTTTGTGCAAAAACTTTTCAATTTAATGTAATCAAAATTATTCGTTTTGCATTTCATAATGTTCTCTATGTCCTGTTTGGTCATAAATTTTTCCCTTCTCCATAAATCTTACAGGTAAACTGTTCCTTGTTCTCCTACTCTGCTTATAGTATCAGCTATTATATCTAAATTGTGTACCCATTTTGATTCTCTTTTGGTATATGGTATAAATTGTTGGTCTATGTCCAGTTTCTGTCATACTCTTTTTCAGTTTTCCTGGCAGGTTTTATTAAATAGTGAGTTCTTATCCCAGGTGTTGGGGTCTTTTGGTTTATCAAACAGTAGATGATTATAGTCATTGACTATAGTGTCTTGTGTACCTAACCTATTCCTCTGATCCACCACTCTATGTCTTAGACAGTACCAAGTAGTTTTGATGATTACTGCTTTATAATACAATTTAAGATCTGAAACAGCTAGGCCACCTTCCTCTGCATTTCTTTTCATTAGTTCCCTTGATATTCTGGACCTTTTGGTTATTCCAAATGGATCTTGTTATTATTTTTTCTGGCTCTATAAAATAGTGTTTTGGTAGTTTGATTGGGATGGCACTGAATAAGTAAATTAGCTTAGGTGGAATTGTCATTTTTATTGTATTAGCTCAGCCTACCCATGAGCAACTGATATTTTTCCAATTATTTAGATCTCACTTTATTTGTGTGAAAAGTTTTATAATTGTATTCATTCTAGTTCCTGGGCTTGTTTCGGGAGGTAGACTCCTAAATATTTTATAATGTCTACAGTAGCTTTAAATGAAATTTCTCTTTCTATCTCTTGCTGTTGGGCTTTGTTGGTAATACAGAGAAATGCCGATGATTTATGTGGGTTTATTTTTATAGTCAGCAACTTTGCTAATGTTGTTTATTATTTCAAGTAGTTTTTTACTTGATTCTCTAGGATTCTCTAAGTATATCATCATATCATCTGCAAAGAGTGATAGCTTTGTTTCTTTTTTGCCTATTTTGATACCTTCAGTTTCTTTTTCTTATTGGGCTGCCTTTTATAGGATTTTATTTCATGAGATCCTACCTATCCTTTCTCTGGATCCTATGTAAACTGTTCACTAAAAATCTTAGTACATGTCAAAACTGTACTAAGCTTTTCATTATAAATTCTAAAATGGAGTCATTGTTTCTATATAATTTTTCTAATTTGGAATCATGTTTTGATTCTTGCAAGCCTACCCACTATGGTTCCTGGACTTCTTCACATGAGTATATTTTGTTAGCATACATTGGTATGTTTATCTGTCCTCTACTTTTTGAGTAAGATTTACTCTTCCAGAGTCAAATTCTAGTCATTAGTTCTATTCTACCAAATCTCAGTGATACTTATGTTGACAAATATTGATTCTGTCATATTTGAGACCATAGATGGATTATAGCTTCAGTGAAATGTGTATTATTGTTGCTTTTAAAAATATTGTAAGCTTATGTTTAATTTTTAAAAAATCTACCCTCCCTTCTACTTCATACTGGATAACATTTCTGGAAGGCATGTGGAGGAAGATTATTTTTAAAAGGAGATAGTATAGACATTTATTCTAATCGAGTTAAATAATAAATGGTCTGGTTTGGGGGATTCTTTTCTTTCTTAATTGTAGACTCTAACATACCAAGATATGTGATATAGCTCTAGTTTACCATGTGCTATTTATATTCTGTATGCTTTTTAAAACTAGTATTGTTTGAGACAAATTGAGCTGTACAAAAGGACAAAACAAATCATGAAGTAGTTAAATTTTCTAGTCTGAGGAACTATGAACTTTTATAAATCAATTTCTTTTTGCAAAGGACATATTGGTTCTGTCAAATAATTTCCCCCAAATCTGTATGTGGGCTCAGAAACATTCCTTTTTCTCATAAACCAACGTGGCCCAAAGTGGTTATTTTCTGTCGCCAGTGGCCAAGACTGCTAGGAGCATGCGAGTGGCCCTCAAATGAGTTAAAGATGTGAAGAAAACTTGGAATCATTCATCTGTATAATGAGATCCTAGATGTTTGAGACAGTGGGGGCAACCAGAGAACAAACTAAGGAAACATACATATGTATGTGCCTGTTGGTTGTGATATTGAAATCCATTTCTCCTTCTTGCTTTCTTTGAAGAATGTTTATGATTTTTTTGTGCGTGTTATAATTGATAAGTTATGTAATGAGTTGAAAGTGAAACATTTAGGCAAGCTCACATATGCTACAGCAACCATTTTAAGTCCCTTTAATTGTTTCATACCATGACATGTGACAATTCATCTTTCTTTTCTTTCTTTTTTTTTTTTAAAGTATGCAGTTGGGGTTAAGTGACTTGCCCAGGGTCACACAGCTAGTAAGTGTCAAGTGTTTGGTCTGAGGCCAGATTTGAACTCAGGTGTTCCTGACTTCAGGGCTGGTACTCCATCCACTGCGCCAGCTAGCTGCCCCGCCATTCATCTTTCTTTAAGGAGTTGGTATAGAAGCATGACTGAGATAAAACCATTTAAGTGCTTGATCTGAACTTAGATTCAATACCAGTTAAGAATTCAGTGTAAATGTAAGAAGGGTTTGTCTTACTAGATTCTTCCTAGAATCAGAAAGGGAGCTGGCAAGTCTTCGTGGAGACAGTGCTGGGTTTGGAATTAGAAAGTCCTGGATTCGTATCTTGCCTCCAGGACAAATATGGATGGAGACAGATTGCTTAAACTCCCTGAGCCTCAGGCTCCTCATCTGTAGAGTAAGAAGAGCAGTTTCTTTCCTATCTCCTAAGGCTTTTGTGAAGCTCCATTAGGACATTGTATGTAAGAAAGTTTTACAGTCTTTAAAGCAGAAATAAGTATCAGTACAAATAATAATAGTGATTATTTTTAAGCAAAAGACCTCTTTATTGTCTTGATTTACTTATATTTCTGTTATAATTAGTTTTTTTAAAGACAGTTAACTTATGAATTGTTTAGCTATAGCTTACTAATTTCAGTATGCATGTCAATAGTTATGGTGACTTTTCAACAAAATTTCCCTCTATAGCAGTAGTTTGAAAGTAAAGTCCCTTCAGTTGATCTTATAAAAATGTGTGTGTCTGTGTATACACACACACGTATGTATGTATGTATGTATATACATATACACATAGTCATATATCTCCAGTTAATGGACTTTAGAGTAAAATTCTTTCAGTGATGAAAATGACATTGGTAGGTTATGGCTTGCTTGACTTTTTGCTCTCTAACTAAAGATAAGTTTATTTTCCTTACGGTTGTTAACATAGCAAAAAGTCTCTTGAGCTTGGTAGGTTGTTAAATTGTGCTTGTTTTTGGTTTGTAAGATAAGTTATTATCTTTTTCAATGACCACTTTTATGTACTGAGGCCATAATAGAAACAATTAAACCAATTATAAATCTAAGAGCAGAAATATCAACATAGGTAAAAACACTACTTATGTTCCTGTAGATATATTACATTACTTCCTCAGCACTGGTAAATGTCGAACATTATGTGGGGAGTCAAATTCATCTTTATGTGCTTTAGCTTGGACCTCTGCACTATAGGGGCTATAGGAGAATTGTTAAACATGTGTGCAGTCTTTACCTACAATCTATTTGGGAAGACAAAACCAAAAGACGTAATTAGACTATGATGCAAAACAATATCTATGTATGTTCTAATTTGTTGTATTGACTGAAAGTGCCATGCAATTTAGGAAAAGGGGGGGGGAGAGAGAGAGAGAGAGAGAGAGAGAAGAGAGAGAGAGAGAGAACAGCATTTTAGGAGAAAAAAAGTTTTCATGGAGGAGATAGGAATTAACTTCTTAGAAGATGAATCAGCTCTTGAGGAAGGAAAGAGAGAAAGATATATCCTATCTAGACCTAGTGGAACTTAACTTTATATGTGGATCTGACATTATTGGTTGCTGATCATTAGCCATAATATATATTCTTCTGTAGAGGGAGAGTGATACCTGAGCATAATGGAAAAGTTTTGGGATAGCACTTGGGGAGTATACTAGGGAATCAATAAAAAAAACTAATAAAGGAATTATAGCTGACCAATGTAAGTAGATTAGCAATTCATTTGTACATAACTTTCCCTAGCAATATTCTGAAACCTAGGAGCAGAGAGGATAGATTGTAGAACTGAAGAGGATAATAATAATGGATGATCAAGCAGGTAAAGGAGACCGGGGTGTTGCTATGAACAGCATTAAAGTAATTGAACATAGTACAGAGGTTGGGTAGGCAATTTTTTGTGGTCGGGGAACTAAGTAGACTAGATAAAGTAGGGGAGTGATTACATATCCTTGTGGAGTAGAGAACCACAGATTTAGACATTTCACATTATTTTCTGGTTCACAAACCTAAGTTACTAGTGAAATTTTCAGTTTGGAGTGAGTGGTTTTTCTGCATGCTGCAAGGAAAGTTTCTACATAGCATGCTTTCTCTGCTATCCTTAACAGAGCCAGCAAACATCTTCTTGTTCCATATTTTAGCACAAGTTTCTAGGAACTAGAAATGTCATTTGAAAACAAATAGCCTAGAATATGGAAAATGCCTGAATAGAACCCATTCATTCAATTTGACCCCCTGCTCTAGACAAAATCCACTGATCTGAGGCTTCAAACCCATATTGTGCAGTAACTATGATTATATAAAATATTCAAAAGATTACGTCACTATCACCGTTAATATATCATTGAGATGATCTGGAATAGCTCCTAGTTTTGCAATGAAAGATTTGTACACAGTGTGAAAAGGAGAGGCGAAATGCAGTTATCATTTTATTGCGTTTGTAGTCCTTGAGAATATGTAAAACATTTTAAGGTTTCCTAGTTTCAAACAATCATCCTTGTTTTTCATCTAAATTAAATTTTCCTTAAATTTAAGCTCTTAAATGAGATCAGTTGAGATAAAATTTATAAAGTGCTTAGCACAGAGCCTGGAATGTAGTAGGTGTTTAATAAATGCTTTTCCCCTCCTTTTCCCCACTTAATGGAATAAAACTAGTACAATTGAATTTTTTTTCGAGTGGACAGCAGTCTTCATTTTTTCAGTTGAGTAAGGTAATTGTACTGGATGATAGTGTATATAGGCTTTGGCTTACACTTACCTAATGGTAGTTTATCTCTATTGACATTCTGTGGGCTGTCATTTAAGTCCTTATTCTGCTAAGTCAAACATAGCATATATGCATTTCGTTACCCTGCCTGCATGGCAAATGTATTCTGCTGCAGGGCAATTTCGGTGGTATTATTTTTTTGGTGTGTGGCTTTTACTCCCAAGAGGCTCATTTCCTATTAATTAAATTGAGTTTTACAGTTTGGACAACAGTTCTTTACGAGGAGTGGAGATCCTTCTGTTAGCATATCGAAAAGATCAATACTGTTTTATAATATATAGAGAGCTCTTTGGAAATTTTGAGGGCCGTATAAATGGGAGATGTTATTATTAATGTTATTAAAATAGCAAAAGTTAAAAACTTCACAAAGCTGGACCCCACACTTTTAGCTGTTGTTCCTTGTGTCATGTGAGATGATCAAAAAGTAAATATTTGGTCAAAATGTAACATGCATATACACATAAACACACTTGACATGCTCTTTTTAAAAATAAATAACGTTGATGGTATGTTGATATACATGCACACATTTAGGTAAATGAATAGGTTTTTGCTTGAGGATCTCAAAATATTTGTGTGTATCCACACACAAAAGTTTTTTATGTGAGAATTTTGAAGTATATATACATCAATTAAATGTGTTTCAGTAAAATTCAAATGCGTTGTGTAGTTACTATATACAAAGGATAAAAAGAATATCACAGATATTGCTGTAATGGAATTAATTGAGATGGAGGAGGGTAGATGTACACAGATAGCTATGATGAAAGTGAAAATGTGCTAAGTAGAAAGTATCACAAGAAATTTGAGAATGGAGATTCTTCACAGTGTGTAGAAGTGGAGAAAGGAAGGAAATGTTGGATTAAGGAAGACTTTATAGGTCTTTAAATTGAGTCTTTAAAATTGGCCTTTAAAAGAATTGAAAACATCAGTAGGCAAAACTGAGTAAAATCCATTGAAGATGTAAAATCATGTAAAATGATGGAGACAGGAGAGAGAGCAGAATCAAAACATGAACCAGAGAATATCCCTATTTGGCTGGAACAGAATGAGCAAAAAGAAGTTGTAGTGTCAGATAAGACTGGAAATGTGGGTTAGAACCTGATTGTGGTGAGTTTTGAACGTTAGAGTGACCTTACATTTCAGTTAGTTGGCATTAGAGAGGTACTCAATGTTTTTGAGTAGAGAAATGAGTTTGATTAGGGCTGTAGTGTGAATAACAGATTGGAAAGGAGATATATTTTAGGAAAAAAGACCAATGAGCAGGCTATTTACAATAATCTTTCCAAGAAAGAAATCTAAGATGGAATCCTAAACTTGTCTATTTATAATAATCCTTGCAAGAAGGAATGAGATCCTGAACTTGAGTGCTTGCAGTTGAAGTGGAAAGGAAGAAAAAAGATACTATAGAGGCAGATCATTATTCAGCCACTAAATAAATGTTTATTTTTGGCAAATATAATTACTTCATAAGTATAGAACTAACTCACCTTTCTAGAGCTCTTTATAGTTTATAAAGGGCTTTCCTTACAATAGCACTGAAAAGGAGGTATCCTGGAAACTGAGGCTCAGAGGAGTTGTCACTTTTCCCTGGTCACACAGCTAGTAAATGGCAAGATTTGCCTTCAAACCCAGGTATCCAACAGAATGTATGGTCTTTGATAGAGTGTTGTAGGTGTATGAATGCAAAACCTATCTTTTTATATCAACATCATACCAGTGTTGTTACATGATAGCAAGATGTAGGAATTCTACTGACAGAAAAATTAAAAGTAACTCACAGAGAAGGCAGTGGAGAGGTGCCTAGTGGATGTGAGCCGGCTATGATATATCACCAATGAGGAACTCCAAAGAATAGGAATAAAAGATATTAACAAGGAATTATATGACAAAAAGAGAAGATGGACAAGTCACATGGTGAGGGAGAAGATGACATGTGGACCGCCAAAATGCACCACTGTTCTATCAACATCAGGAGAAAGCAAGGAAGCCTGTATCACTTTGGAGAGACATGGACAAGTGTCACACAAAATCACCAGCAGGAATAGATAACTTGGAGACTTCCAAACTGATCCATTTGAGTATGAGCATTACAATGTTGCTGTGTAAAATATCTTCTCGGTATTTTGATTGGTATAATGGTAAATCTGTAGGTTAACTTGAGATATATTTTCATCTATACGATAAAATATTAAGAGTGTCTCAGCCATGTGCATGGAATGACTTACCAATTGTTTAGATTTTCCCTTATTGGTATAAAATATTATTTTTGTAATTTTGAAGTCCCATGTATGTCTTGATAGTTAATATATTTTATTTGTATTTTAAATGGAATTGCTCTTTGCACTCATTCTTCCTAAACCTTGTGTAGTAAGAAGATGCAGAAATGTTGATAATTTTTGTGAATTTGTTTTGCATTCTGCTACTTTGTAGCTAAAGATATTTTTTGTTAATTCTTTAGGATTTTCTAAATAAGTCAGTCAGTCAAAAATTGGTCAAACAAGCATTTATTTATGTGCCAGGCACCGATGATACAAAGAGAAAAGTCTGTCTTCATGTTCTAGTGGGGAGACAAATGCATACATAAATATATAAGAATAGATGCAAGATGAATAAAAGGAAATTTTCAGAGGGAAGGCAGTAGCAGAAAGGGGTAGGGTGATAATCTGGAAAGATTTCATACAAAAGGTGGCACTTAAGGAGAGTTTTGAAGAAAACCAAGGATTCTGAGAGGGAGAAGTAAGTAAAGGAGAGTATTCCAAGCATAACAGATAACCAGTGTAAAAGTTCAGAAATTACCCTCATCCATGCTATCAATAAGAATTGAAAAAATGCTTAAAATCACTAATAATTAGATACAAAATTAAAACTATTTAAATGTTCTCACCCATCAGATTGTCAAAGGTGACAAAAGAAGAAACATATGTTAAGAGAAAACAGACATGATACTAAGGCATTGTTGCTGGAGCTGTTAAAAAGTATTGCCATTATGGAAAGAAAAGTGCAACTCGGCTCCAAACTTTATTAAACTGTGCATACCCTTTAACCCAATGATACCACTAGTATGCCCATACTCTAAAGAGATCAGAAAAAGAGAAAATGGACCATTTATATCAGCTCTTTTTATATTAGCCCCAAACTGGAAACTAAGGGAGGGAAGTGCTTGCCCATTAAGGAATGGCTAAGTAAATTGTTAGATGAATATAATGAACTGGTATTGTGCTATAAGAAGAAATGATGAAGTGGACATTTTCAGAAGAAATCGAGAACTCTAATGATTATGAGATCAGAGTAAATTGAGTAGAAGAGAACAATTTATATATTGAAATAATTATAGAAAAAAAATCTTTGAAAGAGTTTGAAACCGATTTATGAAATGACTAACCCTGAATTCAGAGGACCAAAGGTAAATTGCACTATCCATCTCCTGTACCATCTTTTCATAAATGAGTATGCTTAGTTTGTCAAGATAGGCAAATTTTTACATTAAGGCTGCTTTGTTCTGCTTTTTTATATACCAGATTTTTTACCCTCTTGTTTCATTTATCATCCTAATCAAAGAGTACTGCATTATTTGAATTGGCTTGTTCTTAAGTGGTTTATTTCTTTCTATTGCCTTGTAAAAGTCACTCTTTGCTTCCAAAAAGCCAAGTTTTGATGGCGATGTCTCTAGGTGAGTTAAAATTTGGACTTCTTTCTGATGGCATCATGTGCATTCTATTGATCTGCACTTTTGTTCTCCATTTTCAATTTTTCCAGGCAATTTTCTTGTGTGATTTCCTTGAAAAGATCATTCATACCTTATTTCTTGATGTTTTTTCTGGAAGGCCAATAATTCTTAGATTTTCTCAAAAAGTTTTGTGTTCTGCCTCGGTTTCTTTGATTTGTAGAGATCTCAAGTCTCTTTCCAATTTTGCTATATTTTATATTGTTTTGTTATTTTTCTATCTCTGAATTTTTTCTCCATCTGAGCCATTCTATTGTTCAGAGAACCCAGTGTTTTATTAAGATTTTCCACAAAATGTTCCAAGCTGTCAAGTCTAATTTTTGTCTCTTTGTGTTTTTTTTTCTTTGTGCTTGTATTTATCTTTTTAGATGCCAGATCTTCCGGTACAGCACTTACTGAATTTTTAATCACTTTGAACATTCTTATAGTAGATATATTTTCTATTCAAAGGGTCTTTTTTTTTTTGGTGCCTTCTGGAAATTTTTATTTTACTTTATGATACTTAATTACTTTTCTTGGGGCTTCTTTCTTTAGCATCTTCCTTATTATTTTTTCTGGGAGGTTTTCCCTGTGAAGATTCCCTTCATTTTTCTTCTTTCCCCCATTTTTAAAAAACTTTATTTGCCTCATTAATTTCTGTTTTATGGCAGTGAATGGTAGTTATTTTTAATCATGCCACTTCACTCACCATCCTACTTGATCTACAATTTGTAGGAATTACAGCTAAAAGAAGCCATGGAGATTATTTAATCCAAATGTTTCATTTACTTAATGAACTACAAGCTGAGGTTCAGAAATGTTAAGTGACTTGTCTAAGGTTATCTAGCTTGTGACTGGAAGAACTTGAATTTGAAACCAAAATCTCTTGCTCCAGCTTCATATTTTTTTCCTCATTATAATCACATTGCCTTTGACCACAATGTTTGTATTGTCTCTTAATGCCTACTGTCACCTGAGCCAACTTGTTTTGTACCCTGCGAGTCCTATGATCACTAATAATAAAGTCAAATTGAGGGAGGTTTTTGTACTAGATTTGGAGCAGGATTATGTAAACAAGTGACCCAGCTCTGATGTGGCCAAGTGTCAGTAAATTATAGATTATTAACTGGACTCTCCAGGCTTTTGTATTATGCCACATATTTCTGTCTTTAGAACAGATAATTGAGAGTTGACTATCATGGATATGGTAGTACCTGAATGAACAATTTGTTTCTCATTTATGTGTGTATGTGAATGAATAATCTGCTTTGCATTTCTTTTTATCATATTTGAATTAATAACAAAAGAAACAAAGCTCTAATATGTGTTGGGGCCCACATTTCAACAACTGTATGTGGTGGTCATTGGAGAAGGGGAGACAGGCAGGAAGTTGGGAGGGGAAGAGGGAGAGAAAGAGAGAGAGAGAAGGATAAAGAAAGAGGAGGGAGAGAAGAGAAAATCAGAGAGGAGTAGGCACCATACTGTAACAGTGTGGGCACTTGTCAGTCAACCACAGACGTAATATGAATGTAAAAGTATATTTAAATAATGAAATTTGTATTTGCATAATGAAAAATTAAAAGAGTTTGTGGGGATGTGTGTATCTAATGCTGTTTGTTTAAAAGAAAGGTAAATAGGAATATTCTGATTTTAACTGGGAAACTGAAACCTAGTAGTTTCAATGTACTATTTAATTTTTAATCTTACTATGCTGCTTCTTACATTTGCATTGGAAATATACAGTGAGCCAAAAGTCTCAGTGCAGTTTGTATTGGCTTGCCTCAGAAAGAAGGTTAAGGAAATTAAAAAAAAATAATTACATGTAATCCTAAAGTGACTGGTATTAAGATTTATAATTAATTCTTACCTTTAGAATCTTGTACCTATATGCTTAGTTATAAATTCTGAATATTAGATGTCTTGTTCTTACATCAGCTATGCTTGATGTCTATAGACTATTTCCTGAAGGAACTAAAAATAAAGCTATCTAGAGCATGTTTCAATGTATATCCAATACAATTAACATGGCAGGATTTAAAGTATTTGTATAGAAATGTGTTATGCTAAATTGCAGAAAACTAAAACATGAAAAACCAAACTATGCAACATGGTCAAGAGGACCTGGTTTCATATTGCTTCTCAGTTACTTCCTACCAGGATCACCCTGGACAACTCAAATAACCTCTACAGGCCTCGGTCCTGATATGTAAAATGTTGAGCTTTGATAGGTCATCTCCAAGTTAGTTTCTTCTAAATCTGTGATCCTGTGATGCCGGAATGAATAGAGAAAAGAAATGCTTTCTGCAGTCTTTTCTTAATTTTTCCGAATTGCCCAAGAATTTTCCTGGGAGCAAGTGGTTTTGAAATTTTTAAAAATGTTATATATTAGCGCTGACTGACTTGATTATAAAATCCTACAAAATAAATTGTGTGTGTGTGTGTGTGTGTGTGTGTGTGTGTGTGTGTGTACCAGGAAATTTATTGCCTATTTTGTTTTGCTTACATTTTGAAACTAACTGTAAATGTTGCATTTTTGAAGATTTGTTAAACTTGTCACATGAAGCTGAGCTTGCATAAAGTTAGTAATCATGAGGTATATACTATCTTAATGGCTTACAAAAAAAGATCTGCTTCCATAAAGCCAGGGTTTGAATTTTCTGAACTGCTCTCAAGTTTAATGTATTAGAGTTTTGTTTTTTTTCCTCCCTCTCCTCCTCCTACCAACCATTTTTCTTCCAGTCAATCTAATTAGATCTCACAAGGGAAATGCTACTGCTCATACCTGGAACTGACTCCAAGAATTTTTTCTTTAGCTTTAGGCCAAGAGCACAATTTAAGCATGCGTTCACAAACTGGAAGGAAAATTTTACTTTCTTTGGATACCCAATAGCATTTTTATAAATCTCTCTTTACATTTTGAATATTTAAATCCAAATTCTAGGCCGATTATTAGCCCACATTTTTAGGAGAGAAAAAAGAATAAAAGTATTTTCCCCTTGTTTCTGCTTACTCAACTTGAATGACTTCTTTGGCCCTGACACATTTTACATAATCGTTTTATGATTGAATTTCTAAATTAAGTAATCTGAGCAGCAGTATTATGCTTGGGAGGGCAGAGCTTTGAAATGAATGTGTGCAACTTTTTAAAAAACATCATTTTTCACAACAAATTGAAACCTTACTAATTTAGAGTCATTGTGAACAGGGTGTGGAGGGGAAGGCTAATCCTAATTAATGGGTAGTCTGAATTATAAAATATTTAAAAATAGTCAAATGCCATATTGTGATTTGAACAAGGCTAAAAGACTCACTATTTTGGACACCATCAAGATCTGAATAAATGACAGATGAGAATATTTTGTGATTAGTATATAAATCACTTATATGAAATTGAATGGTAGTAACACTTTTTTTTAAATGCTCTGATTGGCCTTTCAAACCCTTCATTTATTTATTTATTTATTCATCCATTCACTTATTTACTTATTTATTTGTTTGTTTATTTACTTATCTATCTATCTACCTATCTATCTATCTATCTATCTATCTATCTATCTATCTATCTATCTATCTGGCAAGGCAATGGGGGTTAAGTGACTTGCCCAGGGTCACACAGGTAGCAAGTGCCAAGTGTCTGAGGCTAGATTTGAACTGAGGTCTTCCAGATTCCAAGGCTACAGCTTTATCCACTGCACCACCTAGCTACCCCCAATAGTAACACTTTACATCTTTTATGCACAATATACTTTGACTTTTGTTGTTGTTCAGTGGTTTCAGTCATGTCCAACTCTTCGTGATCCCATTTGGGGTTTTCTTAGCAAAGATACTGGAGGGCTTTGCCATTTCCTTCTCTTGCTCGTTTTACAGATAAGGAAACTAAGGCAAACCAGGTAAAATGATTTGCCCAGGTAAAAGCTAGTAAGTGTCTGAGGCCAGATTTTAACTCAGGAACCAGGCCTGGCACTCTACTTCACTACTTTGCTGCCCTTGTATTAATAATGATAAATCATAAATCAATAGAGGCTAAATTACTTAAGTTTTAATGAAATAGTAATTCAAAGGTGACATTTCCAAGTTACCACCAGCAGGATATGTTTGTTAAACTCTTTGTAATAGTGGGGATCAGCTTCTAGTGGACTAGTTCTCTTTGGGTTAAGGCTTCCAATTCAGCATTTACTCATTTGCTGGGCTGGAGCTGTCTTAGCATTTTGACATGTACTGTGGAATGGAACAAATCTATCTAGTCGACAGATAGATCATATTTAATATCTTGGTATTCTTAGCATCTTTCTAAATTAAATGAACTAATATTTTCACCTAGTGCTTGTAGCTTTACTCAAGATGTTATTATAATAACAAGAGTATAGTACTTTATCAAATCCAGAATGAAGAGATTAGATAAGATCATCTGTGAGATTTCTTCTTTCTTTGACAGGTTATACGATTCTGTAACTAGAGCCTTAGGCAAAGTTATACCTACAGTAAGACTCAGTCTAATTTACTGAGTTACATTTAATTCAACAAGCATTTATTACATTCCTAATAGATGCCTAATAGGCACTGAAAAGTCAAGACCCCATTGGCAATTTTCTTGGCAAAGATATTAGAGTGGTTTGCCATTTCCTTCTGCAGCTCATTTGACAGAAGAGAAAACTGAGGCCAACAGAGTTAAGTGATTTGCCCAGCATCACACAGCTAGTAAGTGTCTGAGGGTAGATTTGAACTCAGGAAGATAAGTCTTCCTAACACCAGGCTTAGCACTCTATCCACTACACCACCTAGCTGCCCCAGCTCACAATAATACAAATAATTAATTCATTCCTTTTTTAAGTTTCTCTTAATAAAAGCTTTTAAAAAAATATTAAATATTTATTAATTTATTTTTAGTTTTCAGTCTTGTGTTATCCTGATTGTATTTCCACAATACTTGAATTGTTTCTTTCTGGCTGTTTGCAATATTTTCTCCTTGGTCTGGGAACTCTGGAATTTGGCTGTAATATTCCTAGGAGTTTTCCTTTGGGGATCTCTTTCAGGAGGTGATCAGTGGATTCTTTCAATTTCTATTTTACCTTCTGGTTCTAGAACAGCAGGGTAGTTTTCCTTGATAACTTCTTGAAAGATGATGTCTAGCTTCTCTTTTTGATCATGGCTTTCAGATAGTCCAATGATTTTTAAATGATCTGTCCTAGATCTGTTTTCTAGGTCAGTTGTTTTTCCAGTGAGATATTTCACATTGTATTCTATTTGTTTATTCTTTTAGTTTTGTTTTATAATTTCTTGATTTCTCATGAAGTCACTAGCTTCCATTTGCTCCATTCTAATTTTTAGGGAAATATTTTCTTCAGTGAGCTCTTGGACTTCCTTTTCCATTTAGCCAATTCTGCTTTTTAAGACATTCTTCTCTTCAATGGCTTTTTGGACCTCTTTTGCCATTTGCATTAGTCTATTTTTTAAGGTGTTTTTCCTTTATGAATTTGGATGCTATGTCATTTGGTTCATATACATATACATACATACATACATACATATATATATATATATATATATATATATATATAAAATTGATGTTACTTTATTGTCTATGGTACCTTTTTAGCAAAATGTAATTTCCTTGCTTATCTCTTTTAATTAAGTCTGTTTTTGCTGTTGCTTTGTCTGAGAACATGATTATTACTCCTGCTTTTTTTTTTTAACTCAGCTGAAGCATAATAGATTCTGCTCCAGCCCCTTACCTTTATTTTGTGTGTATCTCTCTGTTTCAAGTGTGTTTCTTGTAAACAACATATTGTTGGATTCTGGTTTCTAATCCATTTTGCTTTCTCCTTCTTATGGATGAGTTTATCCCATTTACGTTCACAGTTATGATTACTAACTGTGTGTTTCCCTCCATCCTAATTTTTCTTTATCATGTTCTCTCTCTCTCTCTCTCTCTCTCTCTCTCTCTCTCTCTCTCTCTCTCTCTCTCTCTCTCTTTCCTCCCCTTCTCCCTTTTCTCTGTCCCTCCTCAAAAGTTTATTTTATTTTTGCCCACTACCTCCCTTAATCTGCATTTCCCTCTATCACCCCTCTTCTCCTTTTTTTTTACCCCTACCCTTCCTATTTCCATGTAGGGTAAGATAGATTTCTATATCCAACTGAGTGTGTATGTTATTACCTCCTTGAGCTAATTCCAATGAGAATAAGGTTCAATCATTGCCTTCCCCCATCTTCCCTCTCATTGTAAAAGTTATTCCTTTTGCTTCTCTTTTGTGTGCAATAATTTCCCCATTCTTCTTCTCCCTTCCCCCTTTTTCTAGTGCATTCTTTTTTTAACCTCTTAATTTTATTTTTTTGAAATCATGCCATCATTGTTACCTCACACCCATGCTTTATGTTTATCTGTTCTCATCTAACTGCCCTACTAATAATAAAGTTCTTAGGAGTTACATGAATCATCTTCCTATATACGGATGTAAACATTTTGACCTTATTAATTCCTTTATGATCTCTCTTTCATATTTACCCTTTTATGCTTCTCTCCAGTTTTACATTTGAAGGTCAGATTTCCTATTTAGCTCTGGTATTTTCATGAGGAATGCTCAAAGGTCCTCTATTTCATTAAATCTCCTTTTTCTTCCCCCTGAAGGAATTTACTCAGTTTTTCTGGGTAGGCTATTCTTGATTGTAATCCTAGGTCGTTTGTCCTCTGGAATATCGTATTCCAAGCTCTTACCTTCTTTAATGTGGAAGCCACTAAATCTTGTATGATCCTGACTATGGCTCCACAATATTTTAATTGTGTCTTTTTGTCTGCTTGCAATATTTTCTCCTTTACCTGAGAGCTCTGGAATTTGGCAATAATTTTCCTGTGAATTTTTATTTTGGGATCTCTTTCAGGTAGTAATCATTGGATTCTTTCAATTTCTATTTTATCCTCTGGATCCAAGATATTAGGGCAGTTTTCCTTGATAATTTCTTAAAATATGATATATAGGCTCTTTTTTATCATGGCTTTTGGGTAATTTAATAATTCTTAAATTATCTCTCCTTGATTTGTTTTTCAGGTCTGTTGTTTTTCCAATGAGATATTTCACATTTTCTTCTTTTTTTTCACTCTTTTGATTTTGTTTTATTGTTGCTTGGTGTCTCATGGAATCATTAGCTTCTACTTGTCCGATTTAATCTTTAAGGAATTATTTACTTCAGTGAGATTTTGTACCTTTTCCTCCATTTGGCCCATTCTACTTCTTAAGGTGTTTTTCTCTTCAGTCAGTTTTTGTGCCTCATTCACCAGTTGTCAATTCTGTTTTTTTAAGATGTTATTTTCTTCAATATTTTTGTGCCTCTTTTACTAGGCTGTTAACTCTCTTTTCATGATTTTCTTGTAACATTCTCATTTCTATTCCCAGTTTTTCCTCTTCCTCTCTTATTTGATTAAAATCTTTTTTGAGCACTTCCATTAGTTCTAATTGGGTTTGTATCCAATTTGCCTTTTTCTTGGAGGCTTTGCCTGTACCTTCTTTGATTTGTCTCCTTCTGAATTCATGATTTGATCTTCCCTGTCACCATAGTAACATCTATGGTCAGGTTATTTTTGTTGTTGGTTTTTTTTGCTCATTTTCCACTCCGTTTCTTGACTTTTAACTTTGTGTTAAAATTAGGTTCTGCTTCCGGGGTAGAGGGGGAACTGTCCTAAGCTTTTTTTTTTCCTTTTTTTGCTTTTTGGTGAAGCAGTTGGGGTTAAGTGACTTGCCCAGGGTTGCACAGCTAGTAAGTGTCAAGTGTCTGAGGCCGGATTTCAACTCAGGTCCTCCTGACTCTAAGGCTGGAGCTCTATCCACTGTACCACCTAACTACCCCGGAACTGTCCTAAGCTTTAAGCCTTTTGTGCTGCTGCTTTTAGAATTAGCTCTGGGGATCTGCAGGTTTTTGGTCATTCCAAGGTTGTATGATCTAAGGAAAGGTACTATCACTGCTCTGGTCTTTACCCAGGAAGGGGTCTTATTCCTTTGTAGCCACTAGCACTCCTGCTGTCCTTGGAACTATGACCAAGTTCCCTACTGCCATGCAGCTGCATTTGCTAGTGGGCCCCTCTGAGACTAGAGTACCTGCACCTCTGTGAACAACTTCAGGTACTCCTCTCCACTCTTGTACTGCAATCAAGGCCCTTCCTCCCCTGAGGTCACAGTAGTTCCTTTTGGACCTGGGATTGTGACTGGAACTGCACATGGGCAATGCAACAAAGTATTGAAGCCAATGCCATCCAAAGGTCTCCTGCATTCTCCTTCAGCTAGTTGTTTGACACTTCCCTCCTCCACTGTCTATGGGCTAAGAAGATCCTGAAGCTGCTGTTACTGCCAATTTAGCCACCTCCAGGGTCCGCTGCTGGCTTGCTGGGGGCAGGGCCAATGCAGGCCTTCTGCCCTGTGCTCCAAGCCCTCCCAGCCACCACCTTGTTGTGATAGACCTTTCTCATGAACCTCCTAAGTTGTCTGGGGCTGGAAAATTTTTTCACTTGACTTTTGTTTTCCACTTCAGAATTCTGTTTGAGGTGTTATTTTAGAGTTGTTTGGTGGGGAATTTTGGAGAAGTCAGCTGAAAGCTTCTCTTTTGCACCGTCTTGGTTCTGCCTTTTCCACTGTCATTTTCCAATTTAATAGATTGGTGTAATTCAAGGTACTCGTAAGTGATTGAAATCAGTTTCAGAGGTAGTCACAATGTGCCAACATGGAATGTTTTTTGAAAAGGGATGGACTATCTGTCTTTTAGTGAGTAGCCTCTAGGCTACAATTTCTACCAATATGCATATTTCCTTGGAAGTGCAAAAAAACAGAAATGTGACTTTTTTTTTGACTCGTGTTTTTTAAATTGCATACACATACACATACACATACATATACATATTTAACATTTTATGTGTCACTTTGCTTTTTAAATTCACTGGAGTTCAGGAATGTTTTTATTCCATTCTTCGGTTCTATTTCTGAAAGTACCAGGCTGTCTTCTACTACAATAGATGTTTCTCAAATAGCACTACATGTCTTATATGTTAAAGAATAGTACCTATTTTAGAGCTAAAAGGTCATTAAAATTGACCTTTTAAATATGAATCCAAGAAAGTGCAGATGTGTGATTAGTAGTTCCTTTAGTATGCTTGTGCTCTTAGACATGTGGATTTCTTTCTGAATTAGGATAATAAAGTTGATGAGCACTTCAAGGTAAATCTAGTATATGAAATCAACAGCTGTTACACCGTATTTTAATTCTGCGCATATCAGCGCAGATTCAGAGGACTTGTCTTTAAATTTTAAACTTCTTGTGCTTGCTAACTAAATAACCATTGGCAAATTAAAAAATTGACAGACTTTGTCTCATCCTCAGTTTCCCTTTTGTAAAATACTGATTTGTAAAATTCCTATTCCTAGATTTCAGCTCTAACTGTATGATTCAGTCAGTGAATAAAATAGTGAGAAAGGAATGCTTTTCATGAATATGATTAAGAACAATATCATTACCAAAAATTTTTAAATTTCCTTTGAGTTTGCTCCAAATTTGCTACAAGTTAATATTTTCTTCCAAATTGAGAAAAGCTGAGACACTTTTGTTTCTGTTTTCAATGATTAAAAAAAACACACAACAAAACTCCTTCTGTAAATTAGAAAACAATCACCCCATAAATTGACTGCTTAAATAAAGGATAGCAGTGAGAAGCAGTATAGGTTACTTGAAGGAGCACTAAACTTCAAGTTAAGAGACTTAGATTTAGATGTTGCCTCTGACACTTAACAATTTTGTTACCATGGGCGGGTGGTGGGGGAGGTCATCATTTCATTTCTTTTAGCCTCAGTTTTCTCATTTTTAAGATAGGTATGATAACATTTGTAGTCCTTACTGTACCAGATTGTCTAAGGATCAAATAAAATAGTGTATGTAAAGCACTTTGTGAACATTAAATTGCTATATATATGCCATGTTGTTGTTGATGATGATGATGATGATGATGATGATGATGATGATGATGATGATGATGCAGTTGGATTGTTAATTGGGCTATCTTAACTCCAGTTATACTTATGTCATTGATTCTGTGGTTTGGGACAAGTTAATATCCCTAGAAAAATGCAGATACTGTTGGTTGCCCTATGTTCTTGCTCTTATAAAGGACAATGCAAATTCATATTAAGTACCAGCCATCATAATTCATTCTAGGGCAGGGTGTTTGAAGTGGGGCATGGTGGGAATTGTAAGGTGTCTAACAACTTCATTGCACTGGATTTTATCTTAATGATTAGTTCTGTTATTTCTAACGTCCCTTCTGGGCTACTCCCCTAACTTTCAACTTATAGGAGGCTGCTACCTACCTTGATTTCCAGGTTATAGTGACTAGTCCTAAAATTCGTAGGCCCCCTCCAATGTGCTTCCCATTAGCAATTAGCCACTAGATACAATTAGCTTTTAGTACAGGCATTTTCTAGGATGAGATAGTAAAATCATTAGCTACAAAAATTCTTCCCATAAACCTGTGGTACAGTCTCCCACAGATAGAGTGTCCATAGGCAGAGTGGGCTCAACTTAAGAGTTCAGTGAGGTACATGTGTGAGCTCTCCTGAGCTCTGTTCTTAGTGGCTAGTGCTAGTTCTCTTGAGTCCATAACCAGAACTCCTTTCTGCTGCTACGGGTCTTTGAATCTGCTTCCTCTTGCTACTGACTGTCTTTCTGTATCTATGTTTCTCAGAAGCCTTTGTTCCTCAAACTGTCAAACTAATGAACTCTAAAACTGTTGGGTGGTATATTTCCCTCTGGGAAAATCGCAGGTGGACACCATGGCCAGTGAGGAAGTAAGGAAAAAGAAGTCTCCTCCTCTGCCTACAGGGATCTCCTCCACAAAGTGTTCTTGAGCCCACTGCCCTTCAAATTCCCAAACTCTGAAAATGATCCAAGGCTAAACTACATAAAATCTACAAAGCATATCTAGTTTTTACTTTTCCAGTGAAGTTATTTAATTTTGTCAAGAGAAAGGGGTTCACACTTCATAAAGGGATCTCTGGGTATAGCCACAATTTTACAGTTAGTTTAACACCTTATTACTACATTAAAATTTCATCATCTGTGACAAAATCCAGTGACTACATCAGCTGAGTTAAGTAGGGAATCACTTCCTCACTCTGTTAATAGCAATCACATTGGCTGTGAGTACATTCAAGGTCATCACTTTCATAATCAGGAGAAAGAATAGAACCAAGCCCAAATATATAGCCTACCTCTTAGATTCTAGGCATGGAAACCAAAAGTAGAGATATTCTTTCAGAGATAGAGTTCTCCTGCTTCCTGCCTTACTTTTTACAAAGGAAAAGACAACTCTTAAGTAGGGACTAAAGCTTTCACTGTGCATATATATTTTTTTCTACTATTGCCAGCATGCCACAGATGGTTTTTTCCTTCACCAAAGCTTTCAGTTTACTGGAACAATCTATTCTTGTGAAGGTATCTTTGATGTTATGTTGGAAGTTAAAGGGAAAATAGAATTTGCTTCAAAGATGTGAATTCTATCAGAGTTGCTTATAGAGTTAAAATTCTGCAAAGTTCTATTTAAAATGCATTGAGCTCTTGGGAGGAAAGTGCTATAAACCCAAAATGTTATACATATTCATCACCTCTTTACTCTTCTATATTACATTTGGAGTATACTACATAACATTTAGTGCAATGGGCTGAGTTTATGTACTTTTTAATTTTTCTGCTGTAATATCAAATATTTGGAAACCTAGGTTTACTAAATCCCCATTGTTTTCCTCAGTGATATAGAGAGAAAGGTCCTGTGCTCTTTGCAGCCCCAGTTCTAGCCAAGTCACACACATATAACTCATTTTGATATTATTTTTGTTGGCTGAAATCCATATATTGATCATTACAATTTTTCAGTTGTTACTGGAGGGTTTGAAAACCACCAAAAAGGGTTTTTTTTCTCTTATAACTGGGAACTTTCTGACTGAATTTAAAGTTAGTATCTGAAGTATTGACATGCTCCCTTTTCACAAAAAGGAGGCTTTAGCATATTTCAACATGACTTTTGGTCTTCTTTTGGTATTAATATGTTAAGCACATTAATAGCAGCTTTCCTTCTTATCCAAGTTGCATTGATTTTGTTAGTGCAAAAGCTTTTTCAATGTCATGTAATTAAAATTATTTATTGTAACTTTTGTGATTGCCTCTGTTCCATATATGGATTCACCTCCTAGTCATTGCTTTGAAACTTACATGGTTCATTTCTAGTTTTTTAGTGGTTTGACCTCTATATTAGGGTTGTGTATGAATTTTGAACTCTTTTTGTTATATGGTATAAGATAATGCCCTAAACCTAACTTCTGACAGCTCCTTTCTAGTTTTCCTAATAGTTCTTGTCAAATAGGAAGTTTTCCCCCTAGTTCTTGAATTGATCCAACACTAGGTAATTGTGTTTGATTATTACTAGACTATGTTCCTCTGATTTAGTTTTTTTTAAAGCAATAGTATGATGAATGCAACTTGGTAATGTAAGGTCTGTCAGTGCTATTCCCTTTTCATTCTTCATTTTTTTCCCCCATTATTTCCCTTAAGATTCTAGATCTTCTGTCCCTCTAAAGAAATTTTATTATTTTGTCTAACTACATGAAGTATACCTTTGGTAGTTTTATTTATCTAGTACTAAGTCTGTACACCAACTTAGATGTACTATATTCATTTTTATAAAAAATATGGCCCAGCTAAGAACAACAAATATTCTTATTTCTCTAATTGTCACTCCTCATTTCTTTAAACAGTGTTTTGTAATTGTATTATTTAATTCTTGGGTGTTCCCTGGCATATTCCCTTCCAAATATTTTGTATGTTTTGTAGTTATTTGAATCTAACTTACATGGTTCCCAATCACTTAAAATGGTAGATTTCACAGTAGAGATTTTTTTAAAATGTACTATTCAATAGCGAAATCTATCACAAAATTTTAGAAAATGACCTCAGTTGGTTATATTAAGCTCGAAACATATGAAATAGTTGTGAAGATCTTAGTGTTGGGATACTGTTAAGATTGCAGGTTACGTAGCAGGTTTCATTTTTTTCAGAGTAAGTTTCTTTTTAATTTTATTTTCTTTCCTCTTCTGTTTTATTGGTGTTCTTTTATTTTTTACATTGCTATCTACTTCTCAGTAACTTCTCCTTTGTAGCAGAAAAGCACAGTTACTGAAAAATTCATCATATTGGCCATGTCTGACAGTGTGTCCAGGATAGTTTAAGTAACTGCTTAGTAAAGAGCTGTCAGATTGTTTTATAGAAGATATAGTGTGCCAAGAGTTGAAGACCTCCTCACCTTTCCCTCCTCCCCTGTCCGTTGTAACTGACATAATTCAGTGAAGATTAACACATTCTCTAGGCACCTTTTTTGGCATTTTGATTGACTGTTAGTACCAGCCATATTGAAAATATCAGTGATGTTAAAAGGCATAATTACTTGATTTATTCTGTATGTTGGATATTATTTATCTTCCATTAGTGCAAAACATAAAGATGTAGTTGGTTTGATAATGGAGAGCAGTATCAACAGAATCAGACAATTTATAAGATAAAAGATAAAAGGTAAGGAGTAATGAAAATAGACATTTATACAGTTGACCTCTTAAAGTCCTACTGAGTGGAAGTTTGCTCATTTTCCTAAGTTAGAGTGATGCTATGAAAAAATGACTTCCAATTTTTTAAAACTACACTTTCACATAGAACAAAACCCCCTAAACTTGTTATGTTCTGTATGCTCAAGTTATACTAAAATTCCCATGTACAAAAATGCCATTTGGTTCCTTTTAGAATTATTAACCGAACATTGTTAAAAGGAAGAGTGACAGTCAGAGTAGGTTGGTCAAAATGACCTCTAAAATATGAATTTAAGAATGCTTTAGGAAGGAGAGAGAGTTAAAGCAAGGCGATATAGTGATGTTCCATTTTTTCTTTAACCCAAGGATAAATGTTTATGTAGTTAGTACTTATATTCCTTTTTTTGAATTTTCAAGATTTAACAACCAGGAAACATACAAATTGTTTTTTCAGGTTTTCCCAAAGATAAGCAACAGCAGGAGTAGTAGTCACCTGGAGACTTGAGGGCTAGTAAAACAGTTTACGATTGGATCTACCTCTCCAACAAGCAAGTGCTACAGGTTCCAATGCCAATGTGGGAACAAAATATGCATTTTAAAACTGAAAAGACCCTACGAGATTATCTTGTTCAGCTCTTCCATTTTGCAGATAAGAAAACTGAAGCTCCATTTGGAAGTAGAGGAGGAATATTTCCAGAAACAACTGTGATGTAAAAACAAAAGGCACCAACAATTTTTTATTGTTGGTTTGTTTTTTTTAAATATGGGGGGAAATTGCTTTGGGGTCATCCAGTTGGATGACAGAGGCAGAACCAAGACTAGAACTCTGGTCACGTGATTCCTAGTCTGATATAATTTTCACTCTGACATAACACTGCCTTCAAATGCCACAATGTGTATTTTCTTCCATCTTATGCTCTTGTACTTTCTCTTCCATTTGATCCCCACCCCTGGACTTCATCATGTCCCAGAAAATTGTTTATCCTGGAAAATCATGTCATCCCTGGAATTCACACCTTGCAAGTATTCTCGGTCCCTTTCGCCCCTTCCTCTGATTGGATGACTCCTTCTAGAACTTTCATTTAAGGAGGACTCCTACCATTTCTTCCTTTCTTAACAAACTGCATTCTGGATTCCTTTCGGATATATTCCCCCCCATCTCCACCATCCTCTCTTGCTTTTCGTCTTCCTTTTATGTGTTACCTTCCTCCCTTAGAATATAAGCTTCTTGGGGCAGCTAGGTGGCACAGTGGATAGAGCACCGGCCCTGGATTCAGGAGGACCTGAGTTCAAATCCAGCCTTAGACACATAACACTTACTAGCTGTGTGACCCTGGGCAAGTCACTTAACCCCATTGCCTAGCCCCCACAAATAAATAAATTTAAAAAAGCAAAAAAAAAAAGAATATAAGCTTCTTGAGGGCAGGGGCTGTCCCTCCCTCCTTTCCTCTCTCCTTTCTTCTCTCCTTTCCTCTCTGCTTTCCTCCTTCCCTCCTTCCTTCCTTTCTTCCTTCCTTCCTCTTGTGTTTCAATTCCCAGGGCTTAGCACACTGAGTGGGACATAGTAAAATGCTTAATAAATGCTTGCTAACTGACTCACATTCCTCCCTTTCCTTGCTATCTCTTGTTTAACTATGGAGTTGAATGCATTTCTGCACCAGACTCTGTGTGTGTGTGTGTGTGTGTGTGTGTGTGTGTGTGTGTGTGTGTGTGCGTATTCTACCCTCCTTTAACTAGTTAAGATGAAAGTAAAGTTCAAGGGATACCTATTCCCCTGAATTCTTTCCTCATCTGTACAAACTTGTACTTATACTCCTTAATTATATGAGAAAATAACTTTCTTCAGCTTTCTTCCCCTTTTCTTACATATGGTATTTCTTTTTCCTTCCCTTTCCTTTCTTCTTTTAAGATTATTGAAATATAATAAAACCAGTCCCAGGCCCTCTGTCTTATCTCTCTCTCTGACCCTGTTGACATTAGGTTTCTGAGGGAACACCGTATCATGTCTTCCAATTAGAATGTAAACACTTAATTCTTCTATACTTGTTCCAATTACCCACTTGTATTTAAATTTGTACATTTCTCTTGACTCCAGTGTTTATACTGCAGATTTTCTACTCAGCTCTGGTCTTCTCACCAGGAATAAATACTTGGAAATTCTCTATTTCTATACTTCTCCCCTCTAATATTATGCTAAGTTTTGCTGGAGAAGTTATTCATGGTGGTAAGCTTATGTCTTTTGGAATCTTTTGGAATATTATCTTCCATGTGTTTTGGCTCATTGTAGTGTTATCTACAAAACCTTGTGTGATCCCGACTGTGGTTCATCAATGCTTGCCTCTTGCTTTGTTGATGCTTGCAGTACTTTTTTCTCTTTGACCTGGAAGCTTTGGCCATGCCATTCCTCAGAGTTTTCATTTGGGCATTTCTTTCAGGAAGTAATTGGTAGATTATTTCTGTTTTTCCTTAATTTTTTTCCTATTGTGTCTGGGCAGGTTTTGTTCATGATTTCTTGAAATGTGATATCCAGGTTTTTGTTTTTGTTTTTTCTGAAAAATCAGTGGAGAATAATAATGGACCATGAACTGAGTGGACTCTGAGAAGGGGAGCCCTCCTTCCCTGCCATGGAGCAACTATCAGAGATATATAATAGCTTTGAAGACAAAGATTCTGATGCTATTTGAATTGGTTATTTGTACCTACCAAGAAATAAGAAAACTCAACCAAATATATCCCAAAAGCAAGGAAACCCTCATGCAGACAGTAGTGAAGGATTGGACCCAGAAGTACCTTCTGCTCAACCTAATATCACTGGTTGCAGAGGCTCCTTGGGTAAAGAAGGTATACCTAACAGCTGTGATTGCGAGCCTGAGTCATCCAGTGAACTCAGAATTGAAATTGTAGGGAAACATTCCTATTGATGTAGATAATTAACCACTCACAAAGTCAAGAGGGCATAGTAGAAGTGCCAGGACTATTTTGTTGGTGGACAGACTTAGAACGATTCAGGAAAAAAAGAAGTGGTTACTCATATAGCCAAATGAAACTTGTTAGTGGACTTTATGTGTTTCACCATGCATTGTGTGCTTGCTATCTGGGCGTATTGCAGTAATGTAATACAATATGCTCTGCATTATACTACTGACAAATGTTTTGGTGACATATATCCTAGTGTGCAGTATTATGCATGTATTATTGTGGCAAGTGCAAAGGCAGCAAGGTGGCACAGTGTATAGAGTACCAGGCTTGAAGTCAGGGAGACTCATCTTCCTGAGTTCGAATTTGGCTTCAGAAACTTACTAGCTTTGTGATTCTAGGCAAGTGACTTAACCCCGTTTGCCTCAGTTTCCTTGTCCATAAAATGAGCTAAAGAAGAAAATGACAAACCACTCCAGTATCTTTGCCGAGAAAATCCTAGATGATGTCACGAAGAGTTGCGCATGACTTAAATGGCTGAACAACAACAACAACAACAACAAGAAGCATGACCAGTGTGTCTGTATGTCTTTTATATATTGGGTTATACAGTTCTGTTATGTATAACTATTTGGTAGTGAGTGTGACTCACAAACTTACCAGCGAGGCTGGCCTAGATGTTCATGGAAGCATATTAATTTCTGGATTATTTAACCTTTGACGCATGGATTTTGCTTAGAAGATAATGTTTGAGCCTTGCCAAGTCATTGGAGACCCATTCAGAATAAGGAACATGGATGAATATACCAAAAGCACTCTGATTCTCAAATTGATTTGCTAGGCAGAGTGTGTGGGTGGGAGAGGGTAGGGGAGTTGGGGCACAATTGGAGGGTACATCCCTGATTAAATGATTTCTTCTTTAGCCTAGCTGTTGAAAGCACACAAAAGACAGGTAACAGAAAACATGATGTTAAAGTTTTCAATGAAGTGCAAAGGAAGGTTTTCACATTCTTACATTTTTTGGTTTTTTGTTAGCTGTGAAGAACTTGTCTTTGATGAAAACAGAGGGACAGTTTGAAATGAGCAGGTAGAAGATTGGTGAAGTCCTTGTTAACCTTTAAAAAGAAACTAGCTTTTCAGTTCTGGAGACAGTCAAGGAAGGAAATAGCTTTAAGGAATGAGACCTTTGGCAATCAAGACAGGAGGACCTCTTATGGAGAAAGAACCCATATCTTAAGAGGGAGTTGCTCATCGGCTTTACCCTTATGTCTCTATCAGAGGATAGTGGACATAGAGGTGGGGTTAGGAGGCAGTTTCTCTCCTCACTTAGCTCCAATTAGCCATGTGACTTTGCAGTGGAGGTACATGCACAGAGTGAATTAGAGAGAGTTAGTGGAGGTAGTTCAAAGGATGGTGAATCTTGACAGTATAGAAAAAATCCAGCCATATATTTCAAAAGAAATCAATCCTGGATGCCAGGAATCCCTGGATGCAGGGAAGAATAGATCTATATATCCCAACTGAGTAAATGTCCTGCAGATATATAATCAAGGCAAAGCAGCATGAATCTCCCACGAGAAGAGAAAGGACGTTGAAGTCCTAGAGTGCCAGAGGTGTGAGTTACCTTAGCCTCATGTGTTCCTTATATATATATCCATTTATGTTTCTGTGTATATACTATTTTCCCATTGATGCTGTATCTGTGGGAAACTATGCCCCAGATTTATGAAGGAAATCCTTATTTCTCAGAAAATGCCCTTTTTTTGAACTAATTATATTTATTGGCTGATTGTTAAAAGTAAGTACACCAAAAGAGGCTCATGATCTCTAGTTCTGGGAATTTGAACCCATAGAATATCTTTAAACCTGAGGTAGCTGAGACTATAAGTTGGCACTGTAGCGCAGAGGGATCCTATAAATAATAACATGTTTATAAAGTACATTCTAATGCGCAAAGTGTTTTCCTTACAACCTCACGAAGTAGATACTGTGAGTATTATCATGAAGAAACTGAACCTTATGGAGGTTGAGTGATCTGTGTGTAGTTTAATAGCTATTAAGTATGAGACCAGGGCTCTCAAGTTCAGTATTCAATGATTTTTAAACAGCATATTTGTGTGACATATTTGAAAGACAGACATTTAATGTCTTTTCTTTTTTTTTTGTTTTTTTCCTTTATTTTTTCTTTCTTATTTTACTTTTATATTTTTTAATATAAATTTATTTTCGTTTTCAATATTTACTTCCACAAGATTTTGAGTTCCAAATTTTCACCCCATCTCACCCCTCCCCCCACCTCAAGATGGCATGCATTCTGAATATCCCTTCCCCTAGTCTGTCCTCTTTTCTGTCTCTTCCCCGCTTCTCTTATCCCCTTCCCCTTCTGTTTTCCTGTAGGGTAGGACAGACGTCTGTACCCCATTTCCTGTATTTCTTATTTCCCAGTAGTACGTGAAAACATTTTTTTTAAACATATGTGTTTAAAACTTTAGGTTTCAATTCTTCTCCTTTCCTCCCTCCCCAACCACCCTCATTGAAAAGGCAAGCAACTCAATATAGGTTATACATGTGCAGTTATGCAAAACACTTCCATAGTAGACATGTTGTGAAAAACTAACTCTATTTCCCTTAATCCTATCCTGCCCTCCCATTTATTCTATTCTTTCTTTTGACCCTGTCCCTCCTCAGAAGTATTTGCTTCTGATTACCCCTTTCCCAATCTGCCCTCCTCTCTATCATCCCCTGCTCTCTTGTCCCCTTCTCCCCCTATTTTCCCTTAGGGTAAGACAGATTTCCTTACCCAATTGAATGTGTATGTTATTCCTTCCTTAAGCCAAATCCTATGAGAATAAGATTCACTCATTCCCTCTCACCTTCCCCCATTTCCCCTCCACTGTAAGAGCATTTTCTTTTCTGTTTTTTTTTGTGTGAGATAATTTACCCCATTCTACCTCTCCCTTTCTTCTTCTCCGAATATTATCCTCTCTCATCCCTTAATTTTATTCTCCAGATATGACCCCTTAATCTTCAACCACCCTGTGCCCTCTATCTATCTATCTATCTATCTATCTATCTATCTATCTATCTATCTATCTATCCATACATATAATTTTTTTCCTCCAACTACCCTAATACTGACAAAGGTCTCATGAGTTATAAATATCATCTTTCCATGCAGGAATGTAAACAGTTCAACCTTAATAAGTCTTTTATGATTTCTCTTTCCTGTTTACCTCTTCATGTTCCATTTGAGTCTTGTATTTGAAAGTCAAATTTTCTATTCAGCTCTGGTCTTTTCATCAAGAATGCTTGAAAGTCCTCTATTTCACTGAATGACCATTTTTTCCCCTGAAGGATTATACTCAGTTTTGCTGGGTAGGTGATTCTTGGTTGTAATCCTATCTCCTTTGCCCTCTGGAATATTATATTCCATGCCCTGTGGTCCTTTAATGTAGAAGCAGCTAAATCTTGTGTTTCCACAGTACTTGAATTGTTTCCTTATGGCAGCTTGTAATATTTTCTCCTTGACCTGGGAATTCTGGAATTTGGCTACAATATTCCTAGGAGTTTTCCTTTGGGGATCTCTTTCAGGAGGAGATCAGTGATTCTTTCAATTTCTATTTTGCCCTCTGGTTCTACTATATCAGGGCAGTTTTCCTTGATAATTTCTTGAAAGATGATGTCTAGGCTCTTTTTTTGATCATGGCTTTCAGATAGTCCAATAATTTTTAAATTCTTTCTCCTGGATCTATTTTCCAGGTCAGTTGTTTTTCCAATGAGATATTTCACATTGTCTTCTATTTTTCATTCTTTTGGATTTGTTTTACAGTGTCTTGATTTCTCATAAAGTCACTAGCCTCCAATTGCTCTATTCTAATTTTTAAGGAAGTATTTTCTTCAGTAATTTTTTGGATTTTCCTTTTCCATTTGGCCAGTTTTGCTTTTTAGGGCATTTTTCTCCTCATTGGCTTTTTGGACCTCTTTTGCCATTTGGGTTAGGCTATTTTTTAAGGTGTTATTTTCTTCAGTATTTTTTTGGGTCTCCTTTAGCAAGCTGTTGACTTGTTTTTCATGATTTTCTTGCATCACTCTCATTTCTCTTCCCAGTTTTTCCTCTACTTCTCTTACTTGCTTCTCAAAATCCCTTTTGAGCTCTCCCAAGGCCTGAGACTGATTCATATTTTTCTTGGAGGCTTTGGATGTAGGAGCTTTGACTTTGTTGTCATCTTCTGTTTGTGTATTTTGATCTTCTTTGTCACCAAAGTAAGGTAAGATAGCCTGACTCTTTTTGCTCTGCTTGCTCATGATCCCAGCCAATTACTTGAATTTTAAACTCTTTGTTAAGGTAGGAATCTGCTTCCAGTGTGGAGAATGTACTGTCCCAAGCTTCGGGGGTTTATATAGCTGTTTTCAGAGATACTTGTAGGGACCTGTAAATTTTCAGTTCTTGCAAGGTGGTATGATAAGGGGCTAGGTGTTTACTCCTTTCCCAGCCTGTGACTACAAGTACTCCTTTCTGCCCTGTAACTGTGAGGACGGATTCCTCTCCACAGGCACTACATGTTCTACCAAGCCAGCATCCCTCCTCACCCCAGCACCACCGCCCAGAACTGTGGCCCAGATCCAAACACAGGCAAAGCAAGAGATTCCTGCCTCAGCATTGGCAAAGAGATCCCTGCAATCCCTCTCTGATCAGCCACTGGATTCCCCCTCAGTCTGTGGGCTGGAAGCTTGGGAAGCAGCTGCCCCCCACCCCCACCCCGGGCCACACTCTGGGGAATGGAGCTGAGACCCCACCTTCCTTTCTCAGCACCGACAGAAACAGACTTTTCCCAATGACCTTCTAAGTTGTCTTTGGCATTGGTGGATTCAGTAGTCTTGAAACCGCCACAGCTGCCCACGATTCAGTCTTCTGAGGCTTGTTCCAGGTTCGATGTGGCCTGCGTGCCTACGCCATGCTGCGCTGCACTCCCAGCCCAGTGTGATATACCTTTCTGATCAATCATCCAGGTTGTCTTGGGCTGGAAATTTGTTTCACTCTGTCTTTTTGTGGGTTCTGCTGTCTTAGAATTTGTTTAGAGCCATTTTTTATGAGTATTTGGAGGGGTTTGGGGGAGAGCTCAAGCAAGTTGATGCTTTCACTCCACCATCTTGGCTCCCTCCCTCCCATTTAATGTCTTTTCCACACAAAGAAAATATTACACAGATAGGAGTGATTGTGGTATTTTGTGAAAGAAGTCAGTTACTACATTAAGAAAAAAGAACTAAAAGTTTTCTTTAAGGTCAGTCATTTAGATCAGTGGTGTCAAACTGAAATCTAAATAAGGCCACACCATATTTAAGAATCCCTGCAGGCCACATTTTGACTAAGAAAACCCACATATCAACTTTATCTATGTTATATTTTATTTTTATTTATTTTCTTAAATATTTCCTAATTATATTTAATCTGGTTCAGGCAGCAGTAGAGAACATTGTGAGCTGCAATGCTGCCTAACATTTCTCATCTAGACCATGCTACCATTTTAAAGTAACTTGGTTGGGGGACAGAGGGAGAGGAAGGTCAGGAACCTAATTTCTTGGGTTTAGTTGTTTTTGTTGTTGTATGTAAGTCTGGGATTTCATCCGTCCTCCAGCCCACTCTGAAACTACAATTGCTTGTTATCATTTTACCTGGCATATGCCTCAAATCACAAGAAGAATCCTTTTCTCCTTTGCCACCCATGCCTGAACGCATTGGAACTAGCCTTGTTGGCAGCACCATTTTAAAGCTGTGCATAGGCCACTCTGGGCTTGGAATGACTGGTGCTAAAACCAGGGTGGAGATGTCATCATTCTTCTGTGGCCTGTAATCCACTGTATGACAATGAGAAACAGACTTGGGTTGCCCAAGCAAGCCCTACTGCCTCTAAGCTTCCTGAATAGAGAATTGCCCAGATTCCTTTTGAGTCTCTGAAGATGGGATTGGTCTCTCTTGATCCTGAACATGCTGAAAGTTTGCTACATTGTGTTTGCACATATCTGTGTTTCCTCTGATTGTTAGCAAACAGATGGCTCCTCTTTGAAGCACACACTAGCATTTATCATACAACTTTCCTGCCTGTTTTTGTTTCCTTTAACCCACCTTGATTTCTATGCTGTCTAGGCTGAGAAGCTTTTTCCCCCCTTTCTGGAAAATGGCATAAGGAAGGTTTTGTGTGACTGCTTTGGTGATTCTATTCCTACCCAAATCTAGGATTTTATAGAAGAAAGGTATCAGCATAAATAGCTGTCAGAAACTGGAATCCAAGAGAAGGTTTTAAATACCAATCAATTCTTACTTATCCACACTTTTGTAAATTGTTGTTTAAGCCTGGTCTGTTCTCTCTTTATCTTTACTGTACTCATAAGAGACTGATGCATTGTGCAGAAAATTGTGGTTCCCAATTTATCTCTTGCTAAAATTTTGGGGATTGAGCCAGTGTTCTCATTGCTGGGAATTCTCAGACCTGGCCTTTACCAAATAGGAGTCCATTTTTTTTTCTTATGCCCCCAGGAGAAATGGGGAACTGACAAACAAATCCATCTTTACCCCCATGTCTGGACTTTGTCACCTCTGCATTAGATATAGCTTTGGCAGGCAGCATATGTGCAGATGCTTGTAGGTGCTCGTACTCTTCTTCTGTCAGAGATACTTTGGCATGAGCAGTACCCTGAAGTAGTGTAGAGAAATCAACAGAAGGAAGGAAATAAGCCTTTATTAAGCACCTGTTATATGCCATACACTGTCCTAAGCACTTTAGAAATATCTCATATAATCCTCACATCAACCCTAAGATAGATTCTATTATTATGTTCATTTTACAGTTGAGGAAACTGAGGCAGGGAGAGGTTAAGTGACTTGCCCAGGTTTACAAAACTAGCAAGTATATGAGGCTGTATTTGAACTCAAATTATCCTGATTCAGGGCCTACTACACTCCTGACCTGCCTTATAAAGAGAAAGCAGAGGATATCTAAAAATATGCAATGTCAAGATAAAAATATGGTAATCGAATGCATTTGAGGATTGTGAAGATGAGGGGGAAAATACGTAGGAATATGGCCATTATTGTATTTGTCATCTTGAGGTTCATCTGGTAATTATACTATTTGAGTTAGAAGAGGCCTCAAGGACAATTTAGGTCAAACTCCTCACTTTACAGATGAGGAAACTGATACATTAAATGTCAGATTGATTTGTCCAAAGTCATGTAGTTAGGGAATGGCAAAGCTAGGGCTAGAACACAGGGCATCTGACTCTTTGGCTAATACTCATTTTGTAGCAACATATTGCTTCATCTTTTATTAATTTATTACTATATTGTACTAAATTCACATGCTGTTATGTCAGTATAGGCTTTTTCCATGTTTTCCTATAGTTCTTGTGAATCTTATATAATAATATAATAATAGTTTACTTAAATGGTAAGGTTAGCAATATTTCCTTTATTCAGTTTCACTTTCAGAAGTTTGTTTGTTTTTGCTTTTGCTAGGTAATGGGGTTAAGTGACTTGCTCAGGGTCACACAGCTAGTAAGTGTTATGTGTCTGAGGCCGGATTTGAACTCAGGTCCTCCTGAATCCAGGGTTGGTGCTCTATCCACTGAGCCACCTAGCTGCCCCAAATGACTCTTTTTTTTTTTTTTTTAGGCAATTGGGGTTAAGTGACTTGCCTGAGGTCACACAGCCAGTAAGTGTCAAGTGTTTGGTCTGAGGCTGAATTTGAACTCAGGTCCTCCTGACTTCAGGGCTGGTGCTGTATCCACTGTGCCACCTAGCTGCCTCCAGAAGTTTATAACTTAAACATTTAGATTCCTGTAGGGCTAACTATGCCTAAATTCTGTTTAGTTCACTTCAACTCAACAAACATAGTTGAAATGTCCTTTATGTGCAGGGCATTGTATTGTGTGTTAGGGGGTGGAAAGATGGGGAATTTTTTTTTCTGTCCATAAGGAAGTTATAGTTGAGTAAGAAAAATGAGCACAGATGAATGAAATATGTTATGATAAGGTGAGTATATAGGTGAGATCCAAACAGGTGTATTTTAGATTAAAGGAGGGAAAAAATACTTTAGAATGGCTGGGATTAGGGAAGGCTTCACATAAGAAATAGCACACGAGCTCTTATTGAAGGAAGACTTAAGATTTTAAGAGAGGTTTAGGGAAGGTTACAGAGAGGAAAAGTTAGTATTAAGTGGGGAAATGGTAATTAGTCCATTTGAATTAAAATATGCTGTATGGATGTGACCAGCAAGATAGAGGGAGGACAAGACATTTTTTCCAGTCCCAACTAACTTTAGAGAAAAAAAAAGAAATTCCCAAAAGGAATTCATACCAGAGGTAGAGCTATATACTTCTCTCCACAGGATAAGAAAGCAAAAAGCCCACCAAGGTGGCAGCCTTAATGAATTAACAGTTGAGAACATGAATCCATTATGTGCTCACTCCAAACAATGATAAGTTCCACAACTGCAATGACAAATTCTGTAAATGACAAGGAGAAAGACCTTCAAACACAAAGGAAATCGAATTTAAATAACACAAGACTATTCTATGACCACTAGTAACCCTGGAAAGAAATGGAATGATGTATTACAAAGAGCGAAGAAGCACAACCTGCAATCTAAAATGACATACCCTGCAAACTTGAGTCCAGTAGTCAATGAAAAAAATGGATATTCAGTAAAAGAGAAGCATTTAAAGCATTCTTCTAAAAAAGTCAGATCAGATCAGATTATTTGAATTGTGATTGGCATAACAGCAGAAATACAGCAGAGGTAAGTAAATACATCTACCAAGAAAAACACAAATTTAAAAAAAAAAATTACCCAATCTATAGAGACTAGTAAAAAAAGAAAAAAACTAAAAAGAAGAAAAAACCTCAAACTATTGGGCTAAAAAAACAACCGGGTGCTACTAAGAGATTTGTTTTTTCTAGAAATACACAAGAAGATAAAATTGAAAATGATATTAAAAGAAATTAGAAAAGTGATGGAGGAGCAGGATTGAATCTTGCAATTCCCTAGAGATTAAGCACTGTATTTTTAATTAATTTGAAGACTAAATTGCAGAATCGGAGAGTGCATAAAAGGGGAGAGAGGAAGTGGAGTATGGAGGAGAGTCTGATGTCTCTTAATCAAGTCCATGTGTACATAGTTAAACTAGAAGAAGATAACCCTTCTCCTGAAGAAGAGAGTGGATGAGGTAACAAAGAGAGGGTTTGAAATAGGAAAAGAAAAGGAAGATATATTCAATGGTCAGAAGAGGACTGCTGTAAGGACAGAGATATAGTATGAATTGTAAGATGGGGACTTTATAATGGGTCTATTCTATAAGGAATTATTACTCAAGGAGACCACTTCTTTTGAAAGAATGCTCTGCCTCTAAGGACAACATCTTGGCCCAAGAGAAAGGAAATCTGATCTTCTGAAGCAATTCACATTGAGAAGGCTAGAAGAGAGGAGATTTCATGGCAAATAGGAAAGAAAATGATCAGGAGAGGAAGAAGAAATTTGGACCATAGGATTTGAGATGTGGGGATATTTCTGTTGGGGGCAAAGCCTCTATCCTCATTGCCTCCCTTTGAATTGATACTTCTAAGAACGAGGTACAACAGGAAAAAAGGGTTCAAGGAAAAATCTATAAGTCAATAACAGAAATTCATTAAAAGATGGAACTTAAACATTGCGCTTTAAAAGCTTTAATTCTATGAGGAACACAAAAAAAAGACTAAAGAAAGGATAAGCATAAAAACCATAAATCACAGAATAAAAGTTTACAACAGTCATAAAGGTATTAGAATTAATGAAGAGAATATGGTAAAGGAATTTCTTTTTAGAGAAAGGTGCAGAAGAAGAAAAAAACTAAAAAAAGTTGGACGGAAGGAAAGGAGGAGGGAGTTTTAATTAACTAAAAAGGAAAAAGAGAGGAATAGGGAAGAATTAGATTAATAAAGAAAAAGAAAACAGTTAAATAAAACTCCAAAACTAGATTAAGGGTTAATAGATGAGAGGTGTGGCAGGTGAAAGATGAAATGATTGAGGAAATAAACATTGAAGCTTCTGAGAATTTCAGTTTGTTAAGCAGTGCATGCCGATTGCCTAATTGGGACCTATTAGGTCTAATAAGGCCTAATCAGGACCAGGCTCATTCTTTAGTTTAGGGCTAGACTCTGCATACGGGAGAAAGATTTTTATGCATTAAAAACAATTAAGTAAGGCCAATTAATTAAAAGGAAACAATTAACCAAGATATAACATTAAGTAATCTGATTTCTATTTGGAGAAAAGATTAGGGACTTTCTGAGTTGGGAGGGGGAGAGTGAATGGGTGTTGTTCCCTAAAATCAGAAAAACAGGTGTCTCACTCCCCCTAAGTGTCTGTGCACAATCAGAAGAACATGGAGACAATAACTGAGTGATTAGTACAGGGCCAGTTTTCAGATAAGACATATGGGTTGCTTGAGATATATAATTGTGAGAAGACCCCTTCAATCTTAGGATCTGACTGAGTTTCTCATCACCATAACCTAGCTCCTTAGTTAAAGGTCCCTACACCTGGGTAGAGATGGTCCAGCTTCCCAGCCAAGCCAGAGTAGGTTCAAACAATGCAATAAAGTTTTCTTCCAATTCCTACAATTGAATAAAGTTTTCTCACAAGACAGAAGTTGGACTAGACCCGTAACTAAATAGAAAGGGAACTAAGCAAGCTCCAAAATTGAATCACAATATGAAGTTAGTGTGGTTCACTCAATGCCCACAATTAACTACTTCTTCAGTCTCAATTCCTTCAGTTTTCCCTTTTTTAATTCATGGGCGAGTAGGCAGCCTACTCCCCTGTGGATCACTTATGCATAAGCCAGATCTGTAAGGTTTTTTTGTATATACATAATCTGAATTACATAAATCAGGTTACAGATCAGTCTACTTAAAGGGCTTGCCATGAACTAATTTTGAGAAGGGAGATTTATATGTCATCAAAGTAACCAAGGAAACTTAAACATAGGAGCGGAGCCAAGATGGCAGAGTAAAAGCAGTGACTAGCTTGAGCTCTCTCCCAAACCCCTCCAAATACCTGTAAAAAATGACTCTAAACAAATTCTAGAGCAGCAGAACCCACAAAAAGACAGAGTGAAATAAATTTCCAGCCCAAGACAACCTGTTGTGCTGGGCTGGGAGAGTAGTGTAGTTCAGTGTGGACCATGCAAGCTGCTCAGGCAAAGACCAGGCCTCAACGAACCTGGAGGAGTTGTCAGGCTATTGAGTCAAGGGGAGCTGTGATGGTTTCCAGACTTCTCAACCTACCAACAGCAAAGACAACTTAGAAGGTCAGTAGGAAAGGTCTGTCTGACCGCAGTGAGAGAGGAGTGTGATCTGGCCCCCAGTCCCAGCACAGCGCTGGGGTAGCGGCTGCATCCAGAGCTCTGGTCCCACAGACAGAGGGAGGAATTGGGTGACTGATCAGAGGGGGATTGCAGGGATATCTTTGCTGGTGCTGAGGCAGATTCTCTTACTATCAGTCACTTTACTTTACCCTGTAATTGGCTTTCCCAATTTCCATTTGTTGAATCTCTTCCCTTTGTAGCTACTCCCCAAGCTGTTGCCTGTTGTTGGTGGGCTAAGGAACTTTTGCATGACAGGCATATATGCATTTCACCAGAGTTTTCCATGTTTCTGGGTACTTCTGATCTTGCAAATAACTTTCTTCCAGGAGAAAAGCTACAGGACTGAGGAGAGAAACCACATAGAGAGAGACAAATATGGAGAGGACTGGGAGCCATGCTGATCTGCTATGCCTCACCTGAAGGGCTGAAAGAGAATGGGGTGGGGGGGATGAAGCACTGGTGTTGAGCTAGAAAGCAGGAAAAGCAAGCTGACCTAAGACCTTATGGTGAAATAAGAGTGTGCACAGAGGTGGGCAGAGATGCTGTCAGGCATACCAGTGGTGACTGCTTGGAATGAAGAACAAATGGGTCTGGGATTCTCTTGCTTTGCCTATGCTTGGACCTGGGTTGGTGGTCCTGGGGTGAGGAGGAGCAATGGTGTGGTGGAGCTTGTAGTGGCAATGAAGAGGCAATCCTCCTCATGGGCTCCAAGGCAGAAATGAGTGCTTGTGGTCACTCATAGGTGGACCAGAGCCCAGACCAGGAAAGGAGTAAACACCTCGCCCTTGATCATACCACCTTGGATTAACTGAAAATGTACAGGTCCCTAGAAATATCTCTGTAAACAGCTGCACAAAACCCCTGAAGCTTGGTACAGTACTTCTCCACACTGGAAGCAGACCCCTATCTTAACAAAGAGTTTAAAAGTCAAATAATTGTGTGGCATCATGAGCAAACAGTGCAAAAAAATCAGACCATAGAATCTTACTTTGATGACAAAGAAGATCCAAACATACAACCATAAGACAACAAAGTCAAAGCTCCTACATCCAAAGCCTTCAAGAAAAATATGAATCAGTCCCAGGCCATAGAAGAGCTCAAAAAGAATTTTGAGAAGAAAACTTAAACATAAATACTATGAAACAAACAAACAAACAAAAAAGAGCAATACAATTGATATTAACCAACATCATCTCTTTGTATCCTAGTGACCCCCTCTCAGTGTCTATTTAATCAGCACATTTTGAGTCCCAGATGTGCCATGTAATTATCTGGTCCCTGGAAATACCTTCTCTTGGACATTCTGGAATAGTCTTCATTCTCAGGACAATGCTGAAGAGGATTCTGCCTCTCTGGTTCTAAATTGCTTGTAAAGGTTCCTAGATAATTCTGCTAGTAACAAGACAATAAGATTTTTCAAACATGCATCCTATTATGGAAATTCAAAGATGTTCTAACATCAGTCTATTAACTAGTAGATTTAGTATCGTATTTATAAAACTTCTGCTGCTTACCTGCCCTGACTATGGAAATTTACTATGAAAGGAAAAGAAGGGACATAGTTCTAACAATGTCAAGAGAGGGAAGAATTAAGAGTGAGGGGAACAGATGAAACCCTGTGAGAATAGGGTTGCCTTAAGGTAAACTAAGAAAAACCAATAGTATTAAAAGAGTATGGGGAACATAAAAAAATCCTAATTCAGAAAAAATGCTAGAGGAATGAATGAAGGAAATGATGAACTTAACTCTGATAGCTTTTAAATGTGAAAAGTTTAAACCAACAAAATGAAAGAGAGTGAGAGCTTGGAGAAAAAAAATCCTGCAATCTGTTGCTTAAAAGAACACATCTAAAAAGCAAAGAGATATAAAGAATAAAAAAGAGATACTAGAACAAAATTTACTATCTTTTTATCAGACATTTTTTGAGAGGGAATGAGAGGGAAAGAGAGAGAGAGAGAGAGAGAGAGAGAGAGAGAGAGAGAGAGAGAGAGAGAGAGAGAGAGATTGTTGAACTTTGTAAGACCTGGATTCAAATGCTATTTCTTACTTCTCTTTACTTGTTTCTATTTCTAACTCTCTGTCTGATCAAGAGGAAATCACTTAGCCTCTCAGGCAGTTCCCTCAAATTTATCTACTAAGTTGGAAATACTTTACTAGTGCATCAGTGGAATCACAGGTCTTTGAAATATTGATGTGTTAACTCCTTAACTTGAATTAACACCATATTTTAGGAAAACTTATGGGTTTTGGAGATTCCACTGGCCTTAGACTTTGAGTTGTTTAGGTGGCATAAAACAGGAGAGAACTGGGCAGTGTTGATGGGATGGAGAGTCTGAAGAACATGGAGCTGCCAGAGCACCTAGTATGGTCTTCCACTGAAGGTTCTTGAGCATCCAGAAGAACCCCTTCATGGGACATCTAGATTCATAGGCTCATAGTCACTATAGCTGAGGTGAAATCTCTGCCTGGAGGCAGAGCAACTAAGTACAAATGAGGTTAAACCAAGGGCTAGGCCAAGTGAGAACCAGGGTTTCTCAGAAACATCAAAATCTCAGGGCCTAAGATAGAAGTGTGAATTTGGAGATTGGAACAGAGATTTTGAACCAGGGAGGTCTATTGGGATTAGAAGAAAACACATAGGAGTATTGGTGAGAAGAATTGGTGATTGTGCCTTCCCCAAGTTTTGGTTCCTGCCTCTGCCCTTTTCTGGTGTTTTTATGTCTTCAGTTCCACTTGTTTCATCCTAATTCAGCTATACCACTGAGGACACCTGAGCTCAGACATGAAATTACGTGATACCTTTTGACTGTCACTGGGTAAAACCAGGGTCACTGAAGAGAATCAGGGAGGATCTGAAGAGAAACCTAGAATGTTAAAGCTGGTAGGGGACTTTGAAGATGATTTAGTTTAAATATGAAAATAAGTTTAATATGAATGTATATGTAGAGCCCATATCAGATTGCACTCTGTCTTGGGGGTGAGAAGAGGGGAGGGATGGGGAGAAAATTTGGAACTCAAAATCTTATGGAAGTGAATGTTGAAAACTAAAAATAAATAAATATTTTTAAAAACATGATTTGGTTTAATCTCTTCATTTTGTATAGATTGAAACTTTGAGAGAAGTTTGAGAGATCTGAGGCCACATGTCTAGTTAGTATAGGCAGGACCAGGACTCAGGTCTCCTAACTTCGTGTCATACACTCTTTCTACTGTTGCTTCTCTTGAGTTACTTCACCATTTTCCCTAGGGCTGGTCCTAAAAGGACTTAATGAAATATTGAGCAGAATTTTCATTTCACTATTAAGTTTCTGTAGTTTTAGAGTTGAGTGTACAATTCTTTCTGTTGATCTTTTCATTGAAAGTTGTGAGACAAATTATGTGCTAAATTAAATCCAAAATAATAATATAACCTATTGGACTATACTCTCTTATTTTTCCCCATTTATTATGGGGATAATTATCCATATTACTGATTATATATATCTCCTTTTAGCCTTCTCCATTGTCTGCCTTTTGGTTTTCATCTTGTCATTGTATTTCAACACCTCTAGCAGACTAAAAAAAACATTAGACACTGTGAGATTTAGGCTAGTGGGAAATAATTTGTTAGTGGGTCAGTTAGGCCTTCTTTAAACACAAAGAATAGGGTATTGGCATTCTTGTCAGTCTAGTGAAGAAAGCTGAAACTGGTTCTCAGTGTTAAGTTTAAAGATTTTCTGTGGATATGATTTCTTTATAACATTTCTTTTTGTGGAGACTTGTAGAAAGTTGCTCGAAAAGATCTATGCTTGTTGAATGAATGAATGATAATTAAATGAATGAATTAAAATATTGATGTTCTGATTTATACCCTGTGAGATACTTGATACTTCAAGGAATTTTCCTTTTTTTTTTTCTTCCTAACTTGGATTCTTCTTAATGATAAAGGAAGAGTTTGTTTCCTATTTTAGTCATAGAATACTGAAACTTTTTTTTTGTTAATGTGTAACTCTTACTGACTTTTAAAGACTTCAACAACATTATAGAAGATAAAGCAAATTTATTAAATGCACTTACTATGTGCCAGGCACTATGTTAAAAGTTCTGGGAATACAAATGCAGACAAAAAGAAAGACAGTCCCTGCATTGAAGGAGCAAGTCTGACCATATCAGTAAGTTTCATTGGCTCTCTCTTGCTTCTAGGATCAAATACAAAATTCTCTGATTGGCTTTTAAAGCCCTTCATAATCTGGTCCTTTCCTACCTTTCCAGTCTTACACTTCACTTTCCTCCAATTACTTTGTGTTCCAGTGACTTTGGCCACCTCACACATGGACACTCCATCTACTCTGAGCATTTTCACTGGTTTCCTTGCCATGCCTGAGACACTTTACCTTGTAATCTTTGTCTTCCAGCTTCTTTGGCCTCCTTCAAGTCTCAGCTAAAGTTCCATCTTCTGCAAGAAGCCTTTTCTAATCTTTTGTCTCCACTGCAATATGACTCCCAGTTTATTCTGTATATATCTTGTTTGTATATAGTTGTTTACATATTGTCTTCCTCATTAGACTGTGAGGTCCTTGACAGAAAAAATTGTATTATTTTTTCCTTTTCATTGTATCTTATTTTTTCTTTGCATCTTGTATCTTTTGCTTTGTGTTTTTACTTAGCACAGGGCCTAACACAGTATGTAGTTAATAAATACTAATTGACTGACTAATGGAAGAGGATAATACATTAAAAAGGAGCTGAAAAGGTTGGGGAAGGTACCCATGTGGAGACAAGGTGGAAAAGAAATTCAGGAGGTCCAGGGCTGAGCTGTGTTAGAAGTGAGCATAGCTGGGATGGATACCTCTTCAAATGGTGATTCTGGAAGGAACCTACAAATGCAGGAGAAGAAACTTGCCCAATAAAATGGCTACTGGGGCTCATATAGAAAAGTATTCTAGAGATTTGGAGGCTGAGCTGGTTAGAAGTGAGCATCATACATTTTAGTCCCATATGTCTAAATAGCATACAATTCTTCATTTTTTTATAGCTTGAATAACACTATATATTTTCTCATGCTAGATTTTTATTCTTCTCATGTTTATTGTTATGTTCTATAAATTTAAAACTCCCCAGGAGCAGGAACTGTGCCTTATTTTATCTTTGCAACCTCTTCATTGTTTAGCAGAGTATTCTTTAGCTAGTTGGCACTTAATAAATGTTTGGTGAATTGGTGTGAACTTACCCTTCCTTAGTTTAAGAGGAAGATATAGTATCATTATTCTGGAGAAGCCATGGCTATCCCAAATGAAACATACTTAATGTGAATATTCTATGAGACCATGTGAAAATTAGAAAGCAAATATTGGAGTAATTAGGACAGTGAATTTTTCTCACATTATCTAATATTACAGAATACTTACTTTCAGAAGTGTAATAAAAATGGAGTACTTTGGAAATCTGTTAGAAATATGGACTAGAGCCTGGAGAGAAGAGGAGAAAAGATAAACCTAATGACAGTGTGCCAGGCAGCTTTCATGAAGGGGATGTGGCTGACCTATCATCCAAGACATTGGGGATATACTAAGAAATGAAGTTATTGAAATTAGATTATATCTCTTATTTATGATATCACAGAATAACAATGCAAGCATGTATGTCAGAGGCAGGATTTAACACAAAATTGTGTAATTTTGAATCATTGTGAGAATGAGAATTATTTTGCCTTTTGGATTTTTACTGCAAATGAAAATAGCACATCCCTTCATGTTGGACTGTTCACTTTTCCAAAACACATAAAAAGAGAAAGCCACAAAATGATGGATATAGACATTTAATAACTGGTAGGATTATTTCCCTGCTTCTTCTTTTCTTTTCCACCTGTTCTGATTGCCAGTTCATTTTCCCAGTTTATTGAAGTCATTATCATTTTGAATATTTGCTGAACCAGTAATGAATATTTTGCAATGTGAGCTGCATTGCTTTGTGCCTTAAAGAAGCCCAAGGATGTAGGCTGTTTTAAACAGCAAATATACAAATTGATCTCCTTGATAGCAGTTTTAACTTGGGAAAAGTAATTGCAAGGAGTCTGTATTAATAGAAATCAACTCTATATCAAGATCCAATGTTTTAAATATATAGAATATAAGATGATTAAAACACTCAGCAGAGCTAGTTAAGAAACAAATGTTAGCTGTTGTTAATGATTCATAACTCCTGACTTGGGGGATTCCTGAGTGACATGTGCAGCAGGGGAGTTATTGAACATGTGACCTACAAGGCAGATTATAGGAGCATTAAGTGGAAGAACTCATAGGCAAAGTAATTGCTGTGTATCTAGTACTGGAATGAAGGCTTTGTAGGCAGACAGATAGTGTTCTTTTTTATTGCCTTCAATAAAAAGAGATGTTGGCACTATCAAAAGGAATGATTTTTAGGCACAAGGATAGAATTTAAATCAAATGGAATTTTGTTTTCTAAGTTTTAAAGTATAGTCAATGACAAGAATTTTTACTTAAGGAAAAGGTAAACTCTCACCTTATCCAAAAATGACAACACTTTTTTTTTAATGAAATAAGGCCTTGAAATAAAGTTATATCTGCAGTACTGATCCCTCAAATAACAATATCTAGAGGGTTAAATCTTATGCTTTCTGTCTTGAAAGACTTCTCCTGCCAAGGAATCCTTTATACCTTGTGCTTCTCTGTCCTTAAAGCCTTCCTTTTAATGATGCTATCCTGGAAGAAATGCAGTGAATTGTGACCCCTCTCAGAATTCTCTAACACATCTTATTTCATTTTTCTTATATCTGTACTGTGAAAAACTCCCATAGGATTTTGAGCCCAAAGGTCAGAAAGATCACTGCTGAGAAACAATCTTTTCCATAAATGATGAGAAGCTCTGTGGAAAGATCAGGAGTTAAGTATGCTTTTGTATTTGCTAGTGTAGGGTATTAACCATGAATCCACTTAGAAGAGGAGGTGATATTCAGGAAAATTTGCTAGACTAAGAGTTGTGAAACTTGGATAATTCTCGAACTGTACTCTTATAAGTTGGTATATGATTTGGGGCAATAAGCTTTCTTTCTTCATGCTTACTTCCCCTACTTCCCCTTCTTCAAAGATCTCTGAAATCTCACTCACCAGAGTCTTCTTTTATTTACTGGAAGCAGTATAGATATACATCCCATTCAGTATCCCACCCTCTCTCCCCCAAATCCTCTGATAGATAGAATAGTGGAAAATGTAAATGGATCCGACTGCAATGATTTTTTAAAAAATTCTAACAAAGTTTCCCTAATGTGTAATTTGTAGATTGAACTTGTGAAGATAATTATTTTTGAAAGACAGTGTATGATGGATTGAGTGTCAGGAATCCTAGACTATAGTCCTGACTCTGTCACTAACCAGCTATATGACCTTGAGCAAGTAATTTCACTTTTTTGGACCTTAGTTCATCCATTTGAAGAAGATAATCTTCAAGGTCCCTATTAGCTCTAACTCTCTATAGCCATACAGCATAGGTCTGGAATAGACTCTCCACATCAGAGGCCGTAAAGCATAGATCTTTAGAGGAAGAGTCCTTTGAGGTCCACCTTCCCCAAACAAGAAACCATGTGTAGAATTAGACGAGATGCTAGGCTTACACTCCATGCCATCATTTGGCCTCATCTTCACCCTGGCCATTTCATTCCTGCCTTCCCTTCTTCACCTGTCATGATCCCCATCTAGCTTTCTACCTCTTTCACTAAGAACTGTAAGCAGTTGTCTCTGGAAAGAGTATCTTAATGGACTGCTTTTTTTCTTCTACTAACATTGTGATCTTGACCTTCCTCTGTACTCCACTCTCCTTTATGTGTTGTCTTCCCCATTACAATGGTAACTCCTTGAGGCTACTAGACACTGCCTTGTTTTTATATTTGTATCCATAGCACTTAGCATAATACTGGGTATATACTAAGCATTTGATAAATACTTTTTTCATTCATTCATTCATTTATTCACCTAGTATAAACTCATTTCATAAATGAAAAAATTGAGGCCCAGAGAAGTTTAGTGATTTGTCCGTGGTCATATAGCTAATCAGTATCAAAAGTGGGATTTGAACTCCTCCCTGTAAATTCAGTGATAGCACTCTTTTCACTGTGTCAGACTATATTATCTAGAATGTATATGATATAGATAGATATAGATATAGATATACAGTGATACTTTAGTTCTATCTTTTCCTAGTAAGAGGTGATTTCCCCTCAGTTAATCAAATAGGTAGGATGTTAGAACGGATGGTAAAGGTGAAGTTAGAATGTGGAGGATATGGAAGTTCAAGCAAATGAGTCTAGACTTGATGGCCCAAGAAACAGAAAACCATTTCAAGTTCTTGAGCATGAAATAATGTGATGAAATGGCTATTTTAGGAACATTAATCTGGCAGCCGTGGATGATGTGCAGAATGGATTGAAGAAGGAGATACTAGAATCAGAGAGACAGTTAGGGGGCTATTGTGGTAATCCTTTGCCTATTAAGTCAGACTAAATGAGTTAAGATTACTACGTATTGGAACAATGGCATTGGTATTGTAAGTAAATTGAAATGGATCTGGAATTTATTTTAGGATAGCCTCAGATAATTGAATTTTTAAATACTAAGCTTCTAAAAATTACTATCTATAGTGATTTATGTTTATAAATATGCCTTAAAAGTATATTTTTTCTTAACCAGATGAAAATCATGAAGTTACCATCAAATTGTAGTAATACGTGCTATGTAGTATTTCATTTTTAAGTAACAGTGAGTTTGTTGTAAATACTGTTAACTGAAAATAAGAAATATTTTGCCAAGAATAAGCCATGTTCTCCAAGTATACAGACTTGAGGGTAAACAATGTTTCTCTTTTTCTGTTGAAATTTGTACTTTATTTGTGTGTATAGACTGAAGACACAGGCGCCTTACTTTCAGAATTTCAAATGGAGCATGTGGAAAGCAAAAAATCATTACAGTGGCTTTGTTAACAGGGAGATACTTAGAAATTAATGAAAGATTTCCGGTCTTTGTAGTGTGCAAGGGAAGCATGTTTTCTATTTATGATTGCATCAGATGAGATTACTTGAGGCTGTAATACTCAGGAAAAAGAAACATATTGCAAAAAGCCTGAGAGTAATTGTCCATTTCTTCCATTAAGACCTCTCAGTTTTTTTCTGACCATATTTTTCCATATCCTCAGCCCCCATTTTTTATAGTGGACAGTGCTTTCTGATTTCAAATAGGTATCTCCTTAGTGTGCATGTTAATCATTGCTCTTGTTTGATGGGATAAATGATAACTTTTCACCAAATAAAAGACCTTGACTTATTTTAAAAGCTGTTCCCATGTTAATGATGCTAAAATCTTGAGTGATTTCAGTTCTGTGGGACTGACTTCTGTGGGAAGTGTCATAATGTGGGTGGCATTTAAAGGTTACTGAAAAGGGTGGAGATGTGATTAGCTAATAAGAGAGATGAGCAATGTAACAAAGAACAAAATCAGGAGACTTTGAAGTGAGTGGAATCTTGCTTGGAGTCTGTGTGCCTGTAGGAAAATCTTATTAGATGTAATGAAATAAATGTTGGAATGCAACATATCCTTGTAAATACCCAAATCAAACGGATGTAGTTGTCATTTCATTGACAAGCGTGCCCTCATCCTGGGCATTATAGCTCTGAAATTGAGAGTAATTATTCTAATTTGTTTTATTACATTAGCGTGGGTAGAACTAAAGAAAGGAAGCTTTCTTTTATGGCTTTATCATTATTCATACAAGAGAACTCAGAAGGGACAGACTTCTGACTCTTGCACTGAGGCTTCATGGGAATTTTTGGAAAATGATGTCTACAATGTTCTGACCTTTGACCTTCCAGCTGCAGTCCTCCTCCACTCTGCAGGGATCCCATACTTGACTCCTTAGCAACCTCCTTTGTGCCTCTGATCTCTATCCATTTGTCTAGTAATAGCCCTTGGCAGGAAGACTTGTTGTTCCTCAGTGGCTTAAAAAGGCACAGAGCCATTAATGCCAAGTACTTCTCAAAATCCCTTTCACCCACTTCTTACAGCTACTCTTCAAAGTCAATCAAACACTGTGCAGTCTTGGTAATTTTCAAAGGATCTCTAGGATAGAAAGAAAAAGATAAACTAAAACAAAACATAAAAAGCACCATGAGTAACTTTTCTTCACAGATTCATTTTCTGAGCCAAAGGATTTTTCTGTAGGCAGCGTTGATACTTTACAGATATTTTGATGGTGACTTTGTAGTTGATGGCACTTTGTCTGCAAAAAGTGTTACAAAACAGAAACTCTCCAATAACTCTTGGTTAAAAAAATATGTTTTGGTATACATAAGTGTACAAATTTTATGTATACATATATAGCACATATGTCTATGTATATATAGGTATACACACATACTGTATATGTATGCTACTAAAATCATTTTTCATTTTTGTCAGAATTTAGTGGACAGGTAGAAATGGAGGGGGAGTCAAAATATATGCCTACATATGTATGTATGTATACATATATTTATATATGTACATATGTATAGATAAACTATATATGTATGTACACGTGTTTATCTGTATAGGATACAGTATACATATTATACATATGTATCTATATAGAGACACACAGAATATATGACTATCTGTTGTCTTCTGAATTCAGTCATTATTCAGACTTTGTACTTCATAGTGAAGAACTGTTAACCGGTCTGTTACTTTCACATTTCAGCATGTCACTGTCTTCCTGGGATTTCCAAAGAATAATGAATCATTAAAGAATCACTGCAAACAAGGTCAATACCCATAGGGTTTATAACTGGTTGGTAAGTCATCTGTCAGCCTGTCCCTAGAATTAGTTAGGCCAACTCCCCTTGACCAGTTTTGTACAGACAAAGGAGGCCTCCTGTGGCCAAGGTCTAGAAGCAATGGAAGTGGCACCTTATGATTAGAATTTGAAAAGAAACTATAGCTGCAGTCTTACCTAGGTCTTTGTCAAAGGGATCTCAAATCCTAAAAACAGCAAGTCTATACTAGCCTGCTTTTTAAACAGTCTTTCCTTAAAACCTTACAGCCAACCCATTTTAAACTCATCCTGTCCCAGACTAAACTCATTGTCTTTCCCCTAAACTTTTTTCCAAATTTCCTCATTCTTCCTGTTATCCAGGGTGATGACGTAGGAATTAATTATATATAACTTTTCACTATTGTTCACTCCCAACATCCAATCCATTGCTTGGTCTTCTTGATTCTACCTGTTCAACATCTCTTATGTTGCTCTCTTTGTCCAGACTTATTATACATTTCTTCCCTTCTCTCAGACAAACTGGCCTTCTGTTCCCCATCCATGTCATTCATTCTATGTCCTTTCAGAGTACCTTTGCACTCACCATTTGCCGTGCCTGGAATACATTCCTTCCTCACTTCTGACTCATAAAATCTTTTAACTTCCTTCAGGATTCAACCCAAGTACTATTTTCTACTGCCTTTGATGATCCCCTTCCCTAATTGATAGTGCTTGTTCCTTAACTGCCTTGTATTTATCCTTTATATATTCTGAATGTACACACACACACACACACACACACACACACACACACACAAGTAGAGGTGAGTATGTGTTGTCTCCCTGATAGAATATAACCTTCTTGACAATAGGGATTTCTTCTTTTTTTTTGTATGTTTCTCCAATATCTTGTGTAATTCCTTGTACATAGTAGGTGCTTGGTAAATGCTCCTTTGTAGTTTAATTGATTCTTTGCATTTATAACAGAGCCATCCTTATTCACCCCCTCATTACTTTTTGTCTATTCTATAGTAATAGTTTCCTGAGTCATCTCCCTCCCATTCAGGTCCTTCCCTTTACAATCCATTTTCTGCACAGTTGCCAAATTTATGTTCTTAATGTTCAACTCTTGATTCTGTTACTTTCTTGCTCAAGAAGCATCAGTAGCTCTCTCTTGCCTCAAGGATAAAATAAAAATTCCTCTATGTGGTATTTAAAACCCATCACAAACTGATTCCAGCATACCTTTCCAGATTGATTATATACGACTCCACCTTATAGACTGTATGCTTCCTCTACGTTGATGTATTAATTTTTCTTAGTACAAAGCTTTCCATTTCTTGCCCCTGTTTGGGCCTCTGTGTAGGCTTTCTCTTCACACTTGGATGCTCTCTCTCTGTCTCTGCCTTTTAAAATCTCTATCTCTTTTCAAGCTCAAATGTGACCCTATTCAGGAGGCTTTTCCTAATTTCCTCTTCTATTGGTGTCCTGTCTCTGAAATCACTTTGTATTTAGTTTATATCTCTTCTGTATTTAATACTACTAGTACTAGTGCTAGTGCTGGTACTACTACTACTACTACTACTACTACTACTACTACTACTACGAATGCTACTTGCAGCACTACTGCCACCAATCAGTAAACATATTAAGCGCCTAATGTGTTTCAGGCATCGTGCTAAGTAAGTGCAGGGGATACTAAAAGAGGCAAAAGATGGTAATTATGATGATAATGATTAACATTTGTATTGTTCTTTAAAGATTGCAAAGTATTTTACAAATATTATCTTATTTGATCCGCACAACAACCCTGGAAGGTAGATGCCAGTATCCCCATTTTAGAGATGAGGAAACCGAGACTGAGGGAGTTTAATTGATTTGCAGATGGTCATGTAGGTAGTAAGCATGCTGGATTTGATCACAATTCTTCCTGATGCCAAACCCAGTGTTCTATGCAGTACTCTGTGAACATTGTTTTTCCTCTGTGAAATGTGTTGTCAGTTCCTTGAGAGCAGGGGCTGTGTTGCTTTTGTATTTGTACCCCTAGTGCTTAGCATGGCACTTGGCATGGTGGGAATTTAATAAATGCTTATTGATTGATTTGGTTGCATTCGTTTATGAAAACACAACTTTCATTTTTCTATCTATGGTTCACTATTTTAGCTTACACACTCTGCTCTTAGGTATTATTTTCACTGAGGCTGCCCATGTTTTAATTTACAGTCAGTACAAGCCATGATCTCGTGTGGGGTGTCTCTCATATCTTTGTTGAGCAAATACATTTTTTTCTAAAGGTAAAGGAAGTTGAACGACACCAGAGAAAACAATTAAAGAACCTAGAAAGGCTGAGTTTAGAATACAGATGCTAAAACTGGTCTTTTTAAGACAAAGGTATTTGTTTCATTCATAGGTTTCTTAGGATTTAGAGCTGGAAAGTAAAAGAGATTAACTAGTTCTTTTGTTCAGTATACCATTTTAAGTACCTACTATGTACATTGTGATTTGTCAAAACAAATAGTAAAAGATGAGTTCTGTTAAAATAAAATGAAATCAATTCATTTTTTGAAAAAATCTATCAAATCAGTTGTTGGGCACCACAAATTCAATGGTCAATTGAATTTTTCATCTTTCAACCAGTTGTTTTGACGCTGTATAGACATAACCCAATTTGTGCACAGCTTTCTGCATTCTCCAACTGGCACATGTTGCTTTCATGGTAGATAATTGTTTAGTTTCAGTTTCCCAGGGTGCATCGGAACTAAAAAAAAATCCCCATGTCGAGCCGACATTTAGAATATTTAGTTACCACTTGTACTACCATGCTGTCTCTCTCATTTGCCTGTTTGAAATTTTACCCTTTGCAGAGCAGAGAGGGTACAGAGAGGTTTAAATCCTGTGGCTAGTAATAATTGGAGAAAGGGGTAGAGGATCCAAACTTAGGGATATATAAGAAGTGTTAAGAGGAACATTGTATCAGCAAAAACTGATTTTAATATGAGCAGAGGAGAAGGGGGAAAACAGAAATCTTGAGAGATTCTTCAAATATGTATGTTTTTGCTTATTTCAAAATGCAAAGTTAAAATAATGAATCTTCAATCCAGAGATTTTAGTGTGAATTACAAACATTAATTCTACCTCTCAACAGTCCTTGTGAAATAGATTTAGGCCTATTCTCTTTTACAGAGAAGAGGTTGGTTCACAAAGACGAGAAGTGGCCCGCTGCCTCTGAGTGTGGCCTCCAGCTGGGCCTTAACCACTAGCCCATGCTCCCGCCCCAACTTATATTGTAGTATTCTGGGCTACCAGAGCATAATTGTTCAGTTGCTGAACAGATTCAAATTGCATAGATCTTTATATGATGTGCCTGGGAGACAGGACTTCGTCTGCATGATTAACTAGGGCTTTTCCTTTTCAAAAACTTTTTTTATGTAGACTAGTGAAAATGATTAATTAGAGATCATTATTCTACTGTCTACAGATCTCTTACCACTTTTTACCCCTTTTTGGGAAAGGGAACAAAGTTTAAAGATTAATTCATCTTGCATGATAAACTGTATTTTTAGAAGCAAGAGGAAGAATTTCCTAAACGATCAAGCAAACTACAGAAAATAATAGGTACAAGTAGGGCAAAATTGGATGTTTAAACTAAAATACTTAAGGAACATTTCTTTTCAATGTCAGTTTTCATTCTGAATTCTTTCAAAAACATTTCATTTATAGACATCATAGAGACTTTGGTATATCTCATATGTAAAGTTTTTTTTTTCCCCAGTGGCTGAAATTTGTTGGAAGTAAAAGAATGAAAAAACAACAAGATTCACTTTGAGAGGAAGAAATGGCATAGCCTGATCAATGTGATGGTTCACAGACTTGTCAGCTACCTGAAGTTTGGCACATGTTATCAGGCATTGTGCTCGGGCTCTGCTTCCTCAGACGTGCTTAAAATCCAAGCACAAATTACATTTTTCTTTTGATTTATTGTAAAATGAATAGTGTGTTATGTTGAGAAGAGAGAGAGAGACAGAGAGAGATAGACACGGAGAACAACAAATAGAGACATATAGATAGAGATTCTGTTCTTAAATATCTGAGATATTTGTTTACCCCTCAATGTGGCATAATCTGGTATGTATTTATTACATTTTTCCAAGTAATTGACTTTTAAGCAATATGTTTTATGTTGACATCATTTGGAGAGGAATTGCCTGAGCTGAAAATATTGCCCTCTTTTTAACTCTTCTCTGCATCCTCCCAACCCCCACTTCTGACCCCAGTTCAGTTAAGGCACGTTAAAACATCTTTGGATGGGCTCTAAATTTATAACAATCCTGGCATGTTCCTGCTCTTACTTTCCCAAGCAGATATCAATAGCATTTTACAGACATAGCTTTAGGTCACTCAGCTTTCTTTGGGTCTGGTGTGCCATTGGCCTGTCTGTACCATTTTTTCAGAATTAATTTTGGGCTGAAAAAGGCTCAAAGACAGCTTTGTTCCTTTGACACTCACTCTGGAAGAAAAAAATCCGTGGAAAATCTGACATCTGCATTGTAGAGAAAAATCAATAGATAGGGAGGAATATAATTATCCCCCACTTCTGAAAGAATTTTTTAGATTTTTAAGTGTCTCATATCAGCTTAGAACTTGAATGACATTTTAATTATTTAGGGTTTTTTTTTTCCCTCTCCTGGTTTGAATCACCAAAGAGTATAATTCTTAGATTCTGAAAGGATACAGACGGGTTGAACACAGGAGATAACGAAAGGACTTCATCTGCTGAAATGCAACTTTTTTTTTTCAGTTAAAACAGTTACATATATGTGAATCAGAAACTAAACCAACAAGGCATTCTTAATGGTCTGCTAGATGGTTTTGTTTTGACAGATAATCATCTAATGAATTATGAGTCATTTCTTTAGACTTCATGTAAATAAGGACACAGTTATCTTACTAAGATTTTTTAGTTTTTGGCACAAAATGTGAAACTGTAAAACATTTGCAAAAATGACATTATGCTTTTTGGTGTTTTTATGGTTATGTTGTGATTTTAGCCATATGAAGATTTACCACTCAAAAAAATTCACGGATAATTATTCACCATAAAAAAGATTTCACCACATAATTTCTTTGAATACTCCTGGCACACTGAAAATATAACCAGAATGCTACTTATACACAAAGTTTAAAAGAACACATCGAGTGTGAAATGTAACATATGCAATTGTAGTGATAATTGTTTTGTAATGAGAAATAGTCTTTAAAAAGGGGGTTTATGCCTTAATATCAATGTTAAAATTTTCTACCCAAACGTTCCTTTGTTTGTAAAGCATGTGTAGCATTTATGTGTTGAAAAAATCATTCCTTGCTTAATTTCAGGCTCCACGTTTCTTGAAGTGAAATCTCTACATATTTTGCTAGTATCATTTAAAAGGATTTTATTTTATTTTTTGATACCTTGAAATATTGGATGTTAAGAATTACTTTAAGTTATATTTCTTAACAACAGGTAATAATAATACCAAGAACTGATGCTTAAAGTTTGTAAATTACTTTACATATTTATTATATAAGGTTAAAAAGAGAAATTGGATACAAAAGGGCCTTGAATGCCAGGCTAAGGAATTTCTATTTTATTAAATAAACAGTGAGGAGGTTTTTAAACAAGGGGATGATTACTCTGTCACTGTGAAAAATAATTGAAGGAAAAAGGAACCAGAGGCAGAGAGGTTAGGAGGCTTTTATGGTCATTTAGGTGAGATGTCCAGAGAGCTTAAACTTGGGTGGTTTCAGTATGTGTAGAAAAGAGGGGGCTGATGGGAAATATGTTGCTGAGTTAAAATAATAGGAAAATGATTAGAGCTAGAAGGGGGCTTAGGAATTATCTGTTTAAATCTCCTCATTTTATGGATTAGAAAATTGAGGTCCATAGAGGTTAAGTAGGCTTGCACAGAATCAAGTAGCATTGCCAAAATTCAAACACAGATCCTCCAACTCCATATCCATCTAACATCCACACCCAGTGCTCTTTCTTTATACCATGCAAGAGACAAAATATTGGGGTCTGGAGGGAAGTGAGGCAAAGAGAAGAGTCAAAGATGAATCAGGTTTTGTGCTTGAGTAACTTTAAATACAGGGGTATCAATAATGGCAGGGAAATAAGCTACAGAGAGGGAAAGGAACTTTGCAGTTTCTCAAATGCTGTTCAGTTTTTCCCTCCCATTCTGAGTTTAGGTCATTGTCTCTCTGTAGCACTTGTCCAAAATCTACCAACTCAATGGAGTGGTCATTCAGTGGCATGCCAGTCTGTAAATAGTCATTTTTATCCATCTATTTAAATTTTCCTATATGGATTTTTTTTTGGTAGATTTTTTTTTGGGTGAGGCAGTTAGGGTTAAGTGACTTGCCCAGGGTCACACAGCTAGTAAGTATCTGAGGCCAAATTTGAACTCAGGTTCTTGTGGCTCCAAGGCTGGTGCTCTATCCACTGCTTCACCTAGCTGCCCCAGCTAGATTTCTTTTGAGTAACCTTGGATCTTATTGAAGAGGTCCTGTAGTATTCTAATTGTTGGTGTAATCTAAGATGGGCAGTTTAGGGTTGAAGTACATTCAGGAAGTTGTCTAGCACTCTTTATAATTCCCGACAACTGCTCCTCTATGCAAAGGGCCACCTTTAAACACAAAGATTGTCCCCGTGATTGTGTGGGAAGAAAAATCTTAAAATTCTACAACTTCCAAAGTAGCAAAAAATGTGGTTGACCTAGAGGACAATAGAGAGATATATGATGGGCATGAGTAGACTGTATAGTATTTTTCCAGTGATTAGTTATGTGCAATAAGTAGCATAAGGTCTATCACAAGGAAATGTATAATCATAAAAGGAAATGGGCTGTCACTGTGTGTTATCCCTCATTCTTGTCACATGACTAGCCCAACTGCTACACTGGTACCTAAAATATGTAAAAAGTCCCAGAAGAGGGTTTTTGGCATCCAACCTCTGGGAGGATATATATGGGAAAACATAGACAAGAAATACACATGATAAAATTTGCCTAGGAAATTTGCACCAATGGAAAAGAAAAACCACCTTGATGAAATAACAAATCTATTGATATATTAAAGTTTAAGGTGAGGGGCTCTTATTTTTAACTGGGGAAAAATTATCTATCATCTATATCCATTGATAAAGATTTTTTTTTAAAAAATGAAATTGGTTTAACAAATTTTTAGCAGATATATAATTTAGTATATTTTCTTACATTTAATACAATTATATTTGATTCTATTACATTTGAAAAAATGTATATGTAAGCACTTTGTGCTATCCATATTTATTAGATAATTGTTGTTAGCTTTTCTTCCTAATTACCTCTTCAGATAGTTTTTAACCTTTGTTGTGACTGAGCACTTTAAGAAAAGAGCTGTATTAATATGGACAAGATGGATATAGAAGAAAGTCTATTTGCTTTGAACTTGTTCATGATATCATCATATGGAACATTGCTCTGCAGATTGGTTGTCAAATATATCATGCACTCAAAATCGAATAATAATAATTCTGTTTTGGATTTGTAGAGTGATTGATGCCTCTTGGGCTATTTTTTGCATGCCAAATTTCACCTATACGTTTTGTAATTGCAAATCCCACTTGAATTAGTTAATTTACTTTTTTCGTGTTTTGGGCCTCTTGCTTTTCTACCTCATTTTCCATTTCTTTATCTATATTACTTTTGGTAATAATTTCCATAAATGAAATATTGAAAAAAGTTCGGAACACTAAGCTATATCTAGCTATCTAGCTATCTAAATACTGTTCATTTGTTTCATAATAGCAACAACAACACCACTAATTTTTGTGTAGCTCCCACTATGTCAGGCACTGTTCTAAATACTTTACACATATTATCTCATTTGATCCTTTCATTAACTGTGGGAGGTAGGTACTATTATCATCCCTATTTTAGAGATGAGGAAACTTACACACACATGTTAAGAACATTTAATATATGAAATTCATGATAGGGAAATTCTTTTTACTAAAGTAGATTGGCAACTATTCTGTGGCTTAGGTTTTAGAGCTGTCTGAGGCCCAATGAGCTTAAGTAATATGTTCAGGGTCAGTTAGTATGTATCAGATGTCAGGATTTGAACCTAGGTCTTTTTTGACCCTGAGACTAGTATTCTCTATTCAGCATACCTCACTGCTATATCTATAATATTATTATTGTTATTATTATTATTACGCAGCTTGGTAGCACAGTTGATAGAGTACTAGATGGACCTGAAATCAGGAAGACTTGATTTCAAATCAGGTTAAATTCAACAAACATTTTTTGAGTGCCTACAGTGTGCCTCGCATTGTGCTAAGCACTGAGGATATAAAAACAGGCAAAAGACAGCCCCTGTCTTCAAGGAGCTTACAATCTAATGGAGGAAACAACATGCAAGCAAATATATGCAAAGCAAGCTATGATCAGGATAGATAGAAAAGCACTGGAATTAAGAGGGCATAGGGAAGGCTTCTTGTAGAAGGTGGGATTTTATCTGTGTCTTAAGGAAAGCAAAGGGAGGTCAGTAATCAGAGTGAAGAAGGGACAACATTCTAGGCATGGGGGTAAGCAGAGAAAATGCCTGGAGTAGAGAGGTCAAATGTCTTGCCTCAGACAGGTACTCAGCTGTGTGACCCTGAGCAATTCATTTAACCTCTGTCAGCCTTTGTTTCCTCATATGTGTGATGTATTGACAGTATCTCATACATCTTTGCTGTATTTATTGTAACCAGCTTTTGACATGGTAGTTGCTCAATGATTATTTGTTGAGCTATTCTCTCAGTTCCCTCTGTTTTTAAAATTTTCCCAGTCTTTTTTTACTACTGTTGTTTTGGGTACCAATAATTTATCTGATTTGTTCCAAATACTTGGTATTCTACTTGTTATGCTACTTCAGCAAATTTGGGAAGTGACTCCTTAATGTCCTCAAAAGAAGGTCTGTGCCCTCTTTAGCATAGACCACTCTGTGTATATTTAATTTTGTTCAGATAGCTCTCTTATCTTTGTTTTCATTAGTAACATTTCTTCTTTAAGCAGCTCAGCAAGGACTGATAGAGTTCCAATATAGTGATCCAATATTATTGATGGAGAAAATAGAAATATTAATAGATTTTTTCCACTTTGGAGAGCCCTATTCACTGTCTTCTTTCCATGTCTTGGGATGGTCTGGCTAAATTGGTTCTTTTGCCATGATTTCTGTAAATTTGACTTCTTATCCATGAGTTCTTCCTGTCTTATGAGGATTATGATTTTCCAATATGCTTTTCCATAAGATTATATTAATATAATAAGAAGATAATATTGTATCAGTATTATTTTTGATCAAAGGTTTTGCTCCTTGGAAAGAAGGTCAAATATGTGCTGGTAGAAACAGTTTCTAGGCTCTTTTGGTTTTGTAGTAATTAATTTACATTAGTTAAATGCCTTTTTAAAATTTTTATATATTTTTAACATTCTTTTTTTTTAAAAAATTGAGTTCTGAATTCTCTCTCTCTCTCTCTCTCTCTCTCTCTCTCTCTCTCTCTCTCTCTCTCTCTCTCTCTCCCCCCTCCACCACTCCTTGAGATGACAAGCAGTATTATATCAATTATACATGTGAAGTCATGTAAAACATATTTCCGTGTTAGCCATGTCACAAAAAAATTAAGGAAAATAATTTTTTTTAAAAAAAATTACACTTCGGTTTGTACCGAGAATTCATCTGTTCTGTCTGTGGAGGTGAATAGGGGCTTCATCTTGAGTCCTTTGAAATTATAGTGGATCACTGTATTGATCAGAATATCTAAGTCTTTCACTTGGTCATCATTATAATAATGCTGTCACTGTGTACAGCGATCTCCTGGTTTTGCTCATTTCACTTTGCATCAGTTCATCTAGGTCTTCCCATGTTTTTCTGAAACTATCCCCTTTGTCATTTCGTATAGCTCAATAGTATTTCTTCACAATCATGTATCACAGCTTGTTCAGCCATTCCCCAGTTGATGGGTATTCCCTTAATTTCCAATTCTTTGCCACCACAAAAAGAGCTGCTATAAATATTTTTGTATATATAGGTACTTTTTCTTTTTTTTAAGTCTTTGGGGTACAAAGTAATATTTCTGGGTCAAAGGGTCTGCACAGTTTTGTAGCCCTTTGGGCATAGTTCCAAATTGTTCTCCAGAATGATTGGACCAATTTAATTCCACCAACAGTTCATTAGTGTCCCAATTTTCCTACATCCCCTCCAGCAGTTGTCATTTCTGATAGGTGTGAGGTGGTACCTAAGATTATTTTAATTTGCATTTCTCTAATCAGTAGTGATTAAGAACATTTTTTCATATCACTATTGATTTATTTTATTTGTTCTGAAATTTTGACTATCAGTTGGGGAATGGCACTTATTTTTTATAAATTTGACTCAATTCCATATATATATATTGTATATATATATGTAACATATATATAAGAAATGAGGCCTTTATCAGAAAAACTAACTTTTTAAATATTACTTCATTATTTATTATTATAGTACCTTTTAGCAAATTGTGGTTTTGCTGATTATCTCTTTTAATTAGGTCTATTTTGCTTTTGATTTTTCTGGATTCATCATTGCTACCCTTGCCTCTTTTACTTCACCAAAATATAATTGATCCTGCCCCAGGTATTAACTCTGTGTGTGTGTGTCTTTCTGTTTCAAGTATGTGTCTTGTAAACAATAAATTGTTGGATACTAGTTTCTAATCCATTCTGCTATCCATTTCGGTTTTGTCGGTGAGTTCATCCACAATCACATCTATGATTACTGTGTGTTTCCCTCCATCCTATTTTCTTCTCTTTATCCTACTCTCTCTCTTTTTACCCTGTCCCTTCTCAAAAATCTGTTTTGCTTTTGACCCCTGCCTTCCTTAATCTGTCTTCCCTTTTATCACCCTTCTCCCTTTCTCTTTTCCCCTTCCTCTCCTACTTCCCTCTTGAGCAAGATAGATTTCTATATGCAGCTCAGTGTGTATATATATTCTTCCCTCTGAACCAATTCCAATGAGAGTGAGATTCAAGTACTTCCTGCCACCCCCCCAGCCTCATTTTCTCCTCCACTATAAAAGCCCTTTTTTGGGGGGCCTCTTTTATATAAAGTAATTTTCCCCATTCTTCCTCTCCCTTTCCCCTTCTCCCACTGCATCCCTCATTCTCACTTTTCCTATTTCTTTTTGGTCTCTGCTCACTTAGGGATGTGGTAGAGGTACTGTCCAAATCTTCAAGCTCTTTCATGCTTCTGCTTTCAGAATTAGTTCTGGAGGTCTGTAACACCAACATGGTGTTATCTAGGGAGAAGTGTGGTCACTGCTGTCCTGATCTGTGCTCTGGTCTTTACCCTGGAGGTGTCCCTACTCCCCTACAATTGCAAGTACTAGCTAGCTCTTCTCTTTGCCTCGGAACTTTGACCTGATCCATCACTCTTTTGCAGCCACGATTGCTAGTGCTCCTTTCTTCCCTGGAAATGCAACCTTGAACTTCATCTGGGTAACACAATAGGGTCCTACATCCTGTGTCAGCACAGTGTCCTCTCTGATATCTTTCTTCCCACTTGTTTACAGTCTCTTGGTTGAATGCTTCTGAAGCTGCTACTGCTGCTGTCACAGCTTTCTCCAAGGCCTACTGCTGGTGTTGCCACCATGTTTGCTTGGGCTGGCTCCCTCCTTGGTGTCATAGACCACTTTCCCCAACCTCCTAAACTGTCTTAAGCTGGAAAAATGTCTCACTGTGACCTTTTGTTGGCTTTTATGCTTTAGGTTTTTTTTTGACACATTATTTTAAAGTTTTTTTGGAGAGTAACGTTGGGAGAATTGAGTTGGATTGCCACCTCTACTCCTCTGCTGCCTCCTATCCCCTTGTGACCAGTATAATATAACAGAATATAATTTACTCATGCTATACACCCAGAAACAAGTTGTTCTTTGACTAAGTCACCCATGTCAATAGTTAGGACTAACCATTTGACAAAGAAGTTAAGTCCAGTCTTGTTTCATTGACTTAGCAATGCAGTACTGCAACAAGTCACAGGAAAATAGCATCTTGACATTAGTTGGGAATTCCCAGAGAATATTGTTGTATACCCATCTCTTGAAATCATTATCAGCAAATTTTATGTGGAACAGATATGTGTGTGTGTGTGTGTGTGTGTGTGTGTATATATGTTTCCACACTAATTCTGAGGGGAGATACTATAGAAGGAGACTTTTCCTAAATTGCATGTGTTAGAAAAGCTTAATATGTCCACTGATTAAACAGTGACAGTGTGTGTTTTCAAAATTGTTCCCTATTCCAATTCTTGCAATATAGTTGTCTAATGTAATTACAAGTCAGAATTAAGCTGATAAGTGCTAGTCACATTTTGCTAATGAAGCCTTAGCTATATAGAAATCTAGGTAAATAGATATACTAATTAGTGGGTGAATTCATATATCTATATCTATATCTATATCTATATCTATATCTATATCTATATCTATATATATGCGCGTGTGTATGTGTGTATATAATATATATATTATATACACACATACACACGCGCATATATATAGATATAGATATAGATATAGATATCTATATCTATATCTATAGATATATATATTATATACATACATACATGCACATGTATATAGATATATATATATAGAGATCTATATATAGATCTCTATATAGATAGATAGATAGATAGATAGATATTTATTTATTTATTTTTTGCAAGGCAATTGGGGTTAAGTGACTTGCCCAGGGTCACACAGCCAGTGGGTGTGTCAAGTGTCTGGTCTGAGACTGGATTTGAACTCAGATCCTCCTGACTCCAAAGCCATTGCTCTATCTGCTGTGCCACCTAGCTGCCTCCGAATTCAGATATTTTGAAGTAATAAGTACTATAATATCTGGCTTCTTGAATTTTTAGCTAAAAGAGGACCATAATATTTTTATTAAGACTTATAAATATCTTGGAAATTTTCTATTGACCTTTTGATAGTTTGCACAGTATGTATAAATCCTTTACACCCACTGCATGTTTCATGAATATTGTATTACTGTTGCTTATATAGCCTGGCTGGTATATGACATGGCACCAATCCCCAACTCTTTCCAAGTTCTATCTCTCTCTGGGCTGAGGCTAGCTCACTCCACTTGTACCTACTTCTGAGAGGTCAGGGTGGTGGCCTCAGAGAGGCATCCTCCATGACTCAAACTCTCTCTCAGAATCTTATGGGTAACCTCTGTGTGTGTGTGTGTGTGTGTGTGTGTGTGTGTGTGTGTGTGTTGTGTGTATGTGTGGTACATGACTACTGTTCAGCACTCTATCTCAAGAGGTATCATTGGTGTGCTTCCCAGTTACATATATCAACCAGTCACAATAACACCATTGATTTTATCTATGAACACGTTTACCAAATGATAAAGCAATGTTTTTGCCAACATTCAGTACAGTGCAAGAACATAAATAGTAACATTCAGTAGGAGGAAAGAGGAGAAATAATCATAATATTTATTCACTAAAACAAAAAGTAAGAATAATCAAATTGTAACGGTCCACTCATAAACTGAGTTACACTTTCCCACCAACGCAAACAGAAACTTATCAAGGAGGCTCAGGATTAGGAAACCCATGTATGCAGGACAACTTATAACTCTGAATAGCAGGCTGTAAGGGCTTTGATCCACTTAGAGCTCAGTCTATGCAAGGTGTCATTTGTTTGGCAAGACCATTCTCTGTCTGCTTCCTTTCTGCCTTCAAAGCTCTCTTCTTGGGAAAAGTTGCTTCTCTGATATTCTTGGGCCACAAAAGCAGTACAATGCTCTTTTAACACCCGGTGACCCTTGGCAGGGTGCTGAGAAAGAGTTATGCTCTTTCGGTGATAAACTGGTTTTTTAAGATAGAGAACTGCCAAACTCCTTACATCTACTCTGTGGATTTTGGGGAGTGTATCCATCCCAAGGTGTAGATAGCAATAAGATATTTCAACTTTTCCCCAGCCAGCTCATCACATAGCAGAGGACTTTGTTTTATCAAATGACCTTTTACCAAAGTCATGCCCTTTCTCAGAATAAAAAAAAAATGCAAAATCTTTCCCTCCTCTCTTCTTCCTCCATCTCAAATAAGAGAAGGCAGTAATGGGCAACACAGGTACCCCTGCGAGGTTTTTCTTCCAACTCTAAACTATAAACAGTACTAGAAGACAGTCCTGCCTTCTTTCTGCCAATCAACTCCTCAGTAAAGCATTGCCTTTCTTCCAATCAACACAGTTCCCTACAAAGCCTATCAGTTCAGCTTCTTTCAACTTTTGTATTGTCTTCTGTAAGTTAGCTCCTCTTCTTACCTCCAACTCTTCTGTGCTGAGCTTATTCTCTTTCTTCTATCTTCATCTGGTCATTTCTTTCTCTTCTTCTTTATCTGTCCTGCTTCCATCTCTATCTTATGTTATGAAGCTCAAAAATTCCTCCTTTATGTTATGTAAGATTCCATCAGTTCTTATCAAATCTTCTCATAGTTCCCAAACAGTTATTTGATTTATAATTTATCTTTATTTTAAAACTCTGGGGGAAAAAATCACAAGCGAATAAACTTATGGACCACAATGCCCTGCAACCACCATTACCTCAGTAATTACCTCATTCTGCTTTTAAACACTCTTTCAATTCCTTTTCAATTCCAAGGGGAATCTTTCTCTTAGGTCCTCAAAACAGTCTATTCCTCTCTCCAGCTTTTTATCTAAGAGACTGTTTCTTCTCAAGCTATTGCTAACAGTTTTCTGTTACACAAATTTCCTTTCATTATCCCTTTCAGCGACCAAAATGCCCACATATGAAAGGAGCAGCACCTTACACATAGCACATGATGATATAATGTATGCACATCGATTGCATACTGTAAGAAATATAAAGGAAATGTAAGATTCCAAAAATAAGTAGGATGGTTTTCTAGTGGAGAGCAAGGGATCACAGTTGAACTGCCTGATGCTTCACAGAATGGTAGAAGATTTAGAGGGATTCCTTTAGTGTTTTGAGTAGATTCTCTTTGGAAGATTTATAGAAGGACATGTAGAAAAATTGCCCAGAATAAAGAGGCATTAATCAGTTATTATGTACATTGTTGTTGGAAGTACTTACCTTTATGAGATCATAGATCCATCAAAATCTCAAAGGTGTATGTAGTATGTATGTGTGCACACACACGTATTGTGCAGATTTGCCATGTTTTAGAAAGGCTTCTAGACAAACCATTCTAGAACAATTTCTTGCAAGAAGAAAAAGATCTGACTTTATTGTGGAGTAAAGTGCTATTATGTTTCCAAATGTTTTGTTCCAGGAGCATTTGGATCATAAAGCCATAGAGTTAGAGTTAAATGATATCATAGAAGCCATTGAATATAATCTGTTCCTGAGAACTCCTTCAATAATTTGAAGACTTACTTCCATTAGAGAATCCACTACTTCTCTGAAGCAACTTTTTCCATTCTGGACAGCTCTAATTTTGAGGAAGTTCCCCCCCCCCAATCTTATGTACCTCACTGCAACTTCTATATATTATTCCTAATTATGTGGCACTTTGGATATTTGAAGACTAGTCTCATGGCTTCCTTCACCCTAAATCTTTTCCGAGTTAAACATCTTCATTTCCTTTAACAGCTGATCCTTCTTTTACATGGTTTTGGGTCCCCTTGCTATGTTCTGATTACTTTCCTCTGAATGCCCTCTGATATTCTGGCTTGTTTGTGCCCTTCCTAAAATATAGTGTCCAGATTTTAGACACTATTGCTATAGCTTCCTAATTAGTCTCTTTCTGGTTATTCTCTGCTCTAATCAACCCTCCGTCACTACCAAATTAGTATTCCTAAAATACAGATCTGACCCTTTTATGCCTCTGCTGAAAAAGCTTCAGTAACTCTAGAATAATATATACACTCCTCAGTCTGGAATATAAATCCCTTGACAGTCTGGCTTCTAACTACCTTTTTAGATTCATTTTATACCCCATCTTGTACCAGCTGCACTTATCAGGTAAAGTGGCCTACGCCTGTTCCCTGAGCTTAGGATTCCATTACCTACATCCTTGCCCTTGCACAGGCTGCCCTCCATGCCTGAAATCTGGAATGCACCCCTTCCTCTTGGCATCCCTCCCTCCCTTGAGGTTCAGCTCAGGTGACACTTCCAAAGTGGAGCCTTTTCTGGTCTCCCCAGTTATTAGTGCTATCTCTGTCCCCAAATTACTCTGTAATTATTTATCTTTGTATGTCTTGTGTCACTTCTTACTACCCTAGTTTAATTCTGTATGGCCTTTTATGGCTGGCACCTTTTTTTGTCTTTTTTTTTGTATACTTAGTGCTTAGTTGAGCACCTTGTACATAGTATGTATGCACAGTTGTGTCCAACTTTTTGTGACCCCCAGTTGAGGTTTTCTTGACAAGGATTGCCATTTCCTTCTTCAGCTCTTTTTACAGGTGAGGAACTGAGGCAAACAGGGTTAAGTGACTTGCCCTGGGTCACACAGCTAGTAAGTGTGGAAGGCTGGATTTGAATTCAGGTCTTCTGACTCCGGCCTGGGCACTTTATCCACTGTGCCAACTAGCTGCTGTTGTATGTAGTATCAATCAATCAATAAACATTAAGTGCCTGTTATGTGCTAGGCACTGTGCTAAGCCCTGGGGATCCAAAAAGAACCAAAAGACAGTCTCTGTCCTCAAGGAACTTACAGTTTCATGGGGGAGATAACATGCAAACAAAAAAAATATATGAAGCAATGATAAATAGATAATTAACAGAGGGAAGCACTGGAATTAAGAAGAGTTAGAGAAGGCTTGCTGTAGAAGATGGGGTTGGTGCTTAATATGTGTCTTTGAAATACAACAGAATGAGGATGTGGTTTTACCAAGTAAGAGGGCAGTGGGACCATTGACACTTTGGCCCTGGAGGCAGTGCTTTTGTAAGTACAGCCTGAGATTGGTAGGGGTATGGTTCCTCTGGGGAGAGGTTACAGGGACAGGGCTTAGACTGGGATCATGGGTGCTCATCATGTCTGCTTCATAGTACATGCTTTGACAGGGCCTGAGGGAGATGACAGCCAGCACTTAGCACTAGTATTTGGGGCTGCCCTCACCTTCCTCTGTGTAGAAGCAGAACTCAGATGATAGGGAAATAGGTATCTGGCCACCTTTTATTAAGATATAAACATGTGCATGTGACATTTAAATATGCCATGTATATTGATGGAGCTGTTGTTTGTTGGTTTGGGCCTGCAAGTCTATATTGTGGCATGGTTTCTGAGCCAAAGAGCCCATCATGCCTTGATGGGGGTAACTTACCATTGCATGCAGTCAGGTGTATTCTGAATGTGACTCTAGTTCAGGCCAGACCAGTTAATTAATTGAAGTAGTTCAAAAGCTGCATAAGCTGCCTGAGAATGTAATGAGTGCCTTCTCTCTTCAGGTCTTTAAGTAGGCCCCACCTGATGACCTCTAGTCAGGAACATTGCTGAGGGGATTCTAGTTTCATGGAAGGGTTAAGTTAGATCACCACTGGGCTTTATTTAAATTTATCACCTCCTTCTTTGGTTCTTTGATATTTCCTATACCTCATATGGTTTGGAAGCTGTGCGTGAATTCTAGAGTTGACATGGTTACTGCAGTGAATTTTCAGACCTCTGGGGAAACCTTGTGTGATATAATTCATCCCTTTCTGAATGAATCATCCAAAGTGGTTATTGCTGGTCAGGTTTTGAGAATCCTTAGGAGATTCTCTGTCCTGTCTTGGATCCATACCCTAGAAAGACAGCAGAACTTAGGAAAATATGTGGTACCTAGTAGGTTCTTAATACATGTTTATTGACTGACCTCTTTGTTATTAAGGTCAAGTCAATAAATAACTGCCTCCATACCACTTGGGAAAAGTGTCACCAACCACCATACTCTTCTATTTTTTCTTGACTCTTAAAAATGTTTTATTGATATATCTTTTCATATTACCTTTATTCCCAATATATCTCTCCCACACTCCATCCCAGAGAACCATTCCTTATAACAAAGAGTAAAAAAAGCAGAAAAAGGTAGTAAAGCAAAGCAAATCGACACATCAAAAAAGTCTGAAGGTTTATCCTGAAGGAGCCTTCTTCTACCTCTTATTTGGGACCAGGCTTGCTCATTACAATTTCTCATCATTTAGCTTCAGTTGTTCTGTTGTTGTTACTGTTTGTTGTTTTTCCAATTACCTTGTTGTAGTCCTGGTCTATATTTTTTCCCCCTGCATTTGTATATTTCACTTTGCATCAGTTGTTCCCATTATTCTCTTCTTTTCTTCTGACTTCTTATTGGAAAGATAGAACGTCATTTCTTAGTGTGCACAGAACTGTTTTTCCTAGTCATGTTCTGGTTCACCCTTATACAGGAAAAGTTTTGCAAAAATGTTTCCAGAGCAGTTAGTTGGCACAGTGGATTGAGGGCTGGGGCCTGGAGTAAAAAAAGAACTGAGTTCAAATCCAGTTTCAGACACTTCCTAGCTGGCTGACCTTGGACAAGTCACTACACCTCTCTCTGCCTTGGTGTCCTCATTTGTAAAATGGGGATAATAATAGTACCCATGCTTCAAAGGGTTGTTGTGGAGATCAGATAAGATAATGATAACTGTAAAGCACTTAGTACAGTGCCTGACACATAGTGAGCAGTATATAAATGTTAGCTGTGATGATTATTATCTTATGGAATTGAGACCAACTCATATTTTGTTCCATGATATGGGCAGACACACAAACATAACATATTCTTTGTAGGTCATGGGAAAACCCTCCTTTTTCTTCTTACTAGTGTGAAGTATGCTTTGTAGTCCTTTGTCTTCTTTTCCTAGTTCTATTGGCTAACCTTGTGGACCAATCACCGCGGCAAACTGTCAGTTGTCACGATCCAAGAATTGAGAGGCAAATAAGAGATTCACCCACCTCATTTTGCCTTGCCATTTTGTTATGCACTCCTGACATCTGCTTTGAACACTAGGCATTCTGGTCTAACTTAGTAAGCCATGGGGTATCATAGATTGAGTTTACTTAGCGAATAGAAGCAGACAATACACAAGATAGAAGTGAAATAAAAGCCAATTATCTGATGAGACCTAAACACCTTGGATGCTGAGGGTCTTCCCGCATTTACCCACCATCATTAGGAAATGAAGAGTTTGACGAAAGCAAAATTCGTAGGTTAAGCTTCCCTTCCTAAGTGTCATAATTTTAAAAAAATTCAATCATATTTGATGGAAATTGTTCTAAAAATAGCTTACATACTTCCCTACCTTCTTAAATAAAGTATGTGGAACATAATAAGCCTAAATCAATTAAGAAAAAAATTAAAGGATCATAGTTATTACTTATGGTTCTGCATTGTAACAGTGCTTCTTCTCAGGGACTATTGAGATGAAGGCACTTTGTCCCTATTCTAAATGGTGCTGTGCTGCCTCCCCACCCTATGCCTGCAATTTTTTGTGTTCTTTTTCTTTGCTTTTTAGTTTTACTGTTTCCTTTGATCTCAGACTGTTATTTCCCTGCAGTGGGTTGTCTAGGTCATGGCTTCTATTGCTATCTTACTGTTTCTAATCCTCTTTAGAATGGGAAGTCGTCTATTGAAGCTTTCTAAGTACTGGGGGTACAAAGCTGAAATAAGGAACAGTTCCTTCCCGTAAGGTGCTGACAATCTACTGTTTTTTTCTATATTTACTAAATATGAGGTAAGTGAAAAACTATCTGTCCCTAATATGAGTATAACCAGGAGAAGGCCAAAATAGGGAGAGGAGGTTACTAGGAAGTTAGCAACTTTGTGAAGAGTGGATTATAAGATGTTTGAGGGCAGGGATTATTTAATGTTTCATTTTTGTTTTCCTGGCATCTAACACAGTGCAAGTTTCCTTGGACTGATTGCTTTCTTTTCTGGGTTTAAATTTCTCCCTCTGTAAAGAAAGGAGTTGAACTAATTCTAGAAGGCCTTTCTTGACTCAGACATTCTGTGCTTCTGTATCATGTGAAATGTTGATTGCATATACAGTGTGTCCCAATAGTCTTAGTGCAGTTTGCTAACTACTAGTGAGTACCATTTTGTACATTTACTAGCAGCTTGATTTTTATTTTTAATGAGGTACTAGTTTTCACAAATACTTTGGTTCCAACTCCTTTCCCAATCTCATTCCTAAGGGGATAGTGCTTACTTGTTGTGGATGAATGCATGAGCATAGAGAGTATCTTTTCTTCTGGGTTTATTCTTGGAAGAGAGACTATCTGTATTTTATTGTGACTCTAAAGAAAGGTCATAACTGGGGTGGACAGGAGGTAGCAATACCCTAGCAGTTTTTCATTTGAGGTAAGTCGCTTCTTTGTCCAACTTAAGTCAGTAGCAACAGATATGGAAAGGTTTCCCTCCCTATCCACATAATTATATTATGTTTTCTCTTTTGTGTCCTGAAAGGAGAGAATTGAGCTCAACCAATAAATCAGTATTCAGCTAATCAGTTGCAAGGTCCACAAGTATTTACTTAAGAGCTGGCATTTTCCTCTGAGGGAAAAGTTCAGAAAAGTGTCCCAGGGTCATAGAGGCTATGGGAGCCTAGAAAAATTCTAGAAGGTTCTCCTAGGTATTTTTGATGTTAAATGGAGGTTGTACTTTTGGTTGATAGATTAAAAATAGAGCAAACTCATTATAACCCTCTCTAATGGGAACTAAAAAAATATACTAATGCTCTTCTGCTATCAAACTCTTCCTTCTATGATTTTTTTTTTGCCACTCTGTCATTAAATACATTAAATTTGGACCTAGAAGGCTATTGGCAAATTTTCTTTCTTTCAGGGGTTCTTAGCCTTTGTTTTTTAAAATATTTTGGTAACTATAGTTCAATAGATAACTATAGTAATTGGTTTCCTTCTGTCAACAGGCTGTCATGGCCTTAACGCTTCACAAACCTATGTATTTTATTTTATGCATTTAAAAACATTATTCTGAGAAGAGACCCATAGCTGTCTACAGACTGTTAAAGGGGTTCATGACACAGATAAAGTTAAGAATCTCCCCTCCAGGTAGCTGGCTACTGCTTGGAGACCACTTCCTCCTTCCACAGTTATAGTAGTCATAGAGTTTAGAGCTGAGTGAATCCAATCCAACCTGTTCATTTTACTGGTAAGGAAACTAGTACCCCCAGAGAGGTTAAAGTGACTTGGCCAAAGTCACACACCAGTAAGTCAGATGTCACTTCAGGGCAGTCCACCCTAGCCAGAGGCCCTTGCCTCTTGATTGGCCCCAGACAAATTACTGATGCTTGTCCAGGGAACATTTTCTCTCACAACTTCTATTAGTTTTCACTGCTGCCTATTGCAAGCCCTCTCACTTTCACGGGAATGTGGGCCAGGAAACAAACAAACAAACCTAACTGAAGAGTTCAGGTTCTGTCTTTGGTTATCAGAAACTCACATGATTAAGTCTCAATTTTTTTGAGATTTTCTGTGTTTGGCTGCAGTATTTCACCTCCCAAAGAGCCAAACGATAGCTCTTTTGAAGTGATTGCTGCATGTCTCTGTTCTTACTTTTTGATACAGTACTTTTTAGATGAAAGTGTTCTCAAAGGTGGAGTAGTATTTTCCCTGAGTCTAAGTTGGGAGCACGTTTGTTGTAAATGAATTATTTTCTTGCTCCCTTAAAAATATTAAAAATCTGTATTTTATTGAATGGGAAAAAAAGAGTAAAACTTAAATGTGATTTTTTTTCGGGAAAAAAAAAATCTTGGCTAATTTAATGCATCTTAATTGTGAGGAACGGGGAGAGCCCTGAAGGTCGCCGTTTCCAAAGTACAAGCAGGTGTGATTGCATTTTCCCCAGTTTTCCTCAATTGTGCCCTAAAGGGCAGTTTCGCAGGGGAGAGGGTATTGAGAACATATTTCAGCCTCAATCCTAATTCAATCCAGGGTGACCATTTGAGAGTTTACATGCAAGCAGCAGTGTCATGAGTGCTCAGTGTTTAGAGAAGAACCTTAAAACATAGGCGACTGTAAATTAATTTGCCTGGAGTCTTGCCTCTCACTTTTTTGAACTGGACTTCTGAACCTCCCTTTGTCCTTTTCGGACTGCTGAGAGAGCAGCCAAAATGATCACTTTACTGCATTCCAGCCATCTGATTAGTATGAATTTAATAATTTTGCTTAGATCTAAATTCAAAGCAATGTCACCCAGGTGAAAGGTCAATGACTATTTCATGTAGCCACCTGTTTCTTTCCCCTTAACTTTGATTTAATTTCTATTCCTGAATACCTTTCCCCTCTGCTAGGCACTGCTTTGAGGGTTTCTTTGTCTGGACACAAATAGGACAATTCCTCCTCCATCCCCTTCCCCTCCCTTCCTTCACATCATGGGGACTTGGTGGGTGAGAACCTTGAACATTTCTTTTGGGGAAAATATTTCAAACCTTCCATCCAGCTCAGTTCATTTCTATATCAGATTTATAGAAAGAAGCATTACATTTCCCCTCCTGAAGATAAAATGTCCTTTGTAACTGATTTTGATTCTAGCTAATAGGAAGTGAAACTCTGATTTGGAAAGCTTGTTTGCATCATAGATGGAAGAAGAAAAAAAAAACCCAACTCTTCTCCCAGTGTCCTTTTTCAGAATTCCAGTAAAATGCATTTTTTAGTTTCAGAAGAGTCTAAATGCTTTTATTTATTTATTTGGGTGGTTGGGGAGAGGCTGCTGTCTTCTAGGAATGCTGCTTTAGTTTATAGCACTTCAGATTGGGGGAAAGTTTTAATCAAGAAATAATTTTAATTATATTGTTTTCTGAGTGAGTATTTTTCAGTCTGAATTAGTACAATAAAGTTATAAATATGTAAAATCTAGGTCTCATATTCAAATCTCTGCTAACAACATAGTCCAGATAAGAATTCTCTAATATTCTGCTCTAGCCTGAGAACACTTTTAAAAAGGGGGAAAACAGTGGTCTGGAAGCCTTTAGATGTAGTACTTAAAACAAAGAAAACATAACAAATCAACATTTATCTATCATTTCATTGCCTAGCAACTGCAGCTAGTTAACCAGTAAATGAAAGTTGATAAGAAATTTTTGGTGTATCAGTCAGTTAATTTATCTAGAGTCAATAATAGACCTGTAAATACTCACCAACTGGTTAAGTCTAACTACAAATAAGTAGCACAGGTGTTAACACCCTTGGGAATTTTTCATTTGACTCCATTGCTATGGAATCATTTGAATCCATGCTATGCATGCTTTCTATGGGCTTATCCCATTTCCCACACAGTTGTGAAAAATTATTTTTACTGTTGAATATTTAGATTGTGCTAATAGTATCATAGTCACCATGGAAAACTAAAGAATATCCAAGATTAAGGAACGATTCAATGTAAATTTTAAGAGCAAGGATATCTTGCTTGTTGTTGTTAAATAATTCTGCAAAAACTTGGCATTAGATAAGATGAGGTTGTAGAGATCAGTTGGTTCCTTAGGGATGGCGTTTCCACACATACAGTGAACAGCAATGTGGTGACCTCAGGATCATTGCCAACCACCTAATTTCATCTTGTTGCACCAATGGTGTTACAATAGGGTTTCATGATGATAAGGTTTGATTTTAGTTATAGTGTATTATTAACAATAGTAATTTATTTATTTAGTATTTTAGGTTTACAAAGCACTCCTACGTAACTCAGTAAGGTAAATAGTTTGGTTTTTATTATCCTCATTTTACAGATAACAAAGTGAAGCTCAGTGAGGTTGAGTGATTGGACTATGGTCAAAGAGCTAGTAAGGCTAAAGCCAGAATTTGAACCTAAGTCTCTTGTCTCTGCCATACTGCTTCTCATCAGCTCCTAGTGATGAATGGAATTTGGTTATTAGCTTTGGTAGCTATTAGTCAACATCATATGATGGGATCTCTTTTTTCCCTTTTATTATGCAAAAATACCACACACAAACGGGAAATCAAGCCACATACACACAAAAAAATACATAAAAATAATACTTAGCGGTCTGACTCAAAACCACAAAGGCAAGGAAATTGGGTTAATGTTTAAAGATCTTAGTTGACAAGCTCAGCACAACTTTGTGCAATTATGTCTTTTAAATTATTTTCATTATTATAAGCACAGAAGGAAATCTACATGTTATTTTCTTCCCTCATTCATTCATTAATAGAGCTTTTGGCAAAACTAAAAATATTATTGATGAAAGATTGTTTCACACCTAGTGCAAGTGGATATAATGTATTTTTTCAGATTCAACCAGTTGAAGTTTAGTCATCTTTTTCAAAATCTAAGTCACATCATTGTTAGATAACATGTTGAGATCATAGACAAACTATTAATGTAGCAAATGCCTGCATCATGGTAGTGACATGGTTTTGCCTAATGCTGTGTTTTTGCAGAACAGATTAACAACTTTTGGCAGTGTATCTGAATTTCCCTGATCCTGTCCACCTCACTTTTGAACAGAATTCGATCAGTTTCACAGAAAGTTAAAGTTTTTGCAGATATTTGCCCCTTCCATTCACCTCATTATTTCTGCCATGATGTTTTCCAGTTTTCCCAGCAGTTTTTGTCAAATAATGAGTTGTTATCCCAGAAGCTGGAGTCTTTGGGTTTATCAAACTGTAGATTACTATAGTCATTGACTTTTTGGACAAAGCTTATACTTTCAGATTGGGTGAGTGACATAGCCACGTTTGGTGGGTTGGCAGTTTGGGAATCAGCACTAGTTCCCAGGCTTTGATCTTTGTTGTGGCAGGGTAATATGCTACAGCTGTGAGGGGTAGGCTAACCCAGCATACACTAACAAGACTTGAAAATTGAAGAGGAATTGTTAACAGATTGAGAGAAATTGGACAGGAACAACATTCAGGCAGATGGAATGATTCTTAGAGTTCTTCACTTTTTGCACAGGAGTGAAGAGATTTTCCTCCATTCTATTCTTGATTTTGTTAAGACTTTCCCCATTAAGAATATTTTGTATTGTTGTAGATACGACTTCAAATGTTAACAGAGCTATGTGAACAGGTATCTCAATGAGACTACTCTGTAGGTTGTCTGAGAAAGCTCTTATCCTCAGCTAGAAGCATTTTCAATAAGATCAGGGGTGAAATAAAGATGTCCATTATCACACTATTATTCCTTATTGTACTGGAAACGTTAGCTTTAGCAATAAGAGAAGAAAAAGAAATGGAAGGAATTAGAATATGCAATGAAGAAACAAAGCTATCACTCTTTGCAGGTGCCATGATATGATACTTTGAGAATCTTAGAGAATCAACTAAAGAAAACTACTTGAAATAATTAACCACTTTAGTAAAGTTACAGGGTATAAAATAAACCCACATAAATCATTGGCATTCCTCTATATTATTAACAAAGCTCAGCAGTAAGAGATTGTTCCATAAGAAATGATGAACAGGTGGACTTCAGAAAAACCTGGAAACACTTACTTAAACCAATGCTGAATGAAGTGAGCAGAACCAGGAAAACATTGTGCACAGTAACAGCAACACTTGTATGATGACCAGCTTTGATAGACTTAGCTCTTCTCAGCAATGAATGCAATGATCTAAGACAATTCCAAAAGACTCATAATGGAAAATGCTATCCACATCCACAGAAAGAACTACAGGGTCTGAATGCAGATCCAACCATACTGCTTTTTCTTTTTTTTTCCTTTGTTTTGTTTTTTTCTTTCTTGTGGTTTTTCCCTTTAGTTCTGATTCTTCTTTCACAACATGACTAATATGAAAGTATATTTAATATGATTATACATGTATAGCCTATATCAGATTACATGCCATCTTGGGGAGGGAAGAGGAGAGGGAGGGGAAAAAATTCAAAACTCAAAATCTTATATAAAAGTGAATGTTAAAACTAAAAAATAAATTAAAAAAAGAAAGCTCTTATCCTCAAATGGAATATATCAACATGAATTTATTTTCCATTTAAGTGAGCTCATGAATTATTAATTGATAATCTCAATTTTTTTATATTTCCTTTTTTCTTTTTTTAAATTTTATTAATTTATTTTGATTTATCAACAATCACTTCCATATTCTTTTGAGTTTAAAATTTTTCTCCCCCTTCCTCACCACCACCCTCCCCAATATGGTGCACAATCTGATATAGGCTATACATCTACATTCCCATTAAACATATTTTCATATTAGTGAAGTTGTAAGTAAAAATTAAAACCAATGGGAGGAACCATCAGAAAGAGGAAACAAAACTCAACAGAAGAGAAAAAAAAAGATAGCAATTCAACTTTCACAGTTATGATTACTATCTGTGTCTTTTTCTCCATCCTTTTCCCCCTGTTTATGCTTTTCTTTCTCCTCTCTCCCTTCCCCCCTTCACCAGTACTTTACTTTTGACCACCGCCTCCTTCAGTCTCTCCTCCCTTCTATTATCCTGCTACCCCCTCTTCTACCTCACCCCCACCACTTCTTCCCTCCCTTCCATCCCCCCCTCCATTTTCTTTCCCCTTTTCCCTCCTACTGCCCATAGGTCAAGTTAGATTTCCATACATAACTGATTATGTTATTCCCTTCTTGAGCCAAATCTGATGAGAGTAAGGTTCAAACAATGCTCACCCCCCCCTTCTTTCCCTCTGCTGTAATAGGATTTTCTGTCTTTTCCTGTAATGTAATTTACCCTTGTCTGCCTCAGTACATTTTCTAAGATGAAACTAATCCATTTACTTGGATCCATTTAACCTACTTGATTAGATTTTTTTAAACATTGCATCAAAGTCAACTAATATCCACCCTCTTTATGTATACTCCTTTAACATGGTATAATAACAATACAGTTCTCAAGAGTTCCAAGTGTCATCTTCCCTTGTAGAAAACAGTCCACCCTTATTAACAAGATTTTGTATCTTTCTGTCCCATTTACCTTTTTATGTCTTTCTTGAATCTTGTACTTGAAGATCATATTTTATGTTGAGCTCTGGTCTTTTTATGAGGAAGGTTTGAAAGTCCCCTATTTCGTTGAACATCCATCTCCTCCCTTGAAAAATCACGCTCATTTTTGCAGGGTAGTTGATCCTTGGCTGCAATCCAAACTCCTTTGCCTTACAGAATATCATGTTCCACACCCTGCGGTCTTTTAATGTAGAAGCTGCAAGGTCCTGTGTAATCCTGACTGTCATTCCATGATATTTAAATTGTTTCTTTCTGGCTGATTGCAGCACCTTCTCTTTCATCTGGTAATTTTGGAATTTTGCTATTATATTCCTTGGTGTCAATTTGGGATCTCTTTCAGGTGGTGGTTATTTTACCTTCTGGTTCTAGGACTTCAGGGCAGTTTTCCTTTATGATTTCCTGAAAGATACTGTCCAGGCTCTTTTTTTGTCATGATTTTCAGGTAGTCCAATGATTTTTAAATTGTCTCTCCTGGATTGATTTTCCAGGTTGCTTGTTTTACCGATGAGGTATTTTATGTTTTAATCCATTTTTTCATTTTTTTTGTTTCTGTTTGAGTGATTCTTGTTCTCTCATAGAGTCATTAGTTTCCATTTGTCCAATTCTAGTTTTTAACAGATTGTTTTCTCATGTTAGTTTTTGTACTTCCTTCTTCAATTGGCCAATTGTATTTTTAAGGGATTTGTTTTCTTCAGTGTACTTTTTTTCCAATTGGCCAATTGTATTTTTTAAGGACTCTTCTACCTCTCTCATTAGACTTTTAAAATCCTTCTTGAGCTCTTCTAAGAAGGCTTTTTGGGCTTCAGACCAGTTCATATTCCTTTTTGATGTTGCAGATGTGGGTTTGTTGACAGTGTTGTCCTCTTCAGAATTTCTGTCTTGATCTCCACTCTTCTCATAATATGAATCTATGGTACGTTTCTTTTTACTCATGGTTTCTTTATTCCCTGGCCTTTAAAGGGATTGAGCTCTCCTGCTGGGGAACAGAGGGCACTGACCCAAGCTTCTTGTGTTGGGAGCCTAGGTCTTGGTCCCTGGCTTTGTGTGCTGTGGCCTCTTAAGTTGGCAATTGGAGGCTGTAGGGTTTTGGCAGCTTTTTGGCAGTGCTGGGCTGGAATCAGCAAGGCTGGAACTTTCAGGCAATTCTAGGTTGCCTGCTTTTCCTTTCCTTTAGCTTTCTTCAGCTCCTTTTAGATGGGTGCTACAGGGTGTTTATCTGCCTGGGGCCCCTTGCAATGCTGCCTCCCTCCTTTCTGCTAATGCACTGGGAAATTCCTTAGTGGTAGAGTGCCGAGGCACCTGGTGGTTTTCTGAGCTGGTTTCCACCAGTTCCCCCACCTTCACTGAGGCACTTGGAGGTCCAGGTGTTGGTGTTTGCCTGCTCTACCACCTGGGCTTCAGGATCTCCTCCTGGTTGACAGTTAGAGGCTTACCTGGTGTTGGGTTGGAATCAGCAAGGCTGGGATTTTAGGAAGACTCTAGGTTGCTTTCTTCAGCTCCTTTCAGATGAATGCTGCAGGGTGCTTATTTGCCTGGGACCCTTTGTAGTGCTGCTTCCCATATTTTTGCTGAGGCACTGGGCTGCTGGCTGCTGGGCTGCTGCACTGCTGCTCCCCATCTTTCTTCTAGTTTAGCTGTTCCAGGTGTTTTTTTTTTCTGGGGTGATATTTTCTGGGTTTTCAGAGGTTGATAGGGAAGGGTGAGAGCAGCTATCTTTTTACTCTGCCATCTTGGCTCCCGGAAGCGGAAGTCCTCAATAATCTCAATTTTAAAATGTTACTTCAAAAAATCAGATTTTGGCCTATTTTTTAAGTGATCCCTAATCTTACCTGACCCAGATAAACTTGTTCAACTTCATATAAAGTTTAGGTTTTTTTTCCCTCTTGTATTTACAGTTGGAGGTATGCATAGGACTCCAGATAATGTATAGTGTATGTATAGTAAATGTGACCCAGCAAGCAAAAGCAGATTTCCAAACTTCCCCTACATAAACCTGGAAAACATATCTGCTTTTGACTTTTCCTTAGTCTTTATATTTTAATTAAGGTATAAGTAGCTCATCCCATAGGCCTCGGCATCAGTATACTTACCCTTTAATTTGTGGTAACCAATGAAAGGACAGTGGGAGTGAGGGCAAGGAGAAAATGTTGCGTTTATTTGCAGTACCAAAGAAGGTGGATAGAGTGCCAGGCCTAGAGTCGAGAAGACTTCTCTTCCTCAGTTCAAATCTGGCCTCAGACACTTACTAGCCATGTGAACCTGGGCAAGTCACTCAATCCTGTTTGCCTCAGTTTTCTCATCTGTAAAATGAGCTGGAGAAAGAAATGTCAAACCACTCTAGTAGTATCTTTGCCAAGAAAACCCCAGATGGGGTCATGAAGAGTTGGATACAACTGGAAAAAGACACATCAACAACAAAAGAAAAAGAGTAAATCATGTCTGTGGTAGCTGGCTACTAAATTCATGTCTAAATTTCTAAATATATTTCTGTAAACATGGTAGCACCAGATTTTACTTAATAGCCAACAGAGCATAATAAAGAAAGTGCAGGACTTTAGAACTCAAATCCACATTTTCTGATTCTAATCCTGTACTTTCTTTCATAGTCCTGTGACTGGGTTCTCCAGGCTTTACAGAACCCATATTTTTTTCATCTGTAAGCTCTGGATAATATTTGGTTGTTTTGAGAAAAGCATCTTATAAACTATAAAGCAGTATAAAAGGTTCAATTTCTTGCCAAAGATCTGTGACTTCATTATTGTGGGTGCTTTTTCCTCTGATATAGATCACAGCTTATCAGTGTCATAGGAAACCATTTCACAGGTTGCTGTGGCCAAAATTTTTTGTCATCTATTGGACAACCTACTGATGATAAGATGTTACATATTTAGCTTGATTTCGTTTGCTGGTTTTTACCAAATTTGGTAAAAGAGCCAATGAGAAGAGAACAAATGAGAACCAAATGTGGTTGCTGTTTAATTGGTAGTCATTTTCTAGGCTTGTACTCAGACTTCTAGCTTGGTAGGACCTGTGATGTTGTGACCTGCTAGAGTTAGTGCTCTTGGTGACCGCACCTTGAACAGCAGGGTCAAACTTGCACCTCTCATATGGCCTGCAAAACTCCCTGGTGCAGATTAGAATGTTATTGGGAAACATTTAACAAAATAAATAAAAATACAACAGAGATAATGTTAATTTGTATTTTTTCTAAGTCAATATGCAAGCCCCAGGGATACATTTCTATTTGAGTGACACCACTGGCCTTGAGAACCTCGGAGCACCTAGGCGTCAAGGTAAGGCATTGGAAAGTGTTCATTGAGCCTTTAGTTCAGGATTACTACTATGGAATAAAAAATAGTACTTTTGATATTTCCTACAATTTCTGATGCCTCTTCTTTTCTTAGATAAAGTCCTATAGCTGCAAGTTTTCCTCAGGGACCTGAAGGAGGCTTATGGACACACTGTAGGGCAAGGTAGAGAAATAGGCTTCTGAACTGGATGGTTAACAATGAGGTTTATAGCCCTTTCTGTCAATATATCATCAGGTAAAAATTAAATTAAGTAGATTTAAAAAATTTGGCCTTGGGTTTTTTCCTTTGTTGGCTCTGTTGTTTCCTTATCTGCACATGTGAAGAAACCAATCGCATAAACTAGATAGTGTCACTTTTATTAAGTGAAATTTTTTTCTGCCTTACAGTCATGTTAGCAGAATTTTTATATTTTCTAGGATAGGGATCCTATCAGAGGGCAAAGAGTTTAGTCTCTTATAAATAAGTTCTTTCATAGGATTTGGGACCACAGCTTGCTACGTTGCAATTGTGTCATTTCAGATGGAAAAACACATGTTAAAATTATCTTTGTTCTATTGTATTTTGTTTATTTTGTTAAATATTTCCCAGTTACATTTTGATCTAGTTGGGGTAGCATGGCCAAGTGTTTGACCCCTCTGCTGTAGTGCATAAGGTCAGGATGGAGACAGCCCTTGGAATCAGGAAGATATAGATTCAAGTTTTAACTCAAACACATACTGTATGTGTGACTGTGGGCTGATCACATGGGCCTTTCAGTACTTCTGGGTAAATTTCTAATCCTCTACGTTAGAGAAGACTTTCATTGGTAACAGAATGAAATCACAGATCTATATTCATCGTCATCATCATCATAACGAGACTTATAGCAGGTTATTTAGTTCAATACCCCATATTACTGGTGAGGTTTCTGAGGTCCAGAGATGGTAAGTGACTTGTCCTGGGCCACAAAGGTAGTAGTCTTAGAATCAGATTCAGTAGTAATTTGAATCTAAGCCCTCTGATCCCAGTTGCCTTTCCAATATATCATACTGCCTCTTCTAAAACAAATCCCTTGGAAAGTGAAGAATACCAAGGTAAATAATACAGGCTGCTACCTGTGCTCTTACACTCTGGTTTGGAAAACAAAATATAACCATGCAAAAAAAGTAAATAACAATATAAGATTTAAGTGATCAGTGAAGATAGCATTAAAGAAGCTATCTCAGGATAATCCATATCAATGCAGGGCATTCTTGTACTACTGATATTGTTCATCTTAGTGGAGTCAAGTGAACTGGCTATTGGACTAAAACCCTGATGCTGCCTGCACTTGGCATCCTCTCTCCCTGTTTGAAAGAATCTGTGTGATTTCCCATGTTCTTTCTATATTATGACCTATTCATCAGGAAAACATGAGTATGCATCATGTCTGCCTTCTAAACAATGGCCTAATTGAGAGAACATTGTATTTTGCTCTCAACAAAATGATGGAGGGATCAGATTTCTGGTTTTCTCTTTCCATTTGCCCTGGGCAAAGAAAGAGTTAATACTAGCTTTATTTTTGGTAATGCTGGTAGTAGTTCTAGATACCTGGGAAATTGAAATTTTAGTGAAATAGGTAGGCAAATAAATTTTTAAAAATAGAAACTAAATTCCTATTATTTTTAAAAATAGTATACAGTGATTTCCTTCTTCCACCTCCATTACTTCAGGAGATAGTGGAGAGATGGGCTTGAAGATTTTACTTGTATTTTTTTAAACTATGGTTACCATCATAGGGAATTGGTATGGTTTAGATGTAGACTCATTTGCATATTTTCTTCATTTAGCTGAGCTATTTGAATTGAAGGCAAACCCACATGCAGTAGTTATAAAGTGCCATTGTTCACTGAGTCTGGCTTTTTGCATATACTGATAGGAGGAAAAATATCTGGCATCTTAACTATCTCTTTCACTGAGAAAGTAGAAGAAAATTATATGAGAATGACTATGGTAGTACGATAATATCTCAATTTTTTGTCCCACTTTATCTATCTCCTCCATTAGAATTTGAGCTTCTAAGGGTAGGGACTGTTCCAATTCTCACTAATGCTGGCAACTGGGTTCCCCAGATCAAGGCTCTTGTTCCCCTCAGTAATAGCAATAACCCTCAAGGATTTGGGAGTATCTTTCTCTAGTACTGTCACTCACAAGTCCCCATCTTGTGTGTTTCCCCAAATATCTTTTGACCTGGTAGACATTTACAATATTAGTCACCTCTTGGTCTTTTCCCAATATCAGTTAACCTATTGATATCAAACAGATGGTTTTTAAAAGAAAAATCCAAGATATCAACAACCATATAAAAATGCTCTAAATCATTTATACTGAAAGAAATCCAAGTTAAAAAAAAAACAACTTAGTTCTATCTCATGGCTATCAGTCTGGCAAAGATAATAAAATGGGAAAAGGACAAATGTTGGAGGGAAACAGGCAAACTATGTACACTGTTGGTAGAGCTGTGAATTGGTTCAGCCATTTTGAAAAGCAATATAAGATGATGATTTCCCAAAAGTGTACACCCTTTGATCCAGCCATACTACTACTATATGTGTAACCAAACACATCGAAGAAAGAAATTATATAAATAAAGACATATGTATATATAGTTGTGAGTGTAGCTGCTTTTTTCATGATAGTCAAAATTTAGAAACAAAGAGGGTGTCTTCCCACTAAACAAATTATGGTATAAGAAGATAATTGAATAATATCGTGCTGTAAGAAATGGAAAAATGAAGTATAGGAAGAAACTGAGAAGCCCTCTATGAATTGATGCAGGTTGAAGTGAATAGGATGAGAACAATCTATACAGTGATAATATTATAGAAAAAAAAACAGCTTTGGAAAACTTCAGAAATCTGATCAATGCAATAATAAATCATAATTCCAAAAGAATGAAGATGAAACATGCCACTCATGTCCTGCCAGAGAGGAAATGAACTTAAAATGCAGAAAGAGATATGCATTTTAAGACATGATTCATATGGAGATTTATCTTGCCAGACTATGCATGTATGTAATGAGAATTTCATTTACTTATTTATTTGTCTATTTATTTTATTAATTTGCCTAATAGAGGTGAAGGAAATAATGGGAGAGAAATAGACAAAGAAAAAAAATAACCCATTGCTATCCCTTCAATGTCAGCTAACCAGTTCACATAAATTTGTTTTACAAATGGATATTTACCAGAAAGATAAAGCAAGATGCAATGTACGAAACCTCCCACACTGGGGGTTTTCTTACCTCACTTCATGGAGAGAGTAGACTAAAATTTAATGTGGTGACCACCAACATTCTCCCCAACACCCTACCAAGTTCAAGTCTGGATGTGACATCAGTGTGGGGTTACTTTGAACTTCCAAGTTTACTAGGATATAATCTGACCCATTGTGTCTAAGACCAGGAAAGAATAATCAGAGGAAAAACACCCCCCCATCCCACCAACCCCCCCCTCTACCCCTCCTCTCTGCCAAAAAAAAATGCTTGCCATCCACTCACATGGGTAGATGAGGCAGTGCCCACAGCCCCTGCCATTGATGCTAATAATATTTCTCTCCCAGCTCAGAGTTCTGCAGCATTTCCGTTCAGAAGCCACCAGGGAGAGAAGTGGATTTTGTCTTTTTTTTTAGGCACATTCAGTTCCTAGATCAGTAACCGATTAATCATAAGCCATTAGGAAACAGCTAGGATAGCTATGCATGTTCTGAAGTGGTGAAAGGTGCCCTGCAAAATGCATTTCCAAAAGCAAGTTCACTGAGCTCCCATGTAGTTTGGTACCAAGCAGAATATACTACATTTACTCTTAAGGATTGGGATCTCTTTGGCCAGTTCCCTCCACCCTCATTATATTCATATCCCCAGTGCTAGCACAAAGTAAGCACTTAATAAATGTTTATTTGCTAATTTGCTTTTGTTGACTATGATATCTTCAAGATGGTAGGCATACTATGAGGAAGTAGAAGGGGCAGCTAGGTGCCGCAGTGGATAGAGCACCAGCCCTGGAGTCAGGAGCATCTGAGTTCAAATTCGACTTCAGACACACAACACTTACTAGCTGTGTGACTCTGGACAAGTCACGTAACTCCAAGTGCCTCACCAAAAAAAAAAAATACAAAAGAAGTAGAAGAAATTGGACATAGAAGACCTGGATACAAGTCCTGGATTTGCCATTTCCTATCTATGGGATCTTGGTTAGGCAAATCCACTTCTCTCTGGTCCTCTGTTTACTCATCTGTACGAGGAGAGGGTTGGGTAGACTATCTTTGAGCTATGTGAGCTTTGAGCCTGTGATACATGCTAATCAGTAGTATATTTATGTAGTTTTCTGGCCTGCCATTTGTTTGCACCAAGACAGAATCTCCTTTAATCCTAGGTACACACAGGGATAACTGCACCTCGTTTCAACTCTGCCTTTTTTAGTTGCATGAACCATCTGTCCGTGCTGGGACATTGTTTATACAAACACGTGGATGGAAACTTTGCACTGAATAATAATGTTCAATATTATTTTAAGGATTGTAAAACTTGTATTCCTTGTGATATTTGTGGCTATTGGTTAAATTTTTATTTGGGACCTGAGAAAAGTAAATAGATTAAATATTTGGTAGCTGGATTTTTAATAACTTTCCCACTTTAACTAGCTCCCTTTTATATCATATTTTACAAAATCTGAACTAGATTAAAATGTAATGCATAACAAAAAAATTTAACAAAATAAATGAAAATAGAATATAACATAGATAATGCGTTGTTCTAAGTCAATCTGCAGCTGCAGGGATCTGTTTATGTTTGAATTTGATGTCACTGGTTTAGTATTCTTATTAAAAAGCCTTTGGATTTCCCTCATTGTACTTACAGATTCTAATTTCTTTTTTGCCTAAGATCTCTTAACATGAGGTATGACCACAGGTTGTTAAGATGGCTTTTCTCCTTTCCCAAAATGACAGCCTTCTTGGATACAATAACTTTTAGTCTTTTTTTTTTTATTGATAGGGTTGTCAGCCCATAACACATCCTGAGAGATGCTACCAACATATCCTGTAATTTTACCAAAGATTTAAGGGCCTGGGAAGCTACTGCTGTTTAGGAAATGGAGGCATTGTTTATCTACAATGCAGTCTATAATTTTTTTATTTGTAGACATAGTTCTTCCTCTTTCTTACCTTCCAAGCCCCCAAATAGAGAAGAAAATAAAATTTAAAAAAAATGTAGCTCTGGCCTTAACTTAAAATCATAAATTTAGCTGATGCCGGAAAAAAAGGTTTCCTGTCATTTCCTTTGTTAGACTTATATGCACATATAGTAAGGTGGATGAATCTGTGATCTTTGAAATTGCAGAGAGACAAATTTAGGCTTGTAACATTTAGAGCTCCAAAAACAGAATGGCCTTCTTTGAGAAGTAATGGGTTTCCTCTCATTGAGGTCTTCCAGAAAAGACTGAATTGTTCTGTTCTGGGTTGGTCTAAGTGGTCTCTATAATTCCTTCCAGCCCTAACATTCTGCAATTTATTGATATAGATATTCCTTTTCTTACCATGGGTGACTCTTTTTCCTGTTTTTCCACATAAATGGGTAACCCATTTACCCCATGGGTGGAATCTTCCACTAGATCTCTTCAAAATGGCCTTCTCACTACTTGGTGCTTCATTTCCTAATCTTTATACTGGCTACCTTCCCTTGGGCCTGGATTGCGCTCACTCCTCAGTTCTGCTTCTTGGAATCCATAATTTCCTTCAAGATTCAGTTAAAATGCTGTCTTTGCTTAGACACCCTTTTCTAGTCCCCTCAATTGCCAGTGCCTCCTCCCCACCTCCACCCTCAGGTTATATTTCGTATATATTTTGCTTAAACCTATCTTCGCACACATTTTTTCCTTGCAATAGAAAGTAAGGTACTTCTGGGCAAGAATTGTTTCATTTCTAACTTTCTATCCCCAGCACCTAGCACAATATTTAACACATAGTAAGCATTTAATAAGTGCTCATAACTCTGATTATATGTGTGCCAGTGGAATATATAAACTAACCACTATCATCTTTATTCTCATTTCATGACTCCGTTTCTAGTCATCCTCATCATACTCTGATGCTTTCCTTTATGCCTCTTCTCCTACGTATATATATGTACATCAGTAAGATGTCACTGTCTAAGTATGCTCACCATATGTTTCATAATTGCCCTTTGGCAATGTACAACTTAAAGTTTTTGGAAATTATGGCATTCCATGACTATATTAACATTTTCTTTTTTATATGCTTAACATACAGAAATGTCTCTGAAATTCATTTTGTGAATGTATGGTACATTTTCTAATATATCATTATACTGATGACAATAGCTAATGTTTTCTTAATGGTTTGCCATTATAAAATGATCTACCTATAACATCTTATTTGATCCTCACATCTAGTTTATAATTATTTAATATTATCCTAGGTTTGTAGGCAAGGAAATTGAAGGCTAGAGAGGTAAAGTGATTTTTCCAAGGTTATACAGGTATTAAATATGGGTTCTGGTAGAAGACATAACTTCTGACTTCTTTTTCCTCCTTCTTTTTTCCCTTTTATGCTATCTTTGTATTATGTTGCTTCCATAAGAGTTGATCCCCCCCCGAAATAGTAAGAGATCTATTGCCTTTTAAAAAAATTGATAAAATAGTTGTTTCTGGACCTGCCTTCTCTCAAGTGAATTAGATAATTTTTGACAATAATGTAAGATGATTTTTGCTTCCTGAAATTTGCCATGTTTTTTTTTGGGGGGGCAGTTTCCTTAGAGTGAAAGAAAAGGAGGATAATTATTTGTCTTCAGGAACACTCAAGCTGTGTTTATTTATTTATTTTTGTTAGTCTTTAAATGAATACTGCCATAAGTGATGAATGCCTTCTTCATTTCTTGGAAATTAACCTAAACTCTAATCTGAACTACAGAATCATAGAGTCTTAGAGACAGAAGTGATTTCAGAGGTCTTCTAGTCCAGGAGCCAGATTCTAAAACTCATTTTAGGAATAAGACAATGAGACAATATATGCAGACCATTTTTGTAAACTCCGAAGTGCTGTATAAATGCCAGCTATCCTTTGTATTATTTTTGTTGTTATTGTTATCAGTCCTGAGATATGTTTGTAATTGATTTGTATTTAAGCCATATTTTTGCTGCCCCCCCCAATCTAGCTTATAATAAGACCTCTGTAATTTTGTTTTGTTTTGTTTTTGTAGTGTACATACACACATTTTTTACTTTTAGAGAAATTTTATTTTAGGTATGTGGCCTATATTCAAAAGGACAGCCTCTATGTAGATTTATAAATTTATAAATATAGTATTATTTAGCCTCACATTAAGCTTTAAATGATTTCATTAGCAGTGATATAGGGTTCTTTTTTAAAGTGGCTATTTGATTGCTTTTTAAGCTGTACCTAAGAACAGAAGCACATACTAAATGTTAGAGAATTATAAAATGCTAGAAATTGTGTAGTAGAACCTCATTCACTTTATAAATGGAGAAACTGAGGCTAAGAAAGAGTCAGTGACTTTCAGAGTTGCACAGTTAGTTCATGACAGAGCTGAAACTAGAGTTAGGTTAAAGGTAGGTTCCCTGATTCCTAATTTCTTACTCTTCATATGATATCATGTTTTCTTAGCTGGATTTGTCCTATATTTAACTTACTTATGGAGCACTTTGAATAAAACAGGCCCTTAATAAACATTTTCTAAATTGAATTGACTTATAACAAAATATATATGTGTGTATGTATGTGTGTGTATATATATATTGTGTGTGTGTGTGTGTGTGTATGTGTGTATATATGTACACACACACTTTTTTTTAGGAACAGACACTAGAGTAATCAAAATGATAACTCACATTTCTAAAGTTTGAATTATAATACTGTAATTAAAGTTTGCAAAACACTTTTTCCTCAAAAACCTTGTGAGATAAGAGTGCCACAATTATTGGCCCCCCCCTCCATTTTACAGATAAGGAAATAGACTCTCAGAAGTTCACGTATTTGCTCATGATCATACAACCAGCAAATTGTCAGGTAGGATCAAAACCTAGTTCTCTCGACCCCAACCAAGTCCTCTGCTCTTTTCACACTACCTTGGCCTGTCTCTAATATAAGAAGTTAGAGTTTAGTCAGAAGCATTCCTAATAAGTGCAATTTATCAAAATCATTTTTTCTTTGAAAATTGCATGAAACACTATAGTCCAGATAGGGCTGGCAGATGGGGAAATGTATTATAATTGTATGCAGAGCAAAGGGCCTGGCTTGGTCTTTTGACTAGTGGAGCTTTCTTCAGTTTGATGACTGTGATTCTAATCAGAGCCCTTTTAAGCATACTTCAAAGCCCAGCATAGGACCCAGGCACATACCTTCAGGCTGCCGCTGCTTGATTACACATCTCTCTGTTAGCAGCCTCATCTTTGGCCAGGTGTCTTTCCTGCTGTGGACGACTGATTCCTTTTTTCCTCTTCATTGCTTAGACAAAGAAATGTAATACTGATAGAACTACCATCCAGAAAAGAAACCCACTGGTTTGGAAATCTCATTCTCTTGAACTTTGAAAAACGTAAATGCCAGTCAGTCTCTGCTTCTGTTAATTTCACAGCCAATGATAGAATGTGGTAATTAGGACCTTTTTTTTTAAAATTTAAAAGCACTCACCACCTTCTTTTCTCTTCTCTAAATTGTGTTCTTAAGTTGCACTGCACCCCTCATTTTGATTTTAAGGTGAGTTTTGTGTACATGTGTGAAAAAAACCTACCCTAATATCCTGTGATCATAAGTTTTAAAGTTGAAAGGGACCTTCAAGATCATATAGCTCAGTTCTATCATTTTACAGATGGATTGTAGCCTCACAGAGAAACTGAGTTTTGCATATACAAGTGGCTTGCTCAGACTGTAACTGTCACAAAATGAACCTAGCAACTTTGTTTTCCTAGCTATGTTTATAGATTTGTCAGGGATTATTAACATGTAACCTATGAATCCTTTTCTAGGCATAAAATAATCTTTAAATTCAGGTTTTTTTGTTTTATTTCATTAAGAGATTGAATCATAAAAAAGTTTTATTAGAGCCCTCCCCTCTCCCTTATATGAAAAACTTTATTTAAGAAAGTATGTTTACTATCTTTTGGTCTTAATTGATTCTAGATACTGTTAGCCCTGAAGATACCATGATGGCCAAGAAGGGTTTAGCTGAATTCCATTATACTTCCTGCATTTTTCAGAGTGTCTAGTCAGAGAAGCCCTGGCCTCTATATAACAAACACATAATACAGCTGGATTTTCAGATCTCAGGCAAAGCTTTTAGTGTCAGCAATGAGAACAGTCACCTTCTGACATCCAAATGGAGTCTTTGAATCTGGAATTTACCAAAAGAGAATAAAAGTGATCTCCGAAGTGTCAGATTTGCACAAAGAATGTTCAATGCATTTGCCAAGAAAATGGACAGACACCATCACGACCTCACTTGTCTCAGCATATGATGTTTTGAAAAATTTACTGTCTGGTGTTCACTTGAAGCCTAAATAACCTGATGAAAGCTGGTGAGAACCTTGAGAGATCAACTAGTTTCCCCATCTTATCTTTCCTTTTCCACTCACAGTCCTCTGAAAGAATCCTAAAAGTTTTCTGCTGCGGATAAGATATTATTTTTAGCTATACAATAACAACTATTTGATCCTTATCAGGTTTACCACTTCTAAAGTAAGAATAATGACCTATACTTATTTTTTTCTGATATTTAAGGTTCTATCAATACCTTCTGTTTTGTTTTATTTTACCTGTGTAACAAAGAAAAAGTGAAGCAAAATCAACTGACAAAGTGACCCTTTCTCATTGTGTCTGCCAATTCAGCACCTAGAGTCCTCCATCACTTTCCTGAATAGCTCACCTTTCTGTAGCACTTTAAAAGTTCTTTCCTCTTAGCACACCAGTGAGGTAAGGATTAGTAAACCCCATTTTACACATGAGATAACGGAGGCTCCAGTAAGTTAAGTGGCTTCCCCAGAGTGACAGGGTTAATAAATATTAGAACCAGGCTCTAACCCAATTATACTTTAGTTCTTTTTCCTCTGTACTACATTCCATACCTACTTCCTTTAACTTCAGATTTTCTAGTTGAGACCTGTAAACCTAGTTCCAGTTTTATACCTGGATTTTCTCTTATGCTATTTGATTAAAGGAGGGTGGGTGGGGAGAGAGATATGTAAAAAATCAGCTTTGTCAGAAACTATTGCATGTCATTTTTGGTAAACTGAATTCCTAATGTGGTGACACTAACAAAAGGCTAAGAGTTAATCATTTGTTCTACATGTTCAGCAAAGGAATCAATAGCTGTCTTGTTGGTCCTCATCACAGTCTACTATCATTGCTGTAGCATAATGAAAAGCTGTGTTGTCTTTTTAAAAATATATAATTTACAGAAATTCAAAGAAATAACAGTGATAATAATTATCCCTAAATTTGCCACATTGAAATATAATACACAGAATTGTGTTTAATCCTAATAATTCTTAGACTTTTAAATAAATTATGTTTAAAAAGCTGAGCATAGTTACAATGACACCTAACTAATTTTTCAGATATGTTTATATTAACTTAAACGGTAGTAGAGGACATTTTCCCATAGGAACGGAGTTTCTGCATTTATTCGATTCATTCCTTTATTTATCTTATGTATGCCTTGTGTAAAACACTGTACCAGGGAATGTACAAACATAAATACAGTGGTCAATGTCCTTAAGGAGATTACAATCTAGCAGGCACATGCAAGAAGTAATATGGTGAAAGGGAGAGAGCACTGGAATTGGAGTCATGGTCTGCATCTAAATCCTAGCTTCGTTATTTATTACCTGTGTGAACTTGATTGAATGACCTGATCTCTGTTCCTCAGTTTCTTCATTTTGTAGCAGGATTGAAGCAGATGATGTCTGAGGCCCCCTCCAGTTTTAGATGGTCAGACCCTTATATGGTGATAATGAGCAGATGGATGCTTAGGGAAATAAATGTTTTGGCTCAACTGCCTTTGTATCTCAAGTGACCAAGTGAAGGTATAATAGCGGGGTGGCAAGACCTAGTTAATAATATATTAAATATGTCCTTGTAAGACTACTTTTTTTCAGGGGAACATCATGTGGAATTATGCCTATGTCTGGTTGTTGTCATTTCTTTATTCATTTTTCTTAATTTCACATTTCTAGCCCTTTTTTTTTAGTCTTTCACTGAATATCTTTGGGCTTTCATTTAGTTTTGTCTTTATACTTTGCTTTTAGTGTGAAAGAAAAGTCATTGCTGAAAAACACATTTCCATTTATAATGACTAGATTTGAGAGGCATCATGGTGTAGTGGATAGAAGAGGGCTGGTTTCAGGAGCCAGAAAACATGGGTTCAAGCCCCACTTCTGACAGATACTTGACCCTGGAAGGGTCACTTAACCTCTCCATTTTCTAGGCAGCTATCTAAGTAGACGGGTTGTTATTCAGAGGGTCTATGAACATGGATGGAGAAAAAAATAGATCTTTTATTAACTTCTAATGGAAAATGAACATTTCCTTCAATTCTGAATTATTAAAAAAAGCACCCAAACACATTATTCTGAGGTGTCCATAGACTTCACCAGCTTGCCAAAGGCATCCTAGCTACAATAAAAAAAAATTAAGAAGTCCTACTCTGAGTTTAAAAGTTGCAGAGTAGAGTCAGGAGGACCTCAGTTCAAATGCGGCCTCAGATACCTGACACTTAATAGCTGTGTGTCCCTGGGCAAGTCACTTAACCCCTATTGCCTCACAAAAAAAAAAGTTGCAGAGAAGGTGATGGATGACCTGCATTGGTAAAGGAAGTTCCCCTCCTAGAATTCCCTATGTGATGAAATTGCAAGTCCAAGTCATATCTCCTTTGGTTAGGTTTATTGTAAAGCTGGAGAGATATTTTTTTTCTTTTTCTTGGGTTTACCTTGTTTGGGAGAAAGGAGAAGAATCATCCATGTGAATCCATATGTCTTTTCCTGTCATTAACACCTGCTATGTAAGTCAGATAGTAGTGATTTTAAATATTTGCTCTTAATTTTGCAGGGCCTGATTAAAGTGAGGGGAGATCGATGCTGGAGAGAGCTAACCTGTATGGACTATCATTATGAGGTGAGTTAATTATAATAGACTTACTCATTTGTTTGCCACAGTGATAAACCTAATTTTCAGGATCCTGCCTAGAAAGATTACCTTTTTCTGTAACTGATGCATTGACTTTCTATCTGTGATATGCAGTTTCAGTAGGAAGAATTTAGAGGCTTCTTCCCTTGGCCTGGGGTTCCATTTGAATTTTCTAGGATTACTTTATCAGGAGTAAGCAAAGCAGCCAAAGCAAACAAAGCCAAAGAATATCCACATTTGGGGGCTTGCTTGCAATTCTCTTGAAAAATTATTGATGGCAGGGGAAATTCAAGCACAGAAGGTTTTTGTTGTTGTTCAGTCTTTTTTTTTTTCCTTTCTTTTTTTTGTGACCCCATTCTTGGCAAAGATACTGGAGTGGTTTGCCATTTCCTTCTCCAGATCATTTTGCAGATGAGGAAACTGAGGCAAACAGGGTTAAGTGACTTGCCCAGGGTCACACAGCTAGTGTCTGAGGCTAGATTTGAATTCAGGTCTTCCTCATTCCAGGTGTGGTACTTTATCCACTATACCACGTAGCTATTACTTTCAGCTAAAATTAATGTGAATTTTAATTTAGCTGAGTCCTCCAGGCATATGGAAAACTGTACTGAAAAACCCAAATTTTACTGTTCAGAAATGAATATATGCATAACATTTAGAGATGAGCATACCCAAAGCCATTTTGAATTTCTGTTTGTCTTTTCAGAGTTTGTGTCCCGTTTATCTGGTTAGATATAATTGTTTTCATTTTGGTTTCTGATTTTCTCACCTTTTAGGAAGGAAAAGAGATGCAATCAAGTAATTTTAAATACTTGTTACCACAATTGCACTTTTGAATTTTATATGAATATATAATAGCCAAAGAATTAGATAGCTAGCAATCTTGGTGCTTCACCTGTGAAACAAAGAAATAAATAACTTTTCCCACCTCCTTTCCAATGTGAATGAGCATACTCATACAAGCATTAGAATTCTCATTGTTGCTAGCAACATTCTTGTGAAATCACTGAATTTCAGAGTTGGAAGGGATTTCATTAGCCATCTAGTCCTGTCTGAACGGAAATTCCCTACTCAGCACATTAGACAAATGGTCATCCAGCTTTTGCTTGACTACAGTTATGCTTGTTCTGCTTAGCTCTGGAAGCCAAGTAGGACAAGCATAATCCTTTCATGTGTCAGTCCTTCAACTACCTGGGGATATATCATCCCACTCTCCCCAAGACTTTAAGTTTTTAGTCTATGAAACTCCATTTCCCTCAACTTATCCTCAAAAATGACAAAAACAGACAATGACAAATGTTGAAGGGGTTTCAAAAAGATAGGCATTGTTGACAAAGTTGTGAGTTGGTACAGCCATTCTGGAAAATGATTTGGAACTCTGTCCAAAAAAATCATTAATAACTGTGTATACCTTTTGGCTTAGTAATACCTCTACTAGGCTTATATTACAAATATATCAAAGAAAGAGGAAAAGGGCCTGTAGATAGAAATATATCTGCAGCAGTTCAAGTAATCCTCAGAAAATATGATCTTGAGGCCATTGACTACCGTTATTATCTAAAAATGCTGTCTGATTTATCAGTGCCCCCTCTTAATTTTGTGCTTTTTGCACATTTGATAAACATACCATCTGTACTTTTATCTAGGTAACTGATAGAAACGTTAAACATTAGTAGGCCAAGCACAAATCCCTGGGGTCCTCCATTTAGACACCTCCTTCCACTGACATCAAATCATTAATGACTATACTTTGGTGCTGGCTATTAAACAGTCCCCAGTACCCCTAATTCTATCATCTACCTCTGGATTTTGTCCATATACCAAGCTTGAGAGCCTTTGTGGAATGTTTTTCCTAAAATCTAGGGAAACTATCTCTGCAACATGCTCTTAATTTAGTAGTCTAGTAACACTGTCAAAAAAGGAAATGTGATCAGTCTAGTATGACCTGTTGTTAATCACTGCTTCCTTTTTATATGTTTAGTAATCAGCTCATTAAACAATATGTTTTAAAAATTTTTGCCGGGAATTGAAGTTACACTCACTCATCTCAACTCTGTCCTTATTGCAGTACAATCTCTACTCATCTGTCAAATTGATCTTCCTAAAGTGCAAATCTGTCCCCATCACACACACACACACACACACACACACACACACACACACACACACGCACACACACACACACACACACACACACACACACACCCATTCAAAAAAAACTTCCCACTTTCATAGTTTTCTTACATCTTACTCCCCTCCATGTACTCTGCAATCAAATGACACCAGCCTCATTGCTATTCCTTCTACGTCCCAATTCCATTGATTTTCTTATCTTTTTAAAAATTTTTTTTAAATTTTAGGCACTTGGGGTTAAGTGACTTGCCCAGGATCACACAGCTAGTAAGTGTTAAGTGCTTGGTCTGCGGCTGGATTTGAACTCAGGTCCTCCCAACTTCAGGGCCAGTGCTGTATCCACTGTGCCACCTAGCTGCCCCAACTCCAGTGATTTTCACCTGCTGTCCCCCATGCCTACAAAGCCATGTCTAGAATGCTTTCCTGTGCTCCTCTCCACCTCCTGACTTTTTTCAAGTCTTAGCTAAAATTGCTTCTTCCCAATCCCCTTAATGCTAGTGCCTCATCATTGTCTGCATGTTGTCTCGTCCATTAGACTGTGAGTACCTTGAGAGGAGGGGCTGTTTTCTCTCCTTTCTTTGTATCCTCAACACTTAGCACAATGCATAACATATAGAGGGCATTTTAATAAATGTTTGTTGACTGACCTGAAATCATTTTGAAGACTTCACTCTTTTCCCTTTTAAAAAAGGGGGCAACCTTTGCTCATCTCATGCTTGGAATGTTTTATGTCTTCATCTCTACCCTTCACAATTCCCACCTGAGCTAAAATATAAAAAATATAAAACTCTACCTGATTTCTTCAGCTAAATGTATTTTGTCACCTTCTCAAAAATCTCCAGAGTTTTCGTTTGTCCCCATTATGCCCTGCCTTATATTATACCTATCTGTATATGTGTGTCATTCCCCCCCTTAAGAATGGAGAGTCCTTTTCTGAGAGAGTAATGTGCATTTTAACACATTTTTCATTATATAGACATGTATACATTACATTACCAGAGTACTCTGGTTTCCTTTTCCGTGTCACTAAACATTACCTTTTCCTTTTGCTTTAGAGAATTATCTTTGACACTTGTGCTTGATCAAATGCAGTTTTACATTTTTATAAGAATACTACTGAAAATTCCTGTTTTTGAGAAATTCTAATGTCAAAAAATATAGTGAGTTAAGGAAGTGCTCTTCATTTGATGCAATCACAGTAATAATAATAAGCCTTCATTGCTTTCTTTTTTAGTTTACTTTGAAACCTATTTTGTGATGAGAATGACACACTCTACTCAGGGCTTTTCTTCACAAAGCATTTATTAAACACTAAAAGAAGAATAAGGTGCAGGGTCCAGGGGGAGGAGATTTAGAAGAAGATTGTCTTAGTTTACAAGCATTTCTTTTCTTGGTTCTCATCAGTAAACTATAGGCACACCCTCAAGCAACACCGTTGATGGAAAGATTGTAGATGAAAATATAGTAATTAAAGCAACATGGAGACAGTGGAGTTGGTTCCAGAAGAATGATGTTACAAATAAATAGATATTTGACCAAATGATGTGACAGAAGTTTTTAGCAAAGCATTTCTATGAAATTATTGTGAAACAACATTGAGTGAGGCAATCTCATGTGAGGTGTGTCTGAGGCTTGTTTCTTTTAAATAGGATTTTGGATAGCCTTTATCTACAGAGGGCAAGGGAGTGGGGAGATGTTTGTTTGAAATGCCAGGTGTCATGGGTAGACTTCCTCTCAGACGGGTTTCTGATATTGCTGTGACACTTAGGAAATCTACATTATGAGGAATATTATAAAGCTTGTTATGTTATGAGGTCAATAATTTGCCTTCTGAACTTTTAGGACCCTACAGGGAGAATTGAGGGCAGAGTTCAGCAAAGGATGAAACCCATTTTTGCCTTTTGATTCTAAGGTGTGATTTCAGCATAATTTTCAGTAGTTTGGTTTAATTTGATTTGTCTTTCAAAGAATTTTACTTTTCATTCTAAGGGAAAGTGGGTAAAAAGTTTTAGAAGACTTATTTTTTAAAAAAAGAAAGAAATTTGGGTATCAAACTACTTTTGAAAAAAAAAACCCAATTTTTTTATGGCAAAATATAAAGAAATCAGAAACAGATGAGTTAAATTGCCCTTAATAAAACACAAATATGAAAGAGGAAATGGTGATACCAAACATCTTTGGGATTAGGTTGAATCTAAGCCATTGACAAACAATTTGACAACTCCCCTGGACTCCTGGCTCTTTTATTCCTGGTCATTTCACCCTTTGCAATAATGTGAGATAGCAGTAAGATAAGTAAGTAAGATATTAAAATTAGAGTGGTCATCTAGAAATGACAAAATCCAGGCCTTTGGTCTAGCTCTGAGCTGCAGTCAGCACCCCAAAAATTGATCAGTCATATGCATTTGATTTTTTTAAGAATTGCTTATTACCCAGTCTATCTCTCTGTGTGAGTTTATGCAAACTATGATAAAAAAGAAGGCATCATCTGAAAATGAGTAAAACCATTCTTCCAAATAGTTTTGCTCCAAAGTTATTAAAACACCCAGGGGAATAGAATTGCTGAGCTTTAAAGAGGCAAATCAGTGATAGCTCTAGTACAATAATATCTCACTATCCAGAGGTCACCAACACCCACCATCTGACAATCTCACCTATCCATCAAGGAAACAGAAAGGACATCTCAGCTGCCAAAAAAGTTTGTGAAGCACTATGTAGCTTATGGAATACTTGCGTGTGTATATGTATGTGTGTGTGTGTGTGTGTGTGTGTGTGTGTATGTGTGTGTGTGTGTGTGTGTGTGTGCATATATATATATATGTATATGTATTTCATTTGATCCTTATGAGCTCCTTGAGGCCAAGAACTATCTTCTGCTCTTCTTTGTAATATCCCTAGTGCTTGACACAGTGCATGGCAAGTAGTAGTAGTAGTTGCTTAATTAACACTTATTGACTGACTGACTGACTTTAGGAGGTAAAGACATCATTATTCTCTTTTTATACATGAGGAAACATATGCCCACAAGGTTACATGGCTAGCATGTGATAGAGCCTGGACTAAAACCCAAGCCTTCTGACTCCTTGTCCCATCCTCTCTCTGTGTGTGTTCTAAAGTTTGTAGACTTAGAGACCTTCACTTAGAGCCTGTTTGCTCTTAGTTTTGGCACCATTCTAACAAACTACCCATCTAGTTTCCTATCCAACAGCATATTAGAAATAATGGATTGACATGGGGAGAGAGTATAGAAAAGAGGAAAGGCTATTAAAACCAGACACAATGACAGCACTGAGAGGCGATACTTGATACCCTGACAGTGAGGAAGGGGCAGAAAAGCAGGAGGAGAATCAACTTAGTAAGCAAAATAGTTTGGAAACATGGAGCCCAGCAGTAAACAGTCATATACATCCCTATGTAGGTACTAAGTATAACAGAGTAAAGTAATTTTTTCTCAGTAATGATGTTCCTTGATCATCAAAAAGATTAAATTATTTGCAACCTTCTATATGGCAAGACAGGAAGTTAAATTATATCTTAAAAATCTTTCCAGATAGATTCATCTGGAAGATTCACTTAGGGAAAATGACTCATTCTCTCATGTTGCTAGAAAATTGAGACTTTATTATACAATTAAGAGTTATGAGAAGAATTTTATGGATATTTGCTCAGCAGTTAGTGTAGCCATTACTGTCTTTACATATGAAGTTCATGTTCTTCAGCCTATTGTTCAAGAAAAGAAAGCCATAACTAGGAATTCTGGCACTTGTGGAAAAAGTCTGTTGGAGTGGGGAACTGAGGTATGATCCTTCCAGTACATGGCTGAGGTAGACTGGAGATAGAGTTCATGAGATTTAAGGAAACTGAGGAACTGGAAGGCCAACACTGAAGGGATAGAGAAGACTGACCCAAATACTGAACTTATTGAGGAGAAGGAAGAATGAACTACAGATTCGTATATATGACAGTAAAAAGGATCTGATCCAAATGGAGTTAACTTTAAAGGAAGAGGGGAACTGGAAGCATGGCAGCTCTGGGCCTGTATGTCCAGGAAGGAGGCAGCTTACTTGGGAAAGGATGCTGAGAGATGTGTCTTTAGGAAACAAGCTAGATTTCAGTAAGGAAGGAATGTGAGAGGACAAGACAATAGAGGTCACTTGATCCAGACACTTCCTCCTACAGATAAGGAAACTGAGGCCCAGAGAGATGAAACTATTTGCCTAAAGTTATATAAATAGTGTAAGAGATAGGGTTCAAAATCAGGTTCCCTAAGTCTACATTCAGAGCTTAGCTCAATACTTGGCACATAATAAAGACTTAATAAATGCTTTTTCATTTATTCATTCATTTTTCCTACATTACAGTAGAGAGGAGATCTGCCCTCAGTGGAAAGGGATGTTAGAGGTAGATAAGGACTAGAGGAGGAGAGAGGGTTATAGCTAATTTTTTTGAGGTGGGGAGGAAAGTTGGAGGGGAAAGAAGAGCTGTAGCAGTGAGTAGTTTGACCTTTTGTCCTTTTTTTCACTCACCCCTTTCCCCCATCTAATTTCGAGGTAATATCAATAGTCCCTGTTTCAAGTTGCCACCCTAGAAGGAAAATGTCTAAGGAAAAGGGCATAATGGCCATGGAACTTTGGAGGCTATGAACTCCAGCCAACAGAGGAGGGAGCTGATATGGACAGTCCTGGAACCTTTCCTCTCCCCTTAACCATACCCAATAACTATGCTAGTTTTAATTTTAAGCCGCAGGATTTGGCCCAAACTTGCCTTATCTCCTATTGTTGCTGTTTAGTTGATTAGTTTGTCTGCCCCATTTGGGGTTTTCTTAGCAAAGATACTGGAGTGGTTTGCCATTTCTTTTACAGATGAGGAAACTGAAGGGTTAGGTGACTTGCCCTGGGTCACACAGCTAGTAAGTTTCTGAGGTCACATTTGAACTCATGTCCTCCTGACTCCAGACCCAGTGCTTTATTGACTACACTACCCAGCTGCCCACTGTCTTATCTCCTGCTATTTCCTTTTATATACCCTATGCTTCAAACAAATTGTAATGCTTCCGCCTGAGCCTGACCTGAGTTTCTGTTATATTCTCTACCAAGGTACTGCCCTTTCCTGAGTTTCTGGTTCCTCTCCCTGTCAGCATCTCATCCACTCAGCAAAGCAGAGTCAAATGCTGCCTCCCTTAATCAGATGGGACCTCTCCCTCCTCTGGGCTCCCAGAACAATTTGTCCCTCTCATATATGACACTTAACACCTCCTCCCTTATGTTAGATTTATGTGTTAAGAACATTGTGTTCTTTCCTTTAAAATCTTACAGACTGATTTCCTCCTCCAGAAAAATGAAAGTCACTAACACAACTCTTAGACTTTCAGAAAAACCTTACTTTATTTCTTTACCAGAAATTCTACAGATGTTGCCTGAGTTTTTCCAATTAAACCTGTTAAATGCCATTGTTCTTTTTATTTGGGGATCTTTTTGTCAGTGGACAATAGGATATCTGGTGGGCTGAACCCCTCTGAATAAATAGACAATTTTGTAAGATAAAGGCACCAAATGAGGAATAGCAGGCACATGGACTTTCAAGGAATTCAATTCATTAAACATTTATTAAACTCCTATTATGTACAAGGCATATCCTAGTTACTAGGGTTACAAAGCTAAAAATGAAATATTTCTGCTGGGGTAAGGTGGAATACAACATGAAGTCAAAAAGAAAATTTGAAGGAAAATTTCTGGTGTGTGTGTGTTGTGTCCTGTGTTGTGTGTGTGTCTGTGTATTTGTTGTTTCTGCCATTAGAAAGTAAATTACTTAGATGAAGGGATTATTGTGTTTATATTTATATCCCTAGCACCTATTGCAATGCTGACACATAGTAAGTACTTAATTAATGATTCAAATCTATCTCAGTAGAAAATATACAAATCCATTAAAATGTATTTCTTTTGCTTATATTTATAGTTCCAGTACTTAGCACAGTGCCTGGTACATAGTAAGTGCTTAATCAATGCTTATTGACTTGAAAATAACTTTAACAAATTGTAAATCAGTTTCTTACTAGTAGTCCTAAAGGTATTTGAAAAAAAAAAAAGAGTATTCCTGTAAACAATCTGGAATCAGATTATTTCTACTGGGCCTTACCATGCCATCACCTTGACACATGGCCAGGTAGATTCTCAAATTCCTAGCAGAGAAACTGCTGCTTATGTTTTGTATAATCAGGTAGAACCCAAGAGAGAAAATGAAAAGCACTCAGTCCACCTTTAGGCTTCCCCCAGAAGTCTCCCTCTACCCCTCCTTTCCCAACTGAATAGCAGCACATCTCCCCATTCTGTCTGCTGGGAGACGACAATAGTTGCCAGTTCAGGAAGCAGATCCTTCAGAAGACTCTCGGTAAGCCCCACTCACTACTTCTGGTTTGGTCAGGTTTCCATGCTAGAATGTCCATGTTTGCTTCCCAGCTCTTCCCTTTGAGGATTGAAGGCAACAATATAACTTTTGCATTCCAAGTTCTATGCCAGGTGTGAGAGCCTCTAGAGACATCTCACTGCCCTCTCTGTCCCCATTCCTTCTTCAAAGGATGTCAATTTTGAATAAAGGATGTTCAGCTTTGTTAACAAGTCCCTCCTCAATCTAGTTAAAAGGCTTATTGGAGCTCATAGTTTTGGGTATGACAAGGCTGCAAAGGAGACTGAGAAGTGGTCAGATGGGTGTGAGGAGAACCTCAAGAGACTAATGTCAAAAAAATCCAGAGAGGAGATGGTATTCAAGAGGAGGTCAGCAGTGTCAGATGCAGTCCATAGATCAAGACCATCCATTTGGGCAATTAAGAGATCATTAGTAACTTTGGAGAGAGCAATTTCAGTTGAGTGATGAGGTCAGAAGCCAAACTGCAGAGGGTTGAGGAGTGAGTGAGCAGAGAGGAAGTGGAGGCAATGAGTACAAATAGCTTTTTCTAGGAGTTTGACTGAAGTTGGGAGGAGAGAGAGAGGATTACAGCTTGAGGGGAAGATAGAGCCTAGTTAACTTTTTTTTTTTTAAAGGATAGGGGAACGAATTTGAGAGTAATAGGGAATAAGCCAGTAGACAGGGAGAGCTTGAAGATTCAAGAGGGAAGATAGGGTTGAAGTTACAGTCTGCTGGAGAAAACATGGAGGATGGGGTCAGGGGCACATGTCTAGGGTTTGGTCTTGACAAAGAGAAAGGCCAATTCATTGTCCAAGACTAGGGCAGGGAACAGAGGGAGGGGAAGGAGAAGAGTAGGAGATGCTGTCAAGGGGTTTTGACATGAGGAGAAGAAGAAAATAGTTCACATCAAAGGGCCTCAATTTTCTCAGTAAGGTATAGGTGAGGTCTTCAAGGGAGGGGAAGGAGGGAAGAGAAGGTCTGTAATTGATTCTGTAGGGAGTGAGATAGAAAAGCAGTTAGGGAGGAATATAAGATATCTTGCTTTGTAGAGGGCCTAATGGACTTTGGATAACATAAATTTATAATGTACCTAGTCAGCACAGTTGTGTGACTTCCTTCTGTTCTATTCATCAGAATGTGAGTAGGAGCAGAGGAGGCAGATGGTGAGTTATCCAGGGCTAAGGTTTGACAAGATGAATGAGACAAAAGCTCAAAGGAATTCAAAAGCTGAGAACATTGTAGAGTTGAATTGACTAACCATAGAATGGAGATTGAAAAGGGAGAGTAAGTTAGGGTAGATATAAGAGGCTGAGAAAGTACAGAGGGGTGGAGTGAAGAGGTACATAATCAAATATGCAGATAATTATTTATTGACTTCATTTAATCTCCTCTAATTCTTCTGCTTCTTCATCCAGTTCACAGAGACATGTTGTTCAGTTGTTTCAGTCACGTATGAGTCTTCATGATCCCTTTTGGGGTTTTCTTGACAAAGATACTAGAGTGGTTTGCCATTTCCAGCTCATTTTACAGATGAGGAAACTGAGGCAAACAGGGTGAAGTGACTTGCCCAGGGTCACACACCTGATAAATGTGTGAGGGCAGGTTTGAATTCAACTGCACCTCTTAGCTGCCCCTCACAGAAATATAAAGCCTTATAATTCAGTGCTACTTTTCAGGTAAATTAATTTACATTCAGTAAATGTTTACTAAATACCTGCTATATGCAGTACACTGTGTTTAGCACTGGGGATACCAGAGAAAAAAATCATTCCTCCAGGAACT